>NC_138163.1:77661526-78356207 GCF_964165515.1 Mesoplodon bidens | reverse complement strand
TGCCACAACTACTGAAGCCTGCGCACCTAGAGCCCGTGCTCTGCAACAAGAGAAGCCACCGCAATGAGAAGCCCGCACAGAGCAACGAAGAGTAGCCCCAGCTTGCCGCAACTAGAGAAAGCCTGCGTGCAGCAACAAAGACCCAACACAGCTAAAAATTAATTAATTTTAAAAATTAGATGTACAGATTTCACAGCCATTGGAGGTTGACTCAGCCACCTCTCCCACTCTAGGAAATGCTGCTTTCCTATCTTATTAATATCTCAATAGAATGTCCCTCCCATTAAAGTGCTAGGGAATTTCCCTACGTGATCACTAAGCTTTCCAACAAAGTAGGCACCATTAGTCCTGCTTTGCAGAAAGGAAAATTGAGACTCAGAGAAGATGTGTCATCTAAAACCACACAGCTTGTAAGAGGCATATGAATCTAACTGGCTCGTAAACCTGTATTCTTTTCACTGCAACTTTAGGTCCCCAAATCACCTCTCCCATGGGCCATTTGCTCAATAGGATCATTGCTGCTCATTACTGGTAAGATCCTGAACACTTATATTGCCTGTTTTTATGCATGAATATATTTATCCTTATACTGCCTCTTAAAGTTCCTAGGGCTGTGTGTCCTTATCCGGACACAATTCTAATTTTTCAGGTGGATCTCCAGGTGAATAGATTCTTCTGAAGGAACAAAGACAGAGGGAAGTTTCAGTGGGGGAAAAGCTGTCAGGAGGTAATCTTCCTAGGCAAGTGTCTTTCTTGCACAGGACTAGGGTCCACGTCAAATATGCTGTTTGCAGGACCCTTTGTCTCATCAACTTAGGGCAAGGTTAGAATCAGCAACTGCACTAGGGCCTTTTCCCAAAACTGGTTGCTTAGCCTGAGGAGATACTTCTGCAAATGAGCCAGGCTCCATGTGCACTCACCTACCGCCCTGAACATCTCTGGACTTGGCTGGGTCCAGGGGGATTGTGGCTACGAAGTCACCATTAGACCCATCCCAACAGTTAGTGGTGGCATGGCAGAGAGATGAGGTAGTAGGACCTACTAGACTAAGGAAGCAATGTATGCCACCATAACAAGAGGAAAAGGAGCCAGTTTCCATGTAGCTTGGTCTGATTCCCATGCGGTAGCCCAGACTGCCTTTCCTTTGACCCTATTTATTTCCTTTGGCCCTTTGCTTCTATATCTGAAACCCAGAAGATGAACTAGTAACTTGGACACTGAGGTTGGGACCCCTTTTCCCATGGTTAGGTTAAGGCCCTGTATCCAATCAATAAGTGGAATCTTTCAATCCAGAGTCTCCAGTTTTTCAGCTCTTGGGATGGTTTGAATGTAGACCTGCCTAGATGCAGGCAGTTGAACTGGGTGACTGTCAATCATAAAATGCCAGGGAATAATAGCTAATCCATAAATGTATGTTAACTTTCCTAGATTCATCTGAGTTTGCTGAATTTAGCCTACACATCAGTAAAATCACTGACAAGTAAAGAGTCACAAAGAGGCATCCAATGAAAAGTATCTGAACAGTCAGCTCTTTAAAAAATTAACCCAGTTGTCTCTTTGGTTCATTTTATGGACAACACTGCCCTCTACAGGTATTAGCAACGAAAAACAGAGCAATGCTGGCACAGTTTTCAGTGAGAAGAGCTTGTTCCACTTCATTTGTGGCATTGGGTTCCATTACCTGAGGATTTCTCAGTGATGGCAGAAAAGGGTCATTCGAATCAGATTAGAATAAAATAACACAAAGAGCCAAATTGTTGGGAAAACAAGGAAAGATAAGTGAAAAGATTAGAGCACTGCAGAGCCATCTCCAGGGTACTGTGGACTCAGCTTCCCAGCACTTACATTTGGAAGGAGAGGGGCAGGGAAGAGAGAGTCTTCTGTGCTATCATGGAACTTGCAGCAGCCACCCTAGAGTCAGGTCTGTCTTCGATTTTGCCACTTAGGAGTTAAAGTCAGAGCACTTCACTCCCATGATCAAGACCCCAACAGCTTCTCATCTCGGAATAAAATCATATCTCCCTTCCCTGGGCTATAAAACCCTCATGAACTGGCCCTTACTTATCTCTTACAGCTTCCCCCCTCCAACATTGATCCTTTTCCTCCCTCTAAATAATGAGCAGAGCTCATTTTCTGGGACTGCAATGTTCTGCTTCCTCTTCATTCAGTTCTCAGCTTGTGTCACCTCCTCAGAAAGGTCTTCTACAACCACCCTATTCCATCTCAGTCACAATCACATCACACCATTTTATTTTTTTCCCCAGCATTTAGTCACTGTCTTCATTTATATTTACAAATGTATCTGCCTCTCCCTACTAGAATGTAAGCTCCATGAAGGCAAGGGCCTTTGTCTTGTTCACCATTGTATCCTCTACACCTGGAATGGTATTTGGGACATAGATTCCAATAAAAAATTTTTCTGATGACCAGTACTAGCAGTGGGACCTGGAGCATATCATTTAACCTCTGATTTTATTTCAGGGATAAAATGCAAATATCCAATTGCCCCCCAATTGTTATGAGTATCAAATAAGATGAAAAATGTGGGGAAAAAAGAGCCTAGTCCAGTGACCCATAAACAGATAGATATTCAAGACACCTATTGGTCGATTCATCAATCCATAGGCATCTCTCCTTCCCTCCTCCTTTCAGGGCCATGCTGACAGTTCACATTAACCTTTCAGTGCAATCAAAGTGTGTATACAGTACTGGTGATTGGAGGGTGGATGCTGTAAATCATAGCGTGCTTTCAAGTGGGTCCCACAGTACCTCTCTGAAACAGTTGTAAGTAGATATTTCAGTCATCCACAAAGATGTCAGGGTTAGGAATCTTGCCCACTCGAGTTTCTAGGCTGATTTATAAACTGGTATTTTAAACAGAAAATAAGGCCTAAGCCAGGCATAGTTAATATATGCTGGACAGTTAACTTATAAGGAATTCAAAATCAAATGCACCAATAGTGTGAACTGAAGGGAACACTTTGGGGTGGGGTGGGGGAAAGAAAAAGAATGGCTTCTGCAAATGACAGCCTCTTCAGTAAGTGGTGCTGGGAAAACTGGACAGCTACATGTAAAAGAATGAAATTAGAACACTCCCTAACACCATACACAAAAATAAACTCAAAATGGATTAAAGACCTAAATGTAAGGCCAGACACTATGAAACTCTTAGAGGAAAACATAGGCACTCTATGACATAAATCACAGCAAGATCCTTTTTGGCCCACCTCCTAGAGAAATGGAAATAAAAACAAAAATAAACAAATGGGACCTAATGAAACTTAAAAGCTTTTGCACAACAAAGGAAACCATAAACAAGATGGAAAGACAACCCTCAGAAAGGGAGAAAATATTTGCAAATGAAGCAACTGACAAAGGATTAATCGCCAAAATACACAAGCAGCTCATGCAGCTCAATATAAAAAAACCCAAACAACTCAGTCCAAAAATGGGCAGAACATCTAAACAGACATTTTTCCAAAGACGATATACAGATTGCCAACAAACACATGAAAGGATGCTCAACATCATTAATCATTAGAGAAATGCAAATTAAAACAATGTGATATACAATGTCGTATCACCTCACACCGGTCAGAATGGCCATCATCAAAAAATCTACAAACAATAAATGCTGGAGAGGGTGTGGAGAAAAGGGAACACTCTTGCACTGTTGGTGGGGATGTAAATTGATACAGTCACTGTGGAGAACAGTATGGAGGTTCCTTAAAAAACTAAAAATAGAACTACCATACGACCCAGCAATCCCACTACTGGGCATATACCCTAAGAAAACCATACTTCAAAAAGAGGTGTGTACCACAATGTTCATTGCAGCTCTATTTACAATAGCCAGGACATGGAAGCAACCTAAGTGTCCATTGACAGATGAATGGATAAAGAAGATGTGGCACATATATACAATGGAATATTACTCAGCCATAAAAAGAAAGGAAATTGAGTTATTTGTAGTGAGGTGGATGGACCTAGAGTCTGTCATACAGAGTGAGGTAAGTCAGAAAAAGAAAAACAAATACCGTATGCTAACACATATATATGGAATCTTAAAAAAAATGGTTGTGAAGAACCTAGAGGCAGGACAGGAATAAAGACACAGACGTAGAGAATGGACTTGAGGACACGGGGAGGGGGAAGGGTAAGCTGGGACGAAGTGAGAGAGTGGCATGGACATATATACACTACCAAATATAAAATAGCTAGTGGGAAGCAGCTGCATAGCACAGAGAGATCAGCTCGGTGCTTTGTGTCCACCTAGAGGGGTGGGATAGGGAGGGTGGGAGGGAGGGAGATGCAAGAGGGAAGAGATATGGGAACATATGTATATGTATAACTGATTCACTTTGTTATACAGCAGAAACTAACACACCATTGTAAAGTAATTATACTCCAATAAAGATGTTAAAAAAAAAAAGAATGGCTTCTCCAGCTTTTTTTTTTTCCCAAGTGATTTTGACTTCAGACTTAAAAAAATAAATAATGGAGAAAGGGCCCAGTCAGTGCACATATCTGTACAAGGGCTGTTAGATAACATCACTAAAATGAAGTTTGGAATATATTTCTATTTAGTAGATTAGGCTGAATGATCTTCCTATTTAAAAATGTAGATGTTACTGGTCCCCACATGTGGAGAAAAGGGATTACCTTGGATGCCAGAGAAGATAGTATTATTAGGGAAGTGTTCTTTTTAATTTGAGCAATAGGGCAGAATTTGGGCTTAGTTGCTAAGTTGGTCTCTCCTTAGGAACAATCCTGTACCTTCGTGTTAACAGAGCCTCAGACACTGTTCCATTCTTTTCCTTCTCCCAGAAAGGGCAGGGCCAAGACAAAACAGAATGACTCTTCTGTAATTTTCAACTTTCATCTAGAGGGGCTACACCCAAGATTCTGAAAGAAGCTGGGTGATGTGCTCCTCTGGCTTCTTCCAAGTAAGCAGTCTGATTCACGTGCTAGAGATAGGTTTGTCACCCATGCTAGAAACCAACATTCATCCTGTACTACTAAGTGGGTTTTCAGATTCTTAAATAAAAAGGCCACAGAAAATATTACATTATATTCACACAGAAAATGTAAGTAAAGCCAAGCCAAATGAATCAGCTTTTTCTAAAACCTCAACTCCAAAAGCTCTTTCTTCACAGGAGTTAATATTTCACTTCATGTTGCCAAACAAAACAAAACAAACTTTCAGCAATGGCATCAGAGAGACTTGGTGTAGGGAAATACTTTCACTGAGGCTGAAGTTTGATCTGGTAGCCTCTATTCTCATGTTAACTTCCCCCTTCCATTCCAAGAAACTCATTTAAACATATATATTATCACTACAAAGTAGAAACAGATTGTAAATCCAGGTTAGCAGTTTCTAACCTATGCCAGGAGTATTCAAACGCAGCAATTTCAGATTATAGAGCGACTGCTTGGAAATTATTTGTATTATTTTAACATAACTAAGAGAATCCACATTAAACTTTGGGTGCTTGTTCCTGCAATAAGTAAATGTAACAACTATTTATTAGCTGCTACGTAATGCTGGAGTTGTGATGGGCTTCCCTAACTTTTAATCATAAGAGCCCTCAACCAGCTAAGTAAGGTCTTTTGCTATTGTTAATGGTTAGACTTCAAGTTTTGGTAGGGAGTGTATTCTTTTAACCTCAAAAGGGGAGGAGAAAGATGGTAGTTTTGTAAGCTTGGATAGACACTCTAAGCCACAGCTTTGACACGAAAGTAAAAGTGTGATGCCTATTTAGTTCTAGGGTAGTGTGAGCAGATAGGGTGTGCATATCTACAGGTGAACTTTTAAAACATATCACCATTTGCATCCCACCCACTTTAATCACTCTCTCCCATATTGTTCTAGAACTGTACTGTTCAATATGGTAGCCACTAGCCACTTGTTGCTACTGAGCATTTGGTGTCCAAAATGAGACATAGTAATATGTGTAAAATAGCAGATTTTGAAGACTCAATATGAAAAAAGAACAATGTAAATATCTCTAATAATTTTTATATTGATCACGTTAAAAGATTTTTACTTTATTGGGTTAAACATATTAAAATTAATTGCAACTCTTATCTTTATTCCTTTTGTAATGTAGCTGCTAGAGATTTTTAAATTACACGTGACTTGCATTATATTCCCACTGGACAGCACTATTCTAGAACATCTGGTACAGATGGGGAAATTGTGAATTTTTTTAAAAGTAGGTACATCACAGTCAGCAACACTGTCCACTGAGAAATTCAGCAGTATTTTCAGAGGCTTCGGGTCCCCATCCTGCCAAAAACAAGGGGAAGAGAAACCTCGGACCACCACAATGCCTAGTACATAGTGCAAGCACAATACATATTTACCTACTATTAGCTGAGGAAACAAACTCTAAATTCAGATGAGCCCTTGTTCACTCCGTTACTCCTCACTGCTCCCCTCAAATATCATTTGCATGGGGATGGATAATTATGCTATGTGTATCTTTTAAGGTTTTTGTAATACTTTGTCTCCCCACTGAAACGCCTGCTCCTTGTGAGTAGGGATTCTATTTCTCCCTGTGTTTAAATGTTGAATGAGGAGTGATAATCAAAGCACTCACCTAGGCAGCCATTTACTTATCCTAAATCTATTACTTGAACTGCCTTGTTTGTGATTGCTTTCAGAACACACAGTATTTTTCTGAATATGCTTAAGGGTGGCAATCTCCATCCACTGAGAAAAAGATAATTCTTTGAAACAGTCAAGACTCATCTCAAGGATGACAACATGAACTGAAGAGGGCTGCTTCTCTCAGTTGCTCACAAGTTCCAAGTATCTTCTGAGCAAGCATGACATTCTTGGAATGCCTATGGTTGCCCAAGGCAACTTTCAAGGGCATTAACTTGGATGCCAATAAAACTGGCTGGCATAGTAAGAAAAAAAGCTACAATTTTTTTCTAGTCATTTCATATTTCAAATCAAGTCATAACTGGGGCCAAGAGCACATTTAATGAGGCTGAGATGACCATTAACATTAAAGATTTCTACAACACATTCCAGCCTCCTTCCAAATTTTTGGAAGTGATACATCTTGATACACATAGTGCTAAGGTGTATTTAGTAATGCCCAAAGTGATTTACAGAATTTACAATATACGATCTTTCATCCTTCTCAGACTTGCCCTTTGAGCTTTCCTTGGCAAACTACCCAGAACCAATGTTTATCCTAAGAAATCATACCTCATAAGTAATTACCCTAGGACTTGAGATAAATATTTAAAAAAACAAATTAGGGCCCATATCATGGCAGCAGGATTAAGAGCACAATGAAAATAAGCTCTGGAATCAGAGATCAGACTTGGAAATACTCTGCTACTCATTATGTGACCTTGGGCAAATTACCAAATGCCAGTATCTCAGTCACATCATTTATAAAACAGGGTGGTAATAATAAACCTCAGAATAACTGAGGATTAACTTATAGTACTTAATAAAACACCTGACAACAACCAGAAAAAAATTAGCTGTTTTTAATATAGCCATTAGTAAACCATTTGCAAGGTCTTAAATTTAAATATTGCCTGAATTCAAAGAAACTGGACCCTAGCTTTCATTTCCTGTTTTTTAAATGACCATTAAGAGTATAGCTATAATCCACTGATTTACCAAATCCTCTGTTCTAGGTAATGGTCCTTTTCACTAAATTTCCCTCAACATGATGCCTGTGTATTGGCTTACTTTGTTGTCTAGAATGTGAACTATTCAGTGGTGTTGGTGTTCTTGAGTTTCAAAGAATAGAATCATGAACGACACTAAAAGTAAAACCCTGGGAAGGTCATGGGGAAAAGAAGAGCTGACCACACCAAAAATCCCAAGGAACTGTGTTCCTATGCCAATGATAGGGCTCTGTAGGCACTAGAGGAAATGAAATGGTAATAAAATTCACCATCAGCTAAATGAATACCAGTACCAAGGGGAAGTCACATCCAGGTATCAGAATGTGATGACCTACTTAGAAACAAAGACTTAGTGGTTTAGGCGACATGTTTAATAAGAGATTGGAAGTAGGGATGGGAGACAAAAGCTGTGTGAGCACACATGCACACCTAGACAAGTTTTTGTATTTACAGAGATCAAGCAAGGGAGTGGTCAGGGCAATGGTGAGAATACAAGAAACAGCAAAGATGCACCTACTTAAAAATGTCATTTACATAAATCTTTCCCGGATTCTTATACAGAAATAGAGTTTAATCTTTTATTTTACCACTGAAAGATTAAGCCATTAAATTACATGATACGGAAGTTATATTCCATAAACCAGTACCTGCCCACACTCAGTGAGGGGAATCAAAATCAAGGTTGCACTGTAATTCTACTTGATTCTAAAAAACACATCTGACATTGGTGTGAAACAACAGAACCTTTATCAGATTCCCCTTTTAAAAGAAAGACCCAAGGAGAGATGATCAAGCACAAATGATCACTTCATGCATTTTATTGATAGTCTATATTTTAAATCTGCAGTATGACATCTTACATAGGGAAAAAGCTTCTTCCTAAAAGATAACTATTAATAATCAAACCAGCTTTAGTATGACTGACCTTTCAAGGTCTTGTTTTGCATTAAACAAGTTAACTTTTAGCAGGTGTAAAGCACTGTACAAAAAAAAAAAAAAAAGGAAACTGGGTACATTCTCAAAATTTAACACAGGGCTTCCCAACCAGGAGTCTGCTGGATAGATATTGGAGAAGGGTGTTATATTCAGGTTTAAATTGAAAGAAAATGAGAAACCAGATAAAGCAAACCAACCAAATTCACTTCACTTTGTGCTCCTTTCTGCTTTTTTGAAAGTCTCTCCCAGAGGTCAGGAAGCCCTGGTATAACAATCACTTTAGTCTTTACAGAACATACATTTATGTGCTTCATGTTCAAAGACATAAAGGCAGCCTTTGTTACTGTTCCCCCTCCAAATCCCCTCAGGTTCTTACAGGCTTCAGAAAACTTTCCAAAATTGCTGCCCAGTTCTTTATCTGAATCTAAGTAAACATCTATACCAAAGCAGCTCTTCCTGGGAGAAGATAAAACAGGCACATATACATAACCAGGCCAATTGCGTACCTACTCAACTTGATACCTGATCACATGGCCCTACATCTTTAAAAGCAGCACCAGGGACAAATGGAGCCATCAAGAGGTAAAATCCAAACATTGGACAGTTAAAACACAAATCACTCAGTTAAAAGAACGTTAGTAAAGGGGCATTCAAGAGTTAAGGCTGGACAGCTGGTTCAGCCATACCTTGGTATTAGGATAAATCTGCAAGATGAGGAACTGATAGAGGAACCCTGAAATAACTAGGCACAGTGGTATGACGGGGTTCACCTTCACTGCATGTCTTTAAGATATCACTCAATCTAAGTAACTATAAAGCAGCTTGGGGGTCTTTAGTAAACAAATCCTAATCAAAAATAAGTATCTCTGAGTGTTGAAGGGTGTGCCTATTTTCTTCAAATTTGAATTAAAATACCTATGTAGACATGAAAATAATCGTAAAACTGATACACACTTGTTATTCCTTGAGAGTCCAACAGCTCAGTAACAGCTCAATTCTACTGTATTTTAGATACAAAATGGAGTTACTTAAATCAAGTGAGATTGCTTACTTGTTGGGAATATTAGTATTTTAGAAATGTTCCAGTTAAGAACTCATTTCAGAATGCTAAAAATTGTAAAGGGCAGGTATGTAACTCACAGCTATTTCTTAGTTGCTTATTAAAAATCTGATTTAAAAATAACTGAAATACTAGTTACTTGGATCTTGCACTTTAATTTTCCAAATGAAGCATAAATTGACTTACATTTTCAACTGTTTTTTCAAAAGCGCACAATTTACTCGTTAACTCAATGAATTACAACACTGTTACTGAATATTACACATACTGAAGAATTATACTAAGGGGGAAAAAACGCCTGACACTTTAACATGTGCCTTATCAGTCTCTTGCATTACTAAGGTACAGAATACTTTAGAAAGTAGCAATCAGCATAGTCTTATAAGACAATAAAAGTGCCCTGCAAACGTGGCTTCTATGTATTTAATATTGGTAATACATTTGACAGGGAAGCCAGTAAGGTAAAACTTAAAAACTCAAATAAGGCAGATTACAAGTATTTTTCGTTCACAAAAGAACAAAGAAATGGGGTGGAGTAAAGGGAGGAATAAAAATATCCTCCATCTTTAAAAGTATCAACAACAACCACAAGGTGCCACTGTATTCTAGCAAGCTGTAAAAATGGCCATTCACCTCCCTATCACATGGGTATTTTGCGAACTGCCAAAAGTTATGGCTGATGCTTGACCCGTTTTATGTCGTGGACATCTGGGAAGCAGGTGGTTAAATACAAAGTATACTAAGTGATAACCCTTCATAAATATAATTTGAGACACGGACACTAGGAGAGAATACTTGGCACGGAATGAACATGTTTTCCCAGGGGAAAAAATTTACTTGAGGTAACACTTATAGCTAATAGTTTCCTAATCATAAAGTTTGGATGAACTCCAACAATGTTTTTAGAGATTTTATATATATATATATATATATATATATATATATATATATATATATATATACACACACACACATATATATATATAAAATCCTGGTGCTAAACGTTTTTTGTCGTTGTTAACTGTACAACTGATTACCTATACTCCAACACTAATGTGAACACTTTTCTCAATCCCCACCTCCATCAACACCACTGAGGTATAAGTAATGTGTTCTTTTTAGAGCAAATATTCCAAATTAAGAATATGGCTCATCCTCTAGTGTTGCTACAGATAAAGTCTGCAAACTTTAAAGCTAACTTGTTCAATTTTGTTTTTAGTATTAACAAATCTCAATCATGTCAACTGCTTGGAGTTAAACATAACACCTCAAACGTTTCAGACTAGTAAGTGAATTTTAAAAAATAATCTGAAATATTCAAGGAAATTCCGTTTTTAGTACTTTTCCCTATGCCTTGAACAATGTTTCCAACATTGTTTTTCTTGTTCCTATTACTGCATGAAGTTCAAACTAGGTCCTCAAGACAGAACCTTTCTGTAATAAAGAAAAAGTGCAAAGATACAAAATGAAATGTAAAGTCTTTTGCAAGAAAATGCTTCCTCAAGAGAACAGGTATTTGGATGCTGGTGGGAAAAAAGATTTTTTGTTCTCCAATGTACATCTGACACCTACAAATGACCTTGTCTTCAATGTCCATACTAGTAAGTACATATTGGTCATGGACCTTGCAAAAAAAAAATCAAGTAGCAAATTCCACTAAAGTATTTGCATCCATTCTACACAATCCAATGGAAACTAATGAGTGCTACTGAAAAAGGTTTCCACATGCACATGTCCAATATGTGCATCCTACTGAAGGCTAAAAACTTAAAATTCTATTTCCAGTGTTTATGAATAGCTTCAATATCTACATTCATAACCAGCATTCTGCATGAGTTACCTCTTTAATACTTCACAAATGAGTAAAATACATCTTGGGAGGTTAGGAAGGTACCTGTTAATAACTTTCTTTTATGCTTAGAATGTGATGCAGTTGTTCTTAAACTATTTGAAATGAACACCCCTATATAAGAATGGGACATTTTATACCAAGAGGAAACTGGGTTTGTTTTTAGCCAATCAGGACTACCCTGCAGATCTGAAAACCAAAGAATACACCCTTAGGAAAGGAGACATGGCTCACAAATATAAAGGAATCCTGACTTTTACATGGACATTTTTTAAAAAAGATAAAATGTATTACATAAGCGCCATAAACAGTGAAATCTGCTTATATCAAAAAAAAAATAAGTGAAGCTTTGTTTGGACATTATTTCCTTGCAAGAGCAGTACATATCCTTAGTAAACAACTACCATATTTACAAGTTAATTTCCTTGATACTTAGGTAGGATTGAAAGCCAGAGGAAAATATGAAAGAATGAGCTTTGAAATAATCTTTACAGCTGAGCTGGTAACAGTTAAGGTGGCCAGATAATTTCTAAAGCAGACTTGTTTATTTTGTAGAGTATCTGACTAGGCCTGGGTAATTAGCTCACTTTGTTAAAGGCCAAGGATGTGTTCAATCCCTCTTTGGGCCCATTAGCTTTTCCCAGAAAAACAAAGACAGTCCTCCACAGTCAGACTAATCCTAACCCCAACGAGCCTCAAGAGAAAGTTGGCAACAGTACTGGGGTTCTTCACAAAGCTTACTAAGGAAACAACATAAAGTGCATATCCCATAGATATGTGAGTCAGCATTCTCATCTTCAAATATGGGCAGCACATTTAAAATTTCAATTTCAAATAACCCAACACGACTCACTTTCCACAAAAAATAAAAATCCCTTAATTCTTCACCTTGTCTTTAAATGTGAGATGTTAAGTCTGTGTTAGAGAGATAGTAACAAAACATTAAACAAGTGGGCACTGGTACCTTGAATGACAAATCTTGAAAACAATGCAAATTTGAGACTTTCCTATTAGTACACACATCTGCACCAACTTCAATTCCTATGCTAAAAGTGGTTTATAGTCTCTTTCCTCCATCTTTTGCTTTTTGGGTTTTTTTTTTTTTTGAGGAGCAGACTTGTAAAAAACATCAGTGTAACTTGTGCTTAGGGGTAGTGGTTTGCTTTCCTTAAACCAAAGCTCTGCCAAATTTGCATCATCTGCTCAAGTAGAATATTGTGTCCAGGACCTCACCATATGAAACCAGTTCACTCACATCTGTATGACTACTTGTCTTCATGAAAAGTTTAAGTTCTTCCAAGCAGTTTTCTTTACTCCTCGTGTCTTTCATTTCCTGCCTAAATCCAAGTTAAAATAAACAGTTTCCACTGATCTTCAATGCAGTTCAATTCTGCACTCTTGTCCTTTCCTTTGCATGTCACAGTAGCTGTTCACATACATTAAATATCATAGATATGTTCTGCTCTTACATCTACACACTTACAAAAGCAGCTTTGTACTTTGTTTGGTGTGTTTTTTACTATGTTGGCTCACAAAAAGCAGTTTTTTTTCATTTCTAAGCATGGTACTTTACAATTTTTAATGCATTAATACAACAGTGCATTGGAAAAGTACTGAGCCTCTACAAAATAGCTTTACATTTTTAAACAAATGAATGTGATTTTTTTTCACTTACACAAGCATAGGCTTTTTGTTTTAATATTTCCACAAGATAAATATCTCAATTAAACTATAAGCTCACTCTACAGTGTGCCACAGTGATGGGCTTAGGAGACAGTTATACACTTAGAAGATCCTAACCTTAGTGTTATTTACACTGACATGTCCAATATCACCTTGTCTGAAAGGTGAACAAATGATATTCAGAATGTAGGTGAATTTGTGCCAACTAATAACTGGGAACAGTATAGCTTTAAGCAATCACTTAGGAAACATGTACTTAACCTAGTCTAAACTGGGAATTTCCTTCGTCCCTCTTTCCTATGGCATAGGAAACTTTAAAGATCAACATGAAACAGATAAGAGCCATTGCTAAGGCAGATCTTTTAAGATAACAAAGGAGAAACTGACAACTATATATGATAAATCATCAGTAATAACAATTACTGATACTGAAATCAGTATATCAGATTTTTATGTCCTAAAACGTTGCTTTTTAAATATTTCCTTTTATTCTGGAACAGAAATTAGAGAAAGGACAATGATTCATTCAGAAAGCAATGACTCAATTCAGGTTGCTACTTTACATTTAAGCACCACTCAAAAAGTGGACATAAAGCAAGTGATTCCTGTTTGCCCATCACTATACCAGCTACATAGCTGAGAGTTCAGACCTTAATCACACAACGCTTTCTCTGTTACCAGAAGCTAAGACTGCTCTGCGACATATAGGACAAGTAGAATTCTCAGATAACCAGCGATCGATGCAGTGGACATGGTACTCATGGGAACAAGGTAGTTTACGAAGTTTGTTGCCTTCTGTGTATTCTGTAATGCAAACACTACAGGTTTTTAATGCATCGTTTTCACCAAAACTTCTCATTGCCAAGTTGTCAATCTGTTCTTTGGTGAGTCCTCTAGGTTGGTCATCATCATCCTCATTTAAGAGGAAAAACTGAGCCAGACTAAGGAAGGGCAAAGAGCCACTTTCATCAAATGTTACTGGGGCCCTGTGTCGACCCTCTCGCCTGGCACCTGATGAGCCTGATGATGAGCTTCCTTCATTACTGCCTTCAAATACCTCTGAGCTAGTCTCTGAACTTTCACCACTGGAACTGGAACTAGGACTGGAACTGGAACTAGAACTGGAACTCGAACTAGAACTTGAACTGGAACTCGAACCAGAACTGCTACTACCACCAGAACCCCCTCTTCCATTCCGTGACTCTGACCTTTCCATATTTCGACTCGAGACTGAGCCACTAGGCTCTGAATCACTATCACTGTACATAAAGTAGCTTAACTCACCAAAACCTGTCATTATCTGCCTTAACATGGTCTGAATTGCAACAGATGTAGTCTCACTTAAACCAGTATTTAAGATTCTACGAATCGGAATTCTGATGGTACTGACATAGGTTCTCACACCTGCTCGCTCAGAACGTGAAAACGTACGCCTAAAACCTCCTCGTTCACTTTCATAAGTGACAGTGTTGTTTGGCGTCTGAGACCTCGACCGAGTTCTGCTAGCTATGCTATCTCTCTGCCGATATTCTCCAGGACGAACTCTTCTTACTTGAAGATCAAGGACTATGGTTGGAGGTCTCTGGCCTGATCCTGTAGATTCACCATTGCCAGTTGTATCTGAAGACCCTGCTCCTTGTGAGGCATTTCTGGTTCCAGAAGCTGCAAAGAGACCTCTACTTAGCAAGTCAGGTCCACTTATTTGCTGTCTCAATGTCACGTGGTGCCGGGTTCTAGAACTTCCCTCAGTCTCATTTACCAAAGGATGCTCAAAAGTCTGAGATGAGATACTATGATGAGATCTTCGTGGAATTTCACTCATTGGATGCAGAGGTGATCTACTTCTTTCAGCTCTTGCTCGGGTTCTCCGATGGTCTGGGCTCCTACTTCTTGCCCTTCTCTGACCTCTGGTAGGTGGGGCTTCTCCTGTTAATGATTCAGTTGAATTTCGTTCTGATCTGGGTGGCCTTGCAGATGTTGATTCAGATCGTGGATTTTCCACTTGCCTTTGGCTGTTGTCCATACTTTCTCCACTAGAACGTCTTGCAGATAGCTCAGTTTCATTTTCTGGATTTTGGCTCCCATTATTACGGTTAACATTGATCTCTAAACTGAATCTGAAATCACCGCTGTTTGGATTAGTCCGGCTCACTGCTCTCCAAGATTGGTTTCCTCTTTGCCCACTTCTTGTTGTATTTCCAGTTTGTCTGACGGAGTTAAGCCAGTCTATTATAGAGTCACCATTAGACACATCATCTGAAGAGTCTCCACCTGTTTTTAAAAAAGGGAGGGGAGAGAGGGAGAAAAAGGAACTATTAAAATTAGGAAATTATATAAGAGTACTCAGAAACTTCATATTAGAAAAAAAGAACAAAGATTCTGAACAGATTTCAAATTTACAGATTTTTGTAAACCATACTGCATTGATTTGCAGTAAAAGCAGGAAAGTTTCAATTCCATTTTAAAAGAGCAAGCTAATCATAGAGAAATTTAGGGAATTTTTTTTTTAAAAAGGGAATTAGGAAGAAGTCTATTTTTAGCACTTCATCATATACAGAGCCTAACATACCACTGTGGGCTGTCAGATGACAACATTTTTTTCAGTCCACTGCCAACACTAATGTAATCAAACAAGGTAAACGCCAGTTAAGGTACAGAGCTAATATTTTAGCTCAAATTACATTTTTTTGGTCAAATTTTCATTTGTCTACATTTCTTTAGGCTCTTGACTTAACTGCCTTTGATAATATGGGACATTTAAAAATACAAGACTGCTTTAGTCACTGCAAAAATATAAACAAGATTTACAGGTTTAAAAGTATTTGAATACTTCTTCACGTTACCAAGATTTTAAATTAACATGAAATTGGAGATCAGACCAAGTAAATAGTCTGAACCTAGCACAGTACATATAATGGCACATTCAAGAACCTAACTGTTATCATGGCTCCTTATGTTAGTCAAATTCCCTAGTTCACATTGAGGGAGAAACACCAGACCCGAGGTAAGAGCAAGATTTCTCAACAGTGGGACTATTTATATTTTGAGTCAGATAATTCTTTGTTGTGGGGGCTGTGCTGTGCATTTTAGGATGTTTAGCAGCATCCCTGACCTCCACCCACTAGATAGCAATAGCAAACCCCCAGTCATGACAACCAAAAATGTCTCCAGGCATTGCCAATGTCCCCTAGGGGGCAAAATTATACCCCATTGAGAACCATCAGATTAGAGAATGCAACCTGTCTTTCTGCTGGTGAGGAACTCATGTTTATAAGGAAGGAATAAAACAGTAGGTAGGGGGAAATTTCAATGGAGGTGGAAAATCAAGAAAAAAAAATCAGATTTAAAATAGGCCACTCCTCACTATGTTCTAATTAACACAAAAACCCCAAAGGTGAAGCAGAAAAAAAAAAAGTTAACATTCTCACCAAACACCAAGAAAATGCCAGTTGTTTTTATGAGCAGTTACTTAGCACCAAATTAATTTGTGCCATTGCTAGGTTATCTTTGGCTGACATTTATCGTTAGGAAGCTCCTTATCCATTCCATCCTCCACCCTTCTCCCCACCCCCAAGCAAAATTTACCTCTATTTTCATCTGAATTTTGTGGTGGTGGGCCCTCTTTAATTTGTTGTAGTCTTCTCAGCAACTCTTCCTCAGTACTTTCACCTAAAGTAGTTTAAAATGTTTGCCAAATTATGAATAAAAAACAATAACTTATCCATCTGAGATGACAACCAGAGTGAGCAGGAAACCTGGGTAAAATTCACCTATTTGAGAGCATGACATTACAACTTATATTTATTCACATTTCTTTCCAGTTTACAAAATGCTTTTGCGTACAGTATCTCACTGTTTAAAACTGCAACTCTGGGAGGCAGATATTATCTGCATTTTAAAACAATGAAACTTAGACTGAGTGAGAGACTGACGTGTTAATATATGGCAGGGCGAGAATGCCAATTTTCGCATTCTGACTCAAGTCTGGTACTGTTGCCTCAAAATGCACTCCCTCTTATAAGAGCCACACTAACTAACACCTTACCTTTTAAAATTTAAGGAATCACTCAAAGGTTAATAGAATTAACAAGAAACAAGGAGGAAGGGAGATAATGAATTTTAACTAGAATCAAATGGGACCTCATCAGGCAAAGGAGAATAACCAAGCACAAAGTTCTGAATAATTGACTATTTTACCCAAGGCTAGCTCTGGTTGATTATGACAGAGGAAGTCTGTCCTAAGAACTGAAGTTCCCATTAGCTCCTCAAGACTACTAATGTCTAGTAAGTTATATAAAGGTAAATAACAAAAAGATTGCTCAGGTCCACTCTCTTGAATTTAGCTCATTATAAATTCATAATATAATTCCTAACTAAAAAACCTGACATAGGATAATTCCAAATATGCGTGAACAAAATCATGTAATAAGTACAGCAGTTAATGTCACTCTACATCCCTTATATTAAAATCATACTTCATAATGGCTAAAGAAACATTTTTTTAAAATACAGGTTTCCTTTTTTTTTTTAAGACAAGCAATTTACATATATAAATCCTTAAACTACACATTGCATACCTGGGGTGCCTAGCAAATTGTTATCCCTCATAAGCCTATAATCTTCTTCACTGAGGTTATTTACAAATTGATAGAAAGCTTCTTCCCGATCCAATCGGTCCATCTGACTTCTGCGCTGTGCTGTAGACTGATCACCGCTTCCTTTATCGTTAGAATCTGAGCTTTCCATCTTGATGAACAAGTGGAAAGTTATCTAAAAGGAGAAAGGAGATCAATCTTGAAAACAGAAGTCAGTATGTATTCTATAGAACAGTTTTAGTTATGTGAAAATCCAGAATGCAGGTCCAGACGTGGATTTTAAGACCTCATATGAATGAAATTTCATAACAGAAAAACTCCTGAAAAGCACTGTTATACTACGAAAAGACTAGGCCAGGGGTTGGCAAACTATGGCCCGTGGGCCAAATTTAGCCCTGGTGCCTATTTTGTCTCCTTGAGATCTAAGAATGATTTTTACACCTTTGTTTTTTTAAGAGAATATTCTGTGATGTGTGAAAATTATATGAAATCCAAATTTCAGTGTTCAAGTTTTATTGGAATACAGCCATACACATTCACTTACATATTTTCTATGGCTGCTTCATGCTATAATGGCAGAGCTGAGTAGTTGTGACGAAGACTGTATGTGGCACTCTCACTGCTTTGCACTGGCGATCTGTGCACTGTAAGTTGCAGTGATGCAATTATAACTTGACAGCATTTCAAGTGCCATGCTTATCACCACACTGTGACTTGTTTTTTGCTTTTTTTTTTTTTTTTTTTTTTTTGCGGTACGCGGGCCTCTCACTGTTGTGGCCTCTCCCGTTGCGGAGCACAGGCTCCGGATGCGCAGGCTCAGTGGCCATGGCTCACGGGCCTAGCCGCTCTGCGGCATGTGGGATCTTCCTGGACCGGGGCATGAACCCGTGTCCCCTGCATCGGCAGGCAGACTCTCAACCACTGCGCCACCAGGGAAGCCCAATGTGACATTTTTTAAATTACCAATGCACGCTCATCATATTAAATGAAGAGAAAATAAACTTCAAATGCCTAAAGGTGCAGTGGAGTATGGATTATTAGATGGCAAAGGTTATATTTATAATGCAACAGCAATAAAACTGTGCTAAAATAATAAAATATGCATTAATATTATCAGACTAAGCATTCATCACAATATTCCCAATTCACAGGAAAGCTATAGTCTGAAAAATTAAATAAATTAAAATAAAGTATCTCATCACAAAATATTTCCTCACAAAAATAAAAAATGAGGCTTCAACCAGAGTAAGTTTCCAAGTGACTCATTTGTTGGCTAAGCAAGCAAAGCCATTTGTTGATGATGTGTTAGTTAAACTGTGTTTGACTGCAGAAGCTAAAGAAATGTGTCCACAGAAAATAAACTTAAGATTATTAGCCTTCTGATGAGAACAGTTGCTCAGAAAGTTGAGGATATCGGGATATGTCAACAATCAAGTGAAAAACAAGGGAGCAAATGATTTTGAGTGGTTTTCCTTGGTTCTTGATGAGCTGACAAATATAACTGATACTATTCAGCTGTTTATTCAAGGAGTCAAGCATTGATTATTTGAGGAGTTTGAAGTAACTACAGAAGTGGCCTCTATGAAGAGTTTGCATGGAACAAATAACTACAGGTGATAATATTTTCAAAGAAGCTGAGAAACACTAATTCAGCACAACATGAAGTGGAATCTGCTAAGATGTATTACAACTGAAACAGTGGTTAAAAAAAAAGTGTAGACCTACTTGGACAAATTTACAATGCCTATGAAAATGTAAGGTGTTTAAAGTCTATGCTTATTCATTATATAGTATAGGCAGTTTGTAGAAAATATTTGTATCTATCATTATTGAACCAGTAATGTCAACGGTGAACTTCACTACAGTGGACTTAAACATAGTGAGTTCCATGAATTTTCGTCAGAAATAGAAGCTGAATATCCTGACTTGCTCTACCAGGTGCTCATTTTGATGGCTTAGCACTGGTAAAGTTTTACTGTGATTTGTTGAACCCAGGTCCAAGATTAGATTTGTTTCTGAATGAAAGGAACTACTCTCAATTACTATTACCAAACAAGGAATGGATTGGGAAATTAGCTTTTTCTGAAGACTTCATAATGTTTCTGAATGAACTCAACCTAAAATTACAGTGCTTATAATATGTAAATCTTATACTACAGTAAAGTCATTTCAACAATAACTAACAGTGGAATCACAATGTCAAACTGCTTTATGCACTTCTTGTGCTATCAAAGAAATGAGAGCTCCATTCCTATAGAAATTGTAGCAGATATATTTTCTAAGCACAAACCACAATGCCAGAAGTGTTTTTTGGACCCCAATGAAAGTACAACCGAAATTTCCTTATTTCAAAATCCACTTAATTGTGTAACTGAGGAGCATCCACCTACCTTTCAATTGAAAGTGATGACTCTGCAGTCTAATGACATGCTTGCTAAAAACGTAAATATCAAGAGAAGAATCTAACGAAAAATTCTATAAATACCTCCTAAGGGGTGAATATACTTCATTAAAATTATATGCTTGTGTACAGATTAGAGAGCAAGACCTACCTATATGTGTGAATAGACATTTTCAAAAATGAAATATGTAAAACCTCACTTCAAGTCAGAAAACACTAAATGAACATCTGCAAATGATTTTGATAAGGAGTATGTTTAGCCCCAATTAAGGAAAATGCTACCCCTCTGCCAGCAAAAGAACACCATTCTTCTCATTAGTAGACCTATATTAAAAAGCGTTGTACTCAATTATTATTACATTGTGAGTTTTATCAAGAAAAACTTTGTGGAAATTTGGTTTCTCTGTTTTTAAATAAATAACTGTAATATGCTCAGTTTTGATTAGAAAAGTGAAAAAATTTACTATCTGGACTTCTACAGAAAGTCTGCCAACCCCTGCTCTGGGATAGTACATGAAACTAGCCAAAACTTCCATTTTTTTTTTAACAACTTTATTGGAGTATAATTGCTTTACAATGGTGTGTTAGTTTCTGCTGTATAACAACGTGAATCATCTATATATATACATATATCCCCATATCCCCTCCCTCTTGCATCTCCCTCCCACCCTCCCTATCCCACACCTCTAGGCAGACACAAAGCACAGAGCTGATCTGCCTGTGCTATGTGGCTGCTTCCCACTAGCTATCTATTTTACATTTGGTAGTGTATATATATCCATGCCACTCTCTCACTTAGTCCCAGCTTACCCTTCCCCCCACCGTGTCCTCAAGTCCATTCTCTACATCTGCGCCTCTATTCCTGTCCTGCCCCTAAGCTCTTCAGAACAATTTTGGGGTTTTATAGATTCCATATATATACGTGTTAGCATACGGTATTTGTTTTTCTCTTTCTGACCTACTTCACTCTGTATGACAGACTCTAGGTCCATCCACCTCACTACATATAACTCTATTTCATTTCTTTTTCTGGCTGAGTAATATTCCATTGTATATATGTGCCACATCTTCCTTATCCATTCATCTCTTGATGGACACTTAGGTTGCTTCCATGTCCTGGCTACTGTAAATAGAGCTGCAGAGAACATTATGGTACATGACTCTTTTTGAATTATGGTTTTCTCAGGGTATATGCACAGTAGTGGGATTGCTGGGTCTTATGGTAGCTCTATTTTTAGTTTTCTAAGGAACCTCCATACTGTTCTCCATAGTGGCTGTATCAATTTACATTCCCACCAACAGTGCAAGAGGGTTCCCTTTTCTCCACACCCTCTCCAGCATTTATTGTTTCTAGATTTTTTGATGATGGCCATTCTGGCTGGTGTGAGGTGATACCTCATTGTAGTTTTGATTTGCATTTCTCTAATGATTAGTGATATTGAGCATCCTTTCATGTGTCTGTTTAGCCAAAACCTCTTAATTGTCATTCACTACTTGTACAGCCTTAGATAATTACTATATTGGCAGACCTCCACACACTCATTAACCACTCTAATGAAAAAACAATGGTAGTAAACAATCTAAACTAAGAGAAGAATCCAAACAAAAATTTTCATTCTGATTCTTTTCCTTCCAACCTCAGATTGACCTTATTGAAGTTCACACTGACAAAATAAAAGTTAATTCCATAAACATATGAAAATCTGATTTGTAGAAAAGAGGTAATCTATACTGGTACTAGGATTTAATCCCACACACAACACATGAAGTACCTGGATGCTTACAAGTCAGTACTAGAGAAAAATAAAAACAAATCGCCTTTCAGATATAAAAATAAAGAAGCCTCTCTACCTGTCTGATGAGTCTAAACAAATTTTAGGCTGTAGATGGGCACACCTAGCTCTCCCCATTGTCTCTCTTAGATCATTATTTTTAGAACTACTCTATCACTGTTTAAACAAATAAGATAAATATGTCAAGGAAGGGGAGGGAGACGCAATATTTTTGGAGTTTCCTAACCTCATAACTAAGATTCCTTACTTTTGGTAAGAGTAAGCTATATAAATTTCTGAAAGATACTGTTTTCATAATAACCAGAAACTTTAAGAAGACTAGAAGTCAAGAGCTTAAATACAACACTCATAAAAGTTATATGGGCCAGGCAATCAAAGAAACAAACAAAAGGAAGCCAAAATTTCCCATATGTACCTAAGTAACACTTAGTATTGGTAATAGCGCACAGCTAATTTTTAAAACTACAGAAAAGCACAAAGGAAAACGTTCATCCATAATTTCTCAAACCAAAGAAAACCACATTTGGCTAATATTAAGCAGTTAATATTCTGAACACTAACAACATGACGAAGTCCACTTGTGAAGGATCAATAAATAATCCTGAAAATAATTTATAAAAAATACAACTCAGGAGAAGGAGAACTACAATCCTGCAGCCTGTGGAATG
The DNA here is from genome assembly GCF_964165515.1 of Mesoplodon bidens. Lineage (NCBI taxonomy): Eukaryota > Metazoa > Chordata > Mammalia > Artiodactyla > Ziphiidae > Mesoplodon > Mesoplodon bidens. The sequence continues at coordinate 78,333,563 of NC_138163.1, read as the reverse complement.
AAAACCACATTCACAGAAAGATAGGATGAAAAGGCAGAGGGCTATGTACCAGATGAAGGAACAAGATAAAACCCCAGAAAAACAATTAAAAGAAGTGGACATAGATAACCTTCCAGAAAAAGAATTCAGAATAATGATAGTGAAAAAGATCCAGGACCTCGGAAAAAGAATGGAGGCAAAGAACGAGAAGATGCAAGAAATGCTTAAAAAAGACCTAGAAGAATTAAAGAACAAACACCTAGAAGAATTAAAGAACAAACAAACAGAGATGAACAATACAATAACTGAAATGAAAAATACACTAGAAGAAATCAATAGCAGAATAACTGAGGCAAAAGAATGGATAAGTGACCTGGAAGACAGAATGGTGGAATTCACTGGTGTGGAACAGAATAAAGAAAAAAGAATGAACAGAAATGAAGACAGCCTAACAGACCTCTGGGACAACATTAAATGCAACAACATTCACATTATAGGGGTCCGAGAAGGAGAAGAGAGAGAGAAAGGACCCGAGAAAATACTTAAAGAGATTACAATCGAAAACTTCCTTAACATGGGACAGGAAATAGCCACCCAAGTCCAGGAACCGCGGAGAGTCCCAGGCAGGATAAACACAAGGAGAAACATGCCGAGACACACAGTAATCAAACTGACAAAAATTAAAGACAAAGAAAAATTACTAAAAGCAACAAAGGAAAAATGACCAAAAATATACAAGGGAACTTCCATAAGGTTAACAGCTACTTTCTCAGCAGAAACTCTACAAGCCACAAGGGAATGGCATGATATATTTAATGTGATGAAAGGGAAGAACCTACAACCAAGATTACTCTACCCAGCAAGAATCTCATTCAGATTCAATGGAGAAATCAAAAGCTTTACAGACAATGGAGCCAGATCCCAGGAGCACTGTGATTAAGGATGCCTGAGTCAATGAAGCTGTTTTCAGCACACATGCACAAAAGACACTAAAGAGGATCGCATCCCTAGGTAGGAAGGGTCATTAGAGGTCTAGTCCAACCTCCTAAACAGAGGAAGAAGCTATAAGCTTAGCCTGGGAGGTCAAGGAAAGACTCAAGTCAGTGAAAAAAGAGGAGGGAGGGAAGGGAGGGATAACATATCGATAATTACCTTAAATGTGAATGGACTAAATGCTCCAACCAAAAGACACAGGCTTGCTGAATGGATACAAAAACAAGACCCATATATATGCTGTCTACAAGAGACCCACTTCAGACCTGGGACATATGCAGACTGAAAGTGAGGGGAGGGAAAAAGATATCCCATGCAACTGGAAATTGAAAGAAAGCTGGAGTAGCAATACTCACATCAGATAAAATAGACTTTAAAATGAAGAATGTTACAAGAGACAAGGAAGGACACTACATAATGATCAAGGAATCATTCCAAGAAGAAGATATAACAATTATAAATATATATGCACCCAACATAGGAGCATCTCAATACATAAGGCAACTGCTAACAGTTATAAAAGAGGAAATTGACAGTAACACAATATTAGTATGGGATTTTAACACCTCACACCAATACAGAGATCATCCAAACAGAAAATTAATAAGGAAACACAAGGTCTAAATGACACAACAGACAAGAGAGATTAAATTGATATTTATAGGACATTCCACCCAAAAACAGAAGATTACAACACTTTCTTCTCAAGTGCGCATGGAACATTCCCCAGGATAGACCATATCTAAGGTCACAAATCAAGCCTCAGTAAATTTAAGAAAATTGAAATCATATCAAGCATCTTTTCTGACCACAATGCTATAAGATTAGAAATCAATTACAGGGAAAAAAATGTAAAAATCACAAACACATGGAGGCTAAACAATACGTTAAATAACCAAGAGCTCACTGAAGCTACCAAAGAGGAACTCAAAAAATACCTAGAGACAAATGACAATGAAAACATGACGATCCAAAACCTATAGGATGCAGCAAAAGCAATTCTAAGAGGGAAGTTTATAGCAATACAAGCCTACCTCAAGAAACAAGAAAAATCTCAAATAAACACTCTAACCTTACACCTAAAGAAACCAGAGGAAGAAGAACAAACAAAACCCAAAGTTAGCAGAACAAAAGAAATCATAAAGATCACAGCAGAAATAAATGAAACAGAAACAAAGAAAACAACAGCAAAGGTCAATAAAACTGAAAGCTGGTTCTTTGAGAAGATAAACAAAACTGATAAACCATTAGCCAGACTCATCAAGACGCAGAGGACTCAAATCAATAAAATTAGAAATGAAAAAGGAGAAGTTACAACAGACACTGCAGAAATACAAAGCAACCTAAGAGACTGCCACAAGCAACTCTATGCCAATAAAATGGACAACCTAGAAGAAATGAACAAATGCTTAGAAAGATATAACCTTCCAATACTGAACCAGGAAGAAATAGAAAATATGAACAGACCAATCACAAGCACTGAAATTGAAACTGTGATTAAAACCTTCCAACAAACAAAAGTCCAGGACCAGATGGCTTCACAGGTGAATTCTATCAAACATTTAGAGGAGAGATAACACCCATCCGACTCAAACTCTTCCAAAAAATTGCAGAGGAAGGAACACTCGCAAACTCATTCTATGAGGCCACCATCAGCCTGATACCAAAACCAGACACAGATACTACAAAAAAAGAAAATTACAGACCAATATCACTGACGAATAAAGATGCAAAAATCCTCAACAAAATACTAGCAAACAGAATCCAGCGACACATTAAAAGGATCATACACCATGATCAAGTGGGATTTATCCCACGGAAGCAAGGATTCTTCAATATACGCAAATCAATCAATGTGATACACCATATTAACAAATTGAAGAATAAAAACCACATGATTATCTCAATAGATGCAGAAAAAGCTCTTCACAAAACTCAACACCCATTTATGATAAAAACTCTCCAGAAAGTGGGCATAGAGGGAACCTACCTCAACATAATAAAGGCCATATACAACAAACCAAGAGCAAACATCATTCTCAATGGTGAAAAACTGAAAGCATTTCCTCTAAGATCAGGAACAAGACAAGGATGTCCGCTCTCACCACTATTATCCAACATCGTTTTGGAAGTCCTAGCAATGGCAATCAGCGAAGAAAAAGAAATAAAAGGAATCCAAATTGGAAAGGAAGAAGTAAAGCTGTCGCTCTTTGCAGATGACGTGATACTATACATAGAGAATCCTAAAGATGCCACCAGAAAACTGCTAGAGCTAATCAATGAATTTGGTAAAGTAGCAGGATACAAAATTAATGCACAGAAACCTCTTTCATTCCTATACACTAATGATGAAAAATCTGAAAGAGAAATTAAGGAAACACTCCCATTTACCACTGCAACAAAAAGAATAAAATATCTAGGAATAAACCTACCTAAGGAGACAAAAGACCTGTATGCAGAAAACTATAAGACAATGATGAAAGAAATTAAGGATGATACAAACAGATGGACAAATACACCATGTTCTTGGATTGGAAGAATCAATATTGTGAAAATGAATATACTACCCAAAGCAATCTACAGATTCAATGCAAACCCTATCAAACTACCAATGGCATTTCCCACAGAACTAGAACAAAAAATCTTAAAATTTGTATGGAGACACAAAAGACGCCAAAGAGCCAAAGCAGTCTTGAGGGAAAAAAACAGAGCTGGGGGAAATCAGACTCCCTGACTTCAGACTATACTACAAAGCTACAGTAATCAAGACAATATGGTACTGGCACAAAAACAGAAATACAGATCAATGGAAACAGGATAGAAAGCCCAGAGATAAACCCACGCACCTAATCTATGGCCAGCTAATCTATGACAAAGGAGGCAAGGATATACAATGGAGAAAAGACAGTCTCTTCAATAAGTGGTGCTGGGAAAACTGGACAGCTACATGTAAAAGAATGAAATTAGAACACTCCCTAACACCATACACAAAAATAAACTCAAAATGGATTCGAGACCTAAATGTAAGACTGGACACTATAAAACTCTTAGAGGAAAACACAGGATAGAACACTCTGACATAAATCATAGCAAGATCTTTTTTGATCCACCTCCTAGAGTAATGGAAATAAAAACAAAAATAAACAAATGGGACCTAATGAAACTTAAAAGTTTTTGCACATCAAAGAAAACTACAAACAAGATGAAAAGACAACCCTGGTAATGGGAGAAAATATTTGCAAATGAATCAGTGGACAAAGGATTAATCTCTGAAATATATAAACAGCTCGTGCAGCTCAATATTAAAAAAACAAACAACCCAATCAAAAAATGGGCAGAAGACCTAAATAGACATTTCTCCAAAGAAGACATACAGATGGCCAAGAAGCACATGAAAAGCTGCTCAACATCACTAATTAGAGAAATGCAAGTCAAAACTACAATGAGGTATCACCTCACACCTGTTAGAATGGGCATCATGAGAAAATCTACAAACAACAAATGTTGGAGAGGGTGTGGAGGAAATGGAACCCTCTTGCACTGTTGGTGGGAATGTAAGTTGATACAGCCACTATGGAGAACAGTATGGAGGTGCCTTAAGAAACTAAAAATAGCATTACCATATGATCCAACAATCCCACTATTGAGCATATACCCAGAGAAAACCATAATTCTAAAAGATACATGCACCCCAACGTTCACTGCAGCACTATTTACAATAGCCAGGTCATGGAAGCAACCTAAATGCCCATCAACAGACGAATGGACAAAGATGTGGTACATATATACAATGCAACATTGCTCAGCCTTAAAAAGGAATAAAATTGGGTCATTTGTAGAGACGTTGATGGATCTAGAGACTGTCACACAGAGCGAAATCAGAAAGAGAAAAACAAATATCGTATATTAATGCATATATGTGGAACCTAGAAAAATGGTACAGATGAATCGGTTTGCAGGGCAGAAATAGAGACACAGATGCAGAGAACAAACGTATGGACACCAAGGGGGGAAAGTGGTGGGTGGTGGTGGTGGTGTGATGAACCGGGAGATTGGGATTGATATATATACAGTAATATGTATAGAATGGATAACTAATAAGAACTTGCTGTATAAAAAATGAATAAAATTCAAAAAAAATACAACTCAGTAGGGCTGAAAGGCTTTAAAAATGTAAAGCTTTCAAAGAAGGGAAAAACGTCTGATAAGTTCTGATGTTTGCAGGACATGAACCAAAGATAACAAAAACCTCACATACCAAGGACTGTTACCAGAATGGCACAAAGTCTTAAGAATAGTGCCAGGGAGGTTAAAGCCCACAAGGAACAGAAACTTTCAGAAGTATGGGAAAGATTTTTTAAAATGGCTTTGAAAAACAAAATCTGAAAGAAGAATGGAGTCTTGTACTAAACGTGGGGGGGTTGGTATATTAACAGAAGATGGTAGGTAGAGGCACTCAACTTCTATTTTATTCAACACGGAGAATCATCTTCCAACTGGAAGTAGTGGAAAAAACCAAATTTCTCAGATAGAATCAAGAGCCAAAACTGCAATATTTCCAATGATAATCTTCGAGAAATCACAGAACAGGAGAGATGCTAGATGATGTAATCTTCAAAGAAAGTGACATCTATAAGCTATAGCACAGCAAAATCTGACGAGAAACCTAGGGGGAAATTCTGCAATAGACTATCAGATATATTGCAAACACGTAGAAGAAATATGTTCACCAGAAGTGGAATTCACTGCCAAATTAACCTCATTTGCTTTACAAAGTTTTCTTTCACATACAACTTGCTTTACAAGATTCTCACATTAAAATCACCTGGGGGAGCTTTCTCTGGGGCAAACCAGACAGTGATATCTTAAAAATTCCACAGGTAATTCCATTGTGCAGTCAGGGTTGAGAAACTCTTTGACAGGGGCATCAATACTGCCGACTAGTCTAGCTTGGTTTCTGTATAGTCTGAAAAGGTTTTGCATCCTATCGTTATGGAGAAATGTGGACTAGATCAGTGCTTCTCAAACTTCAGCATACAAACGAATCATATGGAAATCCTGTAAAAATACAGATTCTGATTCAGTAGGTTGGGGGTGAAGCCTGAGAGCATGCATTTTAAATAAGCCTCCAAGTGATGCTAATGCTGCTGATCAGTCTGAGTAGCAAGGAGCTTGAAGACAATACAATTTAACAGATTCACAGTTGTTAAATAACACTCTCAAAGATTATGGAACAATGTTAACCTGCAAACAGCCCTGTCTTTAGCATTTTTAAAAGAACCATGTCAAAGACATGCTAAACAAATCTACAGACAACTCAAAGCTGGGAGTTAGTAATGAAGATGTATATGATAAAAAATATTCTGAATTCTTTGGGCTGTGAAGATGAGCTGAAATCAACAAAATGATGATAAATGTGCTACCTTGAACACTTTAAGGGTTAGCAAGCTGAAGTAATCCATAGTAAGAGTACAGAATAGGGGGGGCTTCCCTGGTGGCACAGTGGTTAAGAATCCGCCTGCCAATGCAGGGGACACAGGTTCAATCCCTGGTCTGGGAAGATCCCACATGCCGCAGAGCAACTAAGCCCGTGTGCCACAACTACTGAGCCCGCGTGACGCAACTACTGAAGCCCTTGCACCTAGAGCCCGTGCTCCACAACAAGAGAAGCCACTGCAATGAGAAGCCCGTGCACCACAATGAAGAGTAGCCCCCTGCCCTGTTCGCCACAACTAGAGAAAGACTGCATGCAGCAATGAAGACCCAACACAGCCCAAAATAAATAAATTAAAAAAACCCAAAAGATTACAGAATAGGGGAAAAAAAACCTGTCTTGGTGAGTTCACATGAAGACGTTTTTAGTTAACAAAAGCTCAATAAAAAGACCGTTTGACTTGGCTGCTAAGAAACCTAAGAGTCACATGTTGTTCTCCCAGGCCATAGTGTTGAGATAAAAGTAGGTAACAGTGCCAAAGCAACTTGCACTTCAGACTATATGTGGAGTATTTGAAACATTTAAAATACCTCCAAAAGGACATTGACAAACACAAGAAAGTATCTAGAGTGACCAAGATGGTGAGAAGCCAGGGAATACCATAAAAGAAATGGTTGAGGGACTTCCCTGGTGGTCCAGTGGTAAAGAATCCGCCTTCCAATGCAGGGAAAGCGGGCTCGATGCCTGGCCAGGGAACTAAGATCCCACATGCCGCAGGGCAACTAAGCCCGCATGCCACGACTACTGAGCTCACGTGCCTCAGCGAGAGAGCCCACGTGCTCTGGAACCCGCGTGCCACAACAAAGAGCCTGCACCACAAGGAAGTTCCTGCACCCTGTGACGAAGACAGATGTAATGTGACTACTGTTTGGTAAGTGAAAACTAACATTTTAAAGGTTAAAGTATGCCAAAGATGTCAGGAGACTGTAGTCCAAATGATGAAATACAGATCTCTCTCCATTCTGGTGTGAAAAGATCAGTGAAGAATTATGTTAATAAATGGGTCTCTACTCTGTGGTGAAAAACACTGTGGTACATTTCCAGTTTAACTTACGTAAGAGAAAAAAAGAATCCCCACCGTCCCCCTCCCCCGGGCTCCTTCTATCATCATAAAAGAGAAGATTTTAAATCTTTTTATTTAGTTACCTTATATTCAGTTATAATATTCATGTGCACAAGTCAGAAATTTTGGATTGAGTACATGGTTAGCATCAGCCATTTTTAAACTTAAATATTTCTGGAAAGCTTACCAATAAAACAATTAAGAGAACAAATGTGTAATTGTTCTTAAATCACTTAGGTCTCGTCCTAGTTATAAGCAATACCTACCACCCTATTCATACAGCCCTTTCACCTATATTTCACTGAAGCCTTATAACAATCCTATGAAGTAGGAATCACCAAATCTATTTTACAGATAAAAAACAGAAGCACAGACAGAGGAAGTGATTTACCAAAGGCCATGTGCTTACTAAGTGGAAAGAGCCAGTAATTAAATCCAGGCCTCCTGATTCCAAATCCAGTCAACTTTTCACTAAATGGACAACTGCCTCCCAATATATGCCAAGACTATAAACTTTAAATAAATACATTCCTTCAGTCCCAATAGGCATGTCCAATGTATTCAACCTCACTATGAGCTTTTTAGACCATGTTCATTTCCGGTATGAAAACTTCCAAAATGACAGAACACCTTTTATAAGCAGTCTGACCCAGCAGGGCTTATTTTTAAATAAGTCAACTTTTAGTATTTTTGTTTTAAATAGAGTTGCCCCTCGGATAAATAACATATTTTATTAACCTTATTTCTTTCAGAATACTGTGTGCCAATATATCCAAATCCATTCCTGGAACACAAGCAGCCAAATTAGAAAATTTGCCGTCATTTAAAAAACTACTCATTTGGTCAATAAATGTATGACTGTGTCAGGTAAATTTAATTCCGGGGAGGAAAAGCCAGCAAGAAAACCAAACCTGAGATTTACTCTGTAACTAGGGAGTTTAAAGCAGATTTTATTCACCTTGAGAATTTTAAAGTATTTTTAGTGATCTCCAATTTTCCTATAGTCATTATCATATATTAATACAAATTATGCAGCTTACTATGTTTCTAACCACTGCTAAAAGTATTTCATTTAATTCTCCTAATCCACCTATGCCAATCTTTAAAAAATGTAATTTTGTTATAATGTTAGGGCAAAAAGTCACTTAAACCATACTGTTCAGTACTAATGGGTCAGAAGACCTGGTGCTAAGTATAAGCACACTCATACTATATTCAATGGACATACTGCATCAATTAAGAAGATTTAGGGCCTCCCTGGTGGCGCAGTGGTTGAGAGTCCGCCTGCCGATGCAGGGGATACGGGTTCGTGCCCCGGTCTGGGAGGATCCCATATGCCGCGGAGCGGCTGGGCCCGTGAGCCGTGGCCGCTGGGCCTGCGCGTCCGGAGCCTGTGCTCCGCAACGGGAGAGGCCACAACAGTGAGAGGCCCGCATACCACAAAAAGAAAAAAAAAAAAAAAAAAAAAAAAGAAGATTTAATGCACTAAAATATATGGTTAACAAAACAACAGACTTAAAAAACTGAATTCTGAAATTCAAATGCTTGTGTGAATATCAGTTTTAAAATAAGCCACATCTATTAAGTCTGGAAGAAATAACCTCATTTTAAAAACAAAAAGGTAGGGCTTCCCTGGTGGCACAGTGGTTGAGAGTCCACCTGCCGATGCAGGGGACACGGGTTCGTGCCCTGTTCCGGGAAGATCCCACATGCCGCGGAGCGGCTAGGCCCGTGAGCCATGGCTGCTGAGCCTGCGCTCCACATCGGGAGAGGCCACAACAGTGAGAGGCACGCGTACCGCAAAAAAAAAAAACAAACAAAAAAAACAAGAAAAACAAAAACAACAACAGCAACAACAAAAAAACCCCAAAAAGGTATGGTGGGAGGGAGGAATCAAGGTAACCTAATACCAACCAACTACTAAAGTATTATACCTTGAGCATCGTCACCTTTTGGATGTGTTCATACAAGCTCCAAAACTCGATCGTGTTCTAAAGCACAACATGCCAATTAAAAAAAATCATAGGTACCAACATAAAAATGTGTCATACTGAAAAGAGAAGGGCAAACATTTTTCTGTTTGCAACAGAGCTTCTTCATTAAGAACCTCATAGAGTAGATGAGAATTAATGATATGCAAGCCTTGTGAATAACGAAAATGTCAGCTCAATAATACCGTCACCAAAATGAAAAATACTCAATATAGTTAAAAGCAAAAATAAGGTCAAATCACAAAGAACTGCTGAATTTGAGGTCATGAAAATAAAATATCATCATATATGTAGTTATATACAAAAGTGTTGGGAATTCTTCCTATACAGAATGTTTCATTAAAAATTTACAGCAGGGCTTCCCTGGTGGCGCAGTGGTTGGGAGTCCGCCTGATGATGCGGGGGACGCGGGTTCGTGCCCCGATCGGGGAGGATCCCACATGCCGCGGAGCGGCTGGGCCCGTGAGCCATGGCCGCTGAGCCTGCACGTCCAGAGCCTGTGCTCCACAACGGGAGAGGCCACAATAGTGTGAGGCCCGCGTACCGCAAAAAAAAAAAAAAAAATTTTTTTTTACAGCATTTGTAGCAGACAAATCAAAGGTTGATTACCAGATAGCTTTTTTATTCTATGAGTAGCAGGGTGGAATTCACCTCTGTGAAAACGGAAAAAGAGCATACTAGGTTCTAGTCTTGGCTGTAACAGTAACTATGTAAATTTGGCCAATTTATTTAACCTTTTGTGTCTCAGGATCTCCATCAATATTAGAGTACTGGATTAAGCTATCTACAAGATACCTTTCCAATTCTATGAATCTGTGACTATAAATAAGATATAACCTGCATCACATTACAATACTAAGTCAGAAAAATAAAGCTTAAGAAACAACATGAATAACTAGGATGTAAGCTTAGAAGCTGTGCGTTTCTTACTGCTATTTCACTCATACACTTCTATCTCTTTTATGACTATCTTTTTAAAAAAGAAATATAAAGCATTCCTCTTTAAAAAACAGGGCAAGGTTTATGTTTCACTGCCTTTACTTATTGCACAGTACTTCTCACCACCCACACAATTTGTTGATCATTTCCATTACTGGCCTAACAGAGGATGCTACTAAGGCCTCCACCACTGCTGATACTACTAGAGCAAAATGGGATTATAAAATAACAGCATGGCAATGTTAGCTTAGCCTGGTTTATATTCTTCTACCTTTACCACTTGAAAAGGACAGCAGGAAAAAAAGGATTCAGCATGTGTCTAATCTCTTGGCAGGAAGTCTGCAGCTCACAAACAATTCTGACTTACAACAACCCTCTAAAACAGTTAAACCGAAGAATATTAAGAATGTCAACAAATCAAAGGATGGAGACCAAGCCAAATGCTGCCAATTCACAGGATCAAGTTAGTTAAAAAAAGAAACCATTATAATGACATTTCAATTCACTCAAGTACTTTAGACAGTGAATTTAATCTTCAATTACCCAGTTCAACCCAGTTCATGCTCTTTTATTATCAAGCTACGCCACTAAATTAGAATTTGGTCTTATTCACACTAACTCAATTCTGACTTCTCATTATTCTCAAGTCAAAAAAATGACTCAAAAACCCAAAAGATTCATGTGTTTAAGTTATTAACGTAAAAGTCACTGATTACTGGCAATTTTGGTGTTAATTGGTAAAGTACTACGTTTTAAGAAATAAGTTTTCCACCAAAAATGAACTATTTAAAAGAGTGAAGTCAATTTTTAAAATTAAAATCATTTGACCAAAAAAGAAAATATTATCTACACATATACAAATGACTGCTATATTGTTTGAGGAAAACAATATTGTGTTACAGAACCAAACACGTTGACAACTGTGATCCCTGAACCAGTGCTCCTACACAGAAATGGTGACAAAGGTGACCATATATCCCCGGTCTGTCCAGAAGAGTAGCAGTCTACAACTGTTGTCCTGTAGTAATTATTAATATGGCCCTCTTTCACACCTAAGTGTCCCAGTTTGGATAAATTATATGGTCACCTTAGATGTAATTGACACTAACAGGAACTTTGGTCAATAAAAAATGAAAATTGTAATTAGAGTTAAATCCTTTCTTCATACACTCAAGTGAAGAACAAGAGGAAAGAGACCATTTTTCATTCCAGAAAAAATTGAACAAACACTGAACACAAATATCTCCTCTCCCCCACAGAAAGTATCATGTTCATCACCATGCAAACGCTGTAATAGCAGCCCAACCTGTAGTAGTGAAATTATTGCAAGAGGTCCACAAATCTACATACATACCGTGCACTGTCTACAGATATTTGTCTCCCACATATGTCGGTGATATTATGACTAATGAAATTAAAACCTTGGGTTGATGCACTAAAATACAAGAATATCTACAGCAAAAATACCAAGTACATATTTCAAGAGCAAAACCACAAGTTCACGAATATATTCCCAAATTGTTCAAGAGTGTCAAGATTTTTACATATAAAATGAACTGCTTGATTATCTGGGAAACTTCCATATTCCAGGTTGGAAAAAAAAATAACGAAGGAAAAATAGGCACAGAAGTGTTACTGCTTTCTTACGCTGGGTATCAAAATGTCAAAGGATCATGTAAGCTGGATACTTTTTAAAATCAATGGGCCATAAGGTTTTGGAAATGTCTGTGTTATACAGAAATGTTAAGGAATTAGACTTACAAAAGAAAAACATGTCCCAGCCCTAGTCAGTGGCCCAAAATTCTAGCACCTGATTGATCTGGGTTTGACAGAGGACTTTTTACTTTCTAATTTGTTATCTACTTTACGGTAAATCAAGGGAACAGGAGGTTGGTGAGTGGTTTGCTCTATTTCCCAATCCGCTAGAGCTTTGGGAAAAGTAATATACACATTATAATTCCATAAATGCAGATGTCTCATTTGATCTACTGTATTATTTAAGGCCTCACTACATGTTCACTAACCTGAAAGAATATATCCAACCAGCTTAACATTCCTAGATATGACTTCATTATTAAGCTATTTCTTAAAGCCATTTCTGATTTTAAATTAAGTTTATCAAACTTTATCACAAGCAGTAACAGCTGAAACAGGAACCTTGACAGACCAAAAGAGGGTATAATTGCTAAATAAGTCTCACCTGCTTCATAAAGCAAATTTCCTTTAACAAAAGTTTTTGATGCAAATAACCTACAGATTTTAAAAATTACAACCTTTCATTTTCTTTGCATTTCCAATCTAATTAGATAGCTATTAAGTCTAAAGACATAAAACTTTAGTGACTTTGGCATCAGACAGACCTGAGTTAAAATGGGGGCTCTACCACTTATTAGCTATGTAATTGAGGACAAATTACCTAATCTCTCCTTTGAGTCTCAGTTACCTCTGTAAAATAGGTAACATCCTCATGAAGCTTTGCCATAAGGAGTACAAAATGATGCATGTGAAGCACAGGACCTAACACATAAGTATTCAATACAAATTAGTTATGAATTTAGGCTAACTACCCATCGCAGTTTGCCTGGGACAATGCAGGTTTGCAACTGGATGCATTATTAATAATGTCCCCTTTGCTCTTAAAGGCATCCTGGCTAGGGCAATAAATTATGTGGCTACCTTAACAATGATGATGAAAGGAGTTAATACCAATTAGAGTATTATATATCATTTATGACTTTTTGGACCTTGAAGGAAAAAAATCGAATGTCACACAGAATAATGAGATTATATTCCTGTAATACAGTCTACTGATAATTCATTTTGTTATTCAATAAACATTTAAACACTATTTATTTATACCCATCTCATTCCAACAGTAATTTAAGGCAGCAAATTTCTGTATTGTTTTTTCTGTTCCATACAGGTACTGGTAAATTTCAAATGTTATTTTAAAGGAAAAAAATTGACAGATACAGCACTAATGAGGTTCCAGCTACTCAGGAACACTACCTTTTGAATTCCCAGCGAAAAACACCCATTCTGATCATGAAGAATGCCCAAGACCAACTAACATACATCAAATAAGCCCATCCAATTACAGGGCCTGCAAAACAGAATAAGTATTTTTAAACATGCATTCTACACATAAATCATCAGGAGACGCAACAAAAAATAAATTACCTGACTGTTATGACATAGTATTGTAATACAATAAACTGGATTTTAGTTTTCTTCACTCTCTGCTCTAGAAAAAAAAAGAATCCATTATTCTTCCTCTTTTATAAGATAGACATTTTCTTTGAAACAGACACATCCTAAAAAAATACATATCCTATATATTTGAGATACAGATACACACACATACATACACACACACACACACACTCACCACAACCCAACGTAACTCAACATTAGTATTAGGATATTTGGGGAGACTGAGAAGGTCAGAGGGAACCAGGAATCTTATATGTTATATATAAGATAACCTTTAAAGGCCGAGAGCCAATCTACCTTTTAATATAAAGTTACTTAAAATAGGCCTTTTCTCATCAGACCAGTAATTATTTTCAGATTCTCAGTTACTTCCAAAAACTTATTTGGCACATTACACTAGCCTAAGGCAGTAACTAAAGTATGAAAGATCATCAGGACATCTTAGGCTAAAGAAAAACATTTTTTCAGTAAGAGTATCCTAAAATCCCACTAAAAATATTTAGATTGGTCTTCCTGGGTACTTTATTTTTACAACTTAGAAAACCAATTTTGGGGGAGCGATAATTGTGCCTGCCTGCTCTCAAGTCATCCAGGACGGACATAATGTACCTGATGGGGTGATGTAAGTATTCTGTCTTTAATAAGGAGAAGAATCAAAAAATGATTAGTAATAGTATGTCTATTTCTTCCTCCCTTCAATCATCCAAAGCTACTGCGGGTAATTCTGATTCAGGAAATGCGGGCTCCTTATTTCCAGCAAAAAATTATTCTGGGGCCTTGCAAACAGTGGATGACAACCTGATATAAATGCTTCCTCTTGCCCCCAAACTAAGGAATGACCTAAATAACAAGGCTGCTAGTCCTCAGAATCCCGGACTAACCTGTGGAATAAGTATGGTGAAACTGTCTAGGGAAGGAACGTGGCTGTCTCCTCCATCTTGAAATTAATCAGCATAAGGGAAAAAGGGACTGAGTATTCAGGAAGCAGAAGCCCAACCGGTTAATACTAGTTACTAAAGCTATGGCGTACGTGGCAGGTACCGCCCGCAGAAGCCGAGACCCTTAGGCATTTTTTTTGAGGGGGGAGGGGTTGGGTTGCTCACGGATTGAACGGAAATTAACTTCAAAATCATTTGGCCCAATTCCCACCCTCACCCAGGGAAAAACAACAAACACGCAACGGCTTTTCCCTCCCTTTTGGGGGGATCCTTACAGTGATATCTGCCAAAGGATATGCCAGGGTTATTCGAGCAAGGGAGTAAACCACATTTGCCTCAGATCCTCAGGGAAGATGTCATCGTGGCCCCAGGGGGCGCCTAATTGATAGTGCCCTGCAGAAGGGCGCAAAATGGGGTTTTGCAAATCCTGGGAAATATAAAGCCCCACGAGTTCTCAGCATCTAACTTAGAGCAGCCTGATTTTTCCCCCATTTCCTAAACCCAAGCCCGCCATGTAAAAGGGAGGGGGGGAGGAGGACGCGAGGGAAGTCTCCAGAGAACCGAGGAGAGAAAAACCTGAGACGGTCAAAGATTCTCACGCCTGAAGCCAACAATCGAAAATCGCCTCCCCCAAATTTTAAGGTTCTGGAGGGCCCCGGCCGCGGCTCGAGCGGCCACGAAGAGGAAGTACTTCCCACATCCTTCCCCTTCTTCAAAGAGCCTGTCGGCCATACACCCAACTAAAATGGCAGCGGCGACTACGCCACGGAGCCCCCCGCAGCAACCTGCGCCTGGGGTCCGGAGGCGGCGATGAGCCTCCGCCACGATGCGCCACTCAGGCCATTTTGAGAGAACGCAGTAACCGCGGCTCCGCTGTCTTCCTCTCGCTCTCCATCCATTTCTCAGAGGACTCCCAAGGCTTCACTTACTCGGTTTTAGTGTCGGGATCCGGTCGGTCCGGCCGCCGCCGCCGCCGCCGCCGCCGCCGCCGGGGCTCCTGCGCGCCTCCCCTACCGCCGCTCTCAAGCCCGCCTCCGATGAGTCGCTGGTTGAGACCCGCCTCTAGCCCAGCGCCTGCTCGGAGACGTTGCTCAGGCAGCCATTATCTTCCCCATTGTTACCAAGCAGCGACAGGAAACGCTTGCCCACAACAGGAAGTGATGATGCCGCGTCCGGGCCCCGCAGCCCGACTCCCAGCCGAGTAGCCAATCCCAGGCGACTCCTCGAAAAGGCTCGGTGGGAGGGGAAGGCTGCCGACTGACGACGCGGCAAGGCGGGCCGCGGCCTGGAAAAGGAAAACCGCTGTGACGCCCACCATGTGACAGGCCCCACCCTCCACCGCCATTTTGAATTGTGGCGAGAAATTTCGCGTTCTGAGAATTGTGGGAACGTCGCCTTTCCCGTTTTGAAAGCTGGAGGACGTCACCGTCTGACTGCTGGAAACCCTTTTCAGAGTGAGAAATGCGATACTAGTCTAACCTGACGTCGATTCACACAGTTAGTCCGGACCGGTTAATACAGCATCCTACCTATATTCGACATTTATCGAGCGCCAGCTGTAGTGTCAAGCACTATTATAGATGTTGGGGATACAGCGGAAATTAAAGCAGACCAAAATCCCAGTTCTCATGGGTCTTTATATTCTACTTGGGGGAGGGACAATAATTACTATATATATATTTGTATATATATGTATAACATATATATAGTTGATGATAAATGCTAGGGAGAAAAATAAAGCGGGGGGAGGTGGGCGGGAGAACGCCCGGTGGGGGCAAACGGGAATTGCAGTTTTAAAAACAGTGGTCAGAGGTGGCCTCTCTGAGATGGTAATTCTGAAATCCTTGGAAGAGGGCGGTGACTGTAAAACAGTGGGAAAATCTGATAAGGTTGGAATTTAAGGGCGGTTAAGGAAGGCCTTTCTTAGGTGGTAATGCGTGAAGGAAGGTAGAGAATGAGCTACCCAGCATCCAACTCCCGTTTTCACAGTTAAAGAAAAACAACCACGGTTTTAGGGTGTGTCCCTGTTTTTTTTCCCCCATTTTTCTGTTTTCTGTGTTTTCAGGTAACACTCCAGCTACACTGGCTTTCTTAGTATTATTCCAGCGAACTAAACTTGTTCCCACCTCTGCAACTTTACCTTTTCTCAATTGTCACCTCCCCAGAGAACACTTCCCTAACCACCCTATCTGAAAGAACAACTTACCCGTCCCCTTACCTGCTTAATTTTCTTTAGAGCACTTCATCTGAAAATATATTATTTATTTGTTTACCCCACCCCCTTAAGAACAGTAAACCTTTTTGTTCTGTTCACTGTTATATCCGCAGCGAGCTCATAGTAGGCCCTCAAATATTTTTTGTTAGAGTGCCGGCCTCGGCATGATTTCATCAGCTAGAAATATATTTCACTCCAAGCAGTTACAACAGTATCTCTCATACTTCCCTGTTCAACTTTCCAACAGGCTTGATATTGTCATTTTTGACAGTGTGGGAATATGAGTTTGGTATTGTGTCTCTACTCAACTTTTGTCTTATATTACATGTCATATACTAGAACTTTTACCTAGAATGTATAAAATGAGTTCTTCAGTGGCCTGCAATTGCTATTAAGCCTGATATTGAGATTATGGAAATAACACTAGCCACTCCTTGACATATTCTTGAGGCAAACGTGGCTTAATGTAAAATATAAAATCATAAAAGAAGTGGAAAATGTAAGTGAATATGTCTATAGCCTTGGGGAGGTGGAAGGACTTTCTAAACATGACACAAAGTCCATAAAAGGAATTACTGTTAAATACAACTTCATAAATGAAAGTAAAGCTTCTGAATGTCAAAACACAAGGTTAATAAAGTTAAAAGACAAATGACAAACTGGGAAAAATAATTTCCATATGACAGCTAAGGGGTAGTACTGGTTTATAATAAAATTAAAAGAGAAATGAGAAATTGGCAAAAATGCTACATATGATAAACATACGATAAGCATGTATGACTTACGATTTTTTGACTTTACTATGGTGCAAAAGCGATACTCATTCAGTAGAAGCTGTACTTCAGATTTGAATTTTGATCTTTCTCTGGGCTAGCGATATGCAGTACAATACTTTCTGGTGATGCTGGGCAGCAGCAGCAAGCTGCAGTTCCCAGTCAGCCCCATCATGAGGGTAAACAACCCAGACACTGATAGCAATTCTGTACCCACACAAACATTCTGTATTTCAGTACAGTATTCAATAAATTACATGAGATATTCATCACTTTATTATAAAATAGGCTTTGTGTTAGATGATTTTGCTCAACTGTAGGCTAATTTAAGTCTTCTGAGCATGTTTAAGGTAGGCTAGGCTAAACTATGATGTTTCGTATGTTACGTGTATTAAATGAATTTTCCAATTAGGATATTTTCAACTTAGGATGGATTTCTCGGGACGTAACCCCATCGTAAATTGAGGAAGATGTGTAGTCTATAAAGTGCTATTATAAATGTTTTTAAAGATAAATACCCCAATTAAACGTGCAAAGGGCATGAATAGACAATTCAAAGAAGGAGAAAATATTTGGCTGATAAGCATATGATAATATTAATCAGAGTAATCAACCTCACTCATAATCAGAAATAAAAATAAAAACAGTGATATCTCCTTTTTGCCTATCAGAATGTCAAAGATTAAAAGTTTTATAATATTAAGTGTTAATAAAGATACTATGAAATGGGCACACTTATATGCTACTGGTACAAACTGATATAACCTTTTTTAGGTAATTTGGCAAAACGTATCAAAAGCCTAAATATCCATATTGTTTGACCAACAAGTCCACAAGCAGAAATTTATTTTAAGGAAAATAAATGGGCAAGTTTTCAAAAATATATGTAATAAATGTACAAAGATGTTAATCATAGTGAGTTGTATAATATTGAAATACTGAAAAATCAGAAAAAAGAACTATTCAACAATTAGTTAAATACAGTGCATCCACATAATGGACTCCTACATAGCCATTAGAAATGAGTAGCTACATCTGGAAATAAGTTTTTAAATAAAAAGACAATTTATAAAATAGCATGTATTATTCTATTTTATATTAAGATATGTGTAAATATACATAGAAAAAAGTCTAGATGAATATACATGAAAATAAAATGTGAAAGGATTATTACTCATTTTTAATTCTTTACCTCTTTGTGTATTGTCTTGAATATTTAGAATATGCATGTATTTCTTGGTATTGGGAGGAGGGGCCATTTTTTTTATTAGTTTCTGCTTTATAACAAAGTGAATCAGTTATACATCTGTTCCCATATCCCTTCCCTCTTGCGTCTCCCTCCCTCCCACCCCTCCAGGCGGTCACAAAGCACTGAGCTGATCTCCCTGTGCTATGCGGCTGCTTCCCACTATCTATCTACCTTACGTTTGGTAGTGTATATATGTCCATGCCTCTCTCTCACCTTTTCACAGCTTACCCTTCCCCCTCCCCATATCCTCAAGTCCATTCTCAAGTAGGTTTGTGTCTTTATTCCTGTTTTACCCCTAGGTTCTTCATGACATTTTCTTTTCTTCTTCAATTCCATATATATGTGTTAGCATACGGTATTTGTCTTCCTCTTTCTGACTTACTTCACTCTGTGTGACAGACACTAGGTCTATCCACCTCATTACAAATAGCTCAATTTCATTTCTTTTTCTGGCTGAGTAATATTCCATTGTATATATGTGCCACATCTTTATCCATTCATCTCTCGATAGACACTTAGGTTGCTTCCATGTCCTGGCTATTGTAAATAGAGCTGCAATGAACATTTTGGTACATGTCTCTTTTTTTTTTTTTTTTTTTTTTTTTTTTTTTTTTTTCCATTTTTTTTTAAGTTTATTTATTTATTTTTTTAATTAGTTTCTGCTTTATAACAAAGTGAATCAGTCATACATATACATCTGTTCCCACATCCCTTCCCTCATGCATCTCCCTCCCTCCCACCCTCCCCATCCCACCCCTCCAGGCGGTCACAAAGCACCGAGCTGATCTCCCTGTGCTCTGCGGCTGCTTCCCACTATCTATCTACCTGACGTTTGGTAGTGTATACACGTCCATGCCTCTCTTTCGCCTTGTCACAGCCCACCCTTCCCCCTCCCCATATCCTCAAGTCCATTCTCAAGTAGGTCTGCGTCTTCATTCCCGTTTTGCCCCTAGGTTCTTCATGACATTTTTTTTTTAAATTCCGTATATATGTGTTAGCATACGGTATTTGTCTTTCTCTTTCTGACTAACTTCACTCTGTATGACAGACTCTAGGTCTATCCACCTCATTACAAATAGCTCAGTTTCGTTTCTTTTTATGGCTGAGTAATATTCCATTGTATATATGTGCCACATCTTCTTTATCCATTCATCCGATGATGGACACTTAGGTTGTTTCCAGCTCCGGGCTATTGTGAATAGAGCTGCAATGAACATTTTGGTACATGTCTCTTTTTGAATTATGGTTTTCTCAGGGTATATGCCCAGTAGTGGGATTGCTGGGTCATATGGTAGTTCTATTTGTAGTTTTTTAAGGAACCTCCATACCGTTCTCCATAGTGGCTGTACCAATTCACATTCCCACCAGCAGTGCAAGAGTGTTCCCTTTTCTCCACACCCTCTCCAGCATTTATTGTTTCTAGATTTCTTGATGATGGCCATTCTGACTGGTGTGAGATGATATCTCATTGTAGTTTTGATTTGCATTTCTCTAATGATTAATGATGTTGAGCATTCTTTCATGTGTTTGTTGGCAGTCTGTATATCTTCTTTGGAGAAATGTCTATTTAGGTCATCTGCCCATTTTTGGATTGGGTTTTTTGTTTTTTTGTTATTGAGCTGCATGAGCTGCTTGGAAATTTTGGAGATTAATCCTTTGTCAGTTGCTTCATTTGCAAATATTTTCTCCCATTCTGAGGGTTGTCTTTTGGCCTTGTTTATGGTTTCCTTTGCTGTGCCAAAGCTTTGAAGTTTCATTAGGTCCCATTTGTTTATTTTTGTTTTTATTTCCATTTCTCTAGGAGGTGGGTCAAAAAGGATCTTGCTGTGATTTATGTCATGGAGTGTTCTGCCTATGTTTTCCTCTAAGATTTTGATAGTTTCTGGCCTTACATTTAGGTCTTTAATCCATTTTGAGCTTCTTTTTGTGCATGGTGTTAGGGAGTGATCTAATCTCATACTTTTACATGTACCTGTCCAGTTTTCCCAGCACCACTTATTGAAGAGGCCGTCCTTTCTCCACTGTACATTCCTGCCTCCTTTATCAAAGATAAGTTGACCATATGTGCGTGGGTTTATTTCTGGGTTTTCTATCCTGTGCCATTGATCTATATTTCTGTTTTTGTGCCAGTACCATACTGTCTTGATTACTGTAGCTTTGTAGTATAGTCTGAAGTCATGGAGCCTGATTCCTCCAGCTCCGTTTTTCATTCTCAAGGTTGCTTTGGCTATTCGGGGTCTTTTGTGTTTCCATACAAATTGTGAAATTTTTTCTAGTTCTGTGAAAAATGCCAGTGGTAGTTTGATAGGGATTGCATTCAATCTGTATATTGCTTTGGGTAGTAGAGTCATTTTCACAATGTTGATTCTTCCAATCCAAGAACATGATATATCTCTCCATCTATTTGTATCATCATTAATTTCTTTCATCAGTGTCTTATAATTTTCTGCATACAGGTCTTTTGTCTCCTTAGGTAGGTTTATTCCTAGATATTTTATTCTTTTTGTTGCAGTGGTAAATGGGAGTGTTTTCTTGATTTCACTTTCAGATTTTTCATCATTAGTATATAGGAATGCCAGAGATTTCTGTGCATTAATTTTGTATCCTGCTACTTTACCAAATTCATTGATTAGTTCTAGTAGTTTTCTGGTAGCACCTTTAGGATTCTCTATGTATAGTATCATGTCATCTGCAAACAGTGACAGCTTTACTTCTTCTTTTCCAATTTGGATTCCTTTTATTTCTTTTTCTTCTCTGTTTGCTGTGGCTAAATCTTCCAAAACTATGTTGAATAAGAGTGGTGAGAGTGGGCAACCTTGTCTTGTTCCTGATCTTAGTGGAAATGCTTTCAGTTTTTCACCAGTGAGGGCGATGTTGACTGTGGGTTTGTCATATGTAGCCCTTATTATGTTGAGGAATGTTCCCTCTATGCCTACTTTCTGGAGGGTTTTTATCATAAATGGGTGTTGAATTTTGTCGAAAGCTTTCTCTGCATCTATTGAGATGACCATATGGTTTTTCTCCTTCAATTTGTTAATATGGTGTATAACGTTGATTGATTTGTGTATATTGAAGAATCCTTGCATTCCTGGAATAAACCCCACTTGACCATGGTGTATGATCCTTTTAATGTGCTGTTGGATTCTGTTTGCTAGTATTTTGTTGAGGATTTTTGCATCTATGTTCATCAGTGATATTAGCCTGTAGTTTTCTTTCCTTGTGACATCCTTGTCTTGTTTTAGTATCAGGGTTTTGGTGGCCTCGTAGAATGAGTTTGGGAGTGTTCCTCCCTCTGCTATGTTTTGGAAGAGTTTGAGAAGTATAGGTGTTAGCTCTTCTCTAAATGCTTGATAGAATTCACCTGTGAAGCCATCTGGTCCTGGGCTTTTGTTTGTTGGAAGATTTTAAATCACAGTTTCAATTTCAGTGCTTGTGATTGGTCTGTTCATATTTTCTATTTCTTCCTGGTTCAGTCTCGCCAGGTTGTGCATTTCTAAGAATTTGTCCATTTCTTCCAGGTTGTCCATTTTATTGGCATAGAGTTGCTTGTAGTAATCTCTCATGATCCTTTGTATTTCTGCAGTGTCAGTTGTTACTTCTCCTTTTTCATTTCTAATTCTGTTGATTTGAGTCTTCTCCCTTTTTTTCTTGATGAGTCTGCCTAATGGTTTATCAATTTTGTTTATCTTCTCAAAGAACCAGCTTTTAGTTTTATTGATCTTTGCAATATCATTTCCTTCACTTCTTTTTCATTTATTTCTGATCTTTTCTTTATGATTTCTTTCCTTCTGCTAACTTTGGGGTTTTCTTTGTTGTTCTTCTTTCTCTAATTGCTTTAGGTGCAAGGTTAGGTTGTTAATTCGAGATGTTTCCTGTTTCTTAAGGTAGGATTGTATTGCTATAAACTTCCCTCTTAGAACTGCTTTTGCTGCATCCCATAGGTTTTGGGTTGTCGTGTCTCCATTATTATTTGTTTCTAGGTGTTTTTTTGTGATTTCCTCTTTGATTTCTTCAGGGATCACTTCATTATTAAGTAGTGTATTGTTTAGCCTCCATGTGTTTGTATTTTTTTACAGATCTTTTCCTGTAATTGATATCTAGTCTCATAGCATTGTGGTCGGAAAAGATACTTGATACAAATTCAGTTTTCTTAAATTCACCAAGGTTTGATTTGTGACCCAAGATATGATCTATCCTGGAGAATATTCCATGAGCACTTGAGAAAAATGTGTATTCTGCTGTTTTTGGATGGAATGTCCTATAAATATCAGTTAAGTCCATCTTGTTTAATGTATCATTTAAAGCTTGTATTTCCTTATTTATTTTTATTTTGGATGATCTGTCCATTGGTGAAAGTGGGGTGTTAAAGTCCCCTACTATGAATGTGTTACTGTCGATTTCCCCTTTTATGACTGTTAGTATTTGCCTTATGTATTGAGGTGCTTCTCTGTTGGGTGCATAAGTATTTACAGTTGATATATCTTCTTCTTGGATTGATCCCTTGGTCATTACGTAGTGTCCTTCTTTGTCTCTTCTAATAGTCTTTATTTTAAAGTCTATCTTTTCTGATATAAGAATTGCTACTCCAGCTTTCTTTTGGTTTCATTTGCATGGAATATCTTTTTCCATCCCCTCACTTTCAGTCTGTGTGTGTCTCTAGGTCTGTAGTGGGTCTCTTGCAGACAGCATATATATGGGTCTTGTTTTTGGATCCATTCAGCCAGTCTGTGTCTTTTGGTGGGAGCGTTTAACCCACTCACATTTAAGGTAATTATCGATATGTATGTTCCTATTCCCATTTTCTTAATTATTTTGGGTTTGTTATTGTAGGTGTTTTCCTTCTTTTGTGTTTCTTGCCTAGAGAAGATCCTTTAGCATTAGTTGTAAAGCTGGTTTGGTGGTGCTGAACTCTCTTAGCTTTTGCCTGTCTGTAAGGTTTTAATTTCTCCATCAAATCTGAATGAGATCCTTGCTGGGTAGAGTAATCTTGGTTGCAGTTTTTTCTCTTTCATCATTTTAAATATGTCCTGCCAGTCCCTTCTGGCTTGCATAGTTTCTGCTGAAAGATCGGCTGTTAACCTTATGGGGTTTCCCTTGTGTGTTATTTGTTGTTTTTGTCTTGCTGCTTTTAATATGTTTTCTTTGTATTTAATTTTTGACAGTTTTAATAATATGTGTCTTGGCGTGTTTCTCCTTGGATTTATCCTGTATGGGACTCTGTGTGCTTCCTGGACTTGAATATCTATTTCCTTTCCTTTCCTTCCTTTAGGGAAGTTTTCAACTCTAATCTCTTCAAATATTTTCTCAGTCCCTTTCTTTTTCTCTTCTTCTCCTGGAACCCCTATAATTCTAATGTTGGTGCGTTCGATGTTGTCCCAGAGGTCTCTGAGACTATCCTCAGTTCTTTTCATTCTTTTTTCTTTATTCTGCTCTGCAGTACTTATTTCCACTATTTTATCTTTCAGGTCTCTTATCCGTTCTTCTGCCTCAGTTATTCTGCTATTGATCCCTTCTAGAGTATTTTTAATTTCATTTATTGTGTTGTTCATCGTTGCTTGTGTCATCTTTAGTTCTTCTAGGTCCTTGTTAAATGTTTCTTGCATTTTGTCTATTCTGTTTCCAGGATTTTATATCATCATTACTATCATTATTCTGAATTCTTTTTCAGGTAGACTGCCTATTTCCTCTTCATTTGTTAGGTCTGATGGGTTTTTATCTTGCTCCTTCATGTGCTGTGTGTTTTTCTGTCTTCTCGTTTTGCTTATCTTAATGTTTGGGGTCTGTTTTTTTCAGGCTGCAGGTTTGTAGTTCCCGTTGTTTTTGGTGTGTGTCCCCAGTGGCTAAAGTTGGTTCAGTCAGTTGTGTAGGCTTCCTGGTGTAGGGCACTAGTGCCTGTGTTCTGGTGGATGAGGCTGGATCTTGTCTTTCTGATGGGCAGGTCCACGTCTGGTGGTGTGTTTTGGGCTGTCTGTGGACTTCTTATGATTTTAGGCAGCCTCTCTGCTAATGGGTGGGGTTGTGTTCCTGTCTTGCTAGTTGTTTGGCTTAGGGTGTCCAGCACTGTAGCTTGCTGGTCGTTGAGTGAAGCTGGGTGTTGGTGTTGAGATGGAGATCTCTGGGAGATTTTTGCCATTTGATATTACGTGGAGCTGGGAGGTCTCTTGTGGACCAGTGTCCTGAAGTTGGCTCTCCCACCTCAGAGGCACAGCACTGACTCCTGGCTGCAGCACCAAGAGCCTTTCATCCACACAGCTCAGAATAAAAGGGAGAAAAAGTAGAAAGAAAGAAAGAGGATAAAAGAAAATTAAGGTAAGGTAAAATAAAATAAAGTTATTAAAATAAAAAAATAATTATTAAGAAAAAAATTTGTTAAAGTAAAACAAAAAGCAAAAAAAAGCAGATGGATAGAACCTTAGGACAAATGGTGAAAGCAAAGCTATAGAGACAAAATCTCACACGGAAGAATACACATACACACTCACAAAAAGAGGAAAAGGGGAAAAAATAATAAATCTTGCTCTCAAAGTCCACCTCCTCAATTTGGGATGATTCGTTGTTTATTCAGGTATTCCACAGATGCAGAGTACATCAAATTGATTGTGGAGATTTAGTCCGCTGCTCCTGAGGCTGCTGGGAGAGATTTCCCTTTCTCTTCTTTGTTCGCACAGCTTCCGGGATTCAGCTTTGGATTTGGCCCCTCCTCTGCATATCGGTCGCCAGAGGGTGTCTCTTCTTCGCTCAGACAGTATGGGGTTAAAGGAGCCGCTGATTCGGGAGCTCTGGCTCACTCAGGCCGGGGCGAGGGCAGGGTTCGGAGTGCGGGGCCAGTCTGCGGCGGCAGAGGCCGGCGTGACGTTGCACCAGCCTGAGGCGCGCTGTGTGTTCTCCCGGGGAAGTTGTTCCTGGATCCTGGGACCCTGGCAGTGGCGGGCTGCACAGGCTCTCTGGTAGGGAGGTGTGGAGAGTGACCTGTGCTCACACACAGGCTTCTTGGTGGCGGCAGCAGCAGCCTTAGTGTCTCATGCCCGTCTCTGGGGTCCGCGCTGTTAGCTGCGGCTCGCGCCTGTCTCTGGAACTCCTTTAAGCAGTGATCTTAATGCAGACAAGCCTCTTGGGCTGGTGAGTGCTGGTCGGCAACGATCCTCTGTGTGGAAATCTCTCCGCTTTGCCCTCTGCACCCCTGTTGCTGCGTTCTCCTCCCCGGCACCGAAGCTTCCCCTCTCCGCCACCCACAGTCTGTGCCCACGAAGGGGCTTCTAGTGTGTGGAAACCTTTCCTCCTTCACGGCTCCCTCCCACTGGTGCAGGTCCCGTCCCTATCCTTTTGTCTCTGTTTATTTTTTTTTCTTTTGCCCTACCCAGGTACGTGGGGAGTTACTTGCCTTTTGGGAGGTCTGAGGTCTTCTGCCAGCATTCAATAGGTGTTCTCTAGGAGTTGTTCCACGCGTAGATGTATTTCTGGTGTATCTGTGGGAAGGAAGGTGATCTCCGTGTCTTACTGTTCCACCATCTTCCCCCGGCCCCCTCCATGCTCTTTTATAACCAAGGGGCTGCTTACTTCCAACACCTAGGATATGACTTCTTCTCAAAACAATTTATCCCATGATGGCATTCAGTGCCACCCTAGAACCCAGGGAAGCAACCCACTGAATAATTCTCATTGAGTTTCTCTTCAGCCTAATTGCATTTCTCTCCCATGTGCTTTTTACATATGTGTGATGTTCACATATTTTTATCCATTCCTTAACAGGAAAATAATTTTCCTATTTTCCTTCTGTTCATTTACTCAACAAAATGTATTGATCACCTATTATATGATGATCATCTACTGTAGATTGATCATCTACTTTATTTCCCAGCTGGTGACTGGGAATAGATCAGTAGACCACAGACAAGAAGACCCTGCCCTTGTGGCAAGACAGACATTGACCAAATACTCGTAAATGTAATGAACATTACAAAGGAGACAACATATTGGTACATTGGGATGGGTTATAAAAGGAATATTTAACCCATAGAGTTGCCAATTTTTGCTGAGACTTGAGCTGAAGGAAGAATGATGGTTAGAGAAAGAAGGAAGATAAGGGAGTAGCCCTGAGGGAATAACCTGCACAGATTTCCTGGGATGAGAAAATGGAGCCTGGGAAACTGAAAGAGTAGCTCATTTTCTCTATAAAATCATTCTGTTTTATTTTCTTCATAGCACTCATCACATTGGAATTTATCTTGTCTATTTGTTTATGATGTTTATTGATTGTATTTCTATGTTTATAGTCTGTCAGTCTTCCCACTGGCCCACTCCCAGTGTAAAGTTTTGTGGGAACTGAGGCTTTGCCCCAGTGCTTCACCACTGTATTTTCCAAGCCTAATGTACTAATAGACACTCATCAATATTTCTGGAATGAATCAATGAGTTAGCTTATAGTTCAAATTAGAGATTTTGGATCTTATCCTGAAAGCGATGGGAAGTTGTTAAAGAGGTTTAAAAAGGGATCATTTAAAAATGATCTGATGAAGGTTTTTTTTTTGTTTGTTTTTTTAAAGATCTTTATGGCTGCTATGTGTTTGTGACTGCATTTTCTTTATGGTGGATTTATTTTCTATTTTAAACTCCTTTATCTTTAAGAAATTAAACTGGTTTTGTTTTTAGAAAGTGACACCATCCAAATATATATTTATTTAGTCTAGATGCTGCCTCTCATGTCTTTATTAAAATTTTTTGCATAAGAATTACTGATCAAAATCAATTAACTAGAAAACCAGTATCTGCCTCTTAGCACTTCTCTTTTGCTTAAGGTCATTCCTTTAGGAGTTCATAATAATATTCAAAATATGAATGGATTTTAAATGTTTTCTTCAGTTTGCCCTGAGGAAGGGGATAGCAGGATGAGAAGAGACACCTGAAAGGTAATCAGTAATCCATTCATTCCTTTATTCATTCAGTTGTCATTCATTCAACAATATTTATTGTGTACCATGGCACTGTGCAGTTGTCATTCATTCAACAATATTTATTGTGTAACATGGCACTGTGCTAGGTCTTGGGGTTACCGATATAAAAGATATAGTCTCTGTACTGAGGGAAGTTCACAGTCTAGAAGGGAGGCATCCTGAGGATGTAATTTCATCTACAGTCATTTTGTGAAGATATGTGGAAGCTAAAGCTGATGTGTTTGTTCCATTGTAGGAACCCAGGCAACACTTTTTAGGAAGTCAGCCACAAGTTTATATTTATAAAATATTTGAGGTCAGCCATAAAAAGAAATGAAATTGAGTTATTCGTAGTGAGGTGGATGGACCTAGAGTCTGTCATACAAAGTGAAGTAAGTCAGAAAGAGAAAAACAAATACCGTATGCTAACACATATGTATGGAATCTAAAAAACAAATAGTTCTGATGAGCCTAGGGGCAGGACAGGAATAAAGACACAGACATAGAGAATGGACTTGAGGACACGGAGAGGGGGAAGGGTAAGCTGGGACGAAGTGAGAGAGTAGCACTGACATATATACACTACCAAATGTAAAATAGATAGCTAGTGGGAAGCAGCTGCATGGCACAGGGAGATCAGCTCGGTGCATTGTGACCACCTAGAGGGGTGAGATAAGGAGGATATACATATGCATATAACTGTTATACAGCAGAAACTAACACAACATTGTAAAGCAATTATACTCCAATAAAGATGTTAAAAAAATAAAT
Organism: Mesoplodon bidens; assembly: GCF_964165515.1. NCBI lineage: Eukaryota > Metazoa > Chordata > Mammalia > Artiodactyla > Ziphiidae > Mesoplodon > Mesoplodon bidens. The sequence goes on along the minus strand of NC_138163.1, from coordinate 78,305,015 downwards.
GAAAGATGAGGGAGTGAAGCACACAAAGCATAAGAGTAAATCCCTTTTATTCCTTACCATCTGTGGAAGACATTTTTAACCTAAAAGCCTTAAGAACATCTTGTATATTCACCTTAGATTAGTAGAAAAGATTACAATTGCTTTCATTCCTAGCAGCACAATGCCATGTTTATACTAGCATTGTTATTGAAGACTTAGTTGCTCTAGAACTCAGTTCATCTTTTTTGAAAATGTATATAGTGATGTATATCATTCCTCCCACAAATGCCCTGTAAGTTAATTAACTGGGGTTGTTCTCCTCCAGTAAAATATACTCTGGAAATAAGAAGTATTATATTGCAAATATTCAAACATAGTAGAAATAAAATATGTACTGATGCCTGGTTAATTACATTAGTAGTAGGGGAACTCAGTAGATTCACTGTCATGTCTTTTTTTCCAGCTATTACAGCAGCAATGAAATATTTCTCTTTCCATTCTATGCTTTTGGGAGATATAAAAATGACTGCTTAAGGAAGCAGTATCAAGCACCTTGTGTATCCAAACATGAAGGTTTCAGATGCTCTGGTTTAGAAAGCACAGGGCAGTTTTTCAACTCATGCCAAAAACAACCAGAAAGTGATCTTCCTGTAACAAATTAAGTGCAGTATACCAAGGAGAAGACAGAAGACTTGGATTTAGAGAAGAAACACCCATCTTATCTCCAATTATTAATCTATTTTAATAAATACTTTGTCATTTTTATAAACTGTGAATAATAAAATGTTTAAAATAGATTCAGTTGACTATGCACTTTCTCTGGCATCAAACAACTTTATACCAAGTTTCTGTTTAGAGAGAGGATGACTCTGTCCCTGCTTCTTACCTCCATCCTCTTCAGTCGTCATGAAAGCTTCAAGCTCATCTGGTCCTGCACCCATCTAAACTCTCATTTCCATAGAGGTCAGCTGTAAATCCACTTCCATCATGATCTGCACTGTTTTGCACTCTCTCAACACTTCCCATCGAGCCCTCTGGGACTGCGCACTCAATACTAACACACACCTCTGCTTTCTTAGTCTCTTCATAGAAAGGTCTGTCCTTCTCAGCACTTTGAAAAGTGCCAACTTCCAAAAGACCTCTTCTCCCCACAGACTCACTGAGAAATAAAAAAACAATTGCAGACTTTTTTCCTCAAAAAGCCTTTATATCTCAAACCCAGAAGGAGAGATGGGAGGGGCATTTAGTTAAAATACAGATTCCTAGGCCTCATCCTAAGAATCTCATTCAGACATCTTAGGGTAGAACTCAGGAATATTCGTTTTAAATAAACTCTCTACAAGATTCAGATGTAGGTTATCTGCAAAGAAATGTTTGGAAGATGGACTTCAGTTAAAACAATACTAATAGTTACCCTCCATTGTGTCCCTAATATGTGCCAAGAACATAATGCACATTATCTCATTTAACTTTTACCAAAAAAACCTTGAAAGATGTTATGAACATTTTATAGTTGAGGAAAATGAAGCTTAAAGCAGCAAAACCAAACTTTGCATGAGATCACACAACTAGTAAATAATGGAGAGATCTATACTATAATTGTATGCTGCTTCTAACAACCCAGATCTCCAAGCTCCTAAACCAAGGGCTCAAGTGAATAATACATTTTAAAAATTTTCTTAAAGATGATTGAAAAGATAGAAAACCTGGCTTTGCTGGAAATTGTGTTCCTCAGAATTTCTATATATCTTACAATACTAAAGATCTTGAATGGGCATGGTCTTTTCAAATAAAAGTTCTCTCCCCTCCCCCCCACCCCCATTACAGAAATCAGCTAAATTCACTTATTTCTTTGGCTTAGGTTAATTCCTTGTTTTCTTGTTTTGGTTTTGGTTTTGTTTTGGCAGGATAAAAGCACTTGGAAATACCTACAGAAATGGTGCAGTCTCTGACTTCTGGAAAGCCTGGGCAGTGGTCACCTGCTTCTTTGGTCCAGAACTTGATTGAGCAAGAAGCCTAAAGTCTTAAATGGAATATCAGACTTAGGCAGCAGTGTAGCTGGACAGGTCACTTTCCATTAGGGTAAAGTTGAAATTGTACAGTTTGACTGATTCATGCTGCCAGTTGAATAAATGTAGTAAAAGACAGCACAAGATGAGGTGAGGAACCTAAGAGACACCAATGTAGTTGGTATTAGCTCTAACCCTGAGCAAAGCTGCCAGATAGACAAAGCTCATTTTAGTTGTCCCTTTGGCATTCTTCCCCAAACTAGACTTCCAAGCATCTACCCCAGGAATCTCATTGTCAGTGTTTAGCCAACTTCAGTTATTTCTAATTATGTTCAAAAGTTTGTTATATCTTCTTGCTATCAGTGATTTTTTTTCCTTTAAATTGACTCACCTTTAAAACGTAAATATGTTTATTTAAAAGGATATTTTGTATCACTATTATAAATGGGAAACCAGTATCACTTGTCATAAATGGAGGAAAATCAATACATAATTAGTAAAATAGAGACTGTTCACCTGAATATCCCCTAAGATCATGCTGATTACACTTAACATGCTGACAAACATAAGTAAGAGAAACTTTGTTTATGGATTGGTATTCCCGGCCTGGAACCCAATGCTGTCCAGATATTATTACTGCATTATGTTGCTTCCTTCCCTCCCAAATTAAGCCAGTTCTGTACTTTTCCTCTTAGGGCTCAAGCCTCATTGGTGGCCTATTCCAAAGTGATAATTAGCTCAAATTGAATAAACCAATTTCCAGCTTAGGAGGAGGATTGGGAGAGATTCTCTCCAGATAATATATATGGGGGGTTTTGTTTGTTTGTTTTGCGGTATGTGGGCCTCTCACTGTTGTGGCCTCTCCCATTGCGGAGCACAGGCTCCGGACGTGCAGGCTCAGTGGCCATGGCTTACGGGCCCAGCTGCTCAGCGGCATGTGGGATCTTCCCAGACCGGGGCACGAACCCATATCCCCTGCATCGGCAGGCAGACTCTCAACCACTGCGCCACCAGGGAAGCCCTATATATGTTTTTTTGTGTGTGTGTGTGGTATGTGGGCCTCTCACTGTTGCGGCCTCTCCCGTTGCGGAGCACAGGCTCCGGACGCGCAGGCTCAGCGGCCATGGCTCACGGGCCCAGCCGCTCTGCAGCATGTGGGATCTTCCCGGACCGGGGCATGAACCCGTGTCCCCTGCATCGGCAGGCGGACTCTCAACCACTGCGCCACCAGGGAAGCCCCTATATATGGTTTTTAACTCTTGCCTTCTTGAGATAGCTGTTATCTTTTTGCTAGAATCCAATGATTGCCAAACCTCCAAATCACTGGTGCCAGAGCCTGCCCTGGCGAGTCTGATTCCAGTAGGACTGATATCTGTACTTAAAAACAAACAAACAAACAAACAAACCTCCCCATGATTTGAATGTGCAGCCTGTTTGGGAACTTTGGTATAACCAAAAGAGAGGTCTCTTGGGAGAGCCATAACAGATTGGTGGGGAAGATATTTTCAAGTGGGAGTGCTTGATGGCATTTTAAATCACACTGTAGGCAGTTACTACAGACAAGGTTAATTCTGTAGACGAGTACCTAAAGAATTAAATTAAGAGCAAATTACGTTTATTATTATTATTATTATTTTAAGAGAATTTCAAATAAGTAGTGCCAGATACACGTTTTGGGAGGGGGGCAATAGGAAACCTGAACCATATGCAAATATTCCAAGTAAATATCTGATAAAAATGGAATTCCAAATCAACTGAATGATAGATTACTTTTTAATCAGTGATGTTGAGAGAATTAATTAACTTTGAACAAAAAAGTACAAAAATAATATCTGTATGGATGAAACCATTTTATAGATAAAAAATGAGACTCCTAAAAAAATGAAACTCCTGTAATTAGTGAAAGTATACATTGGTCCATCCTTTCTGAAGTAAAATTTGACATTATATCCCAAAAACCTTATAAATACTTTACTTAGCAATTCTACATTTAGAAATTTATCCTGAGGAAATAATCACGTAAGTGCTCAGAAAATGTTGTTAATAATGCAAAACTAGAAACAAAATATTCAGAAATATGGTATTGCTTACAAAACTTACGGTACACTTGTTCAGTGAAATGTATTTCAGAAATGAAATATGATTATGCCTGCCTATATTTATTGGTATGGAAAGACATTTATGATATGAAAATCCAGGTTACCAAATACAGTATGCTCCTTTTAAGATATAATATATAATAATGTATAACAATATATACATATTTGTATATAAGAAAAAAAGTCTGGATAGTTACCAAAATATTAATAGTGTTTAATCTCTGGGTAGTGGGGTTAAAAGTAACTTTTGGGTTTCTTTTACATTTTTTTTGACATTTTCTGAAAAAATCTATAAGCACAAATTATTTTTAAAATAAGGAAAAGCAGTAAAGATATTTCTATTTTTGCTCATACCCTTGCTCATAATTGGGAGCTTAGCAGTCCCAATTCTAGGAATTTTACATATAGAAAGTATCAGAGATATGCACATGCACAAAAATAACACTCAAAGATTGCTCATTATGGAATTATTTATAATAGCAAAAAATTAAAATACCCTCTCTTCAATAATTAGGGAGTTTTTGGTTTGTTTTGAAAGTTATTTTTAACCATCTTAACCATTTTTAAGTGTACAGTTTAGTAGTGTTAAGTATATTCACATTGTTGTGAATTATGATATTTGTTAATAAGTTATTGCATACTTTATGATGAGATATTATTGATGTGGAAAACTTTGTGGCATATTGTCAGGTAAGAAAAAACAGTTCATAACTTTGTATGCATAGTATGATTCTAATTTTGTTTTAAAGCCATTTAAAACAATATTTTTATTGAAGTATAGTTGATTTACAATGTGTTAATTACTGCTGTACAGCAAAGTGATTCAATTATACATATCTATACATTTTTTTTTTAAAGAAGATGTTGGGGGTAGGAGTTTATTAATTAATTTATTTATTTTTGCTGTGTTGGGTCTTCGTTTCTGTGCGAGGGCTTTCTCTAGTTGTGGCAAGCAGGGGCCACTCTTCATCACAGTGTGTGGGCCTCTCACTATAGCGGCCTCTCTTGTTGTGGAGCACAGGCTCCAGACGCGCGGGCTCAGTAGTTGTGGCTCACGGGCCTAGTTGCTTCGCGGCATATGGGATCCTCCCAGACCAGGACTTGAACCCGTGTCCCCTGCATTAGCAGGCAGATTCTCAACCACTGCGCCACCAGGGAAGCCCTATACATTCTTTTTAAAAAATATTTTCCATTATGGTTTATCACAGGATATTGAACATAGTTCTCTGTGCCATACAGTAGGACCTTGCTGCTTATCCATTCCATATATAAAAGCCTATATCTGCTAACACCAAACTCCCACTCCATCCCTCCCCCAACCCTCTCCCCCTTTGCAACCACCAGTCTGTTCTCTATGTCCGTGATTCTGTTTCTGTAAAACAACTTTTTAAAAAAGAGTTTACTTTTTGGAGAAGTTTTAGTTTCACAGCAAAATTAGAGGAAGATATAGAGCTTTCCCCTTTACCCCCTGCCTGCACACATGGCTAGCCTTTCCCACTATCAACATCACTCACCAGAGTGGTACCTTTGTTATTACAATTGATGAACCGACATTGACACATCATTATCACCCAAAGTCCATAGTTTACATTAGGGTTCACTCTTCATGTTGTACAGTCTGTGGTTTTGGACAAATGTATAATGACATGTATCCATTGTTATAGTGTCATACAAAGTGTTTTCACTCCCTAAAGTTCTCTGTTCTCTGACTTCTCTGTGCTCTATTCATCCCTCCATCCTTCTCCCTCAACCTCTGGGAACCACGATCCTGTTATTATCTCCACAGTTTTTCCTTTTCTAGAATGTAATATAGTTGGAATCATACCATTTGTAGCCTTTAAAGACATTTTATAATCATAGGAAAAGCAAGTCTGGAAGGATATATATTTAAATATATACATATATTTCTGGGTACTGGCATTATAGGTGATTATTTCCCAAAGTTTTTGCAAGAAACATGTATTACTTTTGTACTCAGAAGAAAAAAAAGTAAATGTTATGGAAGAGAAAGAGGTTTTTATCTCTAGAGTAATCAATTTTTGCTCATCTTCCTGTGCATCTCAAATTGTCCATTAGACTATAACTATCATGTGGGCAGATATTAGGCATTTTTTAAAAATTTCCCTTGGTACTTCCTGCCACATAGAGTTCTGCATTCAATAAATGTTGACTAACTGCATTCGTGCATGTGCATACATATAAGCCTATGTACCTATGTGGGCATGCATATTTAGATATGCCAACTTCTTTCTCATCAGTAATGAGAAAAAAGTGACAGGGATTTTTTTAGAAGTGCTATAGTTCTACAGGCTTTTTGCCATATGTTGGGAAAGGAAAGTACTTGCCAAGGTTAAGAGTACAAATGACCATTAAAGATTTGGGGGGGCATACCAGTCAAGCTTGTCAACTTTAGCCCAAGCAATTATTTTCTTGTGCTATCTCTGTTTGGATGATATTGGGTCTAGTCCCAATCTTCTATGACTCTACTAATTAGCTTCTCTGGGCATTTTATTGGTAATATTTAAATAAAAATCCACATACCAGGGCAACTGGTAAATGGGCTATTTGTACCCACTCTGGGCTCCTTGTTATAAGCCAGTGTTAAATCTGCTGAAGTGATAAGGGCTTTGTGCTGTTGGGAGGCTGGTAAGCAGGACAGGTTTACACGTCTTTAGTCACATTTCATTTCTCATCTTCAGAACTCCATACTTCACATCAAAACTGAGATGAGAGTACAAAGTTTGTACTTCAGGATATCAGCAGGTGCCCAAGAGAGAATAAGTGTTAAAACCACTAAATTATTTTAAAAGGTTTCTAACAAGCTCTTAAAAATCAGATAGAAGAGCTCAAGGACTTATACATTTGATCTCAGAAATAGGAGGACAGGATAAAGACCAGATTTGAGCCCTTGATGATTTGATTTTTTAAAATAGTTATGGCTGTGCAAGGAAGGCATGGAACGTGGAGGACATTTTAAAGGCAGATTATGGCTTATCCTTAATTATAGCTGCAGCTGAGCTGAGGACATGGGTTGGAGCCAAATCATCCCTCAAGAGACACAGCAGGTAACTGGGTAGCACTTTTGCTTCCTCAAAGCCTCTGATAGAGAATTATTGATTCTGAAATCTCCTGTAGTATGTTTTTACACAGGGAAGTGGTGACTGTAGAGGTGGGAGTTTAGAAATATGGGCAGATTGACCAACTGTGAATTTATAATGGGTTAAGATAATGAGGCAGTATAAATTCTGGGAGACACACTAATGCCACTGTCTTCTTACATATTTATTGGGCTGTCAAGGTATAAATGTCACTATGAAAATCCAAAGTGTTATGCAGCAGGCCTTGGGTTAATATTCCTTCTGCTCATCAGCAAGCCCTATAAGTCTCCCACACCCAAATCCTGGCAGCAGGATCCCTACACTCAGTAAAGATTTAATAGCAGAGAGCACTAGTGAGGTCTCATGTGACCCAGGTGTACTCCTTTTTCAAATTAACCTGGAAGTGTTCATTTGTGAATAATTAAAACTCTAACCCACTTTGAGGCCCCTCAACCACATCAGATCCTACACTGGGAATGATATCTTCTAAAAATCCTATAGTTTGCATTTTGTGGGGAGATGCAGGGATTACCCTTGTGATGAAGAAAACATGGGAACTGACACAGGAGTCAGTGAGAATTATAGGTTTCTAAGCAATACATTCCTAGTCCAGGAGCTTATGGCCCCACTCAAACCCTTGTCCTGTGAAACTTCTATACCACTGGCAAAGTCTGTACCCTTATAGAATATACTCCCAGCCTCTAATCTAGTGACTACATCCTCAGTCTCACCCTTGCATACTAGGTGCTAAATAAATATTTGTTAGATGAATAAATAAATAAATCTAGAGAAATGGTATTTTTTAAGTGCCTGCTAGTGTTAAATTGCATAGAAGTGAGCTTTCGAAATATAGTCCATCTTAAAATGTGTGATCAACTGTAGGGAGTGGACCCTTGGAGAAAGAGTTTGTCTAAAAGTGACATCTGAGAATGAGTTCTAGATATTTTTCTTTAGCAGTTCAGCTTCTAGGCTGAGCCACTCGATTTGCCTTTTTGTTACTTATCCTACAGATTTTAGAAGAGTCAGAAATCTGGCCTTTGTAGCGCTTTGTAGCAATCTGCACACTGGCTACTTTTATTGCCTCCTGGCTGAATGATTTTATATTCTGGTATTTTATTTGTACATTGTCGTTGGTCTGGCCAATGCCTGCTCCTTGTTTATATATTCCTTTTCATCCTCATATGAGACTCCCGTTTCACTTCCCCACTCTCCATATACAACTATTCTAATGTGTTTAGTGTGTATCTTTTCATTTATAGGTATTCTTGCAAAACGTGTATATGTGTGTGTGTATATATATATATATATATATATATATATATATATTTTTTTTTGCGGTACGCGGGCCTCCCACTGTTGTGGCCTCTCCAGTTGCGGAGCACAGGCTCCGGACGCGCAGGTTCAGCAGCCATGGCTCATGGGCCCAGCCGCTCCGCGACATGAGGGATCTTCCCAGACCGGGGCACAAACCTGTGTCCCCTGCATCGGCAGGCGGACTCTCAACCACTGCGCCACCACGGAAGCCCCCTAAACATCTTTATTGAAGTACAATTGCTTAAAAATGTTGTGTCAGTTTCTGCTGTATAAAAAAGTGAATCAGAGTTATATGTATACATATATCCCCATATCCCCTCCCTCTTGCGCCTCCCTCCCACCCCCCCTCCCACCCCTCTAGGAGGCCACAAAGCACTGAGCTGATCTCCTTGTGCTATGAAGCTGCTTCCCACTAGCTATCTATTTTACTTTTGGTAGTGTATATATGTCCATGCCACTCTCTCACTTCGTTCCAGCTTACCATTCCCCCTCCCCGTGTCCTCAAGTCCACTTACTATGTCTGCGTCTTTATTCCTGTCCTGCCCCTAGGTTCATCAGAACCATTTTTTTTAGATTCCATATATATGTGTTAGCATATGGTATTTGTTTTTCTCTTTCTGACTTACTTCACTCTGTATGACAGACTATATGTCCATCCACCTCACTACAAAGAACTCCATTTCTTTTTATGACTGAGTAATATTCCATTATATATATGTGCCACATCTTCTTTATCTATTCATCTGTCAATGGACACTTAGGTTGCTTCCATGTCCTGGCTATTGTAAATAGTGCTGCAATGAACACTGTGGTACATGTCTTTTTTTTTTTTTTTTTTTGCGGTAAGCGGGCCTATCACTGCTGTGGTCTCTCCCCTTACGGAGCACAGGCTCCGGATGCGCAGGCTCAGCGGCCATGGCTCACGGGCCCAGCTGCTCCACGGCATGTGGGATCCTCCTGGACTGGGGCACGAACCTGCGTCCCCCACATCGGCAGGCGGACTCCCAACCACTGAGCCACCAGGGAAGCCACATGTCTCTTTTTGAATTATGGTTTTCTTAGGGTATATGCCCAGAAGTGGGATTGCTGGGTCATATGGTAGTCTATTTTTAGTTTTTTAAGGAACCTCCACACTATTCTGTATCAATTTACATTCCCACCAACAGTGCAAGAGGATTTCCTTTTCTTCACACCATCTCCAGCATTTATTGCTTTTTGATGATGGCCATTCTGACTGGTGTGAGGTGATACATCGTTGTGGTTTTGATTTGCATTTCTCTAATGATTAATGATGTTGAGCATCCTTTCATGTGTTTGCTTGCAATCTGTATATTTTCTTTGGAGAAATGTCTGTTTAGGTCTTCTGCCCATTTTTGGATTGGGTTTGTTTGTTTTTCTGATACTGAACTGCCTGTGCTGTTTGCATATGCTGGAGATTAATCCTTTGTCAGTTGCTTCATTTGCAAATATTTTCTCCCATTCTGAGGGTTGTCTTTTCGTCTTGTTTATGGTTTCCTTTGCTGTGCAAAAGCTTTGAAGTTTCATTAGGTCCCATTTGTTTATTTCTCTAGGAGGTGAGTCAAAAAGGATCTGGCTGTGATTTATGTCATAGAGTGTTCTGTCTGTTTTCCTCTAAGAGTTTGATAGTGTCTGTCCTTATATTTAGGTCTTTAATCCATTTTGATTTTATTTTTGTGTATGGTGTTAGGGAGTGTTCTAATTTCATCCTTTCACATGTACTTGTCCAGTTTTCCCAGCACCACTTATTGAAGAGGCTGTCTCTTCTCCATTGTATATTCTTGCCTCCTTTGTCAAAGATAAGGTGACCATATGTGCGTGGGTTTACCTCTGGGCTTTCTATCCTGTTCCATTGATCTATATTTCTGTTTTTATGGCAGTACCATACTGTCTTGATTACAGTAGCTTTGCAATATAGTCTGGAGTCAGGGAGCTTGATTCCTCCACTCTTTTGCTTTCTCAAGATTGCATTGGCTATTAGGAGTCTTTTTTGTTTCCCTACAAATTGCAAATTTTTTTGTTCTAGTTCTGTGAAAAATGTCATTGGTAGTTTCATAGGGATTGCACTGAATCTGTAGATTGCTTTGGGTAGTATATTCATTTTCACAATGTTGATTCTTCCAATCCAAGAACATGGTATATCTCTCTATGTGATTGTATCATCTTTAATTTCTTTCATGAGTGTCTTATAGTTTTCTGCATACTGGTCTTTTGTCTCCTTAGGAAGGTTTATTCCTAGGTATTTTATTCTTTTTGTTGCAGTGGTAAATGGGAGTGTTTCCTTAACTTCTCTTTCAGATATTTTGTCATTAGTGTATAGGAATGGAAGAGATTTCTGTGCATTAATTTTGTATCCAGCTACTTTACCAAATTCACTGGTTAGGTCTAGCAGTTTTCTAGTAGCATCTTTAGGATTCTCTATGTATACTATCATGTCATCTGCAAACAGTGACAGTTTTACTTCTTGTTTTCCGATTTGGATTCCCTTTATTTCTTTTTCTTCTAATTGCCACAGCTAAAACTTCCAAAACTGTGTTGAATAATAGTGGTGAGAGTGGGCAACCTTGTCTTGCTCCTGATGTTAGAGGAAATGGTCTCAGTTTTTCACCATTGAGGACGATGTTGGCTGTGGGTTTGTCATATATGGCCTTTATTATTTTCAGGAAAGTTCCCTCTATTCCTACTTTCTGCAGGGTTTTTATCATAAATGGGTGTTGAATTTTGTCAAAAGCTTTCTCTGCATCTATTGAGATGACCATATGATTTTTCTCCTTCAATTTGTTAATATGGCGTATCACGTTGATTGATTTGCGTATATTGAAGAATCCTTGCATTCCTGGAATAAACCCCACTTGATCATGGTGTATGATCCTTTTAATGTGCTGTTGGATTCTGTTTGCTAGTATTTTGTTGAGGATTTTTGCATTTATGTTCATCAGTGATATTGGCCTGTAGTTTTCTTTCTTTGTCACATCCTTGTCTGGTTTTGGTATCAGCATGATGTTGGCCTCATAGAATGAGTTTGGGAGTGTTCCTCCCTCTGCTATATTTTGGAAGAGTTTGAGAAGGATAGGTGTTAGCTCTTCTCTAAATATTTATTAGAATTTGCCTGTGAAGCCATCTGGTCCTGGGCTTTTGTTTGTTGGAAGATTTTAAATCACAGTTTCAATTTCAGTGCTTGTGATTGGTCTGTTCATATTTTCTATTTCTTCCTGATTCAGTCTTGGCAGGTTGTGCATTTCTAAGCATTTGTCCATTTCTTCCAGGTTGTCCATTTTGTTGGCATAGAGTTGCTTGTAGTAATCTCTCATGATCTTTTGTATTTCTGCAGTGTCAGTTGTTAATTCTCTTTTTTCTTTTCTAATTCTATTGATTTGAGTCTTCTCCCTTTTTTTCTTGATGAGTCTGCCTAATGGTTTATCAATTTTTTTATCTTCTCAAAGAACCAGCTTTTAATTGTATTGATTTTTGCTATCGTTTCCTTCATTTCTTTTTCATTTATTTCTGATCTAATTTTTTATGATTTCTTTCCTTCTGCTAACTTTGGGGGTTTTTTGTTCTTCTTTCTCTAGTTTTTTAGGTGCAAGGTCAGGTTGTTTGAGATGTTTCCTGTTTCTTAAGGTGGGATTTTATTGCTATAAACTTCCCTCTTAAAATTGCTTTTGCTGCATCCCATAGGTTATGGGTCATCGTGTCTCCATTGTCATTTGTTTCTAGGTATTTTTTGATTTCCTCTTTGATTTTTTCAGTGATCACTTCGTTATTAAGTAGTATATTGTTTAGCCTCCATGTGTTTGTATTTTTTACAGATCTTTTCCTGTAATTGATATCTAGTCTCATAGTGTTGTGGTCAGAAAAGATACTTGATACAATTTCAGTTTTCTTAAGTTTACCAGGGCTTGATTTGTGACCCAAGATATGATCTATCCTGAAGAATGTTCCCTGAGCACTTGAGAAAAATGCGTATTTTGTTGTTTTTGGATGGAATGTCCTATAAATATCAGTTAAGTCCATCTTATTTAATGTATCATTTAAAGCTTGTGTTTTATTTATTTTCGTTTTGGATGATCTGTCTATTGGTGAAAGTGGGGTGTTAAAGTCCCCTACTATGAATGTGTTACTGTTGATTCCCCCTTTTATGGCTGTTAGTATTTGCCTTATGTATTGTGGTGCTCCTATATTGGGTGCATAAATATTTATAATTGTTTTATCTTCTTCTTGGATCGAACCCTTGATCATTATGTAGTGTCCTTCTTTGTCACTTCTAATAGTCTTTATTTTAAAGTCTATTTTCTCTGATATGAGAATTGCTACTGCTGCTTTCTTTTGATTTCCATTTGCATGGAATATCTTTTCCCATCCCCTTACTTTCAGTCTGTATGTGTTCCCCTGGTCTGAAATGGGTCTCTTATAGACAGCATATATACGGGTGTTGTTTTTGTATTCATTCAGCCAGTTTGTGTCTTTTGGTGGGAGCATTTAATCCATTTACCTTTAAGGTAATTATCGATATGTATGTTCCTGTTACCATTTTCTTATTTGTTTTTGGTTTGTTATTGTAGGTTATTTCCTTCCCTTGTATTTCCCACCTAGAGAAGTTCCTTTAGCATTTGTTGTAAAGCTGGTTTGGTGGTGCTGAATTCTCTTAACTTTTGCTTGTCTGTAAAGGTTTTACTTACTCAGTCAAATCTGAATGAGATCCTTGCTGGGTAGAGTAATCTTGGTTGTAGGTTTTTCCCTTTCATCATTTTAAATATGTCCTGCCACTCCCTTCTGGCTTGCAGAGTTTCTGCTGAAAGATCAGCTGTTAACCTTATGGGGGTCCCCTTTTATATTATATATTGCTTTTCCCTTGCTGCTTTTAGTATTTTTTCTTTGTTTTTAATTTTTGATAGTTTGATTAATATGTGTCTTGGAATGTTTCTCCTTGGATTTGTCCTGTATGGGGCTCTCTGCACTTCCTGGACTTGATTGACTCTTTCTTTTCCTATGTTTGGGAAGTTTTCAACTATAATCTCTTCAAATATTTTCTCAGTCCCTGTCTTTTTCTCTTCTTCTTCTGGGACCCCTATAATTCAAATGTTTGTGCATTTAATGTTGTCCCAGTAGGCTCTGAGACTGTCCTCTATTCTTTTCATTCTTTTTCTTTTTATTCTGCTCTGCAGTAGTTATTTCCACTATTTTATCTTCCAGGTCACATCCATTCTTCTGCTCAGCTATTCTGATATTGATTCCTTCCAGAGTATTTTTAATTTTACTTATTGTGTCGTTCATCATTGTTTATTTGCTTTTTACTTCTTCTAGGTCCTCGTTAAATGTTTCTTGTATTTTCTCCATTGTATTTCCAAGATTTTGGATGATCTTTACTATCATTACTCTGAATTGTTTTTCATGTAGACTGCATATTTCCTCTTCATTTGTTTGGTCTGGTGTGTTTTTACCTTGCTCCTTCATCTGCTGCATATCTCTCTGTCTTCTCATTTTGTTGAACTTACTGTGTTTGGGTCTCCTTTTCACAGGCTGCCAGTTCCTAGTTCCCATTATTTTTGCTGTCTACCCCCAGTGGGTGAGATTGGTTCAGTGGGTTGTGTAGGCTTCCTTGTGGCGGGGACAGGTGCCTGTGTTCTGGTTGGTGGGGCTGTATATTGTCCTTCCGGTGGGCAGGGCCACACCCAGTGGTGTGTTTTGGGGTGTCTGTGAACTTAGTATGACTTTAGACAGCCTCTTTGCTAATGGGCTGGGTTGTGTTCCTGTCTTGCTAGGTGTTTGGTACGGGGTGTCCAGCACTGGAGCTTGCTGGCCATTGCATGGATCTGGGTTTTAGTGCTGAGCCCAAGATATCTGGGAGAGCTCTTGCCAGTTGATGTTATGTGGGCCTGGGAGGTTTTTGGTGGTCCAATGTCCTAGCCTCAGCCCTCCCACCTCAGAGGCTCAGGCCAAACACCCGGCTGGAACACCAAAACCCTGCCAGCCACACGGCTCAGAAGAAAAGAAGAAGAAGAAGAAGAAAAAGAACAGATAGAACCCCAGGACAAATGGTAAAACCAAACCTAAACAGACAAAATCACACAAAGAAGCATACACATACACACAAAAGGAAAAAGAGGAAAAAAAATTAATTAAAAATAGTAAAAACTAAAAAATAATAAAATATTAAAATAAAAAATAATTTTTTTTAAAGAGGAGAGCAACCAAACCAATAAACAAATCCACCAATGGTAATAAGCACTAAATACTAAACTAAAATAAACATAAAACCAGAAACAAATTAAATGCAGAAAGCAAACCCCAAGTCTACAGTTGCTCCCAAAGTCCACTGGCTCAATTTTGGGGTCTATTCAGGTATTCCACAGATGCAGCGTTTATCAAGTTGATTGTGGGGATTTAATCTGCTGCTCCTGAGGCTGCACGGAGAAATTTCCCTTTCTCTTCTTTGTTCGCACAGATCCTGGGGTTCAGCTTTGGTTTTGGCTGCACCTCTGTGTGTAGACCACCCTCAGGGGTCTGTTCCCCACCCAGACAAAGGGCTTAAAGCAGCAGCTGATTAGGGCTCTCTTGCTCACTCAGGCCTGGGAGAGGGAGGGTACAGTAGTCATAATTGGAATGCGGGGCAAGCCTGCGGCCCCTGGCGTAACATTGCAACAGCCTAAGTCATGCCATGTGCTCTCCCAGGGAAGTTGTCCATGGATCACAGGACCATGTCAGTGGCGTGCTGCACAGGTTCCCAAGGGGATGTGGGTAGTGACCTGCACTTGCTCACAGGATTCTTGGTGGCAGCAGCAGCAGCATTAACAGTTCATGCCTGTCTCTGGCGTCTGAGCTGATAGCCATGGCTCATGCCCATCTCTGGAGCTCACTTAGGTGGTGCTCTGCCTTCTGTGGGCACACAGGGAAGGAATCCCCTCTCCTTGCACACCCCAAAACAATGGTCTCTTGCCTCTTTGGCAGTTCCAGACTTCTTCTCAGACTCCCTCCTGGCTAGCTGTGATGCCCTAGCCCCCTTCAGGCTGTCTTCATGCAGCCAACCCCAGTCTTCTCCCTGGGATCTGACCTCTGAAGCCCGAGCCTCAGTTCCCAGCCCCCACCAGCAGGTGAGCACACAAGCGTCTCAGTTGGTGAGGGCTGGTTGGCACCGATCTTTTGTGTGGGAATCTCTACGCTTTGCCCTCTGCACCCCTGTGGCTGTGCTCTCCTGCATGGCTCCAAAGCTTCCAGCCCCCCACCATCCCCACCAGTGAAGGGGCTCCCTAGTGTGTGGAAACCTTTCCTCCTTTTCAGCTCCCTTCCAGAGGTGCAGGTCCCATCCCTATTCTTTTGTCTCTGTTTTTTCTCTTATTTTTTGCCCTACCCAGGTATGTGAGGATTTTCTTGCCTTTTGGGAAGTCTGAGGTCTTCTGCCAGCGTTCAGTAGGCATTCTGTAGGAGTTGTTCCATATGTAGATGTATTTTTGATGTATTTGTGGGGAGGAAGGTGATCTCCACGTTTTACTCCTCTGCCATCTTGAAGGTCTCTCCAATTTCCTGATTTTTTGTTGCTGATTTTCCAGAGTTCTTGTATGCTTTAGGTATTCTTTGTCAGTTTCAGGCATTGAAAAAATTTTCTCTAATTTTATCAGCTCCGTATTAGTTTTATCCATGGTGTTTTATGTTGAATAGAAATCCTTAAACATATTCAAATTTATCAAAGATTTACCTTATGGTTTAACTTTTAGGATTATGTTTCCACTCTAAATTCAGAGAAACAAAGAATTGTTCAACCAGAGTGCAGGCAACCCAGAGTCCAGCATGAGAAACGTAAGGGTAACTTAAAAGATAGTTAAACATTAGGAATTAACACACACAGAAGCAGTTACTCTGATATATCTGCTGTTCATTGGGTACAAGATAAAAAGTAATCAGGTCATTCTCATAATCCTGAGAATGATCCAGAGGTAGAGCTATGTTACATTTGTCATTTTAATTTATTTTATTTTGAAAAAATACTTTGTTGAGAAAAGAATGAAACAAGGATTAGTAATTAATACATAAATTCTGAGAAGTTTTGACATATGTATATCACCATGAAGCCCCAAAATCAAGATAATAAATATATCTATCCCTCCCAAACTTTCCTCATTCCACATTTTAATCCCTCCCTCCTAACCTTCATCACTTCCCAACCTCCCCCACACTCCCTGTCTATAGACAACCACCATCACAATTCTAGATTATTTTATATTTTTGAAGTTTTATGTAAATGGAATCAAACAGTAAGTACTTTTTTCTGACTTGTTTCACTCAGCAGAATTATTTTGAGATTCAGCCATATTCTACTATGAATAGTTTATTTCTTTTTATTCCTAAAAAGTATTCCATTGTATAGATAATAACATGTTTCATTGATCCACACATCCAGTAATGGACATTTAGGTTGTCTCTACTTTTTGGCTACTATTGATAATGCTGCTATGAACATTGTATGGAATTATGTTTTTAGTTTTTTTTTAATGAATAAGTTGCTGATATATTCTCATGTATAAATGAGTACAGGTTTCACATTTGACTTTATCAATCGAGTCTAATATTAACATTGTCAAACTGTTCAGTACATTTTAAAATCACTAATCATATGTCTTAAGTCCAAATTTAGCTGTAAAATTATATATATATATATATATATATATATATATATGTTTAAGTATGAAAACTTTGCTACAAGGAAAATAACACATATATTTTACAATAGCTATTGAATATCTCAGTTTAGTGAGTCCACCCTACCCCTTTTATTTTTTATAGGAGTATAATTGTTTTACATTGTTGTGTTAGTTTCTGCTGTATAACAAAGTGATCAGCTATATGTTTACATATATCACCATACTGCCTCCCTGTTGCCTCTCCCTCCCACCCTCCCCATCCCACCCCTCTAGGTGGTCACAAAGCACTGAGCTGATCTCCCTGTGCTATGAAGCTGCTTCCCACTAGCTATTTATTTTACGTTTGGTAGTGTATATATGTCCATGCCACTCTCACTTTGTCCCAGCTTACCCTTCGCCCTCCCCATGTCCTCACGTCCATTCTCTACATCCGTGTCTTTATTCCTGTCCTGCCCCTAGGTTCTTCAGAACCATTTTTTTTAGATTCCATATATATGTATTAGCTAATGGTATTTGTTTTTCCCTTTCAGACTTACTTCACTCTGCATGACACACTCTAGGTTCTTTTTGACCCACCTCCTAGAGAAATGGAAATAAAAACAAAAATAAACAAATGGGACCTAATGAAACATAAAAGCTTTTGCACAGCAAAGGAAACCATAAACAAAACGAAAAGACAACCCGCAGAATGGGAGAAAATATTTACAAATGAAGCAACTGACAAAGGATTAATCTCCAAAATATACAAGCAGCTCATGCAGCTCAATATCATAAAAACAAACAACCTAATCCAAAAATGGGCAGAAGACCTAAGTAGACATTTCTCCAAAGAAGATATACAGATTGCCAACAAACACGTGAAATGGTGCTTAAAATCACTAATCATTAGAGAAATGCAAATCAAAACTACAATGAGATATCACCTCACACCAGTCAGAATGGCCATCATCAAAAAATCTACAAACAGGCTTCCCTGGTGGCGCAGTGGTTGAGAGTCTGCCTGCTAATGCAGGGGACACGGGTTCGGGCCCTGGTCTGGGAGGATCCCACATGCCACGGAGCAACTAGGCCTGTGAGCCACAGCTGCTGAGCCTGCGTGTCTGGAGCCTGTGCTCCGCAACGAGAGGCCGTGATGGTGAGAGGCCCACGCACCGCGATGAAGAGTGGCCCCCGCTTGCCACAACTAGAGAAAGCCCTTGCACAGAAACGAAGACCCAACACAGCAAAAGTAAATAAATAAAAATTTTAAATAAATAAATAAATAAATAAAAAATCTACAAACAATAAAAGCTGGGGAGGGTGTGGAGAAAAGGGAACCCTCTTGCACTGTTGGTGGGAATGTAAATTGATACAGCCACTATGGAGAACGGTATGGAGGTTCCTTAAAAAACTAAAAACCGAACTACCATATGATCCAGCAATCCCACTACTGGGCATATTCCCTGAGAAAACTATAATTCAAAAAGAGACATGTACCACAACGTTGATTGCAGCACTATTTACAATGGCCAGGACATGGAAGCAACCTAAGTGTCCATCAACTGGTGAATGGATAAAGAAGGCGTGGCAGATATACACAATGGAATATTACTCAGCCATAAAAAGAAATGAAATTGAGTTATTTGTAGTGCTTTTATTTCTTTTAGGTAAATACCTAGGAATGAAATGGCTGGAACAGATGGTAGATGTGTTTTACCTTTGTGTGAAACTTCCAAAGTGATTACACCAGTTACATTCCCACCAGCACCATAGGAGAGTTCTAGTTGTTCCACATCCTCACTAACATTTAATGTGGTTAAGAAATCTGTTGCATTTCTCTACACTAAGAACAAATTATCAGAGAAACTGAGGAAACAGTCTCTTTTGCCATCATATTGAAAAGAATAAAATACCTAGGAATAAACCTACCTAAAGAGGTAAGAGACTTGTACTCTGAAAACTATAAGACACTGAGGAAAGAAACTGAAGATGACACAAACAGATGAAAAGATATATCGTGTTCATAGGTTGGAAGAATTAATATTGTTAAAATGGCCATACTACCCAAGGTAATCAACAGATTCAATGCAATTCCTATCAAATACCAAGAGCATTTTTCACAGAACTAGAATGAATAATTTTAAAATTTGTATGGAAACACAAAAGACCCTGAATAGCCAAAATAATCTTCAGGAAGAAGAACAGAGCTGGAGGAATCATGCCTCTGGACATCAGACTATACTACAAAGCTATGGTAATCAAAACAGTATGCTACTGACACAAAAACAAACACATCGATCAATGGAACTCAATAGAGAACCAAGAAATAAACCCACATACTTGTGGTCAACTAATCTATGACAAAGGAGGCAAGAACATACACTGGAGAAAAGACGGTCTCTTCAATAAGTGGTGCTGGGAAAACTGGAGAGCTACATGTGAAAGAAGGAAATTAGAACATTCTCTAACACTATATACAAAAATAAACTAAAAATGGATTAAAAACCTAAATGTAGGACCTGAAACCATAAAACTCCTAGAAGAAGACGTATATGGAACACTCTTTGGCATAAATCAGCAATATTTTTTTTGATCTGTCTCCTAAAGCAAAGGGAAAAAAAGCACAAATAAACAAATGGGACCTAATTAAACTTAAAAGCTTTTCCACAGCAAAGGAAACTATTGACAAAACAAAAAGACAATCTACTGAATGGGAGAAAATATTTGTAAATTATATGACCCATAAGGGGTTAATATCCAACACATATAAACAGCTCATACAACTCAACATCGAAAACAAACAACCTGATTAAAAATGGGCAGAAGACCTGAATAGACATTTTTCCAAAGAGGAATTGAAGATGGCCAACAAGCACATGAAAAGATGCTCACCATCGCTAATTACCAGGGAAATGCAAATCAAAACCACAATGAGCTATCACCTCACACCTGTCAGAATGGCTATCATCAAAAAGAACAAAAATGTGGAGGAAAGGGAACCTTTGTACTCTGTTAGTGGGAATGTAAATTGGTACAGCCATTGTGGAAAACAATATGGAGATTTCTCAAAAAACTAAAAATAGAACTACCATATGACCCAACAATTCCACCCCTGGATATATATCTGAAAGCAACAAAAGCACTAGTTTGAAAAGATACATGCACCCCAATGTTCATAGCAGCATTATTTATTCATAATTGCCAAGATATGGATGCAACCTAAATGTCCATCAACAGATGAATGGATAAAGAAGATGTGGTAGATGTGGAGAACAGTGTGGACGTTCCTTAAAAAACGAAAAATAGAGCTACTGTATGATCCTGCTATTCCACTCCTGGGCATATATCCAGAGAACACTATAATTTGAAAAGATACATGTACCTCAATGTTCACTGCATCACTATTTACAATAGCCAGGGCATGGGAGCAACCTAAATGTCCATCGACAGATGAATGGATAAAGAAGGTGTGGTATATTTATACAATGGAATATCACTCAGCCATAAAAAAGAATGAAAAAAAATGCCATTTGCAGCAACACGGATGGACTTAGAGATTATCATACTAAGTGAAGTAAGCCAGACATAGAAAGACAAATATCCACTGATATCATTTATATGTGGAATCTAAAAAAAGTGATACAAATGAACATATATACAAAATAGAAATAGACCCAAAGACATGGAAAATGAACTTATGTTTATTAAAGGGGATGGGAGGAGGGAAAAATTAGGAGTTTGGTATTAACAGATACAAATTACCATATATAAAAGAGATGAACAACAAGGTCCTACTGTATAGCACCAGGAACTATGCTCAATATTTTCTAATAACCTCTAAGGGAAAAGAAGCCAAAAAATAATAGATACAGAGAGACCTTCAAGATGACAGAGGAGTAAGACGTGGAGATCACCTTCCTCCCCACAAATACATCAGAAATACATCTACATATGGAACAATTCCTACAGAACCCCTAATGAATGCTGGCAGAAGACCTCAGACTTCCCAAAAGGCAAGAAACTCCCCATGTACCTGGGTAGGGCAAAAGAAAAAACAGAGACAAAAGAATAGGGATGGGACCTGCACCTCTGGGAGGGAGCTGTGAAGAAGGAAAAGTTTCCACACACTAGGAAGCCCCTTCACTGGTGGAGATGGGCGGTTGTGGTGGGGAAGCTTTGGAGCCATGGAGGAGAGCACAGCCACAGAGGTGCAAAGGGCAATGTGGAGAGATCCCCATACAGAGTATTGGTGCTGACCAGCACTCACCAGCCTGAGAGGCTTGTCTGCTCACCTGCCAGGTTGGATGGGGGCTGGGAGCTGAGGCTCCGGCTTTGGAAGTCAGAGCCCAGGGAGAGGAGTGGGGTTGGCTGCATGAACACAGCCTGAAAGGGGCTAGTGCACCACAGCTAGCTGGGAGGGAGTCCGGGAAAAAGTCTGGAACTGCCTAAGAGGCAAGAGACCATTGTTTTGGGGTGCATGAGGAGAAGGGATTCAGAGCACTGCCTAAATGAGCTCCAGAGATGGGTGCGAGCCTCAGCTATCAGCACAGACACCAGAGACAGGCATGAAATGCTAAGCCTGCTTCTGCAGCCACCAAGAGGCCTGTGTGCAAGAACAGGTCACTATACATACCTCCCCTCTGGGGAGCCTGTGCAGCCCGCCACTGCCAGGGTCCTGTGATCCAGGGACAATTTCCCTGGGAGAACACACGGCACGCCTCAGGCTGTTGCAAAATCATGTTGGCCTCTGCCGCCGCAGGCTGGCCCCGTATTCCGTACCCCTCCCTGCCCCCGGCCTGAGTGGGCCAGAGCCCCCTAATCAGCTGCTACTTCAACCCCGTCCTGTCTGAGCAAAGAACAGACGCCCTCAGGCTACCTACAGGCAGACGCAGGGCCAAATCCAAAACTGAATCCCAGGAGCTCTGCGAACAAGGAAGAGAAAGGGAAATTTCTCCCAGAGCCTCAGGAGCAGCAGATCAAATCTCCACAATCAACTTGATATACCCTGCATCTCTGGAATACCTGAACAGACAACGAATGATCCCCAAATTGAGGCGATGCACTTTGTGTGATTTTGTCTGTATAGCTTTGCTTTTACCATTTGTCCTAGGGTTCTGTCTGTCCATGATTTCTTTTTTCTTTTTTAGTACAGTTTTTTAGTGCTTGTTATCACTGGTGGATTTGTTTTTTGGTTTAGTTGCTCTTTCTTTCTTTTTTTAATTACTTTTCAATTTTTAAAAAATTTTAATAATTTCTTTTTATTTGAATAAGTTTATTTATTCATTTATTTTTTTATTTTTTTCCTCCCTTCTGTTTCTTTTATTTTTGTGTATATTGGATTTTTTTTATACACCAGGTTATTATTAGTCATCAATTTTATACACATCAGTGTATACATGTCATTCCCAGTTGCCCAATTCATCACAACACCACCACCACCACCCCTGCGGCTTTCCCCCTTTGGTGTCCATACGTTTGTTCTCTACATCTGTGTCTCAATTTCTGCCCTGCAAACCGGTTCATCTGTAACATTTTTCTAGGTTCCACATATATGCATTAATATACGATATTTGTTTCTTTTGAGCCATGTGGCTGACAGGGTCTTGGTGCTCCAGCTGGGTGTCAGGCCTGTGCCTCTGAGGTGAGAGAGCAGAGTTCAGGACATTGGTCCACCAGAGACCTCCCAGCTCCACGTAATATCAAATGGCAAAAGCTCTCCCAGAGATCTGCATCTCAATGCTAAGACCCAGCTCCACTCAACGACCAGCAAGGTACAGTGCTGGACACCCTATGCCAAACAACAAGCAAGACAGGAACACAAACCCACCCATTAGCAGAGAGGCTGCTTAAAATCATAATAAGGTCACAGACACCCCAAAACATACCACCAGATGCGGTCCTGCCCACCAGAAAGAAAAGATCCAGAGTCATCCACCAGAACACAGGCACCAGTCCCCTCCACCAGGAAGCCTACACAATGCACTGAACCAACCTTAGCCACTGGGGACAGACACCAAAAACAACGGGAACTACTAACCTGCAGCCTGCAAAATTGAGACCCTAAACACAGTAAGTTAAGCATAACGAGAAGACAGAGAAACACACAGCAGATGAAAGAGCAAGGTAAAAACCCACCAGATGAAACAAATGAAGAGGAAATAGGCAATCTACCTGAAAAACAATTCAGAGTAATGATAGTAAAGATGATCCAAAATCTTGGAAGTAGAATGGAGAAAATACAAGAAGCATTTCACAAGGACCTAGAAGAATTAAAGAGTAAACAAACAATGATGAACAACACAATAAATGAAATTTAAAATTCTCTAGACAGAAACAATAGTAGAATAACTGAGGCAGAAAAACGGATAAGTAACCTGGAAGATAAAAAAGTGGAAATAACAACTGCAGAGCAGAATAAAGATAAAAGAATGAAAAGAATTAAGAACGGTCTCAGAGACCGCGGGGACATCATTGAATGCACCAACATTCGAATTATAGGTGTCCCAGAAGAAGAATAGAAAAAGAAAGGGACTGAGAAAATATTTGAAAAGATTATAGTTGAAAACTTCCCTACTATGGAAAAGGAAATAGTCAGTCAAATCCAGGAAGGGCAGAGAGTCCCATTCAGAATAAATCCATTGTGAAACATGTCAAGACACACATTAATCAAACTATCAAAAATTAAATATAAAGAAAAATTATTAAAAGCAGCAAGGGAAAAACAACAAATAACATACAAGGGAATCACCATAAGGTTAACAGCTGATCTTTCAGCAGAAACTCTGCAAGCCAGAAAGGAGTGGCAGGACATATTTAAAGTGATGAAAGGGAAAAACCTACAACCAAGATTACTCTAATCAGCAAGGATCTCATTCAGATTCGACAGAGAAATCAAAACCTTTACAGACAAGCCAAAGCTAAAAGAATTCAGCACCATCAAACCAGAGTTACAACAAATGCTAAAGGAACTTATCTAGGCAGGAATCACAAGAGGAGAAGGCCAACAATAACGAACTGAAAGCAATTTAGAAAATGGTAATAAGAACGAACATATGGGGCTTCCCTGGTGGCGCAGTGGTTGAGAGTCCGCCTGCCGATGCAGGGGACACGGGTTCGTGCCCCGGTCCGGGAAGATCCCACATGCTGCGGAGCAGCTGGGCCCGTGAGCCATGGCCACTGAGCCTGCACGTCAGAGCCTGTGCTCCATAACGGGAGAGGCCACAACAGTGAGAGGCCCATGTACCGCAAAAAAAAAAAAAAAAAGAATGTACATATGGATAACTACCTTAAATGCAAATGGATTAAATGCTCCAACCAAAAGACAGAGACTGGCTGAATGGATACAGCAACAAGACCCATATATATGCTGTCTACAAGAAACCCACTTAAGACCTAGGGAAAGATACAGACTGAAAGTGAGGGAATGGAAAAAGATATTCCATGCAAATGGAAATCAAAAGAAAGCTGGAGTAGCAATTCTCGTATCAGACAAAATAGACTTTAAAATAAAGACTATTAGAAGAGACAAAGAAGGACGCTACATAATGATCAAGGGATCAATACAAGAAGAAGATATAACAATTGTAAATATGTATGCACCCAACATAGGAGCACCTCAATATATAAGGCAAATGCTAACAGCCATAAGAGGGGAAATCGACAGTAACACAGTCATAGTAGGGGACCTTAACACCCCACTTTCACCAATGGACAGATCAGCCAAAATGAAAATAAATATGGAAACACAAGCTTTAAATGATACTTTAAACAAGATGGACTTAATTGATATTTATAGGACATTCCATCCAAAAACAACAGAATACACTTTCTTCTCAAGTGCTCATGGAACATTCCCCAAGGATCATATCTTGGGTCACAAATCAAGCCTTGTTAAATTTAAGAAAATTGAAATTGTATCAAGTATCTTTTCCAACCACAACACTATGACACTAGATATCAATTACAAGAAAAAATCTGTACAAAATACAAATATTTGGAGGCTAAATGATACACTACTAAATAATGAAGAGATCACTGAAGAAATCAAAGAGGAAATAGAAAAATACTTAGAAACAAATGACAATGAAAACATGATGACCCAAAACCTATGGGATGCAGCAAAAGCAGTTCTAGGAGGGAAGTTTATAGCAATACAACCCTACCTCAAGAAACAAGAAACATCTCAAATAAACAACCTAACCTTACACCTAAAGCAATTAGAGAAAGAAGAACAAAACAACCCCAAAGTTAGCAGAAGGAAAGAAATTATAAGGATCGGATCGGAAATAAATGAAAAAGAAATGAAGGAAACAATAGCAAACTCAATAAAATTAGAAGCTGGTTCTTTGTGAAGGTAAGCAAAATTGATAAACCATTAGCCAGACTCATCACAAAAAAAAGGGAGAAGACTCAAATCAATAGAATCGGAAATGAAAAAGGAGAAGTAACAACTGACACTACAAATATACAAAGGATTATGAGAATTATTACAAGCAACTCTATGCCAATAAAATGGACAACCTGGAAGAAATGGACAAATTCTTAGAAAAGCACAACCTTCTGAGACTGAACCAGGAAGAAATAGAAAATATAAACAGACCAACCACAAGCACTAAAATTGAGACTGTGCTTAAAAGTCTTCCAACAAACAAAAGCCCAGGACTGGATGGCTTCACAGGCAAATTCTAATAAATATTTAGAGAAGAGCTAACACCTATCCTTCTCAAACTCTTCCAAAATATAGCAGAGGGAGGAACACTCCCAAACTCATTCTATGAGGCCAACATCATGCTGATACCAAAACCAGGAAAAGATGTCACAAAGAAAGGAAACTACAGGCCAATATCACTGATGAACATAGATGCAAAAATCTTCAATAAAATACTAGCAAACAGAATCCAACAGCACATTAAAAGGATCATAAACCATGATCAAATGTGGTTTATCCCAGGAATGCAAGAATTCTTCAATATACACAAATCAATCAATGTGATACACCATATTAACAAATTGAAGGAGAAAAACCATATGATCGTCTCAATAGATGCAGAAAAAGCTTTTGACAAAATCCAACATCCATTTATGATAAAATCCAGCCAGAAAGTAGGCATAGGGGGAACTTACCTCTACATAATAAAGACCATATATGACAAACCCACAGCGAACATCATCCTCAGTGGTGAAAAACTGAAACCATTTCCTCTAACATCAGGAACAGGACAAGGTCGTCCACTCTCACCACTGTTATTCAACATAATTTTGGATGTTTTAGCCACAGCAATCAGACAAGAAAAAGAAATAAAAGGACTCCAAATTGGGAAAGAAGAAGTAAACCTTTCACTGTTTGCAGATGACATGATACTATACATAGAGGATCCTAAAGATGCACCAGAAAACTACTAGAGCTAATCAGTGAATTTGGTAACGTAGCAGGATACAAAATTAATGCACAGAAATCTCTTTCATTCTTATACACTAATGGTGAAAAATCTAATAAAGAAAGTAAGGACACACTCCCATTTACCATTGCAACAAAAGGATAAAATCCCTAGGAATAAACTTACCTAAGGAGACAAAAAAACCTGTAGGCCGAAAACTATAAGACACTGATGAAAGAAATTTAAGATGATACAAACAGATGGAGAGATATACCATGTTCTTGGATTGGAAGAAGCAACACTGTGAAAATGAATATACTACCCAAAGCAATCTACTGATTCAATGAAATCCTTATCAAACTGCGAATGGCATTTTTCACAGAACTAGAACAAAAATTTTCACAATTTGTATGGAAACGCAAAAGACCCAAAATAGCCAAAGCAATCTTGAGAAAGGAAAACGAAGCTGGAGGAATCAGGCTCCCTAACTTCAGAGTATACTACAAAGCTACAGTAATCAAAACAGTATGGTGCTGGCACAAAAACAGAAATATAGATCAATGTTACTGGATAGAAAGCCCAGAGGTAAACCCACGTATGTATGGTGACCTTATTTTTGATAAAGGATATAAGAATATACAATGGAGAAAAGACAGCCTCTTCAATAAGTGGTTCTGAGAATACTGGGAAGCTACATGTAAAAGAATGTAATTAGAACACTCCCTAACACCATACACAAAAATAAGCTCAAAATGGAGTAAAGACCTAAATGTAAGGCCAGACGCTATAAAACCCTTAGAGGAAAACATAGGCAGAACACTCTATGATATAAATCACAGTAAGATCCTTTTTGACCCACCTCCTAGAGAAACGGAAATAAAATAAACAAATGGGACCTAATGAAACTTAAAAGCTTTTGCACAGCAAAGGAAACCATAAACAAGATGAAAAGACAACCTTCAGAATGGGAGAAAATATTTGCAACTGAAGCAACTGACAAAGGATCAATCTCCAAAATTTACAAGCAGCTCATGTAGCTCAATATCAAAAAAAACAAACAACCCAATCCAAAGATGCGCAGAAGACCTACATAAACATTTCTCCAAAGAAGATTCACAGGTTTCTAACAAACAAATGAAAGGATGCTCAACATCCCTAATCATTAGAGAAATGGAAATCAAAAGTACAATGAGGTATCACCTCACACCAGTCAGAATGTCCATCATCAAAACATCTACAAACAATAAATACTGGAGAGGGTGTGGAGAAAAGGGGACCCTCTTGCACTATTGGTGGGAATGTAAATTGATACAGCCACTATGGAGACCAGTATGGAGGTTCCGTAGGAAACTAAAAATAGAACTACCATACGACCCAGCAATCCCGCTACTTGGCATATACCCTGAGAAAACCATACTTCAGAAAGAGTTATGTACCGCAATATTCATTGCAGCTCTATTTACAATAGCCAGGACATGGAAGCAACCTAAGTGTTCATCGACAGATGAATGGATAAAGAAGATGTGGCACATATATACAATGGAATATTACTCAGCCATAAAAAGAAATGAAATTGAGTTATTTGTAGTGAGGTGGATGGACAAAGAGTCTGTCATACAGAGTGAAGTTATTTCAGAAGGAGAAAAATACCGTATGCTAACACACATATATGGAATGTAAAAAAATAAAAGATTCTGAAGAATGTAGGGGCAGGACAGGAATAAGGAGGCAGATGTAGAGAATGGACTTGAGGACACGGGTAGGGGGACGTGTAAACTGGGACGAATTGAGACAGTTGCATGGAGATATATATGTTACCAAAGGTAAAATAGATAGCTAGTTGGAAGCAGCCACATAGCACAGGGAGATCAGCTCCGTGCTTTGTGACCACATAGAGGGGTGGGATAGAGAGTGTGGGAGGGAGATGCAAGAGGGAGGAGATATGGGGATATATGTATATGTATAGCTGATTCACTTTGTTATAAAGCAGAAACTAACACACCATTGTAAAGCAAGTATACTCCAATAAAGATGTTAATATATATATATATATGTGTGTGTAAATGAATCATTTTGCTGTACACCTATAACTAACACAACATTGTAATTCAACTATATTTAAAAAAAAGTCTCAGTCCAAAAAAAGAATGTTGTATATATACATATGGAATATTACCCAGCCATTAAAAAAGAATGAACATTTGCCATTTGCAACCACATGGATGGACTTGGAGGGTATTATGCGAAGTGAAATAAGTCAGACAGAGAAAGACACATACTGTATGGTTTCTCTTATATATGGAAGTTGAAAAATAAAACAAACTATTGAATATAACAAAAAAGAAGCAGACTCACAGACATAGAGATCAGACTAGTGTTTACCAGTGGGGAGAGGGAAGGAGGGAAGGGCAAGTTATGGGTAGAGGATTAAGAGGTACAAACTTCTATGTATAAAATAAATAAGGATATATTGTACAACATGGGTAATATAGGCAATATTTTGTAATAACTGTAAATGGAGTATAACCTTTAAAAACTGTAAATCACCATGTTGTACACTTGAAACATATAACATTGTACGTCAGCTATACCTCAATAAAAAATAAACATATAGTGTGGTTAACATTTTTCGTTTTAGCCATATATTTATCTACTGGCTATGAAAAGTTGTATTAATTTCCTATTGCTGCTGTACAAACTACCATGAATTTAATGACTTAAAAAAACAGAAATTTATTTATTTATCTTACAATTCTGTAAGCCAGGAGTTCGGAATGGGTCTTATAAATACTAAAATCAAGGCATAAACCAGACTGTATTCCTTCTGGAAACTGCAGGGGAAACTCCTTTCCCTTGCCTTTTCCATCTTCTAGAGGCCACCTACATTCCTTGGGTCATGCCTGGCCTCTTCCTCCATCTTCAAAGCATATCACCAGCTCAAGATCCTTGACTTGCTCATATTTGGAAAGCACCTTTTACAATGTTAGGTAACAGTGACAGGTTTCAGGGATTAGGACTTAGACACATTGGGGGAGGGGAAGCATTATTTAACCTACCACAATTGATACCTCATTTTGTGTGTGTGTTTTTAACAGCTTGAGATACAACTCACCTACCATAAAATTCACCCTTTTAAAGTGTTAGGTAGGTTTTAGTATATTAACAAAGTTGTGCAAACATCACCCCTAATTCCAGAACATTTTCATCACCCCAGTAAGAAACCTGATAGTAATTCACGTGTTCCCTCCTACTTGCCCCTAGGTCCCTTTCTCCAGCCTTAGGCAACCATTAATCTGCTTTCTGTTTTCATGGATTTGCTTACTCGTTTAATATACATGGAATCAAATGATACATAGTCTTTTGTGACTTGATTCTTTCACTTAGCATGTTTTCCAGGTCCATCCATTTTGTAGCATGTGTCAGCACTTTATCATTTTTATGGCTGAACAATATTCTATTTTATAGATATACCACATATTGTATCAATTTTTCAGTTGGACAATTTAGTTGTTTTCACTTTTTTTCACTATCATGAATAATGTTGCTGTGAACATTGTGTAGAAATTTTTGTGGGGGCATATGTTTTGTCTTGGGATTTCATTTCTCTTGGAATTGCTGGATCATATGGTATTTCTATGTTTTACTTTTTGAGGAACTGCCAAATCATTTCCTCAAGTGTCCACATCATTTTACATTCCCACTAGAAATACATGAAGGTTCAGATTTCTATACATCCTCACCAACACTTGTCCACCTTTTTTTTATTATTATTATAGCCATCCTAGTGTTTGGGAAGTAGTATCTCACTGTGGTTTTGATTAACATTTCCCTGAAAACTAAAGATGTTGAGCATCTTTTCATATGTGTATTGGCTATTTGTGTATCTCCTTTGGAGAAATATCTATTCAGATTATTTTCTTGTTTCTTAATATATCAGGGTACAGTTCCTTATCAGATATATGATTTGCAAATATTTTATCCCATTATCTATGTTGTTTTTTTCATTTTCTAAATGATGTCCTTTGAAGCACAGAAGTTTTTAATTTTGCTAAGTCTAACTTACCTATGTTTTCTTTTGTTGCTTGTGCTTTTGGTGTCATGTCTAAGAAACCACTGTTGAACTCAGGGTCACAAAGATTTACCCTTATATTTTCTTCTAAGAGCTTTATTGCTTTAGCTCTTACATCTAGCTCTTTCATCCATTTTGAGTTCTTTTTTTGTGTATGATGTGAGGAAAGGATCTTACTTCATACTTTTGCTTGTGTATTTCTAGTGGTCCAAGTTTATTTGTTGAAAAGACATTTCCCCCCATTGAATTGTCTCGGATTGCTTGCCAGAAATCACTTGTGAATAAATTTGAGAGTTTATTTCTGGACATTCAATTCTATTCAACTGATCTGTCTGTTTACCCTTATGCTAGTATCACACTGTCTTGATTACTGTAGATTTGTAATAAGTTTTGAAATTAGGAAGAGTGCGTGTTCCAACTTTGTTCTTTTTTTCAAGATTATTTTGACTATTCTGAATCCCTAGAATGGCTATATGAATTTTAGGATTAACTTGTCATTTTCTGCAAGTTGGTCAATTTGAGTAGCATTGCCACTTAATATTTAAGTCTTAATTCAAGAATATTGGATGTCTTACTATATTTATGTCTTCTTTAATTTATTTCAACAACATTTTGTAGTTTTTATTGTACAAGTCTTGCATTTTTTGTTAAATTTATTCCTAAGTATTTTATTTATTTTGATGTTATTTTAATGAGAATTTTTTTCTTGACTTCATTTTCAGATTGTCCAATACTAATGTAGAGAAATACAATTGTTTTGTATGTTGATCTTGTATCCTGAAACATTGCTTAACTCATTTATAAGTTTTAGTAGGTTTTACTTTTTACTTTTTTGTGGGGGGGGAGATTCTTTAGTATTTTCCATATATAAGATTGTGTCATCTGCAGTTGCAATTATTTTTACTTCTTCCTTTTCAGTCTGTATTTTCTTGCCTAATTGTCCTAGCTAGAAATTCCAGTACAATGTTCCACTGAAGTGACAAAAGAGACATCCTTGTCTCGATCCTTACCTTAGGAAGATATCTTTCAGTCTTCCACTATTACGTAGGATGGTACCTATTGGTTCTTTTGTAGATATTCCCTATCAGATTGAGGAATCTCCCATTTCTAATGAGTTGAGTGTTTTTATCATTAAAGAGTATTGGATTTTGTCAAATGCTTTTCCATATCTCTTGAAAGGATCATGTAGTTCTTGTCCTTTATTCTATTAATATGGTATATTACATTGATTTTCATATTTAAAACAAACTTGCATTTTTGGGGTAAGTCCTACTTGATTGTAGTATATAATCCTTTCCACACATCACTGGATTCCAATTTCCAGTTTCTAGGTTTTTTTTTTTTTTGAGGATTTTTTTTTTTTCTTTGGTGGTACGCGGGCCTCTCACTGTTGTGGCCTCTCCCGTTGCGGAGCACAGGCTCCAGACACGCAGGCTCAGCGGCCATGGCTCACAGGCCCAGCCGCTCTGCGGCATGTGGGAACTTTCCGGACCGGGGCACGAACCCATGTCCCCTGCATCAGCAGGCGGACTCTCAACCACTGTGCCACCAGGGAAGCCCTTTTTTGAGGATTTTTGTATCTATATTCACAAGAGATATTCAGATAGTTAATTTTGCTGGGGTCCCTTGCTTCTAGCCTGAAGAATTTCCCTGAATATTTCTTGTATGGTAGATCTGCTAGCAACAAATTCTCTCAGCTTTTGCTTATTTGGGAATGTCTTTATTTAGCCTTCATTCCTTTTTAAAAATATTTATTTATTTATTTATTTTTGGCTGCATTGGGTCTTTGTTGCTGCATGCGGGCTTTCTCTATTTGCAGTGAGCGGGGGCTACTCTTCGTTGCTGTGCATGGGCTTCTCATTACAGTGGCTTCTCTTGTTGTGGAGCACGGGCTCTAGGTGCACAGGCTTCAGTAGTTGTGGCACGCAGGCTCAGTAGTTGTGGCTCATGGGCTTTAGAACGCAGGCTCAATAGTTGTGGCACACGGGCTTAGTTGCTCTGTGGCATGTAGGATCTTCCCGGATCAGGGCTCGAACCTGTGTCCCCTGCATTGGCAGGAGGATTCTTAACCACCGTGCCACCAGGGAAGCCTAGCCTTCATTCTCATAAGACAACTTTACTGGATATATGATTATTGACTGACAGAGTTCTTCTTTCAACACTTTGAATATATCATCCTTCTACTCTCCATGGTTTTGATTAGTAGGCAGCTGTTAATCTTACTGGAGTTCCCTGTATGTGATGAGTCATTTTTCTCTTGCCACTTTCAAGATTTTATCTTTGTCTTTTAATATTTTTACTGTGATATGTCTTGGTGTGGATCTCTGCATTTACCCTACTTGCAGTTCTTTGAGCATCTTAGGTGTGTAGGTTAATGTTTTTCATCAAATCTCAGGAAATTTCAGCCATTATTTATTTGAATATTTTTTCAGCTCCTTTTTTCTCTCTTCTTCTTCTGGTACTCCCTTTGTGTATATGTTGGTGCACTTAATGTGGTTGTAAATATCTCTGAGGCCCTGCTCATATTTCTTCATCCTTTTTTCTCTTTATTTTTTTTACATCTTTATTGGAGTATAATTGCTTTACAATGTTGTGTTAGTTTCTGTTGTATAACAAAGTGAATCAGCTATATGTATACATATATCCCCTCCCTCTTGAACCTCCCTCCCACCCTCCCTATCCCACCCCTCTATGTGGTCACAAAGCACCAAGCTGACCTCCCTGTGTTATGCAGCTTCTTCCCACTAGCTATTTTACATTTGGGAGTGTATATATGTCAATGCTACTCTCCCACCTCGTCCCAGCTTTCCCCTCACCACTGTATCCTCAAGTTCATTCTCTACGTCTGTGTCTTTATTCCTGTCCTGCCCCTAGGTTCATCAGAACCTTTTTTTTTTAGATTCCATATATATGTGTTAGCATACTGTATTTGTTTTTCTCTTTCTGACTTAACTTCACTCTGTGTGACAGACTCTAGGTCCATCCACCTCACTACAAATAACTCAATTTCGTCTCTTTATTATTAAGATTGCATAACCTCTATTGATCTATTTTCAAGTTCACCAATTCTTTCTTCTGCCAATTCAAATCTACTCTTTGAAGTCTAATAGAGTCCCCTAGTAAATTTGTTATTTTCATTATTATACTTTTAAACTCCAGAATTTTTATTTTTAAAACTAATTCATAGTTTTTATTGGTATTTTCTTTTTATTGAGACATTGTCATCATACCTTTCTTTAATTTTTTAAAAACTTAATTTATTTTTTGGCTGCATTGGGTCTTCGTTGCTGTCCACGGGCTTTCTCTAGTTGCAGCAAGTGGGGGCTACTCTTCATTGCGGTGCGAGGGCTTCTCATTGCGGTGGCTTCCCTTGCTGCAGAGCATGGACTCTAGGTGCACGGGCTTCAGTAGCTGTGGCACGCAGGCTCAGTAGTTGTGGCTTGCAGGCTCTAGGGCACAGGCTCAGTAGTTGTGGCACACGGGCTTAGTTGCTCTGTGGCATGTGGGATCTTCCTGGACCAGGACTCGAACTCGTGTCCCCTGCATTAGCAGGCAGATTCTGAACCACTGCGCCACCAGGGAAGTCCCCCATTCTTTAATTTTTAATCAAGGTTTCCTCTAGTTCTTTGAACATATTTACTATAATAGTAACTCTGAAATGTTTGTCTTCTAAACTGACATCTAGGCCCTCTCACTGGCAGTTTCAGTTCCTTCTTTTCTTCCTGTGTATGGGTTACGTTTTCCTGTTTTTGTTTTTCTGGGGGGTTTTTTTGCATGTCTAATTGTAGCAACTCTGCATACTGACTCTCCCTTACTCAGGGTTGTTGTTTGCTTATTTGTTTAGTGATATGGATGGACTATCTTAGTGAAGTCTATTTCGCCTACAGTGTGCAGACCTTAATGTCATTCCTCAAAAGGCACAGGTTTGTATGCATGCAGTCACCCTGAGATGACAGTGGTTTTAGCAGGGATCTTTTTATCTCTTTCCCTGATCTCTCTGTTAATCTGTCTACCACTGTTGGTAACACACAGAGCTGTTAGGTGCCACTAATTGCCAAGTAATTGCCCTCATGTTTTTGAGATTGCCCTGTGGCATAAATTGCTCCTCAGTCTGATCCAATTAAACTTGGGCCCCTTTGCAGAGGTAGTTTTTGAGGCCAGCCTTTGAGTTTTGTTCTGACTACAGGGGGACTTTTCTTGTCTCTTTCCCTCATTCTCTCTAGTAAATTGGTCTATAATTAGTTTTATTTGTTGTTCTCATGAAGCTGCTAGCCTCTTCTTAACTGCTTACTACCAAAATCTCCAGCATTTCAAGAGAGCACCCTTTGGCTTGAACTTCCCCACACTGTGTTCCAAATAAACTCAGTTCCCTTGGGGAGAGCATCAGAGTTCTCTGTTCTTATGGATCACCTTTCTCCCTGGGCAAAACCTCTGTGTCACTGCTCCAGAGGTGGAGCTGGGATTGGTGGCCTGTTTCAGAGTGGCACACCTACTTTACAAGCAGAGTGTGTCTTGCTCTCTTGATGTGGAAAATATCCTATAAGTCAGCTGGAGTGAGGGTGACTAGGGACAAGTGTTTCTTTTTTTTTAAAAATAAATTTATTTACTTATTTTTGGCTGCTTTGGTTCTTCAGTGTGGTGCACAGGCTTCTCATTGCAGTGGCTTCTCTTGTTGTGGAACACGGGATCTAGGCACGTGGTCTTCAGTAGTTGTAGTCCACGGGCTCAGTAGTTGTGGCACATGGGCTTAGCTGCTCCACAGCATGTGGGATCTTCCTGGACCAGGGCTCGAACCTGTGTCCCCTGCATTGGCAGGCAGATTCTTAACCACTGCACCACCAGGGAAGCCCCAGGACAAGTGTTTCTGACCTGCCATGCCTAGGTTAGAGCTTCCATACTATGACTTAAAGGTGACTAGGGGAAGAGAGCCCCAGTCCTCTCAACCATGCTTGGATGATATAGAGCTGCAACATGGATCTAGGGACAATGAGAAATGCTGGTTGCCCACCCCTCCTTGGGAGAAACCCCATCTTCTTGGATGCACCTGCCTGGAGTGGAGCTTCTGTCATTGAACTTGAGATTCTCACTCTTTTTTTTAAACCAATATTTAGTAGATTTTCTTTTATGTGTTGCCAACTATATATTGTCTTTGGTGAAGCATCTGTTCAAATCTTTTGCCAATTAAAAAAATTCAGTTCTGGGCTTCCCTGGTGGTGCAGTGGTTAATAATCCACCAGCCAATGCAGGGGACATGGGTTTGAGCCCTGGTCCGGGAAGATCCCACATGTTGCGGGGCAACTAAGCCCGTGAGCCACAACTACTGAGCCTGTGCACCACAACTACTGAAGTCTGCGTGCCTAGAGCCCGTGCTCTACAACAAGAGAAGCCACCACAATGAGAAGCCCTCGGACTGCAACGAAGAGTAGCCCCAGCTTGCCGCAATCAGAGAAAAGCCCACGTGCAGCAACGAAGACCCAATAGAGCCAAAAATAAAATAAATAAAAATTTTAAATAAACACTTAAAAACAATTGAGGTCTTAGTTTTCCTACTATCAAATTTAGAAAGTTCTTTATATATTCTTTGTTGGATATGTGATTTGCGAATATTTTCTCTAAATTGATTTTTGACAAAAGTACAAAGGCAATTCAATGGAGAACTGATAGTGTTTTCAATAAATAGTGCTGAAACAACTGGATATCTGTATGGAAAAAAGCAAACCATGACCTCTACCTCACACTATACCCATACAAAAATGAAATATGCAGCAATATAAAGTACTGAATTGGAAGGAGCTAGACTTTCAGAATGGTGGCATGAGGAACTTGGCAAATCATTTCTCCTCTCAGTTCACTCCTTTTTATTGTTTTACAGTAGCATATTGAATGGATATACCACTGTTTATTTATTTCATGGTATGTAAATAATACTCCAATAAAGCTGTTTTTAAAAGGCACAAACACGAATACATGTAACAGTATGTCTGAATCTCAAAAGCTTTCTGCTGATTTAAAGAAGCCAGACAAAACAGTATATACTGTATGATTTCACATACTGAAATTCTAGAAAAGATTAAACTAACCAATAGTGACAGAAAACAGATCAGTGGCTTCCTAGAGCTGGGTGTTAGGGAAGGAAATTGACCCTCATGAGGCATGCAGCAATTTTTTTGGGAGTGACAGAAATGTTCTATATCTTGATTGGGGTGGCAGTTATATGAGTATATACCACAGTGCTGATTGAAGTGTAGACATAAAATAAAATTTTAGTTGATTGAAAAAACAGGGCAGCCCACATCACAGACCCTCATGAAAATCAGAGAGCCCATCTTGCCTTCAATGATGAGAACCAGGGCTGCTTCATCTCTACTTGGTGAAAGAAAAAAACCTCAGTTGAAGAATACTGAGGCCACCCCAGAGATTCTGTTTTCTAGGGGTGCGATGTAGGCTAACCAGTTCTTACCCAGACGAACAAAGCCCTCCAAATTTAGACTGTGTATTGCTCATGCTGATGTCAGCTAAATATGTAGACTGCCCCATGTTCATAAGAACAGATAATAAAAAACTCAATTTTGGGGCTTCCCTGGTGGCGCAGTGGTTGAGAGTCTGCCTGCCGATGCAGGGGACACGGGTTCGTGCCCCGGTCCGGGAGGATCCCACATGCCGCGGAGCGGCTGGGCCCGTGAGCCATGGCCACTGAGCCTGCGCATCCAGAGCCTGTGCTCCACAATGGGAGAGGCCACAATAGTGAGAGACCCTCATACCGCAAAAAAAAAAAAAAAAAACCCTCAATTTTTTACACCTGAACATCTAATCTCTTTTGTAAATATAAGTCAGTCTTGCTCTATTATGGGAAGATGTTATTATTCCTATTTTACACTCTGACATTACCAGGGCCCTGTACCCTATCAGTATCTGGGGTCTTTCACTAACCTTTTCATGATCGTGTTTTGCCTTAAGAGAATACAAGATATTTGAAAATAATTTTTTTCCCTAACCCAACCACCTGTAGAAAGGACAATCAAGACTGAGTTATACTAAGATAGAATTTAATAACTGATTTTGTTTTTCAGAGAGTGTTTACCCTTTGAGATAGCAAATGATTGTTTTAGAAGGAATAAAATAAATGAGTTAAGGACATGTTGAGCTAAAAATGAGAATTAAACGAGCAAGTTGTATATTATTTATCACTTGTCATGATGGACATCATTCCTCATCATATAATTTCAATATTTACATTCTCCCTTGAGGGATATGACTTTGATTTCTAAGACCAGACTGGAATTACGGGTAAAGGAACCTCTTTCTCTCCTGATTCAATTCCTTAAATTTATGGAATTTTCTTTCTTACTTTCTTTCTTTCTTTTTTTCTTTTCCCTGATTATCAAAGTGGTAAGTACACATTTTGGAAAATTTGGGAAGTATGGAAAAATATATATAAGAAACAAATCACTCTTAATCTCTCCAGCAAGAGGCCACAAGAAATAGTAGACATAGCAAAGAAAGGCAATGCTATTTCCAGTTACTGAGAAATGAACTTTGTCCCTCTACCCCCAATTGATTGAGCAGCTTTATAATAATAAGCTAACTTCATTTCCACCAGGATTTCATTGATATAGGGGCTTTTAGAGGGAGATACTAAATGGTCATAAAAGGAGTGAACTAGGGATGAAAAGGATTCTATGACAAATTTTAACTAGAGAGCATAAAATAATGTATTCATGATTGTGGTTCCAGGGACCAACCTCATTTCACCTCATTTCTAGTCTGTTACTTGTTCATATCCTAATGGATGTGGCCAGCCCTGTAAGCCCTGATCCCACATGTCCTGCCTGCTAGGTACTAATATAAGATTTTTGTTGATAGTAATTTGGTGTTATAGGCAGGGACTCAAGAATAATCGTGTTTTGACTTAACCTATGTAGAGGTCATAAAGGAGCCATACACACAAGTGACAAAGACAGATAGGAATTAAAATATTACTTTGTGATTAGTGGAGTTAGTGCCCAGTACTCTGGTACAGGGCTCTCTGGTAAAGCTAGGTTTCAGTACATAACCTAAGCTCAAGGTCCAGAAAGGGCTTCACCTTTTCCTGCCAAGTCCCAATCTTATTAGTAGTTGACCATTGAATTGATAAGAACTATTAACTACATGAAACATCAAGTGAAGGAGGCAAGAAAGCAAGATTGTTGGGCACCCAGGAGACTGGCTTAGTGTTTTAATTTCTCTGACTGGCAAAAAAGCACTAAAGAGAAAGCCATCTAGAGTACATGACCTTTTAACCCATAGTGACCAGCCCAAACACACTAGAAAACATGGCTCAAGTGATCTAAGCCAATCAAATTACTAGATTTTCCCTGAGGGAGGTAGTGGAGGTGAGGAAGCTGTGATCCTCCTCTTTTTATTCTCACTTTGTGCTTAACTGCCACTCTGAGAGAGGAAGCTGTACAATATGTGGATACCCCCATGGGAATCAGATGGCCCTAATTCTTTTAGAGATGGGAAATTTCTCTAAATGGATCTTAAGGACACAGGTTTTGTACTCAGATAGCTGGGATGGACAGGCTCACATTCTGTCCTCTTGTAGTATTTAGACATTTGTTGTAGTGGTCCCTCCAGTCTCTCCTTAGTTTTTCCTAAGGCCGCCCCCTTTTTCTTCATTATCCATCCTATATATTTAGAATACAGTTGACTTTTGAATAACACAGGTTTGAACTGCTTGGGTCCACTTATATAAGGATTTTTTTTCAGTAATACGTGCTATAGTACTACAATCCGAGGGTGGTTGAATCTGCAGATGCAGAACCATGGATAAGGGCCAGCTGTAACGTTATATGTGTATTTTCGACTGAGGGGAGTGTTGGTACCCCTAAGCCTCGAGTTGTTTTGGGGTGAACTGTATTTCCATTTTCATTTCCCTTTGGTTCCTGTATTCCTAACAATCTAATCTACTTCCTCTTATGAGAAGGTATTCAACATTTATAACAGGTGGCTCTCTGAGTGAAATTCATGGCCTAGCAGTCCTCACAGTCTCAGTCTCCTGCTCATCTATGTATATCCGTGTCCCCAGCAAGATCCCAAGGGTTTTGCTCTATGTCACGGTGACTGCTGTTGTCACTGTCTGCTCCAGGTTCCTTCAGACTACAAAACCTAACTTTTAGGGAAGGTTCACCCCTTGTTCTCCCAAATGACCCAACAAGGAAAGCACCCTTGCCAAATCCCTAAACCAAAGCTGCTACTGTTGATACTTCCAAAGGCTGTGCCACTCAGTGAGCACCAGTGTATCTGCTGT
The DNA here is from genome assembly GCF_964165515.1 of Mesoplodon bidens. Classification (NCBI taxonomy): domain Eukaryota; kingdom Metazoa; phylum Chordata; class Mammalia; order Artiodactyla; family Ziphiidae; genus Mesoplodon; species Mesoplodon bidens. The sequence continues at coordinate 78,265,148 of NC_138163.1, read as the reverse complement.
CATGTTTTCTTTCCTGAAACCTTGCCTTCCCTTGGGTTTTTAATTCTATAGGTCTTGTGTAACCTGTAGTATAATATTCTTTTTTGGCTTCCCCCACACATGCTGCAGCAGTGGCATATGCCTCTAGTTCTATTTCCTTCTGTTTTCCCCTATTTATTTCTTAAGGTCCTGTGTCTCCTCTACTATGTGTAATGCTAACACTATTTGCTGGATCATAGTGTCTTTTGTCTTTCCTTTCTCTTTGTTTTGTGGTCTTGACATTTGTTTTCTTATCATACTCCTTCAGGTTTTGCCTTTTGGGATCCCTCCCATAGGGAGAACTATAAAGAAAAGAAGTTCCAGGTCTACAGGAAGCATTCACTGTTCAAATAAAACTGCCTTACCCATCTTCACATCCCTGAATAGGAGAATTTCTTCCAGGTGGTATCTTTGCATCATTCCATTATCTAACCCAGACCAGATCCATACATAATGAAATCCTACTTTAGTGATTTTATCTTTTCTCCTCTTCCCTTAGAGCTCTAACTCCCTAAGTGCCATGGGCATCTTCCCCCGTGCCCCAGGCTATACCTGCTTCCCCAACCACAAGCACTGTGTCTCCTGAAACTCACTAAATAATGTCTGAAGTATCCTATACTGCTCATCATGGTCTTTCTCTCTCTCTCTCTCTTTTTTATTGGAGTATAATTGCTTTACAATGGTGTGTTAGTTTCTGCTTTATAACAAAGTGAATGAGTTATGCATATACATATGTTCCCATATCTCTTCCCTCTTGCGTCTCCCTCCCTCCCACCTTCACCATCCCACCCCTCTAGGTGGTCACAAAGCACCGAGCTGATCTCCCTGTGCTATGTGGCTACATCATACAGAGTGAAGTAAGTCAGAAAGAGAAAGACAAATACCGTATGCTAACACATATATATGGAATTTAAGAAATAAAAAAAAATGTCATGAAGAACCTAGGGGTAAGACAGGAATAAAGACACAGACCTAATAGAGAATGGACTTGAGGATATGGGGAGGGGGAAGGATAAGCTGTGACAAAGCGTGAAAGTAGCATGGTCTTTCTCTCTTGATGTTTTTCCTGAATATTTTGTAATCTGTCATCAAGAGAAGGATTGTAATCTGCTCTTATTAATGACACTTTGTCTGCAGTATTCAGAGGGCACCTCAATAGTTTTGTGGACCTAGGCTAATTTGTGGGAGAGGGTGGGGTAATGGGACCTCTTTGCGGGTACATCCTTCTTTTCCTTTACATGTAAGCCAAACTTTGCCTCTAAGATCTTAAGCCTTCTCAACCTTCATTTCCTGATAATCCTCTGGTTTGCTTTCTGACATTTCTAAAGCTAAAATGGTCTCCTGGGCTGTGGTTCTCTGTTCATATAAAACACACCATTGGGACTTCCCTGGCGGTCCAGTGGTTAAGACTTCGTCTTCCAATGCAGGGGGTGCAGGATCGATCCCTGGTCGGGGAACTAAAATCCCACATGCCTTGCGGCCAAAAACTCAAAACATAAAAACAGAAGCAATATTGTAACAAATTCAATAAAGACTTTTAAAAAATGGTCCACATCAAAAAAAATCTCTTAAAAAAAAAAGCACGCTGTAGTTGCTCTGCCTGCTGCCAAGGTCCTAAGCTGTTGCTGTGCCAACCAGATTCTCAAGGCCATGGCATTACTGCCACAGTCTTTTTTTAGTGCATTGGTTTTTTGTTCTGACTTTTTTCTTTGAATTCATGGTAATTTATTTCATTGTCTTTTTTCCCCTGCCACCTCAGTCCTAAAAGCAGCCATATTCTTCCATGTATTTAGGGCCCTCACACTTCTTGATCTGGTTTCCAATAAAGTCTACCACCCCTTGGGGTTTTTTTTTTCATTTTTTTTTCATTGCAAAGAAGGTCATTTCCAGAACGCTGTACATATTAACTTTTTTTTTTATGTTGGGGGTAGGAGTTTATTAATTTACTTATTTTTTTGCTGTGTTGGGTCTTCGTTTCTGTGTAAGGGCTTTCTCTAGTTGTGGCAAGCGGGGGCCACTCTTCATCGCGGTGCGCGGGCCTCTCACTATCGCGGCCTTTCTTGTCGAGGAGCACAGGCTCCAGACGCGCAGGCTCAGTAGTTGTGGCTCACGGGCCCAGCCGCTCCGCGGCATGTGGGATCCTCCCAGACCAGGGCCCGAACCCGCATCCCCTGCATCAGCAGGCAGGTTCTCAGCCACTGCGCCACCAGGGAAGCCCCCACCCTTTGGGTTTTTGAAATCAAAAATAAGGATCAGGGTCTACCTAAGGGATAATCAGAACCAATTCAAGAACTTATGGTAGGGGAAAGGGGGCCTTAGAAGCATGGCACCCAAGTCACACACATCTCTAGGTGAGTCACACTACATTACCCTCTTATAATGAATGTAATTCAGAATAAGGTAAAGAGCAACATAATATGAGCAGCTGGCACCACCTATTAACAAAATGCCCTAATCTTCACCCACCAAATCTCAGTCTACAGTCATGACAGAGGAACAGAATGAAAAAAGGGGGAAACAAACTATGGTACCCCAAATCATGCCACTGTATTGAAGAGAAAGGCTATGCCCCCAAAAAGACATACAAGCTTTATCCATAATAATCAAACATTAGAAACAATACAAATGTCCATTAACAGAGGAATGGATAGACAACTTGCAGTATTTTATTACACGGGGTACTATTCAGCAAAAAAAAAAAATTAGGTTAAACATTTCTGGCAAGAATGCTTCATAGGTGCTGCTGTGTATCTTATGTTGCATCACATCAGGAGACACATTATAATGTCAGCTTGTCCTAATAACAGTAGTGCGAAGTTTGAACACTTGGTTAAGATGTCTCCACAGACAAAAACTTTCCCCTTTGTAATTAGTAAGTTATCAGTGGGATAATTCTTTCATACTTTATGTATATACTCTTCTCTAACAACTTCCCATCCCATGATTTTAGCATCATTTGATGATACTTACCTAAATCAATTATTACATTGGGGTTACAAAATGATGATTTTCTAATTGTATCATCCTTTTACATTTATTAGCTGCCATTCTTCTATAAGGAAAAATTTTTCCTTAATTTTTTTTTTCCTGCACGGAGTATTTTAACACTATCACTCTTGGGAACTTAGGAATGTATAATGGTAGCACCATACTATTCACACTATTTTAAGCTATTTAAAAATACCTTGTTTTTATGGCGATCTTTCTGTATAAGTGCTGTCAGTAGTAGTCTGTTTATTTTTAATGAATGTATAGTATTCTATAGTATAAGCATACAAAAATTAATTTAACTAGATTATTAGTGAATGAACATTTAGATTGTTTCCAATCTTTTGCCATTGTTAACAATGATACTACAAATATCTTTAAACATATCTTTTGTGAATACATTGGAATTAGTCTTTAGATATTACAAGGTCCCAGGATATGTCATTAAAATTTTTGTTAGGTATTACCAAACTGAATACAATAAAGATTATACTCTTGACCGCAATGCACAAGAGTGCCAGTTTCCCTATCCTCTTATAATACAGTGTGTTGTTATTTTAAAAAATCTTTGCAAATCTGAAAGGCCAAAAAAATCTATCTCCTGGCAGTTTTAATAACATTAACTTTATTATGAGATTGTGTACCTTTTCATCTGTATTAAAACCATTTGTATGTTTTACTATGAGAGTTAGCTCATATATTTTGCCCTTTTTTGTTGTTGTTGGCTGTGCTACTTGTGGGATCCTAGTTCCCTGACCAGAGATTGAACCCAGGCCCTGGGCAGCAAAAGCACGGAGTCCTCACCACTGGACTGCCAGGGAATTCCCTTGCCCATTTTTCTATTAAGTTATTTTGATCATTTCCCTGACTAACTACATATTAAGGAAATTAGTTCTTTATTATATGTGTTACAAACTGTTCTCCAGTTTCTCATTTGCCTTTTGATTTTGTTTATAGTATTTTTCCCATGCAGGGAAAAAAAGAACCCCATGATTTTTATGTAGCCAAATTCATCAATCTTTTTTCTAGTAGCTTCATTATTTTGCTTATTTTAAAAGTTTTTATTAAAATATAATGTACAGAGGGCTTCCCTGGTGGCACAGTGGTTAAGAATCTGCCTGCCAATGCAGGGGACACAGGTTCGAGCCCTGGTCCGGGAAGATCCCACATGCCATGGAACAGCTAAGCCTGTACGCCACAACTACTGAGCCTGCGCTCTGGAGCCCACGAGCCACAGCTACTGAGCCTGTGCACCACAATTACTGAAGCCCGCATGCCTAGAACCCGTGCTCCACAAAAAGAGAAGCCACCACAATGAGAAGCTTGTGCACCGCAACGGAGTAGCCCCTGCTCGCCACAACTAGAGAAAGCCCGTGCACAGCAATGAAGACCCACCGCAGCCAAAAATAAATAAATAAAATAAATTGATTTAAAAAGTAAAATAAAATATAATGTACAGAAAAGTGCACATTATCACATATATCATAAATGTAGTTCAATGAATTTTCATAAACTGAATACTTCCATGTAACCAGCATCCAGGTCAATAAATTGAACATGAACAGTATCCTGGTGGCCTGTTTGGTGCTCCCATGCAGTCACTACCTGTTCCTTCCCACACAAGGGAGTAAATTAGTTTTGAAAGTCTTCATTTTTTAATATAACATTAAAAAAATCCATTTTAGGGTAAAGAGTGAGTCCAGGATCCAATTTTATTTTTTCAAATGACTAGTTAGTTGTCTCAACACCATTTATTAAATAATAAATCTTTTCTCCACCGATAGGAAATTTTACATTTGTCATATACCAATTTGGTATATGGACCTATTTCTGAACTCTGTTTTTTCCATTGATTTTTTTTTTTTTTTTTTTTTTTTTGCGGTACGCGGGCCTCTCACTGTTGTGGCCTCTCCCATTGCGGAGCACAGGCTCCAGACGCGCAGGCTCAGCAGCCATGGCTCACGGGCCCAGTCGCTCCGCGGCATGTGGGATCTTCCCAGACCGGGGCACGAACCCGTGTTCCCTGCATCGGCAGGCAGACGCTCAACCACTGCGCCACCAGGGAAGCCCTCCATTGATGTGTTTAATTCTTCATGGTTTCCAGCAGGGGAGTGACACAGTCTAAGTTTTTAAAAGATCACTTTGGCTGCTGTGTGGAGAATGGACTGTATGGTGGGGTAGTGTGCAGAGTGCAAGTAGGGAGACCATTTACAAGGATATTTTAGTAATCTAGGTGAGAGACAATAGTGGTTTAGACTAGGAAGGTACAGCAGAATAGAGAAAAGTGGTCAGATATGAGGGAAGGTTTGGGCATTTAATTCATATACCAGTACCACAAAGCTCTTTTAATTTCTGTATCTTTATAATATACTTTAACGTCTCATAAAACCAATTCCTCCTCATTACTCTTTTTTTTTTCTGGCTTTTCTTGACACGAATAATTTTTTTCTTATGAGCTTAAGAATCAGTTTGTTCAGTTTCAAAAAATTCTACTGTTGTCTTTAGCAGATCAAATTAAACTTATAAATTAATACAAACAAGAAAGAACATCTTTATACTATGAGTAGTCCCATCTGGTAACAGAACATTGATGGAAGACTGTGTCCCTCAAAAGTGTATAAAAGATTTCTTCATACAGATCTTTTATGTTTCACATTTTTTAGTCCTGAGGTGTTTTTGTAGTTGCTATTTTGAAATTGGACATTCTCTACCATTATATTTTTTATTGCCAATTATTAAGTATCTCAAATATACAAAAGTACAAAAAAATCAGACACCCATGTTACTACCACCTAGACTTAATGAATGTTTAAAATGTTCATATTTACTTCAGATCATTTTTACACTTTTTTTTTTTTTTTGCGGTACGCGGGCCTCTCACTGTTGTGGCCTCTCCCGTTGCGGAGCACAGGCTCCAGACGCACAGGCTCAGCAGCCATGGCTCACGGGCCTAGCCACTCCATGGCATGTGGGATCTTCCCGGACCTGGGCATGAACCCGTGTCCCCTGCATCGGCAGGCGGACTCTCAACCACTGCGCCACCAGGGAAGCCCACCCCTATTTTTAATTGAAGTATAATTGATTACAATATTGTATGTTACAGGTGTACAATATAGTGATTCACAATTTTTAAAGGTTATATTCCATTTATAGTTTTTATAAAATATTGGCTATATACCCTGTGTTGTAAAATATATCCTTGTAGCTTATGTTATACCTAATAGTTTGTCCCTCTTAATCCCCTACCCTTAACATGCCCCTTCCCTCTCCCTCCCCTCACTGGTAACCACTAGTTTGTTCTCTCTATCTTTGAGTTCACTTTTTTTGTTATATTCACTAGTTTTATTTGTTTAGATTCCACATATAAGTGATATCATAAAGTATTTGTCTTTCTCTGTGTGACTTATTTCACTTACCATAATATCCTCCAAGTCCATCTATGTTGTTGCAAATGGCAAAATTTCGTTCTTTTATATGGCTGAGCAGTATTCCATAGTATATATACCACTTCTTCTTTATCCATTCATCTGTTGATGGACATTGAGGTTGCTTCCATATCTTGGCAATTGTAAATAATGTTGATATGAACATGGGGGTGCATGTACCTTTCCAAACTAGTGCTTTTGTTTTTTCAGATATATACCCAGGAGTGGAATTGAGGGTCATATGGTAGTTCTATTTTTAGTTTTTATGAGAAATCTCCATACTGTTTTTCACAATGGCTGTACCAATTTACATTTCCACCAACAGTTTACAAAGGTTCCTTTTTCTCCACATTTTTGTTCTTTTTGATGATAGCCATTCTGACAGGTGTGAGGTGATAGCTCATTGTGGGTTTGATTTGCATTTCCCTGGTAATTAGCGATGGTGAGCATCTTTTCATGTGCTTGTTGGCCATCTTCATTTCCTCTTTGGAAAAATGTCTATTCAGGTCTTCTGCCCATTTTTAATCAGGTTTTTTTTTAACGTTTTTATTGGAGTATAATTGCTTTACAATGGTGTGTTAGTTTCTGCTTTATGACGAAGTGAATCAGTTATATATATACATATATCCCCATATCTCTTCCCTCTTGTGTCTCCCTCCCTCTCACCCTCCCTATCCCACCCTTCTAGCTGGTCACAAAGCACCAAGCTGATCTCCCTGTGCTATGCGACTGCTTCCCACTAGCTATCTATTTTACATTTGGTAGTGTATATATGTCCATATATACACTACCACACTCTTTGTCCCAGCTTACCCTTCCCCCTCCCCGTGTCCTCAAGTCCATTATCTAGTAGGTCTGCATCTTTATTCCCATCTTGTCCCTAGGTTCTTCATGACCATATTTTTTTAAGATTCCATATATATGTGTTAGCATATGGTATTTGTTTTTCTCTTTCTGACTTACTTCACTCTGTATGACAGACTCTAGGCCCATCCACCTCACTAAAAATAACTCAATTTCATTTCTTTTTATGGCTGAGTAATATTCCATTGTATATATGTGCCACATCTTTATCCATTCATCTGTCGATGGACACTTAGATTGCTTCCATGTCCTGGCTATTGTAAATAGAGCTGCAATGAACATTGTGGTACATTACACTTTTTGAATTATGGTTTTCTCAGGTTGTTTGATGTTGAATTGTATGAGCTATTTATATACGTTGGATATTAACCCCTTATTGGTCATATCATTTGCAAATATTTCCCCATTCAATAGATTGTCTTTTTGTTTTTTCAATAGTTTGCTGTTCAAAAGCTTTTAAGTTTAACTAGGTCCCATTTGTTTATTTTTGCTTTTGTTTCTTTTGCCTTTGGAGAGAGATCCAAAAAATATTGCTATGATTTATGTCAAAGAGTGTACTACCTTTGCTTTCCTCTAGGAGTTTTATGGTTTCTAGAGATCATTGCTTTTTAAAGAATAAAAAGATATGGATAAAATTAAAGTTCCCCATCCATCTCATTAATCTCATTTCCTCCTTACAGGTAACCTGATATTGGTGAGTATCCCTCTCTACATTCATATGCATCCATAAACATTATATAGTATTGTTTTTTGCATTGTTAAATTACAGTATCATAGTGTGCATGTCATTTTGTAACTTGTTTTTTTAGTTGAATATTTTCTTTTTGAAATTTATCTGCTTCTATGTGTAGTTTTATTTATTTTGTTTTAACTGAATAAGAGAATTCCATTGTATGAATATAATACAATTTAAAAAATCCATCCACTATTAATGGAAATTTGGCAGGTTTCTAACTTTTTGGTATTCTAAACTATGTTGCAATAATCATGTCTGTACTTATCTTCAATTTTACTGAATATTGAATTACTTCCTGAATAGCAGTTAGTTCAGTGAACAAATATTTATTTACTTCACAATATGTGCCAGACACTATTCTAGGAGCTGTGTATAACAACAGTGAACAAAGCAGACACAATTTCCTGCCTTCTGAAGATTACATTGAAGTTGGGGGAGATAGACAAAACCCAAAATGTCTAAAGAAAATATAGAGTATGTTATATGCAGATAAGCTAGAGAAAAATAAGACAGGGAAAGCGAATATAGAGTATAGTGATTGTTAATCTTAACTGTCAACTTGGCTAGGCTATACTACCCAGTTATTTAATCAAACACTAATCTAGATGTTTCTGTGAAGGTATTTTATAGACGTGGTTAACATCTACAATTAGTTGACTTGAAGTAAAGGAGATTACCCTCAATAATGTGGGTGGACCTCACCAGTCAGTTGAAAGTCTTAAGAGCAAACCTGTAGTTTCCTGGAGGAGAAAGAATTCTGCCTCAAGATTGCAGCATCACCTCTTGCAGTTTCCTGCCTGATGGCCTGCCCTATGGATATATGACTTGACAGTCTCTGCAACTGTATGAGCCAATTCCTTAAGATAAATCTATTATAAATATACATGGGAGATTATATGTATATATGTATATATATATATATATATATATATATATATATATAAAATTATGTCCTATTGGTCCTGTGTCTCTGGAGAGCCTCAACTAGTGTAGATTTTGGTTCAGAATCTTAAGAATATGTTGTCTCAATTGGTTCTGGAATTGCTTCTCTAATCTGATTAGTTTAAATACACAAATGACTCTATTTCCAGTGGAAAAGAGGGCACTGGGGAAAAATCAGAATTTCAGGAATTATTGAACATGAGCTCTGAAATGACATTAATTCTAGGAAACCCAAAACGTCACTGTGCTCCACTAGTCAGAGTAGGGGCTCATGCATGTCAAGTGATCAATGGAGTTTTAGCTAATGTCCATCTCACAGTAGTGGATCCAGTGGGTCCTCAAATATATCTGTGGTTATTTCTCCAGTCTGGAGTGCATAGTTGGAATAGTTGGAATAGATATAGTCAGCAACTGGCAGAATCCCTACATTGGTTCCCTAACCTGTGGAGTGAGGGCTATTATGGTAGGAAAGGCTAAGTGGAAGCCACTAGAACTGACTCTACCCAGGACAATAGGAAACCAAAAGCAACACCACATTCATAGAGGAGCTGCATAAATCAGTGCCACCATTAATGACTTGAAGGATGCAGGGGTGTTGACTCCCATCACATCCCCAATTCAATTCACCTATTTGGCTTATGTAGCAGATAGGTGGACCTTAGAGAATAACAATGGATTATCATAAACTTAACCAGTTGGTGAGTCCAATTGCAGTTGCTATTCCAGATATGGTTTCTTTGCTTGAGCAAATTAATATATCCCCTGGTATCTGGGAATATTGCAGCTATTGATCTGGCAAATACTTTTTTTTCTCAATACCTGTTAGTAAACACCACCAGAAGCAGTTTGCTTTCAGCTTGCAAAGCCAGCAATACTGTCCTGCTGCAGGGGTATATCAATTTTCCAGTCCTATTGTCATATTTTAGATTATAAAGATCTTGATTGCCTTTCTCTTCTGTAAGACACCACACTAGTTCATTACATTGATGACATTGTGCTGATTGGAAGTAGTGAACCAGAAGTGGAAACTACTCTAAACTTATTGGAAAGACATTTTCATGTCAGAGGGTGGGAAATAAATCCTACAAAATTCAGGAGGCTTCTATCTCAGTGAAATTTCTAGGGGTCCAGTGGTGTGATATGAAGATATCCCTATGAAGGTTAAATTGCTTCATCTGACCTCTCTACCACCAAAAATGAGGCACAGTTCCTAGTGGGCTTCTTTGGATTTTGGAGTTAACATGTTTCTCATTCAGATGTGCTACCCTGACCTATTTACCAAGTGACCTAAAAAACCGTGCATGGAGCCCAAAACAAGGGAAAACTTTGCAACATGTTCAGGCTGCTGTACAAGCTGCTCTGCTATTGGGCCACATGTTCCAGCAGATCCAATGGCACTTGAAGTGATATTTGTCAGTGGCAGATAGGGATTCCACTTGGGGACTTTTTGGTTGGCCCTTATAGTCAATCATAGTGCATACCCTTATGATTTTGAAGCAAAACCCCGAGAGCCTCTGCAGATAACTACTCCACTTTGGAGAAATAGTTTTTAGCTGCTTGCTGTTGGGCTTTAGTAAAGACTGTACACCTAACCATGGGCCACAAAGTTACTATGAGACCTGAGATGCTCATGATGAAGTGGATATTGCCTCCCCACCCATAATTTTGTCCATGCACAGCAGCACTCCAGTAGCAAACGGAAGTGGTATATAAAATTACTCTTTAGCAGACCCTGAGGGCAAAGGTAAATTACATAAAGAAGTGGCTCAAATGTTTATGGCCCCCACTACTTCTATATTACTTCCTTTCTCCCAGCTTCTATCTACTGCCTCATGGAGAGTTCTCTACAGTCAGTTGAGTGAAGAAGAGAAAACTTGGGCCTGGTTTACAGATGGTTCTGCTTGATATGCAGGCACACTTAAAAGTGGACAGTTTTACTGCAACCTCTTTGTGGGGCATCTCTGAAGGACAGTGATGAAGGGGAATCTTTCCACTGGACAGAACTCTGAGCAGTGAACATGTTTGTTATTTTTACTTTGAAAGAGAAATGGCTAGAGGTGTGAGTGTGCCTATACCAATTCATAGACTGTAGCCAATGGTTTAGATGGGTGAGCAGAGACTTGGAAGGCACATGATTGGAAAATTCGTGAAAAAGAGGTCCGGGGAAGACATATGTGGGTAGGCCTCTTTGAATGGGCAAAACCTCCCACAAAAAACTGAAGGTATTTGTGTCCCATGTGAATGCTCACCAAAGAGTGACCTCGGCAGAGGAGGATTTTTATAATCAAGTGGATAAGATGACCTGTTCTGTGGATAGCAGTCAGCCACTTTCCTCAGCCACTCCTGTCATTGTTCAAGGGGCTCATGAACAAAGTGGCCATGCTGATAGGGATGGAATTTATGCATGGGCTCAGAAACATCGACTTCCACTTACCAAGGAGGACCCACTGCTACATCCACTGCTGAGTGTTCAATCTGTCAGCAGCAGAAACCATCACTGAGTCTCTGATATGACACCATTTCCAGAGGTGATCAAGCCAGATATTTGGTGGCAGCTTGATTACATTCGACCACCTCCATCATAGAGGGGACAGCCCTTTATTCTTACTGGAACAAACACATTGGATATGGATTTGTCTTCCCACCACACAGTGTTTCTGCCAAAACTACCATCTGTTGACTTACAGAATGCCTTATTCACTACAATGTGTTCCAAAGAGCACTGCTTCTGATCATGGAACTCATTTCATAGCACTTGAAATGTGGCAGTGGGGCCATACTCATGGAATTAACTACTCTTACCATGTTCCTCATCATCCTGAAGCAGCTGAGTTGATAGAACCATGGAATGGCCTTATGAAGACTCAATTACAGCACCATCTGGGAGGCAATACTTTGCAAGACTGGGGCATGTTCTCCAGGAATTTGTATATACCCTAAATCAGCATCCAATACATGGTACTATTCCTCCCATAGCCAAAATTCATGGGTCCAGGAATCAAGGGGTGGAAACGGGAGTGGCACCACTACTATTACAGTAGTTATCCACTAGCAAAATTTTTGCTTTCTGTCTCTGCAACCTTATGTTCTGCTGATCTCCAGGTCTTAGTTCCAAATGCTTCCACCAGGAGATACAACAATGACTCCACAGAACTTGTAGTTAAGACTGTCACCTTGCCACTTTGGGCTCCTCATGCCTCTGAATCACTAGGCAATGAAGGGAGATACTTTACTGGCTAAAGTGATTGATCTTGATTACTAAGGAGAAATTGGGCTCTACTACAAAATGGAGATAAGGAAGAGCATGTATGGAATACAGTAGATCCCTTAGGGCATCTCTTAGTACTACCACCCTTGTGATTAAAAATCAATGTAAAACTATAATAACTCAATTCGGCGGGACTACTAATGTCTCAGACCTTTCAGGACTGAAGGTTTGAGTCATTCTATCAGGCAAAGAACCAGAACCAGCTGAGGTGCTTGCTAAGGACAAAGGGAATATGGAATAGACAGCGGAATGAGGTAGTTATGGATACCAGTTATGACCATGTGAACAGTTGCAGAAATGAGGGCTATAAGTGTTATAAGTATATACCCCTTATTTTGTTATGAATATGTTTGTGTGTATATTTATGCCAAATACCCTTTCCCCCCTCTGTTATCCCCTCATAGAACATAAGATGCATTAATAACAATTAACTTTACATGGTAGCATTCATGTTACAGGATATCAAGAAGAGTGACTCAAAGACTTTGCATTCTCTTATGGTGAAAAAACACATTTTTCAGTTGTACAATGACTTTGTTATTGTCTTTATTTGGAGATATGTGTATGGATACCAATTGGACAAGAGGGGGACAGTGATGGTTCATTTTATGTATCATCTTGGCTAGTTTATTGTATCCAGCTATTTAATCAAACACTTATCGAGGTGTTGCTGTGATGATTGATGTATTGTAGAGGTAGTTAAAATATGCAATCAGTTGACTTGAAGTAAAGAGTACCTTTGATAACGTGGGTGAGCTTCATCAATTAGTTGCAGGATGTAAGAGTGAAAACTGAGATTTCCTGGAGGAGGAAATTCTGCCTCAAGGCTGAGGTGTCACATTCTGACAAATTTCCACCCTGCTGGTTTGCCCTAGATTTCCAACTCAAGACTTCAACATCAACTCTTCTTGAGTTTACAGCCTACTGGCCTGCTACAGATTTCAGACATGCCAGACCCCACAATCACATGTGCCAGTTCCTTAAAATAAATCATATATATATATATATATATGTATGTATATATGTATATATATGTATATGTATGTATGTATGTGTATATGTGTGTGCTCTGTGTGTCTGTGTGTGTGTGTATATATATATATATATATATATATATATATATATATATATATATATATATATATATATTCTGTTTCTCTGGAGAACCCTGATGGATGTAATTGTGGAAGGGTAATTTTAAGTAAGATGATTAGGAAAGGTGACATTTGAGTATCATTTATGTTTCCAATAATAGTTCATGCTTTTTTTTACCGTTTAAAAACAATTTCTTTATTATTTTTATTTATTTGTTAAACTTTCATTTTTTGATAGTGTAGAATCACAGTTTTGTTGATCTTTTCAAAGACCTAGATTTTGCTCTTTTTTTCAAAATTTTCAATTTTGTTGATTTCTGCTCTTATCTTTTTTTTTTTTTTTTTTGTGGTACGCGGGCCTCTCACTGTTGTGGCCTCTCCCATTGCGGAGCACATGCTCCGGACGCGCAGGCTCAGTGGCCATGGCTCACGGGCCCAGCCGCTCCGTGGCATGTGGGATCTTCCCAGACTGGGGCACGAACCCATGTCCCCTGCATCGGCAGGCGGACCCTCAAACGCTGCGTCATCAGGGAAGCCCTCTGTTCTTATTTTTATTATTTCCTTCCTTCTTACTTTGTTTGGGTTTGTTTTTTTCTTCTTTTTCTAGTTTCCTGAGTTAGAAATAAGATTATTGTTCTAAAACCTTTCCTGTTTTCTAATTTAAGCATTTAGTGCTATAAATTTCCCTCTTAGCACTTTAACTGCCATCCCAGATATTTTGGTATTTTGTATTTTCACTTGCATTTAGCTCTTTTTTTCCTTTCAAGACTTCCTTTTTGACCCATGAATTATTTAGAAGTGTCTTTAATTTCCACATTTCATGATTTTCCTCTTGTCTTTCTGTTACTGACTCCTAGTTTGATTCCATTGTGGTCAGAGAACACACTGTAGAATTTCAATTCTTTTATTTTATGAAATATTTATTTATTTATTTGGCTGCATTGGGTCTTAGTTGCATCACATGGGATCTTCGTTGTGGCATGCGGGATTTTTCGTTGTGGCACACAGGCTCTTCATTGCAGTACGTGGGCTTCTCTCTAGTTGTGCTTCATTGGCTAGAGCTCACAGGCTCAGTAGTTGCAGCATGCGGGCTCTCTAGTTATAGTGCGTAGGCTATGGAGTGCATGGGCTCAGTAGTTGCGGTGTGGGGGTTCTCTAGTTGTAGCACGCAGGCTCCAGAGTACATGGGCTCAGTAGGTAGGCGGGCTCCCTAGTTGTGGCACATGGGCTCTAGAGCGTGCAGGCTCAGTAGTTGTGGCACACAGGCTTAGTTGCCCTGCGGCATGTGGGATCTTAGTTCCTCGACCAGGGATTGAACCCATGTCCCTTGCATTGGAAGGCGGATTCTTAACCACTGGACCACCAGGGAAGTCCTCAATTCTTTTAAATTTGTTGTTTATTTTATGGTATGGTCTATCGTGATGAACGTTCCATAAGCACTTAAAAAATGTGTATTCTGCTGTTTTGGGGTAGAGTATCTTATATATGCTAATTAAGTTGGTTGATAGTGTTGATTGGTACTTCTATATCCCTACTGATTTTCAGTGTAGTAAATAGTTCTATCAATTGCTGAGAGTGAGATATGGAAGTTCCTAACTACAATTGTAGATTTGTCTATTTCCCATTTTACCTCTATAAATTTTTGCTTTGTGAATTCTGGGGCTTAGTTTTTTTGATGTGTACACTTTTAGGATTATTAAATATTCTTGGTGGATTGATCTTTTTATTATATGTAAAGGTTTTATTTGTATCTAGTAATAGACTTTTCTCTGAAGTTTACTTTATCTGACATTATGTAGGCACTTCTGCTCTTTTTAAAAATTAATGTTTACATGGTATATCTCTCTCCATCTTTTTTTTCCCAACTTAATCCATATCATTAAATTTGAAGTGAGTTTCTTGTAGCCAGTACATAGTTGGGTTGTGTTTTTGATTTTTAAAAAAATTTACTTGTCCAATCTTTGCCTTTTGAGTGGTGTGTTTAGAACATTTAAATTTAAGATGATTATTGATTTGTTAATGCTTAAGTCTATCATTTTATTGTTTATTTTCTGTTCATTTCCACTGTTTCTTGTTCTTCCGTATCTCTCTTATTGTCTTCCTGTGAGTTACTTGACCAATTTTTACAATTCTATCTTTATTTATAGTTCCTTGGGGTGTATTACTTTCTATAGCCTTCTTAGTGATTGCTCTGGGTATTACAATATACATTTATGACTTATTACAATTTGCTGATATCAGGGTTTTACCACCTCATTTGTGGTGTGGAAATCCTACTTCCATTTAGGTCCTTGTACCCTCCTCACTTTAAAATATTATTGAGTGGCAGATGGATTTGTAATTTTTTGTTTCATTCATCATGTATGGTATGGGCTGAATTGTGTTTCTTCAAAAGATATGTTAAAATACTAACCCCTAGCTCCTCAGTATGTGACACTATTCAGAAATAGGGTAATTGAGATGGGGTCAAACCAGAGGCTGGACACTTATTCCAATCTGACTGGTGTCCTTATAAGAAGAGAAGAGACACAGAGACAGAGACACACACAGGGAGAGCTCCACATGATGATGGCAGCAGGAATTGAAGCACCATGGCTACAAGCCAAATACTGCCAAAGATTGTCAGCCATCAATATCTAGGTAGGGGAAAGGAAGGATTCTCCCCTATGGGTTTCAGACGGAGCAAGTCCCTGCCAACACCTTGATTTTGGACTTCTAGCCTCCAGAACTGTGAGATAATAATTTCTGTTTTTTCCAAGCCACACAATTTGTAGTACTTTGTTATAATAGCCTTAGGAAATTGATACTGATTTTGGTAATGGGAAGTGAGGTGCTGCTATAAAAAAAATACCTAAATATGTAGAAATGGCTTTGAAATTGGGTAATAGAGGCTGGAAGAATTTTGAGGTGCTTGGTTTTAAAAAACAACCTAGATTGCATCGAAGAGATAGTTGGTAGAAATATGAACATTAAAGGTGCTTCTGGTGAGGACTTAGAAGGAAATAATGAACAAGTTATTGGACACTGAAGGAAAGGTGATTGTTGTTATAAAGTGGCAGAAAACTTGTCTGAATCATATTCTGACATTGAATGGAAAGTAAACTTGTAAGTAGTGAACTTGGATATTTAGCTGAGGAGATTTCCAAGCAAAATGTGGAAGGTGAGGCCTGGTTTCTCCTTTCTGTTTATTGTTAAATGCATGCAGAAAGAGATAAATTGTGGAATGAGCTCTTAAGCAGAAAGAAACCAGACAAATAACAGAAATAAAAGGTATCCAAATTGGAAAAGAAGAAAAACGGTCACCATTTGCAGATGACACAATTAATATATATAGAAAACCCCAAAGACTCCAACAAAAAACTATTAGAACTAATAAATGAATTCAGTAAAGTTGCAGAATACAATTAATATACAGAAATCTGTTGCTTTTCTATACACTAATAATGAACTATCAGAAGGAGAAAGGAAGAAAACAATCCCATTTATAATTACATCAGAAAGAGTAAAATAACTAGAATAAACTTAACCAAGGAAGTGAAAGACTTATACTCTCAAAACTATAAAATATTGATGAAGGAAATTAAAGCTGATACAAGGGAATGGAAAGATATCCCTTGCTCTTGGATAGGAAGAATTAATATTGTTAAAATGTCCATACTACCCAAGGTAATCTACAGATTTAATGCAATCCCTATCAAAATACCCATGACACTTTTCACAGAACTAGAACAAATAATCATAAACTTCATATGTAACCACAAAAAATCCCAAATTGGCAAAGCAATCTTGAGGAAAAAAAATAACTAAGCTGGAAATATTATGCTCCCAGATTTCAGATTATACTACAAAGCTACAATAATCAAAACAACATGGTACTGGCACAAAAGCAGACACATAGATCAATGGAACAGATTTGAGAGCCCAGAAATAAATCCACGTGCTTATGGTCAATTAATCTATGACAAAGGAGGCAAGAATATACAATGGAGAAAAGACAGTCTCTTCAGTACATGGTAGTGGGAAAACTGGATAGCTACATGTGAAAGAATGAAATTAGAACATTTTCTCACACCATATTCAAAAATAAACTAAAAACGGATTAAAGACCTAAATGTAAGTCCTGAAACCATAAAAATCCTAGAAGAAAACAGGTGGAACACTCTCTGACATAAATCATAGCAATATTTTTTTGATCTGTCTCCTAAAGCAAAGGAAATGGAAGCAAAAATAAACAAATGGGACCTAATTAAACTTGAAAAGCTTTTCCACAACAAAGGAAACAATTGACAAAGCAAAAAGACAATCTATTGAATGGGAGAAAATATTTGCAAATTATATGACCTAAAAGGGGTTTATATCCAACATATATAAACAGCTCATACAACTCAATATCAAAAAAAAAACAAACAACCCATTTAAAAAATGGGCAGAAGACCTGAACAGACATTTTTCCAAAGAAGATATACAGATGGCCAACAGCCATATGAAAAGATGCTCAACATCTCTAATCATCAGAGAAATGCAAATCCAAACCACAATGAGCTATAGTGGTAATTTTATTACCACTATTATCAATATAAAACCACCTGCTATATCCCAATATCAAACACCATTATTTGTATGATCAGTATTAATCACAGCAGTATTACTTCTGTTATCATTACCTGTGCTAGCAGCCGGAATCACTATACTACTAACTGACCAAAACCTAAACACAACCTGTCAGAATGGCTATCACCAAAAAGTCCACAAATAACAAATGTGGTTCCTCAAAATCTAAAAATAGAATGACCATTTGATTTCCCAATTCCACTTCTTCGTATATATTCAAAGAAAACGAAAATGCTAATTTGAAAATATATGTGCACCCCAATGTTCATAGCAGTGTTATTTACAATAGCCAGGATATGGAAGCAACCGAAGCGTTCATCAACAGATGAATGGATAAAGATTATATATTATATATATATATATCACAATGGAATATTGCTCAGCCATAAAGAAGAATGAAAATCTGCCATTTACAACAATGTAGGTGGACCTAGAGGGTATTATGCTAAGTGAAATAAGTCAGACAGAGAAAGACAAATATTCTGTGTTATCACATATGTGGAACTAAAAAAAAAAAACAAACCAAAGACAAAGTGAGGTCTGTCTGCATTTTATGTGTGTGTGTTCATGAAAGGCTTTTTTTTTTTTTTTTTTGCCGTACGCGGGCCTCTCACTGTTGTGGCCTCTCCTGTTGCGGAGCATAGGCTCCGGACACGCAGGCTCAGTGGCCATGGCTCATGGGCCCAGCCGCTCCGCGGCATGTGGGATCTTCCCGGACCGGGGCACAAACCCGTGTCCCCTGCATTGGCAGGCGGACTCTCAACCACTGTGCCACCAGGGAAGCCCCATGAAAGGCTTGTTGATTCAAAGTTGGTATAATTCTGACAAAAGATGGAAAGTATTTTTATTTAATGGCTAAAATAATATCAAAATGTGGCAGTAGCATAACAGATTATCTCACATACCTGCCCATTTTGAAACTAATTATGGTCTTTCTGATGATTTTAAAATTTGAAATATTTCAAAAATTGTACAGTCCAACTCTCAATATTTTGTATTGTACTCTCAAATTTGTATAATTAAAATTCCTATAAAATGTGACCAAATTGGAACACATGAAGCATTGCTCTCTGACCTCATCTCTACTCCTTTCCAACCACACTGGCCATCTTCTAGTTCCTTAAGTACTGCAGGCTTCTCTCTGCCAAAGGTCCTTTGTATGTGGTGTTTCTGGGAAATCCCCCACTCTCATCTCCATATTCCTCTTCACCTAGGTCAATCCTACTCATTCTTAGGGTGCAAGTCTCAGTATCAGGTCAGGTTTCTTTGTCAGTGTTTCTCATGAAACTATGTTACTTTCCTTCAGAGCTCTTATCGGTTTTAAATCATATGTTCATAATCAAAGCGATTTTTATACTAATGTAAGTTTTATGAGGAGAAAGTCAAAGTCCCATTTTGCTCACCATTGGCATCCTCAGTACCTAGCATAGTTCCTGGCACACAGTAGGTGCTCAGAAATAATTTGTTAAATTAATTAATTGATTAATGAACAAGTGTCCATAGTTGCTTCAGTAATTTCTAATTTTGCCACAGCAGCCCAGATAATGGGTTTTAAATTAAAAGGAAGGGCCCTGCAGTATCATAATAGCTAATATTTATTGAGTATCTTATATATGTACCAGCCACTATTTTAAATGCTTTATATGCATTATCTCATTTAATTATTCCCCAAATCCTGTGAGATAGGCACCATAATTATTCCCATTTTACTGATGGAGAAATTGAGGTAAGTCTTATTGTTAACAAGATGAGACGATTGAATTCAATCCCAGGCAGTCTACTTCACATTCCATGCTCTTAAATGCTAAGCCATCTAGCCCAACCTCTTCATTTTCCAGATGGGGAAACTGAGGCCCAGAAGAGAAGTGACTTGTTTTTCTTACAACCAATTTAGTGGCAAAACCAGGAATATAACCCAAGTATCTTGATTAATAATTTATAACTTTTAACTACTTCATTCTGCTATTGATAATAAATGAACTCTAATAGAACTATTACACACATGCAATTATAAAACATGTTATTATGTTTAATATAATGACTCTTTTAATTTCATTTTGAAAAATGGCATCTTTCTCCAAAAAAGATCAAAGCCTTTTTGAGACAGGAGTTTACTAATTTTCTTAGTTTTTAGCCTAATAAAAAAAATACTTGGGGGTAAAATGCTGGAGTGATTTCTAAGGAATCAAAATTAAGAACCTTTAAGAAAATACCTGTACACACCTGTTAAAAAATAGCAGATGTTAAGTATTACCTGACTGCCCGCTTGGTCCCAAGATTTCACAAGTGTGATCTTTAATCCATGATAAGTCTATGGGAGTGATAGTCTTTTTTAAAATAATTAATTCATTAATTTTTGGCTACGTTGGGTCTTCATTGCTGCATGTCGGCTTTCTCTAGTTGCGGCAAGCGGGGGCTACTCTTCGTTGCGGTGCTCAGGCTTCTCATTGCGGTGGCTTCTCTTGTTGCAGAGCACGAGCTCTAGGTGCGCGGGCTTCAGTAGTTGTGGCTCACGGGCCCTAGAGTGCAGGATCAGTAGTTGTGGCACACAGGCTTAGTTGCTCCGCGGCATGTGGGATCTTCCTGGACCAGGGCTCGAACCCATGTGCCCTGCATTGGCAGGTGGATCCTTAACCACTGCGCCACCAGGGAAGTCCCAGTGATAGTCTTGTTATACTAGTTTTTTTCTTTTTTCTTTTGGCAGAGACTCTGGGATACAGAGATATCAAAATAATTTGTCATGAATTTAGCAGCTAGTAAGTGGTGGATCTCGGCTCATTCTCAACTCCAATTCCAAAATAGGGGGTAGGGTGGAAGGTGAGATATTGATTACTAGGAGTGGCATTTTGTGACATTAGTCCCTCCATAACAATGCATGGAAGTTTTTTTTCTTCTCGGGTGCTTAAGGGCAGCAAATCATTATAGGCATACCTCGTTTTATTGAGCTTCGCTTTTCGCACTTTGAAGATATTGCATTTTTTACAAATTGAATGTTTGTGGCAACCCTGCATTGAGCAAGTCTATGGACACCATTTTTCCAACAGCATTTGTTCACTTTGTGCCTCTGTGTCACAATTTGGTAATTCTTGTAATATTTCAAACTTTTTCATTATCATATTTGTTATGGTGATCTGTGATCACTGATTAATGATGTTACTCTTATGATGGTTAGCATTTTTAAATTAAGGTATGTACATTGTTTTTTGGTAAACATAATGCTATTGCACACTTAATAGATGGCAGTATAGTTAAACATAGCTTTTATATGCACTGGGAAGGCAAAAAATTCTTGTGACTTGGTTTAGTGTGATATTTACTTTATTGCAGTGGTCTGGAACTGAGTCTGCAATATCTCTGAGGTATACCTGTAGTTACTTTATGTGTGATTATTAAACTTAAACTGACCAGTGGGTGTTTTTCTTTTTAAATTATTAAATTGTACCTTTCTGCTTCATCTGTGAGCCCCTAGAAGACAAGGTATGTTCTTTATACAGCTGACACAGGGGTTGAGGCACCGACCCGCTTCCCAGTTGAAACTCCATATGTAACTTTACAGTGGGCCCTCTGTATCCGCGGTTCTGCATCTGTGGACTCAACCAACCTCCGATCCTATAGTACTGTAGTATCTCCTACTGAAAAAAATCCACATATAAATGGACCTACACAGTTCAAACCCATGTTGTTCAAGAGTCAACTGTATTTAATTTCTTTTGTTTTCTTATCATCTAGTACAATATCTGACACAGAGTCAAATATTTATTGAATAATTGTTAATGTCAGTATTAATATTTATATCATATTTTTGAAGTGGTATAGGCAATATAGTTTATGCTGGAAATAAGTGTCTTGAGTTAGAGACATGGGCTTGGACGGGACAAGCACAGAGGGCTTTGTCAGCTCTGGTGAAAAGTCTTTGAAGGCTATTCATTGTGTGATCTTGAGGAAGTTTACTTCACCTCTCTGGGTCCCAAGTTTCTTAAATGTAAAATAGAGAAAATGCCTCTCTTGCAGAATTGTTGTGAGAAATGATAATTCATGTAAAGTGCCTTGCACATAATAGACAATAAATAAATGATAGTTATTTTCTTGGGTCAGTGGAGAGGAGGAGATAGACTAAAACTCCATTATGATGCGAGGAAGATGTTTTGGAGAATTCATGTCCCTAATACAGAAGTTCCTAACCTGTGAATCTTCTGAAATTATATGAAAACTTTTGAGTATGCTCATTTTCAGGGGGCAAAGACCCATTGATTTCATTAGATTCTTAAAGTGGTATGTGGCCTGAAAAATTTAATAACTACAACTCCAATTATTTTAAATAGAATACTGTATTAAAGCAGTGTGATAATCACTTCTCTCCCAAATTAAGTCCATTTAAAGCCCAACTCCAAGGCAGATCAAATGTCTTTAGACAAAGGACTTGCCATCTTCCCCTTAAGCTCTGGTACTATCTCAACTTTGGCCAAGAGGGAAAAGAAGAAATGTGAAACTACTGGGAAAAGAATGGAACCACTTATCTGCTCCAACCATGCCATTAATTTAGTTCAAGAGGAATTTTTCTCTAGGGCCACGTTCTCTAGGATACACCTCTGAATCCTTAACAGAGTGAAGAATATACACTTGTGATATCCATCACACAGGGAACTCAGAAGTTGGGAAAAACAAAACCTCATAACATTAGAGGGGTCCAATTCTGGGGGCTTTAACTGCTCTGCCCCTCATGCTCTATCATCCCCCACTTCTTTAATCCAGCAACTCCAAATCTCTTTTTACTCTTTAAAGTAATAGCTTCAGAGGTTGTTTTCAGTCTTTCATAGTCCCTGGTGAAGAGAAAAAGACAATATAGTGCATTTTAAATAAAGGATTGTCTGATTGTCTTTTGGTGTTAAAATGATCTTCTGTGAATTGATAATGAAAAGTTTTATTTTTTAAAATGTCTTTACTTAGCAAAATAAAAAGCTGGTGAGTATAGAGACTCCCTTCTCCTTTTCTTTTTCCATATTTAAAAATTTCCCAGGTGTGAAATCTAAGTCTGGAAATCACTGAATTAGGACAATGTTGCAATAGTTCAGGTGAAATACCATGAAAACTTGAATTAAGGCAGTGTCAATGGGAGGGGGTGCATAGAAAGGCAGGAGAATTGAGAGTGGCCAATTGGATGTGAGGATAGAAGAGAAAGGAATTGCTGGTGAACCTTGCTCTCTGGCTTGGGTCACTAATTGGATGAATGGCAGCACCATTAACTGAGCTAGAACACACTCAGAGGATAAAGGGACTTTGAAATGATCTTGAATAGATAGGTCTGAAGAACTTGCAGAATGTCCAAGTGGAGATAACCAGCCTATAACTGAAATATAGCACAGGAACTCAGGAGAGGTTTGTGAAAATCTAGGTGGTAGTTGAAGTGGCGGAAGTGAATGAGATCATCAAGTGAGAATAGAGGGCCACTTTCTCATACACATTTTTCAATTTCTTTTTTTTAATATATATATTTATTTATTTTTGGTTGTGTTGGGTCTGTTGCTGCACAAGGGCTTTCTCTAGTTGTGGCGAGCGGGGGCTACTCTTTGTTGCAGTGTGCAGGCTTCTCATTGCAGTGGCTTCTCTTGCTGCGGAGCACGGGCTCTAAGCACGCGAGCTTCAGTAGTTGCATCATGCGGGCTCAGTAGTTGCAGAACATGGGCTCTAGGGTGTGTGGGCTTCAGTAGTTGTGATGCACGGGCTCAGTAGTTGTGGCTCTTGATCTCTAGAGTGCAGGCTTAGTAGTTGTGGCCCATTGGCTTAGTTGCTCCGTGGCATGTGGGATCTTCCCAGACCAGGGATCAAACTCGTGTCCCCTGCATTAGCAAGTGGATTCTCAACCACTGTGCTGCCAGGGAAGTCCCTTTTCAATTTCTTTGAGTAATGATATTTAAAACCAAAGAAGTGGCTGTTGGCTTGTGTGTGCCACAATGACCTTCTTGTGGTTAGCCAGGGCTCTAGGTTCTCATGGGTGGCTCACGTGGACTGGGTACTTGGAAGCAAAGTCCAGTTTGTCTAGACACAGCCAACATTAAAATACTGAGCACAGTGAGGCTAGAACTTGAGAAAATCCCATTAAAGGATATTATGGAAAATCTGACATCTTTTGGATAACAGGCAAATTAAAATTTATTACTTTTCAATAAACAGCTTTGACACTTGGAGAGGACTGCATGTCTGCAGAATCTGTCTGGATCACAAAACAAGGACATCATTTGTTCTAAGTCCTTTGAAGACTGGACACACTAGAACATGATCCCCCAATTTGAGGGGCAGCAAAAATCCTCTGCACAAAACTCTAGCCCAGTGCTTCTCAAATGTTCACATGCATGCAAATCACCTAGGAATCTTGTTAAAGTTCACATTCTGATTCAGTAGAATTGTTGTAGGGCCTGAGATTCAACATTCCTAACGAGTTCCCAGATGATGGTAATGCTGATGTTCCTACTCAAAGTGTTACTCAAAGTGTGGTTAGAACCTTCTACGGCAATTTTACATTGATCAGTGGACTTGTGTTAAACAGGGTACCAAGTTTTTGCAATTATTTTCTTTATCCCTATGTTATGTTTGTTTTCAAATGTAATTTTACATGTTGAATTGAGTACATGAGAGCTTTTATTTTGCATATCTTTTTAAATTTCACTTTAAAAATCATTCTTATTGTGTTTTATAATAGTATTAGTTTGTGATGGATTGGAGGAAAAAATTGATCCCTCACCACAGATAGTTTGAGAAACACTGCTCTAGACAATGAAGAACTTTTTATTTGGGACATAGAATTTAATTAGAAATGGATGGTTTCTGTTACATATGATTCTAAAGCAGTATTTTAAACTTTTCTTTTTTATTTATTCCATAAACAATAACAAAACTCAGCTAGGTAACATTATGACAGTTTCACCATACACTCAATCACAAATATTTAAAACCTTTGCAACAGGAACAACAAAACCAGAGGTGTTACAAGAATAATTTACAAGAAAATCTATAAAACAGCAAGAAGCTCACAAATGTTCATTTTCTTTTGCACAAGATCACTACACTCTTCCACAACATGTTTTGTGTTACAAAATTCCCAACAAAGTGTATTTTTTCTTTGTATTGTGGTTTCTAAAACCAGAAACTTTGAAGTAAATATCCTTTTATTAGCACCTAGTGGTGCAGAAAAAGGAAAATTCTCACATACAGACACTTCACAGCACTTTTCTAAGAAAAATATACACTTACAAAATATGTTACAAATTGGCACACTTAAAAATATACAAGATTTTGTAGGCGTCTTAAGAGTGATCCTTAAGCTTTATTCAATTGACTCTACAGATTATTTATAAAGCTTAACTCTAAAAGAAAAAGGCAAATAATTTCCTAACATTTTAAAGTTGCAGTGTCATATGTCAAACAGAAACTTAGGTTACATTCATAAAAAGGACCTCTAACACTTTCATTTTAAATTTTCTTAAATGCTTAAGGGGCTTGGGAAAGGAGAAAAAAATGGGGATAATCATTTTATTTAGCACCATAAATCAGTAACTTACTAAAGAGGTGCATTCAGTTTTATGAAAATTAAATTAAGGACTAGTACATTCAAAACTCTGTAGGCAGCAAACTCTAGTCAGTGCTACAAGTATCCCAGTAGAGCATCTCAAGCTTTCTACCCTCCTTCACTGGGAGTCAAAAACAAAAGGCCTCTTCTAGTTTTCATTCTAAGCCTTTTCTTTTGTGTTGTAAAACTAGACATCTCTCAAGGAGGCAAAATGATTTAAATATCTCCTTTCTTCTCTTTGAAGGGGATGTCTTTCTAAGACTCAGAAACCACTGAGCCTGCTAGATGCATAGACATCCTTTCCATCTCATGTTTACTCAGATACCAATTTTAAAGCCTCATTCACACCTTAAACTTTGTACTAACTCTCTGTTTTACATTGTCCTTCTCCAATGTTTTACCTCTTAGTTATTATTCTGAAACCAAGAGTACGTCTCAAGTATCATGTAGCTGCAATAGGAGCTCTGCTTCATGACTGTAGCTACTGTTTAATGCTCTGAGTGAAAAATGTGCCTTAAAGCCTGAGTACTGCCATCAAAATAATACCATGCTGGCTGAGGACCCTCAAGCTGATGACAGTGTTTCCCAAGTTAAACAGTCCACCTAAAATCTTTTCTCTCTTATTTGGGTCCTTGAGAAACCTTTACAAAATCCCAGGCCTACACTGTGTTGACAAGATCCCTATTTGTTACTAAAAATATTTGATTTTGGTACTAAATCTTCCAAACATGATGGGCTTAGTGAATTTTATGATTAGAAAATGAATTTCATATTAGTGTTATTTCATATAAAGGACATACTCCTGTAGTGATGGTTAGTCACTTAAAAAATCTCTAAATGAATACAAAAACTCCTTAAATTAGATAATTTCTCAACAATACAGGAGAAAACATATACTTCTCGTTCTAGCAATAGTTAGGACTAGCTAGTGCTCCATTCTCTTCAGCGCAGAAACTTAGCTCTCTGTAAATCTTGGAACTGTTCTGAGAGCATCTGTAAATTGAAGATGTAGCAGATCTGCATTAGACTGGTTCAGCTTGGTAAGAGCAAGCTTGGTTAAGAGGTCCTTGGATATGGTTTTTCTCCTTTAGGCAGTAAATGCTAATTAGAACTCACTAAAATGGAAATTCACTACAACTGCAGAACCTCACATAATAGGACAAAGGATGCTAGCCAGAGTTGTTTACAGCTTGTGAGCATCCTTTATGCTTCTCTGTCTTTTATACACACTTACCCCCCCATCCCGCCTGCACACATACAGATGCTTCCCAGCAAGAAAAAATGTCAGAGAAGGTGAAAGTTGTCACAACGCCCACCTAGCACCAAGGACTTCAGGGAGATGGCTAAAGAAGTGATGGTCAAGGTAGTGTTGGAGGTTTGAAAACATTTAGGAAAAGGTAAGGCCTTAACACATAATTGCACAAAGTAACAAGTCAGAAGAGAAAGCAGGGAAGAAGCAGCATGTGAAGAAGCTGGTATATGAGACACTGGAGAGGCCACTGGTTCAAGCCAGTTATCACAGACCAAACATAACGCCCAAAGTCTTGAAGAACCTTGGTCAAGGCCACTGTTTCAGCACCCTGCTCCACATAGTCCAGCAACTAACCAGGGCAGAAAGGGATCAGATCTATTCTTATAGATCTTCAAGGAAAAGGAGTTTCCAATTTTCCTTAGTCATGCAATATAATTCTGCATGTGTGTGTGCATGTGTGTGTGCATGTTTAAAATTAGATTTGAAAGTAACCAAGGCAATTAAAAGTAATTAAGAGTGAGAAGGTTTCCCTCTGAACTTCTGGAAGAAAGTAGCCTGGCTAAGGTTCTTATAGTCTGACACTTTGGGGAGGTGGAATATAAGATTATAAAAGAAGAAAAATTCTAAGATCAAGAATTGAAATTAAGTAAGGAGAATACGGGAGAATACCATTCCCAGGAAAGTAAGATTAAATGAGAGTCTGTTGGGGAGGAATTCATAGGAAGCAGCTTCTCAGAGGGAAGAGGTTAGAAGGGAGTGGCAATCAGGGATTTCAGACCAAGGAAAATTCCATATAGCTGACTTGAGATATCAATGATAGGGCAAAACACTACTTTTCTATCACTGGTCCTCACTCTACTAAGGCAGCTGGTTGAATAAGGGAGCTACAAAAAGATAGGCCTACTATGTTGTTACAGGAAGAAAATGAATTGTGAGAGCAGAGACAGGACCAACAAAGCTCTAAAAACCGAAGAACTCGGAACATAATGTACTGAGAGTGATATTAAGTGCAATTAAGAGAATAATCATCTTCTGCCTTATCCTGTTGCTCATTTCTCAAACTCAGCTTCCTGTTACATTTTGGTACAAAATGATCGGTTACAACTCACTAATTTAATCTTAAAAACATATAATGAACTGTAGGCCAAGAAAAAAGGTACTTTAAAATGGCAATTCTCTTTGGAGAAAGGGATGAACCATGTCCTAGAATTGGCTCCTAGTGGGCTCCATAGGAGCAACTGAAAGAGTATCCATTCCAAAGGACTCATGATAGCAAGTTCTGACAAGGAAATTGTTTATTTCCAAGAGTTTCAGGCTGTCCTTCTATCCCACCTCACCCCATTCTCCAAAGCTGAACTGATACTGAGAAAAACTGGGACAACTGCTCCCATATTTATTTTTATAAAACACATTGTTCTCATGGAACATTTTCTTTATTCCTTATTTGACTGCCACCTTTGATTACATAGAGCGCACTCCATTCCTGTAAGCTAACAGGTGACTTTGAGATCTGGAGTCTTGGGGATCACAGTACAGGCAGAGTTGGTTATTCCAAGCTAAATTCAGCTGCAAAACAGAAAAATAAAAAACAAAACAAAACAAAGACCAGTTCCTAGGAACCAGCCATAGCATTTAGTAAAAACAGCTAGCTATCAGAGTGGAGAAATAGAAGAAAATGTTCCAGTTTGGTTATTTTCCCTTTTGGATGGCTGCTGTAGAGCAGGAGACATGTTGCACCCGGTGCCTTTACATTAAGTAATTTTCCAGGACTCACCACACACAAAGCCTAGGAATAGGCCTGAAGCAGCCTCATGAAATGCTCTTCACTCACTTGTCCCCACAGACATACACAATCACACCATCAAGAACACAGGCTTGTTCATTATACTACCTAGTAGTAAGTAGTAGAGCTGGCTGGTAAAAGGAATCATGGACTGGGAAGTGTGTATACTTATATATATGACAGGCTTCCTTCCATTTCTCTCTGACTACTTTCAAATGTTGCTTCTCTGTTTGTGAATATATTTAGGTGGCAATGACTAGGTAGGTTCATATTTTGCTTAAATTTTTCCTTTTGAAACATCTTCCCTTTTTTTAAAAATTCCCTTTTCCCCCACCCACTTATTCTCCACCCTCCCACCCGCAGCCTATATATTCACAAGTTAATAGGTTAGTAACAATATTAGTAAGAATAGTAAGAGTAACAACAACAACAACCAACAATATTAATAATATGAATCCCCTATATCTCTATAGCACTTTACGATCTACAAAGCGCTTTCACATCCATTATCTCATCTGTGCCATAATGCATCAGTCATCAGACACACAGGCCTTCAACTGTGCAAGGAAAATAGACCAAATGTTAGAAGTCAAGTGGTGAATAAAGGGGAAGAAAAAGCTAGTCGTGAGGGATGCTGAAGCTGTGAAATATTTTAAAAAGGGAAAGGGCTTGAATAAAAAAGTGTGATTTCAAAAATTTATATTAAAGATTGGGAATTAAGTTTAGTGTGTGGCATCAAATACTAGTTATCCTCAGACTAAGTATATATGGCCCCAATTAGTTGTTATCACAAATTGTTCAGCTTATCGAATGTGATTCATAGGTGTCAAACTGAGATGCCTTAACATTTTCTTTAAATGGCATTGGCATTGCAAGATTAAACACTTAACACTAAAGCCATGATATGAGTGCACTTTTGACAAAACTGGAATAAAACATTTAGGAAACTACTTAAATAAAAGCAATCTATGTACTTCATTTATCTTAGTGTTAATTTTATAGCTATTTTATAATTTATCCCAGACTATTATAAAATATATAAAACTGAGATATAAAGTATCAGCAATATAACTTTGCACTTTAAATAATTTTCAGCTACAGATTTTGCTTTTAGAAAACAAACTTTAAAGCAGCTGTTTTGTTTCCTTGTAAAAGTTTCTGTAAATGCATATACTTGGGTCCCTGATGGACTTAGCTGTTGTGACTTCCAGACTTTTCCAACACTTTAACCCTTATACAATGGAACAAACAAACCTTTATTGTGCCTTGTTTAATGGTTCATGTTTCCATACAGGACAGTAGAATTTAAATTTTTAAAATAATGTATGTATGCTTATATATATATATATATATAAAAACTTAATTAATGAGCTTTAAACTGTGGGGTGAATCTGTGAGATGAGGTAAGGAAATTTGGCACATTTCAAACAGTATCCTTTACGTTTTGGTAAATTGTGTAACACAACATATTTTTCCACTGTGATCTACAGGTGCTATCCACATAAGTGGGGGTGGTTAATAGCAAGAATCACTGGAATGTTTCTAGTAAATTAACAGGGACAAGCTCCCCAAATACTCACAACCAAATGTTGATATAGAAGTAAAAATATATACAATACAGTCACTTTTTTTGTAGTTTGGCACAATGTTTTACTTCCTTTCCCCTTGGGTAAACAGTGCATAAACTACTTTGTGCAACTGTATGACTTCTAAAGTCTTTTACATAGAACATCAGATTAAAGTTTGCTTCCAAAGACTTATTCCCACACTTTAAAATTCTTTTCTTTAAGCACTTACATGTCAACATACATACCACAAGGCATATTTTGAAAGAAATAAAACACAAACATCAAATGTCTTTCTGGAAAATGGGAGTCTCTTCTTCAAACACAGGTAAAACCCAAAATGCTGTTTCTGCTTTTAGGAGATTGTAGTCGGAATCCCTGCAGAAAAACCAAACAATTTATGCCATCTTAGTTAGCTTTAGTGTATGTCCCACGAAGGGATCATACAATCTAAATTTGTTTACATCATACTAGATGCCGTACGATGCAGAAAAAGATACAAATAGCAGGGGCCACTAGAAAGCACTTCTAATTGCCATATGATGAGATTTTGTTTTCCAAATTATGCTCTTTTTGCTTAAATGATCTTGGCATTTTTGTCTATATAACTTTTAAATTCTGTTATTCAAATATTTTCTCACTGCAAAGCCCTTCCCTTCCCCAAGTCATTCAAGAGCATATTTTAGTTGTATTTTCTCAGTAAGTAAAAACTAATGCTGACTAGCAGAAAAAGTAGCCTTGTCAGAATTTATCCCTAGTCAAGCCACTACAATATTGCCCAATCTTTTGTGTGGCTTAGAGGTATAGGGATTTTCATGCACTTTTTTTCTTTCCATTTTCATTTGAAAAAGAAGGGAATGGGACAGTTTCTTTCATGCAAACTGCTTTCAAGAGGGAAAAAAATGAGGGACTGCGGGCTTAGCAGAGTAGGAAAGCTAAGGGTGCATCATCTCAGCCATTTTGGTGCAGTATTACCTCAGTTTTTCAAAAGAAGCTGTCCCAGCCTCATCCTTGTGGACCTGTTCTCGCTCCATACGCTTTCCCTTACACTTCTCATCTCTCAGGGCCTTGGAGCTGGTTTTGTGACGATATAACTTTTTGTGTGTCGGTCCATTATTGCCTAAAGTGCTCAGGTTATTATACTTTTTATCAAAGAAGGCAGAGCGAGAGTCCTCGTTATAACCAGGCATGCTTGCACGACCAGGATCACCTATCGCTGCTTTCCCATTGCTTTTACTCACACCCTTGATGGACCGGTGATTCTTAGTGGCTCCTGGAGAGCCACTGTTGGCCTTTTTCTTAGA
Organism: Mesoplodon bidens; assembly: GCF_964165515.1. Taxonomy (NCBI): domain Eukaryota; kingdom Metazoa; phylum Chordata; class Mammalia; order Artiodactyla; family Ziphiidae; genus Mesoplodon; species Mesoplodon bidens. The sequence continues at coordinate 78,233,734 of NC_138163.1, read as the reverse complement.
TTCCTGTGGTGTCCCAGCCAATATCTTGAGGGTTTTTAATTTTAGACTATTGGACTCAGGGGAGTAGAATATATTGGGGTCTCCATGGTGCTCCATGGGTTCGCAAAGGGGCTCTATGGAGGCCATCATGAATCTCTGCACATCTGCCATACCAGAGGCAATGTTGGACAAGATATAAGAAGGCTCCTGAAATTCCCGTTGATCATCATCCAGAAGGTTGTTGGTGTTGGTGCCCATGCTCATGTCACTCCAGCCTGGGCTGCTCTCCTTCCCTAAAGACCAATCTCCAGAAAGTCCCTTCTGACTTGGCATCTTCATAGAGGCCACAGGGCCACTATGTTGGATACATTCAGCCAAAGTCTTCCCTGTGGAGGATATGCTGTTGATTTGGCCTCCTCCACGACCGATGCCAATTTGCATTTTCTCTCCATTGACTGCAGCCATGAATTTCCCTTTCTTTGTTGACTTAGGGACTTGGCGGGAGGCTTTGCCAGGTGGTTTTTCAATCCCTTTGTTGTTGGCTTTGGGGTTTTTTTTCCTGTTGTTTTTCTGAGAAGAGCTTTGGTTCGTAGCCCCACTCTTGTTGGGTGAACTTTTCTTTCTTGATTTTGACACCTTGTTGTTGGTACCCATTTGACCAGATGGATCATTAAACGCTGATAAGCAAGGGGCTTTTTGGAGCAGGCTGACAGAATCCTCATCATTGAACATATGGAACTGAAACTGATGGTTATTTAAAGTAAATCCATCATCCACTTGGACCTGACGTGAAAGGGTACTGCAGTCCCATTTGATTTTTTCCATATTGCCCAGTATTCCTGGGACACCCTCTTGGAACCCCTTTAGTGTTCCTAGTGTCTTGATATTCTCACATCTGGTAATCTGAGGGGAAAGACTGGGGGTGTCAGGTGGGGACACCTCTGAGAGGGAAGAGTGGCGGAATTTGTCAGGAGTGAAGTTGGAGATATCCAGGAGGTCAGTGGACTCCTTTAGTGGTGCTATTTCATCAATGCTCTGCTGGATCACCAGCTTGGGGCTGCAATGGGCCAGGAAGTCATCAGTGATATCATCATCACCATCCTTTTCGCAAGACTTCAAGCTTAAGGAGCAATAATTGCTTGAGTTGACAGAGAGTGGGGCCATGGAATCAAAGCTAAAGAGCCGCCCATCATCCATATTCACTGGACCCTGCTGGAAAGGAAAGCAGATCTCTCCATTATTAAAGTGACATAATTGATAAGAGTCATCAGATGAGAGCTGGGTGTCTTGCACAGAGGCATACAGGACCTTGTTGCAACTACTGCCACCACTGTTGAGGCAGATCGGATTGTATGTTGTAGCTGTGAGGTTATTTTCCATGGAAACTACTTGGGAGACTCCAAATTCACATGATTGGTTTGGAGCTATCTCCCTTGAGACTGCAGCCATGAATTCCTGGGAGCCAGAAGTAGGTTTGTTGGGCCACACATTTCCATAGTTGCTTGATTCCATTTTGAAGTTTTGGGATGATTGAAGCAGCTCAGACTCAGAAGGCGAGGAAAGCACACAGTCCTGGGCAGGCTGGAGAGGTACAAATGATTTTTCTGTTTGAGTGAGGCTGACTTCATTTTGCTCTGGAGAATGCTGAGTGAAGTATGAAATGCCAGTATTATTTGACAAGTCAGAAGCATCTAACAATGTCTGCAAGTACCCTCCAGGGATAACAGGTATATTGTTGGCAACATGAGCAGATGATAGAGGCATTTCAGAAGAGCAAGTGGTTGATAGGAAAGTAGAGTTCTTAGCAACCTTTGTCTCATGAAATTCAGATAGATGTGAATCACTTGAGGTCCCAGGAGTAGCTTCATTCTTTGAATTAGCCTTGGAAGATTGGTCTCCCAAAAGAGGGGTCATTTGAACAACTGGCTTGCTTTCTTGCCCAGCTTTGATTTTCTTGGATTTTAACCTGGCTTCACTTTTAAATTTGATTTTGTTGAGCACTTTCCTCTCTGGCCCCTTAAATTGTGCATCTTGGGCTTTGACTTTCACTGAGTCAGGGCCTGTGATGTCATTTAAATGTGATCCATTTGCACAGCCGGGGGCAGCCAGAGGTGCTGACTTCAGTGTACCTTTCAGGCCTCCATCTTCTTTACGACTACTAGCTTGCCTCTCATCATTGCAGAATGAAACCTGCTTACCACTTGCTGAAGTTTCCATGGATGGGATTCTTTGAATCCTGTGCCTGTTGCCAAGTTTAGATTTTCGTTTGCGAGCAGGTGGCAGGAATGACACCTCAAAGCTACCTGGTTCAAAGCTTTGCTTTTGGCATAAGGGTGTTTTGTTGGAGTCTGAATTGCTGTTTCTCTGCTTTTTCTTCTTTTGCCAGAAGCCCTTCAAGGGGGCCAGCTTGGTATATTTGTTGAGCTGCGTCTCACTCAAATTCACTGTTGTCTCACTGGCATCCACCCTGCCCAACTTCACCAGCATGTTCTTCTCACCTTTAAAACGATTGATGATGATATATTTGATAATAACAGGGGGCTCCTTACGAGTTACTTTTCTTCTCTTTTTGGGACACCATTCATCATCATCTTCCTCTTTACAGCCACCTGGCAACCATTCCTTCCTCTCATTTACTTTTTCACCCTCTAGTGAATCAACATCATATAGATAATCTTCACTATACCTGACTTTTCTCTTGGCTCGCAGCCCATAATTCTGCTGGGAGGAGGAGCTGCCAGAATTAGTGTCCCGAGCCATATAGCGGCTACAGTCCTTGATCTCCCCCATGGCATCATAAGAGACCTCAATGAAGGAACTGTCATCACTAAAATTCCCTGATGCCTCCAAGGAATTGGCAAGATGGCCCTGCTTTGGATTCTTAAATTGCCCTACTTCAGGTCCACTGCATGGTTTATTTAAGGCAGATTTTTCTCCATTATCCTCTGCATCTTTTTTCTCTACACCTTTGTCTTCCTGGCCTTCTTCTTTGCCTTTCTTCTTGTCCAAGTTTTTATCTTCCTCCCCCCAGATAATGCTCACATCAGGGACCTTGAATTGGGAAAGATCACTGCTCTGCTTCAGGACCCCACTCTTAGACTCCCGCTTGGGGCAGGTAGTGAAGACACTGGGAAAAAAGTTGAATTGGGCATCCTCCTGCATCAAAAGGGTGGTTTTGTCTCGAACGTTGTCCTGGAAGGATTCATATCGAATTTTCAGGGAGCAGACATCACTGCCCAGTGTTGACTCATCATCATCGAACATGTAGTTATCCACATCTTCTTCAGAGAACAGGTTGACAGACAGCTCATTCTTAGAACAGAGGTCAAGCAGTTCAATCTTACTCTCACTAATAAAAGTCTCAAAGTAACCCCAATCCTGATTGGAATTTGCCAGCAAAGCCTCTTCCGTATTGCACTTATCTAATAGTAATGCCTCATAATAACTTTTCTGAGCTGGGTCCTCCAAGTCAATGTCAGGTTTCTCGGCTTCTCGTCTATCTCCTGCCCTTGATTTGTGCAGTGGGAAGCCTAGGAGCTGGTCTGAGAGCAGCTGCTCTCCGTATTTCATGTTTTCTCCAGCATTAATACACTGAATCCCTATATCAGAGACTGCACAAGTTTCATAATCCCTATTTAGATCACTGACTTTTAGACTGATCCCTGGCTCAGGATCTACTGCATCCTTGGATTCCATGAAGCAGCCCAAGCAAGTCCGGCTTGGCTGCATGAGGCACTCCCCATTCAGAGCTGACATGCCTGCAGGCTCCATTATGGCAAATGGAGCTTTCTCACACTCATTGGGCAGTGACCATGTGTTCAGGCCTTTTGCAACACCAGATGTAAGGGAGATGGCATTCACAGAAGCACTATTAGCAGCATGCTCAGGTGCTTCAATCAGGCCCAAAGGAGAGGGAGGGCTCTGCATACAGGGCTTCTTAGAGGGCAAAGGCAGGAGACCTCTGGGATACATCAGGTTCTCTTTTTGAGTCACCAGTATAGGCTGGATTTGTGTAGCAGCTTCTAGAGCTTCAAATGACTTCACTGCCACATCCTGGTCCTCTGAATCTAGAGAAAAGGGGAAAAATGACAGAAATAAAGTTAAAGGTATTAGAGCAGACTCATTAACTCTCTTTCCCTTGATCAGTTTCTGGTACTTGATCTTATGATATAAAATCTAAGCTTCAGCTTCTCTAACTTTAGAAGTAGAAACTACAGAGTTAAAGAACAACCTTGATTTTATATTGAACATTCATGTGAGTGAAAAATAATATTTTTTTAGGTTCAGCTTTTTCTTCAGACACACACAACACTCTCCTCAGAAATGAGGAAAAAATTGGATTGCTTGATCAACTGGAAAGTCAAAGCTTTCAGGGTGGGTAAATGATGAGATGGGATATATTCATGGTTTTGAACTATGAAGCATAGTCCTATCCTTCAGACCTCACCTATGTTTTGGAAGCTCCTACTGTGTCTAAACATTCCAAACTTCATATCAGAGCATATTTCTAATTCACCAGGAATTTAGAGGAACTTAAATATCCATTTGATAGAGATGATTTGGGAGAGCAAAGGGGTTGGATTCGATACCTCTTAGAGACCCTTCTAGTCCAGTTAGAGATCTGGTGGAATAAAGTTTAGGACTAACTCCTACCTCAGAGGCATCCTAGACTTAACTTGCCCCAACTCTGTGGATACCGTAAATCTATAGTACTAACAAAGGACTACTGGGAGAGATAATACATACCACAATTAAATTCCCTTACCATTTTCCTTGACCCCATTAATCATAGTGTTTTCTCCGTTGGCTGAGGCAACAACAGCCTTATCTTGTTGGTTATCCATGAATGGAACCTCTTATTGTTTCATTCCAAGTCCAAATGCTGTCCAACCTGCACATTTCAAATACATAATATCAGTCATCAAATTTTCTTCTCTGTTTTAAGCTCATTTCAGCTAGAGAGGTTTTAAAAGGTTCACTGGAATTTACCTATTTCCAGACTGGCTTCATAGCCACTATTGTTTTTGTTTCATAGTTTATACCTACCATATAAGTCAATTTGGAAACTCACACTTCATTCATACATTCTAGATCCTTCTGTCCCCTCTAGGCTACCATACCATTCAAAACTGAAATCTGAGGAAGCAGACAAACATCTTCTTCCAGATAGTAATACATTTAACCTAATCATGACCATCCAATTAGGAAGGACGCAAAGTAGAGCCCAGACTAACCTGAGACAAGGGGTGTGTACATGTGGAGATTGGCTTTATTTCTGTTTGTCTCATCTCTAATTCAGATGATCATAAGCTCTTCAAAAAACAAGCCAATTTGTATATACACACATATACATCACATTCGTATTTTCTCTGTGCTTAAAATTTAACTGCTAAGTATGAAAGAGGTAGAGAATTCCTTCCGTGATTTCTTGGCTTTCATGACCTGAGCTCTGGTTTTTTTTTTTTTTTTTTTTTTTTTTTTTCCGTTACACGGGCCTCTCACTGTTGTGGCCTCTCCCGTTGTGGAGCACAGGCTCCGGATGCGCAGGCTCAGCGGCCATGCCTCATGGGCCCAGCTGCTCCACGGCATGTGGGATCTTCCCGGACTGGGGCACGAACCCGTGTCCCCTGCATCGGCAGGCGGACTCTCAACCACTGCGCCACCAGGGAAGCCCTGAGCTCTGGTTTTGACAAATATTTCTCGAAGCCCACAGCAGGATTTTTAAATGTGACTACAAAGAAGATCTGGAATTTCTGAAAATGTCCCAGCATTATTTGGTATTTTTAGTGTATAGAACACATATCTATAGCCCCTCATGTCTTGCCCACCTACTTGGAGGGTAGGTATATGCAAAATGATATGAGGCACAGCCACTCAAGGTGGAGGTCTCTACCATGTGCCACTGCAGCATCTATAAATCTCTATTTATTCCAAACCCCCTTTCTCTAGACCTTTTCCTCAGCCAAGGATCCATCCCTTTATTAAAAAGCATAGACTACTTTACTGATGGCCAAGCAGCTATTATAAAAATCTCAACTGTATATTCACTTACTCTAAAACATGCAAATACTATAAAAGGTAGGTCCAGCATTATGGGAATAAGACAATTTTAAATGATTCAATCTTTATACCCTAAAGCCTATCTGGGCCTATTTCCTTATCTGTAAAATAAGAAGTCTGTATTAGGCAATCACTCAGTTTTTTAAAAGTTAGATGATCCTGGGTTCCCCTAATATTATATATCATAATTGCCCAACTTTCTTCTCATTTTATACAAGACCTGACTTGAAAGTAGCCAATAAAACCACAGGTGTCAGGAAAAAGAGAAAGAGATGCTTACTTGTTGTATTTACACAGAAAGAAGGGCTGGAGATTTCTAAAAGGTAGAGATGCTTGGCTAACAATGTCAAAGTCACCATCCTTTGGCAAGGAGGGCTCATTTGTGGTGGAATCGAATGAACAGATCAGATGGTTGAGCCTCTGCTTCAGAGAGGACCCTATGGGCAGATGGAATCATACTGTCATCATGGATTACTCTGTGTATCTTTTTTAAAACAGGAACTCAGTAGAACCTCAGGTATCATTTTACTCTTCTTTAACCCCTCCACTAATTGTATCTTGCCAAGAACTTGATAAGGGGCAAATTATTTGTATATTTCAATAATTTAGTGGCTTCTTGTCCCTTATGCCTAAGGCTAACTAAAAGGAAGTCCATTTTTAATCACCAGGAAGACCAAGGCACAGAGAAACAAAAAATAAAATAAAGTCACAAAATAACATAATGGCAGATCTAACAAAGGAATCCAAGTCTCCAGACCAAGAAACCAAGTGTTTTTTTCTTAGAACACAAATGCTTTTTCTATTCTTACCACTTCCAAACCCTGGCCAAAACAAGGCTGTAGAGATATGTTTCCACAGGTTACTGATCTATACTTATACCCCCTTTCAGGTAATGAAATAAAGAACAGCTGCCTCAGACAAGTATTGATTATTAGCAAAAATTAATGTACCATAAAATATATACAGGAGCAATGCACTTAAGTATCAAGAATTATCCAATCTTGTCAGACATGACAAGAATACTGTGTCATGGGACATATTAGTGCCACTGTAACTCTACTCTGGGATGTTATTTCCCTAAGACCATATATTTCCTCTCAGAAAAATCTGTCCAAGCACCCAGGATTTATGGCTCTGCAGTAAATGGAATCTTAAAGGGTTGAGAATAGAGGAAATATGCTTTGGCAAAAGATAAAGAAGAGGTGGAGAGGGGTATGGGAGCTTGATAAGTTGGGAAGGGGAGAGGAAGGGAGCACTAGGTGCTGGGCTGGATAGAGTTACAGAAGTTATCTCATTCTGTACTAACAATCACCTTGTAATGTTGGTTCTACTAGGTTCTTTTTTTTTTTTTTTTCTTTTTCTGGGCCGTACAGTGTGGCTGGATCTCTGACCAGGGATCACTAGACCACCAGGGAACTCCCTTATTTTTTTCAAAAGGGCAAACTGAGTATCATAGATACTAACTTAGATACTAACAGAGGTACTATATTAGATATTAACTTAATGATTATCGACTATTTGGGGTTTTTTTTCTACAGAATTAGAAGGCTAAATCCTGAGCAGACAATCCTTCAGTCCTTTCCTATGACTTTTCAAATCTTAGCTCTAAATGACACAACTTAAAGGTATGTATTTTCCCACATTTTTATTTATTTATACCTTGGCTGCTTATAAAAAATGATTCATGAGAGGGATTATAATTTTTTATAGCTACAATACAAACAGCTCTGGGCTTGCTTTAGCTCTTCCCAACTGATCAGCATTTTAAGATAGCAAATTTTGTGGGGTTATTAAAATCTATTTTGAGCTAAAATTGATTAACACTTTTGGAATAATGTGCAATAAGTTGCTTTGCTGATCATGGTAAATCATACAGTGTGTAACGGCACTGATCTAACATTAGCATGGAGACAGGTATTTTGAAGCAAGAAAATGCTCATTTGAAGTGGAAAAGCAACCACTCCTACTTGGCTTTCCCCTCAGTTGGGCCTGAAGAGGGCTCATAGATCCTGTCCCAGTAGGCTGCTATGCTCTTGCCCAAAGGCCTTTAAGGCTCAGGTCTTCTCTTCACCTCCCCTCTATACTCCCAGTCTAGATGACCCACACGAGCATTTGTGTTGGGGGCTGTCCCTGGCCTTTCCCAGCTGAAAAAAATAACAAGGAAAGAAAGTATATCATATTTCTGCCTATGGACCTGAGACAACATAGCCTTTGGGACTGGAGTAGTGCTGATCTCTGGAATACCAGTTTAAATCAATTCAACAAATTGACTATGTACTACCTGTGGTCGTGGTGGTGTACCAGAAACTGTAGTGGAAAAGACAGGTGACTGAGACTAGATCCATGTTCTCAAGGTGCTCAGAGTCTATGGGGGAAAACAAGCCATAGACAAATTCTAATAAATATATAATACACTGAAAGAGAGGCAAAAAGTTTCTACAGGAGTTCAAAATGGAGAGATATTATTCCACTTATAGAGAGGAGGGAAATCAGTGAAGGCTTCACTAATAGCAGCAGCATTTGAGATGGATCTTGAAGGATGGTCTTTCAAGAGGTGAGGATGGAAAAGTATAAAGGAGAGAAAGGCATTCCAGGCTGAAGGAACTTCCTGAGATGCCATGAGTCTCTCCCTACTCCAGTCTAGCTAAACAACTGCTACAGAATCATAGGCCTGACAACTTTCCTTGCATATAACACCCTTTTCAATCAATATTCAACTTCTCAAGTTGTATTCTCCTTTCATTCTCTTCACCTCCCCTCTATACTCCCAAATATTCTAACTCTCTCTGTTTCATTAATATGCTAGACCATTTTTTGCTTCCAGGAGTCTTGCTTTTGATATTCTCTCTGCCTGGAATGCCTCCCCCCACTCTTTCCCCTTCCTCTATTCCTTCCCTTCTCCCCCCCTTCCAGCTTCTCTTTCATCTCCCTCTCCTATTCCCTACTCAAAATCTCCCTGACACTTTCCTTGATTCTTCCCACCCCAAACAAAATTTGTCTCTTCCCTTCTGTGGTTCCCAAAGAACTTTGCTCTCCTCTGTGTTTATCACCTTATATAAACATTACTTCTTTATATCTTTATACCCTCAAAAGACTAAGCACCCCTCACCTCCACAGGGCTTAGCCCAAACGGTGCTTAGAACATGGTATATACTCTGTAAAAGTTGACTAGAAGATGATGTTGAATGGTAGGAAAAGATGGCAGAGAATTTGGGGAACAGTAGTGGTTGGCTAAAATACAGTAAGTTCCCTATGTTCAAACGAGTTCTGTTCTGAGAGCACATCTGTTAAGTCCAATTTCTTCGTAAGCCCAACAAAGTTAGCCTAGGTACCCAACTAACACAATCGGCTATATAGTACTGTACTGTAATAGGTTTATAATACTTTTCACACAAATAATACATAAAAAATAAACAAACACAGAAGTAAAGAAAACATTTTTAATCTTACAGTACAGTACTTTGAAAAGTACAGTAGTACTGTACAACAGCTGGCATACAGGGGCTGGCATCGAGTAAACACGCAAGAAGAGTTACTGACTGGAGGAGGGAGAGGAGGTGGGAGATGGTAGAGCTGAAGGATTGTCAGCAATAGGAGATGGAGGACAAGCTGCAATTTCACTCACACCTGACATTGATGGCACAGGTTCTGGTTCCTTGCTGGATGCAATTCTATCTACCCTCTTGAAAAAACGATCCAGTGATGTCTAGATAGTAGCTCTTTTTTCTCGTCATAGATGACACGTTAGCACTGGATTGCATTCTAAATGGCTGCTGCAACCTTAGTGTACCATTCTAGGTTCGGATCCTGTGCCTCAAAAATTAGCAGTGCCTCCTCAAATAAAGAAAATCCCCTTACCATTTCCTGCATCGTGAATCTCTTCAGTTCTTCAGTTACTCCTTCTTCTTCTAGTCTCTCTTAGTCCTTTCTCTGGGCCTCTGTTTCCATCAGGTTTTCATTAGTAAGCTCCTCGTGTTGCACAGCAAGGAGTTCGATGAAGTCATCCTCTTGCAGATCTAGCTCCAGCTTCTCACTGAGGATCACTAAGTTGCTGAAGACCTCTTTGGACTCCTCATCCACCTTCTCAAATCCATGAAAATAGTGAACAAATTGTGGGCAAAAGTTCTTCCAAACCCCATTCATGGTGACTGGCGTAACCTCACGCCAAACAAAGTCAATGTTTTTATGGCCTTGTAGATGCTATAGTCCTTCCAAAATTGTCACAAGCTTGATCCTGATTCATCACTTGCCTTTACTGTTTAACGAAAAGTGTGACATAAATAATATTTCTTGAAAGTCACTATAACTCCTTGGTCCACAGGTTGGATGAACGACATAGTATTCGGTGGCAGATGCACTACTTTGACATTGGGATGAAAGTCGTCCATGAATGGGGGATGGCCCGGAGCACTGTCAAGGCAGCAAAAGAATGTTGAATGGGACGTCCTTCTCCAAGCAATATTTCTCTACCTCCAGGATAAAGTGGTGGAAAAACCAGTCCTGGAAAATGGCCTGTGTAACCCAGGCTTTGGGGTTACTCTTCCACACAACAGGAAGAGAGCCCTTGGCTATGTTTTAAAGGGCTCTTGGGTTCTCTGAATGATAAACTAAGAGAGGCTTCAGCTTCATATCGCCAGAAGCATTGCCACCAAATAACAGAGTTAGCCTATCCTTTGCTGCTTTATAGCCTGGCACCAACTTTCCTCCTTACTGATGTAACTTTGGTCTGGCATCCTCTTCCAGGACAGTCCTGTCTCATCCATATTAAAAACATGCTTGGGTAAATACGTGCCTTCATCAATAATTCTAGTAGCATTTCAGGAAATTGCCAGGCAGCTACCGTAGCTGCACTCACTGCCTCACCACTTTTACGTTGTGAATGTTGGTTCTAGCTTTGAACCAATGAAACCAGCCATGGCTGGCATTAAAATATGCACCCTCTGATTTTTCTCCGTGTTTCTTCTTCAAGTCTTCATAAAGGCTTTTAGCTTTCTCTCGAATCAGCATTAAGCTGAGCAGGACTCGATGCTGATGCTGATCCTGCATCCACATACTGAGAAGTTTCTCCTTCTCCTCCATCACTTTTCCATGTTTCAACATTATTGTTGACATGATCGGCACAGCAGACTTCACATGTTCCATGATCTTGTCCTTGTTCTTTAGAATCATGCCGATGGTTGAATGATTCATGTTATAAGAATGAGCGACGTCTACCATCTTTTCACCACGCTCCACTCTCTCAGTTACTTTCACTTTTGTTTCCATTGTTATCCCTTGGCGCTTCTTAGCAGTACCAGCTACATCACCTCTGATTTTATGCTTGCTTCCGGACATCCTGGGCTGAAATATAGATACTGCACTATTGTACTCTATACAGTACTGTCAAGTACACAAAAGCACGACCACTTGTAGAGGATGCACCCACGTAACAATGTACGCCAGACACGTGAACTAACTTACATGAATGGACATGCAAACACATGTTTGCATCTTTGAAAGTTTGCAACTGGAAGGTTTGTATGTAGGGGACTTACTGTATCGGGTACATATAAGAAGATATGACTGAAAAGGTAAGAACTATACTCTGGAGGCCACCCAAATCCTAACTCAGGAAGACACTGAGGGTTTTGAGCAGAGGAATGCTATGATTAGAACATTGGGACCAGTGAGGGTGGGAGAATCAGAGTTAAGAAAATAGGTTAGGAGATGTGATGTTCAGGTGTGAGTAGTCAAGAAGATTAGAATTAGGGAGGAGGAAATAAAAATGGAAAGAAGATGTTAAATTTGAGTAGAACTGCAGAGGTGTGCTGTATAGATTTGGAAAATGATTTAGATGTGGCAGGCAAGGGAGCAGGAATTGGCATATAGAGAGAAGAGAGAGGTCAAGGAGTTAATAGATGGTTGTAAAAGGAGCATTAGGGGTGGTTGGATTCCAGGTTAGAGTAGCCTTAGAAATACAGTGCCAGGATGTTCACGAGAATAAAGCAAGGTGAGTAATAAGCCAGTTGTGAGGTCCAACATGGATAATGAAGCTGACAAAGGTCTTAGCTGTCATACTGGAAAGGAGGCAACTGACCAGCAAGCTGTTATAGATCTACAGGTTTGATTAGGGACTGAAATGGATCAATGAGATAGGACTGTTGTAGCGAACAGGTCCACAGAAGGTTTCCAGGTTAGCCTAGCCAAGATCTATCTAATCTAATTCTTCGCAGTTCAGCTCCAGTCAGTTGATGGATGACAGAATCAGCATTAGTACAGAGAGCACATACTTATCCATAATGCTGCCTGGCTAATTCATTTTTCTAATATCTACCAGGATTTCATGATACTAGGTTAGAAATATGGAGCCTTTAAGTACAGAAATAAAAATAAAAGCCTTTAAGTACAGAAAACATGCTTAAAAGAGGAGCCGTATAAGTTTAAAAATATTAAGGACAAGAGAGACATCAAAAAGATGATCACAGTAAAATGCTAAAAATACTCTATATATCTCAGAAGTGTGGTATGAATCTATGTCATCTCTCAAGATAAAGATTCCAAAATTCAAAAGATATGCACGGCTCTATTTACAATAGCCAGGACATGGAAGGAAACTAAGCGTCCATCGACAAGTGAATGGATAAAGAAGATGTGGCACATATGGAATGGAATATTACTCAGCCATAAAAAGAAACGAAATTGAGTTATTTGTAGTGAGCTGGATGAACTTAGAGACTGTCATACAGAGTGAAGTAAATCAGAAAGAGAAAAACAAATACCGTATGCTAACACATGTATACGGAATCTAAGGAAAAAAATGGTTCTGAAGCACCTAGGGGCAGGACAGGAATAAAGACGCAGACCTACTAGAGAATGGACTTGAGGACAAGGGGAGGAGAAAGGGTAAGCTGGGACGAAATGAGAGAGTGGCATGGAGATATATACACTACCAAATGTAAAATAGATAGCTAGTGGGAAGCAGCTGCACAGCACAGGGAGATCAGCTTGGTGCTTTGTGTCCACTTAGAGGGGTGGGATAGGGAGGGTGGCAGGGAGATGCAGAGGGAGGGGACATGGGGATATATGTATATGTATAGCTGATTCACTTTGTTATAAAGCAGAAACTAACACACCATTGTAAAGCAATTATACTCCAATAAAGATGTTAAAAAAAGATATGCACAAAAAACTCATATAAGAAGTGATATCATATAATGGATGGAGTACAACCACTAACTAGCTGGGTGTCCTCAGATAAGCTCCTTCCCCTCTCTGGTCCTCAGTTTTATCAGCTATACAATAAGGGAATTGAAGTAAATTATATCTAAGGGTCTTTCTAACTTTGAGCAATCTATAACTCATTTAATTTTTTTAATTTAAAAAATGAAATTCCGGGCCTCCCTGGTGGCGCAGTGGTTGAGAGTCCGCCTGCCGATGCAGGGGATACGGGTTCGTGCCCCGGTCTGGGAGGATCCCATATGCCGCGGAGCGGCTGGGCCCGTGAGCCGTGGCCGCTGGGCCTGCGCGTCCGGAGCCTGTGCTCCGCAACGGGAGAGGCCACAGCGGTGAGAGGCCCGCATACCACAAAAAGAAAAAAAAAAAAAAATGAAATTCCATGTACAAGGAAAAATCACATATATTAAGAGTTCTGATTTAAGTTTTGTGTGATACTGAGGTGATCCTATAATGTACACCTGAGGGAACTCTTTGCTCTCTTCCTTCTCATGTCCCCTCCTGTATTTGTCTGATTTTTGTACATTCCTACCCCAGTTCTGCCAGAGGTAGCAAATAGGGTGCTGCTGCTGGTGACAGGGCTCTGTATGTTCCATCTGCCTTAATTTTTGGCAGTCATCAGCTTAAGGGAGGGGTCTTATTTGCTAATAGGCTCCTGGGCAGCAGCTATAGTGGCTGCATTTTGGCACAGCTCAGTGGTTCAACATTTGGCTCTCCCTTCCTCTTACTTTTTCCTCCCTCACTATTGTTATCTGCACCGTCCTTTGTGATATCACCCTAAAGGAATTTCCAAAAAGAGCAAGTACATAGGATCAAAAATCAGTGAGAAAGTATGTGAAAATGCATTGTCTATGTTAAAGCACTATACAAATGCCAGAAAACCTAGTATGCAATAAGACCTGAATTAGGGGTGGACAGAAACAAGCAGAGGCATTCATGGGCTCAAGTTGGGAATAGACAGCCTCCCCACCAGTCTTTACCTAATTCTTTGCTGAGTGCTAGTAGTTTTCTGGTAGCATCTTTAGGATTTTCTATGTATAGTATCATGTCATCTGCAAACAGTGACAGTTTTACTTCTTTTCCAATTTGGATTTCTTTTATTTCTTTTTCTTCTCTGCCATGGCTAGGACTTCCAAAACTATGTTGAATAATAGGGGTGAACGTGGACATCTCTCTCTTGTTCCTGATCTTAGAGGAAATGCTTTCAGTTTTTCACCAATGAGAATAATATTTGTGGTGGGTTTGTCATATATGGCCTTTATTACGTTGAGGTAGGTTCACTCTATGCCCACTTTCTGGAGAGAATTTATCATAAATGGGTGTTTTTCTGCATCTATTGAGATGATCATATAGTTTTTATTCTTCAATTTGTTGATGTGATGTATCACAATGATTGATTTGCGAATATTGAAAAATCCTTGCATCCCTGGGATAAATCCCACTTGATCATCGTCTATGATCCTTTTAATGTGCTGTTGGATTCTGTTTGCTAGTATTTGGTTGAAGATTTTTGCTTCTATGTTCATCAGTGATACTGGCCTGTAATTTTCTTTTTGTGTGTGATATCTGGTTTTGGTATCAGGTTAATGTGTCCTCGTAGAATGAGCTTGGGAGTATTCCTTCCTCTGCAAATTTTTGGAAGAGTTTCAGAAGGGTAGGTGTTAACTTTTCTCTAAATGTTTGATAGAATTCGCCTGTGAAGGCATCTGGTCCTGGACTTTTGTTTGTTGGAAGATTTTTAATCACAGTTTCAATTTCAGTACTTGTGACTGGTCTGTTCATATGTTCTATTTCTTCTTGGTTCAGTCCTGGAAGGTTGTAGCTTTCTAAGAAGCTGTCCATTTCTTCTAGGTTGTCCATTTTATTGGCATATGTTGCCTGTAGGAGACTCATGATCCTTTGTATTTCTGTGGTGTCAGTTGAAACTTCTTTTTCATTTCTAATTTTATTGATTTGAGTCCTCTCCCTTTTTTTTCTTGATGACTCTGGCTAAAGGTTTATCAATTTTGTTTATCTTCTAAAGAACAAACTTTTATTGATCTTTGCTATTGCTTTCTTTGTTTCTATTTCATCTATTTCTGTTCTGATCTTTATGACTTCTTTCCTTCTACTAACTTTGGGTTTTGTTTGTTCTTCTTTCTCTATTTCCTTTAGGTATAAGGTTAGATTGTTTATTTGAGATTTTTCTTGTTTCTTGAGGTAGGATTGTATTGCTATAAACTTCCCTCTTAGAACTGCTTTTACTGCATCTCATAGCTTTTGGGTCATTGTGTTTTCATTGTCATTTGTTTCTAGGTATTTTTTGATTTCCTCTTTGATTTCTTCAGTGATCTCTTAGTTATTTAGTAGCATATTGTTTAGCCTCCATGTGTTTGTATTTTTTACAGATTTTTTCCTGTAATTGTTATCTAGTCTCATAGTGTAGTGGTCAGAAAAGATACTTGATATGATTTCAATTTTCTTAAATTTACCAAGGCTTGATTTGTGACCCAAGATATGATCTATCCTGGAGAATGTTCCATGAGCATTTAAGAAGAAAGTGTATTCTGTTGTGTTTGATGGAATGTCCTATAAATATCAATTAAGTCTATCTGGTCTAATGTGTCTTTTAAAACTTGTGTTTCCTTACTTATTTTCATTTTGGATGATCTGTCCATTGGTGAAAGTGGGGTGTTAAAGTCCCCCACTATTATTGTGTTACTGTTGATTTCCCCTTTTATGGCTGTTAGAATTTGCCTTATGTACTGAGGTGCTCCTATGTTGGGTGCATATATATTTATAATTGTTATATCTTCTTTTTGGATTGATCCCTTGATCATTATGTAGTGTCCTTCCTTGTCTCTTGTAACAGTCTTTAACATCTATTTTGTCTGATATGAGTATTGTTATTCCACCTTTCTTTTGATTTCTATTTGAATGGAATCTCTTTTTCCATCCCCTCACTTTCAGTCTGTATGTGTCCGTAGGTCTGAAGTGGGTCTCTTGTAGACAGCATATATCCAGGTCTCATTTTTTAATCCATTCAGCCAGTCTATGTCTTTTGCTTGGAGCATTTAGTCCATTTACATTTAAGGTAATTATTGATATGTATATTCCTATTGCCATTTTCTTAATTGTTTTGGATTTGTTTTTGTCGGTCTTCTTTCTTCCCTTCTTCTTTTGTTCTCTTCTCTTGTGGTTTGGTGACTAACTTTAGTGGTTTGTTTGGGTTGCTTTTTCTTTTTTATGTGTGTACCTACTGTAGCTTTTTGGTTTGCAGTTCCTATGGGGTTGTGATCTAGCAGTCTATATATGCACAATGTTGTTTTAAGTTGCTGGTCTCTTAATTTCAAATGCAATTCCCATTTCTTGCACTTGTACTTTCCTCATGGTTGCTGGGTTTGATATCATATTTGTGTGTTGATTTCCTACTATTACTTTATGTTTGCCTTTACTAGTGAGCTTTCCCATTTGTGATTTTCTTGTTTCTAGTTGTGGCTTCTTTTCTTTTCTCCCCACCTAGAGAAGTTGCTTTAGCATTTGTTGTAAGGCTGGTTTGGCAGTGCTGAATTTTCTTAGTTTTTGCTTGTCTGTAAAGCTTTTGATTTCTCTGTCGAATCTGAATGAGAGCCTTGCTGGGTAGAGTACTCTTTTTTTTTTTTTTCCCGGTAGAATATTCTTGGTTGTAGGTTTTTTCCTTTCATTGCTTTAAATATATGGTGCCACTCTCTTCTGACCTGCAGTTTCTGCTGAAAAATCAGCTGATAACCTTATGGGGATTCCTTTATATGTTATTTGTTGCTTTTCCCTTGTTGCTATTAATATTTTTTCTTTACATCTAATTTTCGTCAGTTTGATTAATATGTGTCTCAGTGTGTTCCTCCTTGGGCTTATCCTGCCTGGGACTCTCTGCACTTCCTGGACTTGGGAGACTGTTTCCTTTCTTATGTTAGGGAAGTTTTTGGCTATAATGTTTCAAATATTTTCTCAGGCCCTTTCCCTTTTCTTCTTCTAGGACCCCTATAATGCAAATGTTGGTGTGTTTAATGTTGTCCCATATGTCTCTGAGACTGCCGTCACTTCTTTTCATTCTTTTCTCCTTATTCTGTTCAATGACAGTGATTTCCACCACTCTGTCTTCCAGTTCACATATTCGTTTTGCCTCAGTTATTCTGCTATTGATTCCTTCTAGTATATTTTTCATTTCAATTATTGTGTTGTTCATCTCTGTTTGTTCTTTAAATCTTCTGTCTTTGTTAAACATTTCTTGTATCTTCTTAGTCTGTGCCTCCATTCTTTTTCTGAGATTTTGAGTCAGATTTAGTATCATTACTCTGAATTCTTTTTCAGGTAGATTGCCTATCTCCTATTTATTTAGTTCTTCTTGTGGGTTTTTATCTTGTTCCTTCATCTGCAATATATTTCTCTGTCATCTCATTTTGTCTAACTTTCTGTGCTTGTGGTCTCCTTTCTGCACCTGAGGATCATATTTCCTCTTGCTTCTGGTGTCTGCCCCCTGATGGGTGAGGTTGGACCAGGGATTTGTGTAGGCTTCCTGGTGGGTGAAGCTGGGTCTTTTCCCTCTGGTGGGCAGAGCCGTGTTGAGGGAAGTGTTTTGAGGTAGCTGTGAGCTCAGTACAACTTTAGGCAGCCTGTCTTCTGATGGGATGGGCTGTGTTCCTATCCTCTTGGTTGTTTGGCCTGATGCTTTCCAGCACTGGAGGTTGTTGGGTGGGGCTGGGTCTTGGTGCCAAAATGGGGACCTCCAGGAGGCCTCACTCCAATCACTATTCCCTGAGGCCTCTGCTACTGGTGTCCTTGACCCTGCTGTGAGCTACAGCCAACCCTCACCTACCCAGGAGACTCTCCAAGACCCCTAGGTAGGTGTATCCCAAGCTCCTATGGAGGTACTGCTTTGTGTTGGGTCCCAGTGCATATGAGACCTTGTATGCACCTTCTAAGAGTGGAATCTCTGTTTCTCCCAGCACTATGAGCTCTTTCACTCAAACCCTGCTGTCCTTCAAGGTTAAATGCTCTCGAGGTTCTTCCTCCCAACTCCAGACCCTCAGATTGTCTTGGAGGACTACTTTTATGTCAGAATGCCCCTGTGTAGCCTGCATGGGTTTAATATTTTTTGATGCAAGGGCTGTTTTTAGTTTAGATGTCTGTCAACTCTTTCTTCAGTGTATGCTGGCTGTTATCCCCTTGATAAGAGGTGTGACTATTGTTTTGTGACCAAGGCCTGCAATGGATATTGAGCAGGCCTCCCCTTTGCTCTGTAGTTGTCACTGACCTGTCAGGGGTGGGATCTACTCCCTAGTTTTTGGAGTAGAGACCCCCAGATCTGTTTGTTAGCTGTGTTTCTGATCTGCAGTGTGATGTAGGCAGGACTGAAGCACTCCCACTGGGAGAGAAGCCACTGAGTACTCCTCCTCTGGAGCTGTTCACCTGTGGGTGTGCTTTGTTGTGTCACCTTTCACTGGTTGTGCAAGCTCTCAAATTATACTGTTTTTGGCACTGCTCTCGGCCCCACCTTAACCGTGGGTATGCTGGCAGTTGACCCTGGTCTCTCTCAGGTGTTGTTTTCACCAGGACACCAGCATAGACCCACTGAAGTCAGGTCCCAGGATTGCAGTAATCATGGAACTGAACTTGCTGTGGGCGCTATGGGGGCAGCTCAGACTCTGGCTGGGCCCAACCCCCACATGTACGTGTCCACAAAGTCCACAGCTGCTAAAGATAGACCTATCTTGGCTGTGGGAGCACTCACTGTCCATTCAGATGTTCTGCAGATGCTGAGTTTACAAATCTGGTTGCAGGGATGTAAATTTGCAGTTTGTGCAGCTGTGAGGTGAGATTTCAGCTCTTCTTCCTTAGGTGCGTGGCCCCTGGGGCTCAGCTGTGGTTTCAGCTACACCCCTGCATGTGGGTCACCCCACCCAGGGACCGGGTATGGAGGAGGAGGAGGCAGTGGCCGGAGGTGCAAGATCCTGTCCCGTTGGGGATGGGTCAAAGAGGAGGAGGTGGCAGCTGGAGGTGTGAGACCCTGACCTGGTGGGAGTGCTTCTTAGTGTCCAGGGAGGCAGGGGCTGGTGTGTAGGGAGAGAAGCTGCAATGGTGGCCTCACCCTTTGTGTGTCACTCAACAATGCTGTTTCACTTACATAGCAGTCTGGGCTTCCTCCACGAGCATTCCTGGTTGCGGAGCTCCTCACTACCATCCCCTCAGGTTGTCTCCTCACAGCCAACAGCAGTCCTCTCCCTGGGTCTGCTCTCCAAACCCCATGTTCCAGCACCCATCCCCCGTCTGCACCGGTGGGCACGCATCTTAGGCTGGGGTACACAGACCAGTTGCTGCGTTCGCCTCTGAGCCCTTGAAGCTTCCCTTCTGTCCCAGCTGATCTCCCCGCTGGTGAGGGGGCTTCCCCAGGTGCAGGAACGTCTCCTCACCTTCAGCTCCCTGCCAGGGGTGCAGGTCCCAACCCACTTACTCTCCTCTTCCTGTTCCCTTCTTGTTTGTTTCATCCTACCTGGTTACACGGGGATCTTTCTTGTACTTTTAAGTGTCCGAGGTCCTCTGCCAGTGTTCAGCAGGTGTTCTGTGAGAATTGTTCCATTTGTAGATTTATTCTTGATGCATTTGTGGGGAGAGGTAAACTCCATGTCCTCCTACTCCCCCACCATCTTGACTCCTCCTAATTTATAAACTTTTAGACCATAGGTAGCTCAAATTTACTGGCACATCTCAGAGTCCCTTTGCTTTTGCAAAATAATTATATTTTCAGGACTTCTGCTTGCTTTCCCTCTCAAGTTCAAGGAACAAGTGGTAGAGAAGCCCGATCACTGTCAGGTCAAGAATATGAAGTATTTCTTTCCCAAAAGAGTCCCTTTCTTCTTGTTGCCAGACCCATATGGGCAGTATAATGGCACATTAGTTACAGGGAGACCAACCTGGAACACCCATTGATGTGTTCAAGATGGTGAGTCCTTGGAAAGACTGTGCCACTGTATCCTGGCACTCTGTGAGAATGGGTTTATACAAGGTTTGTGTCCTAATCACAGAATGCCTTTGTTGCCAGGCAGCACTGAGTTACATTTAATGCTTGAGTTCAATGACTGTAGGCTGAATTATCTTTTAACTTTCTCCATATGGATCTCTTTTCTTATTACTAATCTAGCCTGTTAATTAAAAATTTTAAATATTATCAAATTACTTTAAGAAATATAACCACTGAACCACAGGGCTAGAAGGATCTAGGAAGATAGTCAAATCTCCTAATCCCCATTTTACAAATGGGGTAACCAAGTCCCATAAAGGGGAAACTACCTGCTCAATGTCACACAGTGGGTTGCTAACACAAAACATCCTTGGAAATATCCCCATGGCACCAAGTGGTTACTTTTATTTATAAGGTGAAATATAACTTATAAAGAAAAATAATCACTATTCAGAGGGCTAACTTTTTGTTTGTCTTTACTGGAGGAAATACTGTCACAAATAAGAAAAATGTCCTTGCTTATCCCAAGACGGGGAGTGGACGGGAGTGGAGAAAAAGCCAAACCCTAAACCTATCTGGGAAGGAGGCACTGCTCTTCCAGCCTCTGGCTTCTTGAGCTCTGTGTTGTCACCATCAATATAACAGTTCTGAGAACATATTTCTTTGTTACACACACACACACATCATGTTCATATATACCCAGAAAAATTCATGGTGTATTTCTTTTCTCATTGTGGAAGCAGAATGCTGCGTATTGAACTAGAGTTGGGAGACAAGTGGAGCTGGGAGTTCTAAGATAAATGCAACTACTTAATAATGCCTAGTCAAAACACCACTTGAAATTTTGGATGTGGGTTTGAGGGACCAGAGATACCATGACCAGAGATACCAAGTTAAAAGGTTTTTGAAAAAGTCCCAAGTGATCACAGTAGATTTCTTTTATAGTCTTTTACTTATCTTTTACTTCATCTTAATCCCCAAAGCAGGAAACAAGAATCTAAAGAAATAAACATCAACTTAACAACTATATTTATTTAGAACCCCTAAGGAATTACAGCTGTATCTACTCATTTCCTGATAGCTATTTTTAGTAAGTAGACAAAAATCATCTATAAATGGTTCCAAGTAAATTGAGGACAACACATAACCAAATACAAAACATCCCATAAACAAAAGTGATACTGCTAACCTGGCCCAGGAATTTGGAATCAATCTTGGTCCTGTACTGGAGTCTTCCCATGGGATGATGAGCTAGCTGTTACAGCTAGCTGTGGTCCTCAGTTTCACCACTGATAAAATCTCTGGCCTTCCTTTCTAATTTCAGAGATACTTCCAAGTCTTTCCCAGTATGTGTACTTGCAAGAGAGGTACCTGTCCTCTATTCTAAGTAGTGAAGAACAGCATAGTTCAACATTGATGAAGATCTATAGATCTGGGGCTTAGTTGAGCACCCTACTTCCTTACCCTTTTTGGCTATGTGAAAACAAGTACAAACAGCTGGTTGGAAGGCTGGGACTGTCACATAGTGTGGACATATGTTGACTACTTACACAACTATTAAATACCTGTTTTATATGTTAGAGTATGCCATGACAAAAACAGAAGTGAGAAACACAAGCTCTACTGCCAAGACATTTACAGTCTAGGAGAGGTAGAAGTATATTTGGCATAGCAGGTATCTCTCAGTATGACAACTCTTAGATTGGCTCAAATATTTACTTCTATATTTTGATTTTACTTTCAAACTATTCTCCTAGCCTTGCCAATCTCTAGGATAGGTCTTCCAGATACTGGTCCAACTAGTATTTCCTTCACCAAGGGGGGGAAAATTCCCCCTGATCTGTATGCCCAAGGCTTAGAAAAATGAATCCACTTTTGATCACTCTATGAAGATAAGTGCAACTTCCCACTCGACTCTGGACTTGCTCTTGCTAAATACACAGCTGCTAGGCAACCCCTAGCAAGTGGTGAGACTACTTTTTCAGATCCCACTCCACCCTCCTCACACTCTTTTTGCAGATATTCTTGTAGTAGACAGAGCTTGACAGTCACTCTCAAAATGACAGGTTGGTAAATGCCTGGATCTTTTCACAACGAGATGATCTATCACTGCCAAAGGTCACAGGTCCCAGACATCCTTCACCAGTAAGTGGACTCCACCAGGGTATCTCTTTGTATAGCTACTTATATGTAGAGAAAAATACTTTAAGATGAGTTTGACCCTTTACAAAAGTACTGTTACAATGGCTATAGAAGTTTTATTTAACATAGGAAGGAAAAATTCCAATAACCCACAAAGGCACCCAGCTACCCAATGCCATATATTCACAAGACCATGCACCCCTATCCCATCAGGAGAATTTTTGTTATATTCCTTTAATTTTCTTCATAGGGCCAGGAATGGTTATCCAAGGGAACAAGGGAAATGATAGGGGTACAAGGTGGGGATACATTAGAAAAGAAGAGGGGCTGGATATAAGAATAGGTATGTTGCCATTCTAGTTGGAGTTCTGCAACAGCCTAGCAATCATCTGTTGCTATTATCTCTCTATTCTGGCCCCTGGCAATTCATTACTGTCACTCATAGCCAAGGCAGCAAAAAAGCCCTCATAGCAACAGAATCTCTGAAATGGCTTCCTGGAATATCTTCTACAGCACTCAGCTCAAGCCAATCCTGGTTAAAACCATAAAGATGGCATTCTGGGACACTGTGCTCATTAAAGTCTATATAGGAAACACCCATTGCATGTGCAGTTCCAAAGCCTACATTTGCTGAACAGCAGCAGTAGGCTCTGCAGGACATGTGCCAATTCCAGTAGCCAAGTCCACAGCAGGTAAGAACTCTCAGGGCCAGGCTTCTGGAGGTTCACCTACTGATGAGAAAAACAAGTCCTGGAAAAGGCAAGGGTAAGTGCTGTTCTTTCCTAGTGATACTGGTTTTCTTAGGTTCCTTTGTTATCTTCTCATCTACTGGTAGGGCCAAGTGTTTCTTAAAAGGAATGTTGCCTGCAACTACAGCATCTATTTATCTTTTTTGTGCCAATATCTGGGTTCATTTGCAACTTCTAACCTGCGCCATCCAATACAGCAGCCACTAGTCACATGTAGTTATTTAAATCTAAATCTAAATTAATTAAAATTAAATGAAATTTAAATGTCAGTCTCTTACTCACACTAGTCATATTTCAAGTGCTAAGTAATCACATGCAGCTACTGGTTACCATATTGGACAGCACAGATACAGAACATTTTCATTATCAAAGAAAGTTCTACTAGATAGAACTGTTATGCTTACTCCCCAATCATCTAGTCACCTTCTCTGCTTGTATTTCTAGCACTTTATTTATCTTATTGGTTTCAGGCAAAGAGGATTGATGTCATCATATTCCTCAATTCATCAGTAATCAAAGTAAAGGTTCTTTCTTGCCATTATTCATTTATTCCTACACTCTTTCATAGGTAACCATTCTAATGTGGTAAATGTCTATCTTTGTACGTGTTCTTTTAAAAGAACATATTGTTTCATGTGTATATTTTAAAATTTTATGAAAATGATACATACTATAGATCTCATTCTTAATTTCTACTATGAATCATGTTAAGATCCATTCATACTTCTACATATCTAATCTGTTGCTTTTATCTGCTGTATAATGCTCTATGGTATGCACCCACCACATTTAACCTATTTGCTCTCATTATATTATAATTATAATAACCTAGGATGCCTGGCTTAGTACTTTATAGAACTCTTGGCAGAAATTCCTGGCTTCCTAGAAAATCTTCAAAGAAAATTATAACCAAAAGTACTTGTAATTTGAGTATGTGACCCCACTTTTAATTGTGGGTATCTTCACTCCTTGGAACATACACTCTTGTCCTATCCTTCAGTATTCTAACTTACTGGTATTCCTTTTTGCCTGTTATTGGTCACTGTCCATTTTTTGATTGGCTCTGGTCTTATATGAGATTTCTTCCCTATTCTTGACTCCAAATAATGGTTTTCCATTAGTCTTTGGCTTTTATTACCTGGACTCAGGTTATCAGTTTGTGAAGTCTCTTATCTCTTCTTTTTATTTCTGACTCTTCCTGTAACTCCTGCTGCCACTCAAGATTCAGTTCAATGGGTAGTTTCCTGGCTAAAGTTTTCACTGAGCAGTGGGGGTTAGAGACCTAATGGAGACAGGATTGCTGCACTGATAACCAAAGACATTCAGTGCCTAGTGGGAGGTTTCACATTCTCTGTTAGCTTGACACACCAGGGAAATAACCTTTTAATCCAGTGCAAGATAATTTATTGTAGTGTTATCCAGTTCGAAGATGTTATGAAAAACATCCCCAGAGAGATTTAAGATTTCAAAAATATCCTGAGTTTGAACTTAATTCAACTACTCCAGAAGGCTAAAACAACAAAAGATGACCTTTTAGGCACTTCATATGTCAGGCACTGTTAGGCCAGATAATGTCATGCCAAATTAGAATGTTTGTCTCCTGCGGAGGGAGGAGGGTTGGTGGGAAGGAGAGGTTGAGGGTATGTGCTTTAATTAAAATCATCTGTCAGTGCTAATGACCTAACATTTAAAAAATGATTATTCTATAGAGATACAAATAAGGAATTGAACAGGGGATACTTGATGTTTTTATGGTGTCAGAAAGGGAACAAAAGTATGTTCTAATCATCTTTGACAAGGGATGAGACAAATAGGAACTCATTTAGAGGAAAAAGTCCAGAACAAGGGGACTCAACACTGATGTTAAACTCAGGGAAGAATATTCAAGCAATGTGTTTTCTGTCTTCAAATACCTGAAGAGATATCACAAAAAAGTGAAACTAATTTTTTTTTCTATTTCCTACCCACTGGCATTCAGGTGTCTTTTTTTTAAATTTAATATTTATTTATTTGGCTGCATCAGGTCTTAGTTGCTGCATGCGGATCTGCATTGCAGCATGCGAGATCTTTCATTGCAGTGCGCAGGCTTCTCTTTAGTTGTGGCACGCAGGCTCCAGAGCGCACAGGCTCAGTAGTTGTGGCACATGGGATCTGTAGTTGTGGTGCGTGGAATCCAGAGCACGCAAGCTCAGTAGTTGCGGTGTGCGGGCTCTAAAGTGTGCGGGCTCAGTTGCCCTGCGGCATGTGGGATCTTAGTTCCCTAACCGGGGACTGAACCTGTGTCCCCTGCATTGGAAGGCAGATTCTTAACCACTGGACCACCAGGGAAGTCTCTCAGGGGTCTTAAAAAATTTTATTGAAGTATAGTTGATTTACAATGTTGCTTTTAAATTCTGCTGTACAGCAAAGTGACTCAGTAATAAAATATATATATTCTTTTTCATTATGGTTAATCACAGGATATTGAATACAGTTCCCTGTGCTATACAGTGGGATCTTGTTGTTTATCCATCCTATATATAATAGTTTGCACCTGCTAAATTTGTTTAGTCAGACCACAATGGGAAATAACTTGAGGGAGGAAGACTATATAGTTCAATATATGAATCAACAGAGGTGTCCAAAGATGAAATGGTTGCTGAGGGAGGGGCATAGGGAAAAAAGTGAGCTCACTAGCTCTATTCAAGCTGAGGCTGGGCAAAAATTCAGCAACATTAAAGAACAGATTTGAGCATTGGATGGAGAAGCTGGACTAGATGAATCTAATACTTTACAATTCAATGTGACAGCAAGAAATCATTTGTAAAAATCTGAAGCAAATTCAAGGAGCTGTTAAAAATATATAAAAGAAATACAGCAAAGCCAATGAAACTGGATCCTATTCGAGCTACCCAGTCATGTGTGTGAGAAAGGGAATAACAGAAGACATTCCCACACTCTGACACCAAGTACCACCTTGGATATGGGCCCATAGCAGCAAGGACCATGGCCTGTCCAGGGACTCAAGTCATGTTGAACCAAGAATTTATAAAGGACAGAGAGACTCTCACAGGAACCAAGGCCCTTTGGGAACTGGAGGAATGCTACTAAAAAATAAAATCTTAAAGAACCAATCTATAGTTTTTTCTCAGCCAAAGTCATGACAGTTTTTCCAAAGCAATTAAGATACATGCAAATTGGCCTAGGTAGATAAGGGTTACTGCCTTCAGTACATTGGCACTACCTCCCCTCCCAACCTAAAAAAAAAAGTGTTTTCTCTAGGAAGGCTTTGCCACATTTTTCCAGGGCTCTGCCCAGAGTTTGAAAGCTCAATGACATGACACTCCACTTGGCTGGATTTTATTGCCTGCTGTGCTCTTCAGTTTCCCTTCTAGCCCAGACTCAATTACAATCAAGGTTTGCAGAAGGCAAACAACATGCAGTGAACCTGTCACAGTGCCAATTAAGCACAAACATATCCTGAAAATTAAAATGAAAATCAAATGTCAACACTATGAAAAGAAACTAACAGCTTCTTCAGAAATGATGAATAAAGGCAGAGAGAAGAAAAAAACCAGCAAACCTGCTCTTAGCCTAGCAATGCAGCCCTAGTCCTGTTATATAATATTCCATCATCTCCCACATCTGCATACTCTATACCTTTATCAAATTGTTTGTTTTAGCACATTTATAATAAAGATGTCTTAATGTTGATTTCATAAATTTTATTTAGTGTCACATGGTTGCTCTGGGTTTCCAAGACAACAAATGTACTTTGCCCCAGCCACCCAGTAAATCATGACAGTTCACAATCTTCAGGTCTCTCCTGTGTGTTGACAGGACAAGAGACGCTTTATGGCCTAGGGAATGGCTCCAGCATGGTGGTGGTGGCTAGCATCAAAATTGGTTAGTTTGAAATCCCTGATTACACAGATCAGATTTATTTCAATAAATCTGGTCTATGGAATCAAAGATCCCAAATCAACCTTAGGGCTATAGTCCAAAAGTAGCTACCAGTTACTGTTATAGGTCCCCTCTGTGCCTAGTACAGGGCTTAGTAAATATTAGTTTAATTTCTTTTCCTCCCCTTTTCTCTCTATACCTACTTCAGTTCCAGAGGCAAGTGGTACATAATATAATAATAATAGTGAAAATAATAATAATAGCTAATAGTTAAATAGTGCTATCTTCCTTTGGAGATGGATAAAATTAGGGATGGGGGAAATAAATTAATCAGTAATGAATGAAGTCAGTAGGCTGGCTTCTAGTCCCCCAGCTCTGCCACTTAGTAGCTATGTGATTCTGAGGACATCCTTTAAACCCCCCAAGTTCCAGTTTCCTCATCTGTCAAACAAAAGTACAGGTTTCCCCCACTATCTGAAAGAAGAGCATCCCCAGGGAACCTTTTGTAAGCCAAAATGGTGTAAAGTGAAGAAGCAATTACCTTAGGACACATCTTGCTAATGGATACACAAAATAAATCGAGATAAAGCACAGGGGCTCACAGACATAGTTCAACACTATGGTGGCTTGACACTGAGATGCTGAGTATAGTTCCTGGAAAGGAGCTTGGTGGTGCCACTCTCACTGATTGGGGTGCACACTGCCTCTTATAACAGCTCTCTGCAAACAAACGCTGAGCACTATTGTCGATTTTCACTTTTTTTAGTAAAAGCGAAAATCCTCTTCGGATTTACTTTGGTTAGTGAAAACAGGTACTAATGTGTAGGTCTTTCATAAAAGTGAAGTGATGGAAAGCAAACTTTTGAACAGTGGGGGATACCTGTAATAGTTACCTCATAGTGTTACTGTGAGAGTTAACTGGTTTATGAATATACATAAAGTAGTACAGCACCTGGCTCACAGTGGGTCCTCAAAAGTAGTAGTTCTCATCTTCTTCTCCCTCCCCACCCCAGAATACCACTTAAAAAATTCCTAGCAGGATACTCTTAAGTTGGGAGGTAGAATCCCCAGGACCTTGCGGGTAGTTCAAGGCAGGGCGCACAGAAACCAGCTTTGAAGCAACTCAACAGGTTGGAAGAGGAGAACTACCTGAATGGGGCAGTCTGGTCCTTCCTTCATCTTTCCTGTTGATCTCTAAGATATATTGTGGTTCTAATAGCAATGGGAATGATAAAGTTCCTACAATCTATTTGGTGCCTGAAAAGTATTGCTGAGTGAAGGAGGGGCTGTAGAAAGTTGTGGGACATGGTTTAAGATAAATGAAAAAACCTTGCCCTCTGCCATGCAGCTGAGCTCCCCCATGGCTGCAGACTGGATGGTTTTACATGGCCTTAGTATAATTCTACTTTTATCCCCCTACCTTCTCGCCCCTCCCCACTAGCGCTATCCTGGTGACTGAATCTTGCCTTTCCCCCACATCCTGACAAGCTGATGCTGTCAATCTCAAAACAGCCCGAGGTCAAATCCAGAATCCATCTGGGTTTTTAGGTGGAGAGGGATGAGAGAGGGTTTTTGCCGCCAGTGGTTTCCACCTCCAGAAAGTTGATGACAAAAGCCTCTGCTACCTTTCCCTTCCAACCTCTCCTTGGGGAAAGAGAAAACCCTCTATTTCCACTATCTGCTCTGTTGAGCTTATTTCACTCAATGACAGTTTCTATCTTGCTTATTGCCTCACCAGCTATGCAACAAGGAGGAATCAAGCTTTGATGCAGTATCCCTAGAGTCATCTGTTCCCTGCAGATATGAAGGAAACAGGACCTTCTGGGGAAAAAAACAACAACACACCATTAAAGTTTTCATTCCAAAGTCCTCAACTCCTTAGCTCCTCAGGTATCCACTACCTCATGTTTTCCAAATGCTGATCCAGCTTCTTATTCAGATTTTTTAAAGGCAGCTAGTTCTTGAGAGAATGGCTGGGATGTGTCTGGTGGGGGAGGGGAGTGGGGGAATCAAGCTACAATTACACTTTTTAGCCAGAAAAAAAACAAATCAGTTGGTGATGAAATCCCAGGAGAAAACATAGATTAAAGTCTGTGCTTTCTAAATCTGTTACTTAACTAAACACAGCTGTTAAAGATGATGTCTTTGCTGTGCATGTATATCTATAATAATGCTGTCATTAGTATTCAGATATGATGCTGGGAACCCTCCACATCTCTAAGATATGCACTCAGAATGAATTTCTACAGGACTGGGAGATTCTACACTGATCCATCCACAACCTCACCTGGTTACCCTATGTTCACAGTATGGGAAGAGAAAGAAACTAACATTTACTGAGTGTTGTTCTACTAAGTACTTTAAATATATTTATTATTTTAATTCAAACAACAGTCTTATGAGATATATATTATAATCTCCTTAATAGATAAGAAAGTTAAGTAACTCTTTCAGGCCCCTCTAGTTAGCAGGAGGGGAATGAGGATTGAAACCTAGCACTGAGTTACTCCAAAGCTCACAGTCCTGCCACTCACCACAAGCTTCCGAGATGCCTGGGCTGAGGGTCAGGGTTCAGTCTTTGGTGGGACCATAAAAGTGGACTGACTCACCCTTAGACAACTTCAATTCAGTAACATGCTGCTCTAAACAATCCAGTTGAACTCTTTGCTATAAAACATCCCTTGAAAGGAAATAAAGAAAGGAGAGAAGAGGTTGCAGTAGGTTCCCAATCTGAAGAATATCTGAAATCAAGAGCTAGCATTTACTTGAGATACTTTTTTCAGGTCAAACTTAACAAAAGACCCCCAACACAATAGTGTCTTATCCGAGAACAGACTCTTGTGCAGCTAAGAAAGTAATATATACTATTTTTCCATGACCAGTCCTAATTAAACTTAAGGAATAAAGTGAATATGATAACAGGGCTATAGAGGGCTTGACAGTTTAGTAGAACTATCACATTCATCCTGACACTTGAAAATTACAACCCAGTGAGTCAGGAAAATAAGTATCATCATCTCTGTGTACACATGAAAAAACTAAGGATCAGGGAAGTAATAAAATAAAGTTGTTGAGATGCGGCTGGGTGGGCCCCGAAGTCGTGACTGTTATCCTTTCTTCAGTACATTTTTAAGTAGGGGAGTGACATGATCAAAGTCGTATTTTTTTAAGATGTTGGGGGGTAGGAGTTTATTTATTTATTTATTTTTGCTGTGTTGGGTCTTCGTTTCTGTGCAAGGGCTTTCTCTAGTTGTGGCAAGCGGGGGCCACTCTTCATCGTGGTGCGCGGGCCTCTCACTATAGCGGCCTCTCTTGTTGCGGAGCACAGGCTCCAGACGCGCAGGCTCAGTAGTTGTGGCTCACGGGCCTAGTTGCTCTGCGGCATGTGGGATCTTCCCAGACCAGGGCTCGAACCCGTGTCCCCTGCATTAGCAGGCAGATTCTCAACAACTGCGCCACCAGGGAAGCCCCAAAGTCGTATTTTAATACTAGTAAACTCAGGATGAATTGTAAGAGTTAGGGCTGTAGCTGAGAGGAATGCTGGACTAGGAGTCAAGGGCTCTGGTTTCTAGTCATGGTTTTATCACCTTTATTAATGTGTGAGCATCTAAAGCGAAGATGAATATCCCTGCCATTCCTACTTAACAGGGCTGCTGGGGACTCAAATGAGAGAAATAATGGATGTAAGTATGCTTAATAGGTCATTAGATACATTTAAAGAAATCAGACCCTTGGTGACTAGATGAATTATAGTCAGTTTTTAAT
This sequence comes from Mesoplodon bidens, assembly GCF_964165515.1. Classification (NCBI taxonomy): domain Eukaryota; kingdom Metazoa; phylum Chordata; class Mammalia; order Artiodactyla; family Ziphiidae; genus Mesoplodon; species Mesoplodon bidens. The sequence goes on along the minus strand of NC_138163.1, from coordinate 78,202,969 downwards.
AAATATTCTGAGGATGATTCATTCTGTTGCCACTTATGGTATCTAAGTATAATGTCATGACAATCTAAAACATTCTTAGTGAAGAAATAAGACAATAGCTCACCTGAAAATATGCTCCAAAGCTTTTGGATACTTTAGGTACTTTTTTATTGAAGTATAGTTGATTTAAAATATTATATTAGTTTCAGGTGTACAGCACAGTGATTCAGTATTTTTACAGATTATACTCCATTATAGCTTATTACAAGATAATGGCTATAATTTCCTGTGCTATACAATATATCCTCATTGCTTATCTATTTTATACATTGTAGTCTGTATCTCTTAATCCCATGCCCCTAATTTGTCCCTCCCCTCTTCCCTCTCCCCTTTGCTAACCATCAGTTTGTTTCCTATATCTGTGAGTCTGTTTCTGTTTTGATATATACATTTGTTTGTATTATTTTTTTTAACATCTTTATTGGAGCATAATTGCTTTACAATGGTGTGTTAGTTTCTGCTTTATAACAAAGTGAATCAGTTATACATATACATATGTCCCCATATCTCTTCCCTCTTGCATCTCCCTCCCTCCCACCCTCCCTGTCCCACCCCTCTACGAGGTCACAAAGCACCGAGCTGATCTGCCTGTGCTATGTGGCTGCTTCCCACTAGCTAGCTATTTTACGTTTGGTAGTGTATATATGTCCATGCCACTCTCTCACTTTGTCACAGCTTACCCTTCCCCCTCCCCATATCCTCAAGTCCATTCTCTAGTAGGTCTGCATCTTTATTCCCGTCTTGCCCCTAGGTCTTCATGACCATTTTTTTTATTCCATATATATTCATTGGAATCCGTATTTGTTTTTTTCTTTCTGACTTACTTCACTCTGTATGACAAACTATAGGTCCATCCACCTCACTACAAATAACTCAATTTCGTTTTTCTTATACCTGAGTAATATTCCATTGTATATATGTGCCACATCTTCTTTATCCATTCATCTGTTGATGGACACTTAGGTTGCTTCCATGTCCTGGCTATTGTAAATAGAGCTGCAATGAACATTTTGGTACATGACTCTTTTGAATTATGGTTTTCTTGGGGTATATGCCCAGTAGTGGGATTGCTGGGTGGTTCAGTAGTTCTACTTTTAGTTTTTTAAGGAACCTCCATACAGTTCTGCATAGTGGCTGTAACAATTTACATTCCCACAAACAGTGCAAGAGGGTTCCCTTTTCTCCACACCCTCTCCAGCATTTATTGTTTGTAGATATTTTGATGATGGCCATTCTGACCGGTGTGAGATGACATCTTATTGTAGTTTTGATTTGCATTTCGCTAATAATTAATGATGTTGAGCATTCTTTCATGGGTTTGCTGGCAATCTGTATATCGTCTTTGGAGAAATGTCTATTTAGGTCTTCTGACCATTTTTGGATTGGGTTGTTTGTCTTTTTAATATTGAGCTGCATGAGCTGCCTGTATATTTTGGAGATTAATCCTTTGTCAGTTGATTCATTTGCAAATATTTTCGCCCATTCTGAGGGTTGTCTTTTCATCTTGTTTATGGTTTCCTTTGCTGTGCAAAAGCTTTTAAGTTTCAATAGGTCCCATTTGTTTATTTTTCTTTTTATTTCCATTTCTCTAGGAGGTGGGTAAAAAAGGATCTTGCTGTGACATGTCATAGAGTGTTCTGCATATGTTTTCCTCTAAGAGTTTAATAGTGTCTGACCTTAAATTTTTGTCTTTAATCCATTTTGAGCTTATTTTTGTGTATGGTGTTAGGGAGTGTTCTAATTTCATTCTTGTACATGTAGCTGTCCAGTCTTGCCAGCACCACTTATTAGAGAGGCTATCTCTTCTTCACTGTATATTCTCGCCTCCTTTATCAAAGATAAGGTGACCATATATGGGTTTATCTCTGGGCTTTCTATCCTGTTCCATTGATCTATATTTCTGTTTTTGTGCCAGTACCATACTGTCTTGATTACTGTAGCTTTGCAGTATAGTCTGAAGTCAGGGAGCCTGATTCCTCAAGCTCCATTTTTCTTTCTCAAGGTTGTTTTGGCTATTTGGGGTCTTTTGTGTTTCCAGACAAATTTTGAAATTTTTTATTCTAGTTCTGTGACAAATGCCAGTGGTAGTTTGATAGGTATTGCATTGAATCTGTATATTGTTTTGAGCAGTAGAGTCATTTTCACAGTGTTAATTCTTCCAATCCAAGAAAATGGTATATCTCTCCATCTATTTGTATCATCTTTAATTTCTTTCATCAGTGTCTTATAATTTTCTGCATACAGGTCTTTGTCTCCTTAGGTAGGTTTATTCCTAGGTATTTTATTCTTTTTTTGCAATGGTAAATGCGAGTGTTTTCTTAATTTCACTTTCAGAGTTTTCATCATTAGTGTATAGGAATGCAAGAGATTTCTGTGCATTAATTTTGGATCTTGCTACTTTACCAGATTCATTGATTAGCTCTCGTAGTTTTCTGGTAGCATCTTTAGGATTCTCTAGGTATAGTATCATGTCATCTGCAAAGAGTGACAACTTCACTTCCTATTTTCTAATTTGGATTCTTTTTATTTCTTTTTCTTCTCTGATTGCTGTGGTTAAAACTTTCAAAACTATGTTAAATAATAGTGGTAAGAGTGGGCAACCTTGTCTTGTTCCTGATCTTTGTGGAAATTGTTTCAGTTTTTCACCATTGAGGATGATGTTGGCTCTGGGTTTGTCATATATGGCCTTTATTTTGTTGAGGAAAGTTCCCTCTATGCCTACATTCTGCAGGGTTTTTATCATAAATGGTGTTGAATTTTGTCAAAAGCTTTCTCTGCATCTACTGAGATGATCGTATGGTTTTTCTCCTTCTATTTGTTAATATGGTGTATCACATTGATTGACTTGCGTATACTGAAGAATCCTTGCATCCCTGGGATAAATCCCACTTGATCATGGTGTATGGTCCTTTTAATGTGCTGCTGGATTCTGTTTGCTAGTATTCTGTTGAGGATTTTTGCATCTATGTTCATCAGTGATATTGGCCTGTAGTTTTCTTTCTTTGTGACATCCTTGCCTGGTTTTGGTATCAGGGTGATGGTGGCATTGTAGAATGAGTTTGGGAGTGTTCCTCCCTCTGCTATATTTTGGAAGAGTTTGAGAAGGATAGGTGTTAGCTCTTCTCTAAATGTTTGATAGAATTCGCCTGTGAAGCCATCTGGTCCTGGGCTTTTGTTTGTTGGAAGATTTTTAATCACAGCTTCAACTTCAAGGCTTGTGATTGGTCTCTTCATATTTGCTATTTCTTCCTGGTTCAGTCTCGGAAAGTTGTGCATTTCTAAGAATTTGTCCATTTCTTCCAGGTTGTCCATTTTATTGACATAGAGTTGCTTGTAGTAATCTCTCATGATCCTTTGTTTTTCTGCAGTGTCAGTTGTTACTTTTCCTTTTTCATTTCTAATTCCATTGATTTGAGTCTTCTCCCATTTTTTCTTGATGAGTCTGGCTAATGGTTTATCAAATTTTTTTATCTTCTCAAAGAACCAGCTTTAATTTTATTGATCTTTGCTATCGTTTCCTTCATTTCTTTTTCATTTATTTCTGATCTGATCTTTATGATTTATTTCCTTCTTCTAACTTTGAGGGGTTTTTGTTCCTCTTTCTCTAACTGTTTTAGGTATAAGGTTAGGTTCTTTATTTGAGATATTTCTTGTTTCTTAAGGTAGGATTGTATTGCTATAAACTTCCCTCTTAGGAATGCTTTTGCTGCATCCCATAGGTTTTGGGTCATCGTGTTTTCTTTGTCATTTGTTTCTAGGTATTTTTTGATTTCCTCTTTGATTTCTTCACTGATCTCTTGGTTACAAAGTAGTGTAATTTATAGCCTCCATGTGTTTATATTTTTTACACATTTTTCTTGTAATTGATATCTAGTCTCATAGTGTAGTGGTCAGAAAAGACACTTGATATGATATCCATTTTCTTAAATTTACCAAGGATTGATTTGTGACCCAAGATATGATGTATCCTGGAGAATGTTCCATGAGCACTTGAGAAGAATGTGTGTTCTGTTGTTTTTGGATAGAATGCCCTATAAAGATCAATTAAGTCCATCTTGTTTAATTATCATTTAAAGCTTGTGTTTCCTTATTTATTTTCATTTTGGATGATCTGTCCATTGGTGAAAGGGGGACGTTAAAAGTCCCCTAATATGATTGTGTAACTGTCGATTTCCCCTTTTATGGCTGATAGTATTTGCCTTGTCTATTGAGGTGCTACTATGTTGGGTGCATAAATATTTACAGTTGTTATATCTTCTTCTTGGATTGATCCATTGATCATTATGTTGTGTCCTTCTTTGTCCTTTGTAATAGTCTTTATTTTATAGTCTATTTTGTCTGATATGAGAATTGCTGCTCCAGCTTTCTTTTGATTTCCATTTACATGGAATATCATTTTCCATCCCCTCACTTTCAGTCTGTATGTGTCCCTACGTCTGAAGTGGGTCTCTTTTTTTTTGTTTTTTGTTTTTTTTTGGTGGTACATGGGCCTCTCACTGTTGTGGCCTCTCCCGTTGTGGAGCACAGGCTCTGGACACACGGGCCTAGCTGCTCCACGGCATGTGGGATCTTCCTGGACCGGGGCACAAACCCGTGTCCCCTGCATCGGCAGGTGGACTCTCAGCCACTGCGCCACCAGGGAAGCCCTGAAGTGGGTCTCTTGTAGACAGCATATATATATGGGTCTTCTTTTTGTATCCAGTAAGCCTGTCTATGTCTTTGGTGGGAGCATTTAATCCATTTACATTTAAGGTAATTATCAATATGTTTGTTCCTATTCCCATTTTCCTAATTGTTTTGGGTTTGTTATTGTAGTTCTTTTCCTTCTCTTGTGTCTCCTGCTGAGAGAAGTTCCTTTAGCATTTTTTTGTAAAGCTGGTTTGGTGGTGCTGAATTCTCTTAGCTTTTGCTTGTCTGTAAAGATTTTAATTTCTCTGTCAAATATGAATGCGATCCTTGCTGGGTAGAGCAATCTTGGTTGTAGGTTTTTCTCCTTCATCACTTTAAATATGTCCTGCCACTCCCTTCTGGCTTGCAGAGTTTCTGCTGAAAGATCAGCTCTTAACCTTATGGGGATTCCCTTGTGTGTTCTTTGTAGTTTTTCCCATGCTGCTTTTAATACTTTTTCTTTTTATTTAATTTTTGATAGCTTGATTATTATGTGTCTTGGCGTATTTCTCCTTGGACTTATCCTTTATGGGACTCTGTGCTTCCTGCACTTGATTAACTATTTCCTTTCCCATATTAGTGAAGTTTTCAACTATAATCTCTTCAAATATTTTCTCAGTCCCTTTCTTTTTCTCTTCTTCTTCTAGGACCCCTATAATTCGCATGTTGGTGAGTTTAATGTTGTCCCAGAGGTCTCTGAGACTGTCCTCAATTCTTTTCATTCTTTTTTCTTTATTATGCTCTGCAGTAGTTATTTCCACTATTTTATCTTCCAGGTCACTTATCCATTCTTCTGCCTCAGTTATTCTGCTATTGATCCCTTCTAGAGAATTATTAATTTCACTTATTTTTTTGTTCATCTCTGTCTGTTTGCTCTTTAGTTCTTCTAGGTCCTTGTTAAACGTTTCTTGTATTTTCTCTATTTCCAAGATTTTGGACCATCTTTACTATCATTATTCTGAATTCTTTTTCAGGTAGACTGCCTATTTCCTCTTCATTTGTTAGGTCTGGTGGGTTTTTGCCTTGCTCCTTCATCTGCTGTGTGTTTTTCTGTCTTCTCACTTTGCTTAACTTACTGTGTTTGGGGTTTCCTTTTCGCAGTCTGCAGGTTTGTAGTTCCCATTGTTTTTGCTGTCTGTCCCCAGTTGTTAAGGTTGGTTCAGTGGGTTGTGTAGGCTTCCTGGTGGAGGGGACTAGTGCCTGTGTTCTGGTCGATGAGGCTGGATCTTGCCTTTCTGGTGGGCAGGTCCATGGCTGGTGGTGTGTTTTGCGGTGTCTGTGGCTTTATTATGATTTTAGCCAGCCTCTGTGCTAATGGATGGGGTTGTGCTCTTGTCTGACTAGTTGTTTGTCATAGGGTGTCCAGCACTGTAGTTTGCTGGTCGTTGAGTGAAGCTGGGTCTTGGCATTGAGAGGGAGATCTCTGGGAGATATTTGCCATTTGATATTACATGGAGGTTGGCGGTCTCTTGTGGACCAGTGTCCTGAACTTGGCTCTCCCACCTTAGAGGCACAGCCCTGATGCCTGGCTGGAGCACCAAGGGCCTTTCATCTACATGGCTGAGAATAAAAGGTAGAAAAGAAAGAAAGAAAGAAGAATATAAAATAAAGTAAAATAAAATAAAGTTATTAATATAAAAATAAGTATTAAGAACAATTTCTTAAGAAGTAATAAAAATAAAACAAAAAAACGGGGAGACAGAACCCTAAGATAAATGGTAAAAGCAAAGCTATAAAGACAAAATTACACACAGAAGCATACACATACACACTCAAAAAAGAGAAAAAGGGGGAAAAACATATATATCTTTGCTCCCAAAGTCCATGTCCTCAATTTGGGATGATTCATTGTCTATTCAGGTATTCCACAGATGCAGAGTACATCAAGTTGGTTGTGGAGATTTAATCTGCTGCTCCTGAGGCTGCTGGGAGAAATTTCCCTTTCTCTTGTTTTTTCACACCGCTCCCGGGGTTCAGCTTTGGATTTGGACCTGCCACAGTGTGTAGGCTGCCTGAGGGTGTCTGTTCTTCGCTCAGACAGGATGTGGTTAAAGGAGCAGCTGATTCGGGCGCTCTGGATCACTCAGGCCCTGGGGAGGGAGGGGTACAGAATGCAGGGCGAGCCTGCGGTGGCAGAGCCCAGCGTGATGTTGCACCAGCCTGAGGCATGCCGTGTGTTCTCCCGAGGAAGTTGTCCCTGGATCACGGGACCCTGACAGTGGCAGGCTGCACAGGTTCCCGGGAGGGGTGGTGTGGATAGTGACCTGTGCTTGCACACAGGCTTCTTGGTGGCTGCAGTAGCAGCCTTAGCATCTCATGCCCGTTCCTGGGGTCCACGCTGATAGCCTCGGCTCGCGCCCGTCTCTGGAGCTCCTTTAAGCGGCGCTCTTAATCTCCTCTTGTCGCACACCAGAAAACAAAGAGGCAAGAAAAAGTCTCTTGCCTCTCCGGCAGCTCCAAACTTTTTCCCGGACTCCCTCCCAGCTAGCTGTGGCGTACTAGACCCCTTCAGGTTGTGTTCACGCAGCTAACCCCAGTCCTCTCCCTGGGATCCAACCTCCGAAGCCCTAGCCTCAGCTCTCAGCCCCCAACCGCCCCGGCAGGTGAGCAGACAAACCTCTCGGGCTGATGAGTGCTGGTTGGCACCGATCCTCTGTGCAGGAATCTCCTGCTTTGCTCTCCGCACCCCTGTTGCTGTGCTCTCCTCCACGGCTCTGAAGCTTCCCCCCGCCACCACCTGCAGTCTCCACCCTTGAAGGGGCTTCCTAGTGTGTGGAAACCTTTCCTCCTTCACAGCTCCCTCCCACTGGTGCAGGTCCCATCCCTATTCTTTTGTCTCTGTTTTTTTCTTTTTTTCTTTTGCCCTACCCAGGTACGTGGGGAGTTTCTTGCCTTTTGGGAGGTCTGAGGTCTTCTGCCAGCGTTCAGTAGGTGTTCTGTAGGAGTTGTTCCACATGTAGATGTACTTCTGATGTATTTGTGGGGAGGAAGGTGATCTCCATGTCTTACTCTTCCGCCACCTTGAAGCTCCTCAGGACCTGTATTATTTTTTTAGACTCCACATATAAGTGATATCATACAGTATTTGTCTTTCTCTACCTGATTTATTTCACTTAGCATAATGCCCTCCAAGTCTATCCATGTTGCTGTAAGTGGCAAAATTTCCTTCCTTTTTATGGATGAGTAATATTCCATTGAATATGTATACCATATCTTTATCCATTCATCTGTTGATGGGCACTTGGTTTTCTTCCATACCTTGGCTATTGTGAATAGTGCTGCTATGAACATACCTGCATATATCTTTTCAAATTAGTGTTTTCATTTTTTCTGGATATATACCCGGGAGTGCAATTGCTGGATCATATGGTAGTTCTATTTTTAGTTTTTTGAGGAACCTCCATACTGTTTTCCATAGTGGCTGTACCAATTTACGTTCCCACCAATAATGTATAAGGGTTTCTTTTTCTCCACATTTTTACCAACATTTGTAATTTGTGTTCTTTTTGATAATAGCCATTCTGACAGGTTTGAGGTTGTTTTGAATTAGGTACTTTTCTTGAATTAGTTAAGAATAAGATGAATGTGATGGAATTGCTGACTCTTTCTTTATCTGGCTACCTCTTTACCTAACCCGAGTTTCCTCGGGACTCACTAGTCCCCAAAGGAAGCAGCCTCATTTAAAGGCCAAGATATATGTAAGAAAGCAGGAATAGAGAGCTTATGAATCATAGTAGAGAGAGGTATGACATAATGCCTCCTAACATCTGCTATCATGAGGTGCAGGATGAAGAAAAAGAAGATCTGCACACTCACATTTTAATATTTTCTGAGTGCCAGAGACAGCTTAATTAGCTCTCATAATATACCTAGATAAAAGTCTCATTATATACTTTGACAAAATAAGTCCATTATTAGGCTTGCCTATAGACTATAGACAAGCAGCAGCATCGTGATACCTATGAAAAGGTTTTTGGGGAGAGAAAGGAGATTGTTATCTTAACCCATGTTTTCTTTATTCCTCTCTTCTTGTCCTACCTCCTACTGGCCCCTTTTCACTTTTGCTCCAACTATTTTCCCAATTTTCTTGTTTCAACTAGTTTTGTGCTATCATTCACCCCTTCTGGTCACAAAATATTCAAAAATATTATAACAGCTCTGAAATAATTGTACCACCTTTAGATAGGGCAATCCCATCCCCACCCTACCCCACAGTTTGTCTGAATTGATGTTTTTTTTGCCAGGATGCTCAGCTTTGAAAAGGTGAAAGCCAGTATTATAAAGTCGGTGTCTGAAATGTGATCAAGTAATTAACAATTCAAAACTCCCACTGATACTATCTAATAAAAGGCACCTTGCCATTTGCAATACGTCACAGAATCAGTTTAGAGCCTGTCATTTTGCTCATGCCTTGCTCATAACTGAGTTCACTCTGCCAGAGAGGTATTCTTGGGTTCTTGAAATATAAAGAATTGAGACAAAGGAGCTGGAGTTTTCCATTCAGTGGGTACGGAGAGTTGAAAATTTTTCCAGTGGGTTAACAGGACAAAGTCTCTTGCTATTTCTTACCTCTGCCCCCAGCTTGAATATACTAGGGCTCAATCCTGTTACCTCAGGGTGGCAGGTCTAGCTGCTGACACTATCTAAAATCTCTGCTGTAAACCATTTGTCACCAACAAGCTTTGGAGTGATAAGGCAATTTGTGATTTGATTCCATTTCGATGGAATAGGCACAATAGGCTCAGCATTGTATTATCTGCTAAATTACTGTGGAGGATTATGTGGTACTTCAGAACCAATGATTTCCAAATATTTAATTGCAGCTAAGTGAGTTCTCTGGCACTTTTCTGTAGATTTATTTATACTAAAAACATATTTTATATATTTATTTAGTTAGTTGCTTATTTATTTATTTAACCATAAAAGTGATCAAGGACAAGGGGGCAAGATGTACAGAGTACTTTACCTGGAAAAGGCCTTGTGGCCTTTGTACTATCTTAGATGAAATCCTGGTCCTGTTGAACAGAGAAGGAAACCGATTCAAGCAGAAGGGGAATTTCTCCAAAAATATGAACATGCCCAAATTTCTTCATGTACTGCAGATAAATGGAGAGTGTTCATGTTCTAGTATGCCTGAACGGGTGGCACAGACAGCACTTGCAGGTAAATGGCAATAAACAGCTCTCACTGTCAACACCTCTCATATGCTATCTTTCATTCTCTCTTGAGCTCTGCCAAGTGAAGCTACACCATAGTCAAGGTTCATGGGGAAATACAGGGATGTAGTTTTTGAACCAGTTAAACTGGAATCACGTTACCCTGAGGAGTGGCCTCACTTCATTCATAGAGAGTAGGATTACCTTATATTGCAATGAATACGTCAACTTTTTAAGGTTAAAAATATAGTAATTCCCCCGGACAAGATATACACTGGATTTACTAGCTGCTGATCACTCCCCCAACATAACCCCAACCCAACTGTAGGGAGTTATATGAACTGAAACCCAGGCTGCTACTTAAGCAGCTGCTGATGGGACCAGGTTAAATTCTACACATTTGCAACTTCTTAAACAGCAAGCTGAAAAACATTTTGGTGGCCTTTAGATAAATGCAAATAAGTCAGAAAACTAACCTGACCTATCACCTCATGATGTCTAATGATAAGGGTATTAACATTTATCTATCACTTACTGTGTACTAGAAGGTTTATATTTTTTGCATTTAACCCTTACAAAAGCCCTGTGAAATAGGTAGGAATTAAAATTGCTATTTTATAAATGAGAAAACTGAAGCTCCTCAGAGAGTTTAAGTAACTTGCTCAAAGGCACACAGTCTATTACCATCATTCTAGGACAATATGTTCAGGTCACATACAGAAATTTTAATAGAGGGAAGAGACGTGTGTGTGTGTGTGTGTGTGTGTGTGTGTGTATAAAAGTGAACAGTACTGGGGCTTCCCTGGTGGCGCAGTGGTTGAGAGTCCGCCTGCCAATGCAGAGGACACAAGTTCGTACCACGGTCCGGGAAGATCCCACATACCGCAGAGCGGCTAGGCCCGTGAGCCATGGCTGCTGAGCCTGCGCGTCTGGAGCCTGTGCTCCGCAGGAGAGGCCACAACAGTGAGAGGCCCGCGTACCGCAAAAAAAAAAAAAAAAAAAAAAAAAAAAAGTGAACAGTACTTTCCTGAATAACTAAGAACAAATTGCTACTTCAATGTTGTTTTTCTTATCTTCATGTAATTTCCCCTTCATTTACAGTCCTTTTGTGCTAGTGTTTTGTTCAGTTTGTCTGTGGTACTTTTTTTTCTTTATTGAGGAAATATTGTGTCATACATGACAGAAACTTAAAAAGATATTTTTTTAACCTCTTTATTGGAGCATAATTGCTTTACAATACTGTGCTAGTTTCTGCTGTATAACAAAGTGAATCAGCTATATGTATACATATATCCCCATGTCCCCTCCCTCCTGCGTCATCTCCCTCCCACCCTCCTTATCCCACCCCTCTAGGTGGTCACAAAGCACCGAGCTGATCTCCCTGTGCTATGCGGCTGCTTCCCACTAGCTACCTGCTTTACATTTGGTAGTGTATATATGTCCATGCTACTCTCTCACTTCATCCCAGCTTACCCTTCTCCCTCCCCGTGTGGCATGTTCTTAATTTCTTTTCAGAACCATTGACTGATTCAACTCTGGGAACCCACTATATTTTAAGCCTATAGGTTAATTAACCAGTTAATGTTAAAAATGTGTTTATAACTGACAGACATGTTTTTTTCACAAAAGTCACCTATGATACCAAGAGTTCTAACTGGTTAAATGAGACATAACCTGACCTTCTGTTATGAGCCATTGTTCTTGTTCTCCTTTTTTAGCCATATCTTGTTTTCAATAGTCATTCTTCATGCCTATCATCCCATCCTACAAAGGGAGCTAACAAATGGGTTTTTGATAGTACGTGCCTGTCTCTACTCTAATTCACCCTGCACATTGCTTCTTAAAACACTATTCTCTTATCAGTATCCTGGCTCAAGAACTCACAATGAGTCATCACTCCTTATCAGATCAAATCCAGTCTCCTCTACAAGGCTTTCAATTCAAGGACTTTCATAATCTGGCTCCACCATACCTCAGCAGCCTTACCTAGCACCATGCACAGCACTTGACATGCTTACTGTCCCAACATAGACAAGGTTTCCTTGTCACCTTCTTTTCTGCCTCTCTAAACCTCTCCTTCCAAGGCCCAGACCACTAACAATAACAAAAAAAACAACCTTTTTCCCCACCTATGTTTTGTGGATTCAACCAGAATTTGTGCTTCTGGAAAGCAGGCTTTCAGGATTTTATATCTACTACCATACCATGCCCATAGCACAAAGCTGGGCATGCAAGAAGGGATCCTTGCTGCTTGATTCCAAAAAAAATATTTTCTTTGGGGAATTTAGAACCCAAATTTATATAGTTTATACTTGGAAATGGCTGGGAGAAGATAGACTCAGATTTCATCTAAGTTTGTTACATTTTACTAATTGCCTTTAACGTACTTCCTCGCCAGAGCCAGTCTGCTTTAATTACTCCTGGGCATTCTTTTGGGAATTTCACCAAGATACCAAAGGAAAATGAAATCTAACTATATTCAAGTGATGTAATTGCTATTGGCCTTTGTATCAAACACAGAAAAAGGTTGAATTTTTTTTCTTTCTTAATGTTAACTTTAACCAAAGTGTCCAAATGAGCTGAACCTAAGCAAACCTAGGTCTATAATTAGGCCTGGAATTCCACAACATAATCTAGTTGGAAGCATGGTTCACAGATGTGATAAAGTTGTGTGCTTTTCAACATTTCTTGACTAATCTGATAAAACTACCTTACATTTTCACAGTATTTTATAGGTTATAAAATATTTCATATCTGTTATTTTGTTTGATCTGTGCAATAAAACTATGAAACAGGTATTATCTCTCTTTTGTGTAAGGTGAAACAAATTCAGAGTCAGAGAAGTTAATAACCCTACCCAAGGCCCCAAGCTAGGAAGAGGAAGAAACAAGGCCTAAACCCAGGGTACAGAGAAGTTGGGCAGGGAAGGGAGAGTACAGCACAGGGGGTGTCTGCTAACTCAGCTGAACATCAACTGTGTGCTAGGCACTGCCACATGACACAAGTATGAACCATACTCCTACCCTAAAGACACATATATGTGTGAGAAATATATGAAAAAGCTGGACAACTGTTAGTTGAAAGAAAACTAAGCCCAAAAGTCATCACTCCTAATGCTCCTTTTCCTACAATTCTGGTGCAAGGGCCCAGCTCCCACTTACCACCTTCTGTCTCTTCTCCTTTTAGTGTTCAGAGGCCACCTTTTGGAATAGCTGCAAAGTAGACTCTGCTGAAGCCCCATGGCTCCCCAGAGAAAGAATAAGAGCATACTGGTTGGAAAGGAACATTGGGAGAGGTTGCTAGGCTCTCCTACAGAGATAACTGAATCAGGAGGTTAGTGGTGTGAACAAATGAGAGCAGGAACTTTGTATTTTGGTCCACTGCCAAATATGCAATGAGTACTGAACAGCAAACTATAAGAAGTATGTTTGAAAGAGGGAGTCAAAGGGAGAGTGCAGGGAGAGAGAGGCAGATGAGGAGAAGAGGGAGAGAACAACAGAGAAGCCTCAGGTTTGGTGTATATGAAATTTATACTAATATTTGCCTTCTTACCAGGATATGGTATAGCTCTTTTAGTGGAGGCCAATGGTTTATTGACACTTGCTATTCTTGAGGACAGGGAAGGGATGGACTAATTGAGAATTTGGTAAGTCTCCACAATATAGGGAACCAACCAGATTGACATGAACATTTGAAAGTCTGAAGAGTAGGTAAGAACTTGAGTGCCCTGAACCAAAATGGTGGCTAAATGACAGTGTTCTCCACTAAATCCAGAGATTAAAAATGTTGAGGGGAGGGTGGCTTAAGGATGCACCTCTCCCTCAGGAGCTCCACTTACTTTAAACTCCTCTAATTTACTGTGCCAGAGAGAGGTCTCTAGGAGCTGGCAGCATCTCCTGGGCAAGGCAAAATCCTCATTACCAAGACAAAGAGTTCTGAAACTCTTTCAAACTTGCGAGAGGGCTGCTTCAGAGCTTAGGTTTGGAAATTTGGCAACTAACATATTATGCTACTTAGCAATTTAGAATATTTTAATAAAATATATTTCATATTCAGAGTTGAACAAGCCAGGAGGCAGGAGGTTCAGAGATTTAGGTCCTTGCCATCATTTTCTAAATCCAAAGGGTTGGCAGACCAGCAAACCCTAAATGCCCCCTACTCACACCATTCCCCCATATGAGGCCACCTGCATGGGCCTTACTTCCTACCATATCACATCCCAACATTTCTACATGGCTTTCAAGGCCTGCCACCAAACAATTCCTGCTGCCCTAGTTATTAGGTTTGGCCTCATTACTCCACAGATCATGCTCTTCCTCTTATCTTCCTATGTGATGTCACTGCTAGGTCTATCTGGAACACCCTCCCCTCTGCATCTCACCCAGTGATATTATACCCATATGTCGAAGTCTGCCTCCCCTTTAAAGCCTTTCCTAACTATTAGACTTTGCTGATCTCCCCCATTTCTGAAGAGTAAATGTGATCTGCAGTAAGCAGCCAGGATAATGGAAGCAGTGTGGTGAAATTTAAAATAGTAGTAGAGGATTAGGAGAAATTTTGAATTCAAGTTCCAGGTCTGCCAGTAAATAGACTAAATGACTTTGGCAAAGTTATCTAAGCTTCAAGTATTTGTTTGTGTTTTACTCTATTTCTACTCCATTATTCATTACTTGTCTACTATATGCTAGTTGTTGTTGAATCCTATCTAGATCTTGCCATTGAGGATTTTACGGTCTATTAAATGAGATATGTATATAAATAATTAGAAGTAAAAACAGGAAAAGTAGTTAAATATCAAGAGAGCATCATAGAAAGTTCCTCAAGAGGTCAGAGGAAGTTTGAATTTCCCTGTGTAGAAAATAGCATTGGAACTTGCCTTTGGAGCATGAACAAAAATGTTCTAAGGATCAAAAAATATATAGGAAAGTGTTAGGAAATAATACATGGAAAATGCCATACAATGCAAGGGCTAGTATCTTAACTGGGGTGAGTGGTCGGAGGAGCTGTTCTAAGGAATGATGAAGTGGAGCAAGGAGTGCTTCAATCCCTTAATTCTTTAGGCATAACCTGCCAAATACTTTACTTCAGAAGAAGCAATGGGGTCCCTTGATGGCAGGGCTTCCATCTATATTCTCTGTCCTTTTCTGCCAGCACACAAAAGAGCCTACATTACGCTGTGCATGAAAACTTTCCGGGGCCACCTGGAGCAGGGTGCTCAGAAAGAGCCCCAGATAATGCTCAGTAACTCTGGAAGCAGACAGCCAATTTGAGGAGAACCACTGGTTCCTCCAAGACAAAGGGTGAAAGAATATACCAGCAATACAAACGAGCTGGTTTTATCTTATATTCAGAATAAGGGCAACTGCCTCAGGTCCCGCTCTTGGGCAGTTGATGGGGGGAGCTACAGCAGCTACGCAGGTATAAAGCAGGGGAGGAGCCTGACAGCAGCTAAAATACTCTAACGTGCACTCCCTCACCAAAGCTCCATCAGGAGTCTTGTTGTCCATCTGTAAGATCCACCCTCCCCCAGGTTGTTCTCCAATCTACTGGCTGCCACCACCAACTGGGTTCATATATAATACAGACTATCGCTTGGTAAATGCTTTCGGCAGTTTTAGGCATGAGTAAGTGTGCCTCCTCAGGAGGACCCTCTTCCTCCCCCTCTCCACGAGGAAATCATTCTAATGCACAGTGCACAAGTTTCATTTCCATAGTCTTTTTTTTTTTTTTTTTTTTTTTTTGCGGTACACGGGCCTCTCACTGTTGTGGCCTCTCCCGTTGCAGAGCACAGGCTCCGGACGCACAGGCTCAGCAGCCATGGCTCACGGGCCCAGCCGCTATGTGGCATGTGGGATCTTCCCCGACCGGGGCACGAACCCGTGTCCCCTGCATCGGCAGGCGGACTGTCAACCACTGTGCCACCAGGGAAGCCCATTTCCATAGTCTTTTTCTTCATTCTTAGAGGGCACATTTATTTTGGAAAAAAAAAAGATCAGGGTTTGGCTGGGCATCTAGTCCAGTATTTAGCTCAAAATGATATTCCAACAGTATTCAGGTTCACATAAATTCATCTCAATTCAATTCAGACTCAAATTCACTGTTGGTATTAGTCATCATATTATTAATCACAGCCTTTTACTGGGCCTTGCTCAGGAAGTACCTGTCTATGCCTTTTTCCAGAGGCTCAATTCTACACCTTCCTTGGAAGGGTCACTTCCTTGCCAAAACTCCATCGTGGGTGGTGGAACAATTTGGCTTGTGCATGCCCCCCCCCCCCAAGAAATATGTAGCTAATGATAAGAATGTACGGTGTCAAACTGGAGGGACCAAATGGTTCTAGTGACAAAATTATCTCTATCAGAGAGGAAAACTCTTCAGTGGGATTATTTTCACAGCCTCCCATTCACTGCTCTGAGGAGCTGCCTTGCAAATGTCCATTATTACTCTGCTCAGTCACACCCTAGGACAGCTCTAGCCCTCATTACTCATTTGTAATAATAATAATACCTTGCATTTAATGTACTGCTTATCATATATATGATATGTCATATAACACTTATGATATATTTATGTACATTTAATTATAATTTAATAATTTGATGTATGTATTTTATAATGTACTGCTTTATCATATATGTATATATAGTACATTAAATTCACAATAATTTGACACCTATGTGTGAAGTAAAGAATTAACCCAGCAGCCTTGAGTTACTCAAATCTTGTACATTCTCAGAAGGGCCTACTTGTATGACTAGCCTTTGGCTGGCTACTAGGAACTAAGGTCTTAGAATGTCCCCTATGCTACTAACTGATTAGGGCACTGTGCATGCTTGAGGTGTTGAACCACATTATACCAGCTTGTGTGGATATTTTGTGTAAAAAATGTGATTTATGGTGAACACCTGCTTTCCTTCTGGGGGGTCTGAAGTTTCAGTAACTGCAATCAGCACTGCAGTTACCCCAATAAATACCCTGGACTTTTAGGCTCAAGCAAACTTCCCTGGCAGAAAACATTTTGCATGTGTTTCTGCAGTTCATTCTGGGGGATTTAGTATGTCCTGTGTGACTCCACTGGGAGAGGACTCTTGGAAGCTAATACCTGGTATCCTCCAGGTTCTGCCTGATGTACCTTTTTCCTTTATTGATCCTGCTTTTTATCCCTTTGCTGTAATAAACTGTAGCCTGACTATAATGACCTGTGAGTCCTGCAAATCCTTCTAGTACATCAGTGAGCCTGGGGGTGAACTTTGGGATCACCAATAAAGTCTCACAATGTTAAGAGGATTATCACTTCCACTTTACATATAAGGAAACTGAGTTTCAGAGAAATCAAAAGACTTCCTCAAGAGTGGAGTTAGTTCTTGAGCTGGAACTGGAACACAATTCTTTTCTCCAAATCTCAAGTTTTTTCTACTACACTAAACTGCTCCCTCAATAAATTTTGTTGAGTTTGGAGGGGTAGATAAAATGGTATCAGGTCTCTTTCAGCTCTGACAGCCCATAAGTGTATGTCCAGAAGCCCACGTAAAAAAAGGGGAAGTACAACTTTAAAAATTCAAAGTTTATTCAGGTCATCTCTCCCTATCCCTATTTTGCACACCTCGTTTCTGTCATAGAGTGTCCAGGGCTCTACTGACACTCTACAAGAATGCATGGGCAAGGAAAATATTATACTTTAAAGAATGACTAGTTCTACCATGCATAGTTTTCCCCATTCTGTCTAATACTTGACAAATAAAACTGTACATGTGGATTTGAGAAAGACCCTGGCTGGATTTGTTTAGTATCATTATTAGGGTAAGAATGGAAGGGAAAGTTTATAGCCTTCTCTGACCTGATATTGCCAACATAACCTTGCCTTGCTCTAAACTCTCAAAGGACCCATACATCTGTGTAGTCTGTGTCACTAACTAACCTGTGTGTTCTGCGAATGGTGGGGGAAGAGATTGTGCCTAGGTAGGATAATAGATAAAACTTAAGAAATAAATCCCTTCATAATTTTTTTTTCCTGGCTGTGCCACGCGGCTTGCAGGATCTTAGTTCCCCAACCAGGGATTGAACCTGGGCCCCTGGCAGTGAAAGCCCAGAATCCTAACCACTGGACTGCCAGGGAATTCCCCCACCCTTTCATGAAATTTAATATTTATAAAATATGTTATATGTTTTAAAGAGAACACTAAAGTAAATGAATGAATTAGGCTGCAACCTTGCTTTTATCCCCAATATTAAAATATCATTGGGTGAATTTCAAGGCCCTGGGCTGAGCTTTGCTTTGCTATGCTGGGCAAAGTTTTCCACTGAGCAGGGAAAGTGGGCAGACACCCACATGTGTAATAATCAATCTTATCCTTGGCAATAGCTTCCTAAAGGGACTTTCTGCTCTGATTTTGGCATCAGCAAGTCCATTTTCATTACAACGTTTGGGGGTTTTCACAGATTTATATCACTCAGAAAAGAAGCTTGTTTGTCTATGCAGAGAATGTTGAGTTAGTTGTACAGTGTGGGGGGATAGAATTTGGCTTGTCCAGAGATAGAAAATACCTCTGAGAAAGCACTAAACGACAGCTAAACACATCAAGATTAGTGTTTATCATATACAGAAGGGAGTGTTTGGTGAGAAAGGAGGAGGAGGCAGCTCAATTACTTATAAAGATATTTTCAAGTACACACTGGCACACAGCATCTCATATCTGTTAATAAAACTGGGCTCTGCAAGACAAAAGGTAGATTATTTGCTCTTATTAAAAAGCTCCAGTTTCGAGAAAATACTATTATCCTGAATCCAGCACCTGCCCCCATATAACTATGCACACCTAGCCAGATGAGCACACAATATTGTTAAACTAATGACACTCTTTAACTCTGCCTTCCTTTACAAACAAAAAAAGCACATATTTACTAAATAGTTCTGACAGGAGGAAGTGGTAAAATGCAGAACTTAGAGGCAAAATTAAAGTAGGTAATTGAAAACAAGGTTGTTTACATGCAGACACAGACACACACACACACACACACACACAGCCATCCTTCTCATGCCCTATATTGCATCAGCTATTTCCAGTTAAGCTATGCCCCTTTCACTAGAAAGATAAAGACTGGAGCCATGGGCATTTCATAGTCCCTTTTCTACTTGCCCGGTATCTACTCTGGTTCCTGTTAAGATTCACTCAGTGTAACCAGTAATAAAGTGAGAACTACCTAGCAAATCAGAGCTATTGCTTTTTGGTCTGGGTCTCAATTTCCACAATTGTAAAATGAAGGGACAGAACTGGACCTCCTAAGTCAGCTAATATCTTACAGCTGTTTGACTCTATTACAAACAACTGCACATGCCACAGGCCACAAGATAGATGCCAAAGATGCTTTCAAGACTTTCTTCTTATGTATAGGCCCACACATACACATGAGGGTTTTCTTTTTGGCTCAGAAAGGCAGGGGAGTTCAAGGGTCAAGACTTTCTCGAATGCAGATAAATAAGCTGAGAAGATTAAAATGACTAGATGCTCTTTACCCCAGTTTGCCTCTTTTTAGGGAGAGAGGAATGCTGAGCTACAATGGCAAGGTCTCAAAGAATTTGAGCACAGTTGTGGTGACAGTGCTTTGATGACTACTGGTTTCTGTGCTGCTGTGAAGAGAAAGAGTACACTCCTTCTCCTCCTTAGAGGCCAAATCTTTCTTTGAGCTTTGAGCCAGAGAAACTATAGATGATTTCTAGGCTAAGGACGAAGCCACATCTAAAGGTGGGGTTTGCTAGATCTTGGTACACACCAAACATAAGGGGATAACCTCGGCCCAGAGGACCAAAGTCAATCAAGAATTCCAAATGAAACCCCAAATAGTAATATCTCAGGAATATGCCAGTGTTTACTTGGTAAACTGAAATAGTGTGTATTTTGTGAGGGTGAGGAAGTACTCTATAAAATTAGCTCAATCTGGAATAAAGCTGATGTATTTTCTACAGCTGCTAGAACAAAAAGAAAAAGTTACCTACCTACTAAGTTCTGAGGAAAATGCTGGGTCACTTTAAGAACTAAATATCTACCTCCCCTGATGGAAGAAAAATAGATTGTATCTTCAAGACTGATTTTTAAACATGTGATACCACCTAACACATGTAGCATTTTATATTCTGTCTAATCTGATCACTAATACTTAATAATTCACATTTGTATGATGTTAAATTTATAAAGTACTTTAATATATTTCATATTGTTTACCTTATGTTGATGCCTACCAACAACCCTGTAAATGTGAATGGGTAGGTGTTATCCTCATTTTACTGATGTCATGAATAGGAGGCTAGGAGAGGTTGAGCACTAGATAGTTGGCATTAGAAACCAGGCATCAATATTCCAAGCTTCCTCTGCTTTGCAGAGAGGTCAGCAAGGGACACAAACATGATATAATGCTGCATACCCCATTCCAGGTCAAAACTAGTTATCTAACCCAAAGTTTACCATTACACAAGTTTATCTGTTGGAATGCCTGCCAACATGAAACCCAAGCCTAACTTCCTGAATTATTAGGGAGGTACATGCTGGGAGCCAGAAATCTTGATTATATTTCCTGATTTTGGCTCAAATATCCCTTTATCAAGAAAAGAGGAGAGGACGATACAATTTTAACAGTCTCCCAGAATCTTCCAAAGATTTCCAACTCCCAGGGGCCAGTACCCTGCCATCTAGTGGTCATTTGTAGAAATTTCATCTTTCTGGTACCCATGGGAGGAAACATCCTTTGGATATTCCATTTTCCATCCATATAGAATAGGCTATGAAAGCGACCACTACTGCAATCAATGAGCTCAGCAGCAGATACCCCACTGCACCATACTCACAACCTCCAGTCGGACTTCTTGGAAAGGGATTGAATTAAAAGTAGTTTAATCATAGCAGCAAATGCACTCCAAGGTATATACCCAAGTGAATTGAAAACTTAGGTCCACACAAAAACCTGCATGTGATGTTTATAGAAACTTTATTCATAATTTCTAAAAGCTATAAACAATCAAGATTTCTTTCAATAGGAGAATTGATAAACATCTTTACAATGGAATATTATTTGGTGATAAAGAGGAACTATTTGAAAGAACTACTGATTCACACAACAACATGGGTAAGACTTAAATGCATTTTGCTAAGAGACAGAAGGCATACACAAAGGTTACATGATGTATGATTATATTCATATGACACTCTGGAAAAGGTAAAACCATAGGGATGGAATTCCCATCAGTAGTTTCCGGGTGTTGGAAAAAGGGGGGCTGGTTGATAACCAAGGGGATACAGAGAAGAATTTTGAGGGTGATAGAACTCTTCTTTATGGCTCTGGGGTGGTGAGCACATGATACTATGCATTTGTCAAAACCTATAGAACTGTAGTTCACAGAGAATGAGGCTTAGTGTATGCACATTAAAAAATCAACCAGATGTCAAGAGATAAATGATGAAATGCAGACTGTGACAAATGAATCTAACTGTGTTACAAATGTGTGACATAACTGCACTGGGTGGGGGTATGAAGTTGACTTTGGAAAATTGTGTGTGTTTTTTTGTTTTTTGCAGTACGTGGGCCTCTCACTGTTGTGGCCTCTCGCGTTGCGGAGCTCCGGACGCGCAGGCTCAGCGGCCATGGCTCACGGGCCCAGCCGCTCCGTGGCATGTGGGATCTTCCCAGACCAGGGCACGAACCCGTGTCCCCTGCATCATCAGGCGGACTCTCAACCACTGCGCCACCAGGGAAGCCCTGGAAAATTGTGTTTTGACTGGAAACTATAAGGGTAAAGACAAAAGAACCATACATAAGCACTGTACTCTAGGTGGTACATTTGTTTCTTATTGGGTATGAGTGAACAATTCTGACCCTACTTTGCACATATACTGGGGTTGAACAAATAAATAAATGGATGGTGGACAGTGAAAGCCAGGTTGCTCACTGTTAGAGAGGGAAGTTACAGATAACAAGAAAGGAAGGCTAGAATGAACCCTGTACTAGATTAGAGTTGAAGACATCAGTATGAACTTATGCTTAGCGTAATATATATACAAATGCATAGATAGATAGAAGATATAGAAACAACTATAGATATGCATGCATACACAGGTTAATATACAAATGTATATTACCTAGCCCTGTCAACTAAGAAAGCCTAGAATCAATAACAACTCAGTAACAATGATCACTCCAGATCTTGATTTCTTTCTCTTTTTTAACTAAAATATAGTTGACATACAATATTGATAGTTTCTGGTGTTACTACATAGTGATTTGACATTTGTGTACATTATGAAATGATCACCATGATAAGTCTAGTAACCATCTGTCCCCATACAAAGTTATTACACTATTATCAACTCCTTATGCTATATATTACATCCCCGAGGCTTATTTATTGTACAACGAAGTTTGTAGCTCTTAATCCCCTTCACCTATTTCACACCCTCCACACTCCCCTCATCTTTGGCAACTACCCACTTGTTCTATCTATGAGCTTGTTTTTGTTTCATTTTCTTTTTTAGATTCCACATATAAGTGAGAGCATACAGTATTTGCCTTCCTCTGTCTGATTTATTTCACTTAGCATGATACCCTCTAGATCTATCCATGCTGTCACAAACGACAAGATTTCATTCTTTTTTTTTTTTTTTTTTGTGGTAGGCGGGCCTCTCACTGCTGTGGCCTCTCCCGTTGCAGAGCACAGGCTCTGGACGCGCAGGCTCAGCGGCCATGGCTCACGGGCCTAGCCGCTCCACGGCATGTGGGATCTTCCAGGACTGGGGCACGAACCCGTGTCCCCTGCAATGGCAGGCAGACTCTCAACCACTGAGCCACCAGGGAAGCCCTAGATTTCATTCTTTGTTATGGCTGAGTAATATTCCATTGTGTATGTATATATGTATATATATATGATATATATATATATATATTACACATTGTTTATTCATTCATCTATCAATTAACATTTAGGTTGCTTCTATACCTTGGCTATTGTAAGTAATGCTGCTATGAACACTGGTGTGTATGTATCTTTCCAAACTAATGTTTTTGTTTTCTTGAGGTAAATACCCAGAAGTGAAATTGCTGGATCATATGGCAGTTCTACTTTGTACTTTTTGAGAAACTTCCATACTGTTTTCCATCGTGGCTGCAACAATTTACAATCCTACCAACAGTGCACAAGCATTCTCTTTTCTCCACATCCTCACCAACATTTGCTATTTATTGTGTTTTTGATAATAGCCAATCTGACAAGTGTAGGGTGATATCTCATTGTGGTTTTGACTTGCATTTCCCTGATGATAAGTGATGTTGAGCATCTTTTCATGTGTCTCTTGGCCATCTGTATGTCTTCTTTGGAAAAATGCCTGTTCAGGTCCTCTGCCTATTTTTTAAATTGGGTTGTTTGCTTTTTTTGATGTTGAGTTGTATGAGTTTCTTATATATTTCGGATATTAACCCCTTGTGAGATATATCGTTTGCAACTATCTTCACCCATTCACTAGGCTGTCTTTTCATTTTGTTGATTGTTTCCTTCACTGTGCAAAAGATTTTTAGTTTGATGTAGTCCCACTTACTTATTTTTGCTTTTGTTGCCCTTGCCTGAGGAGACAGAGCAAAAAAAATATTGCTAAGATTGATGTCAAAGAATGTACTGCCTATGTTTCCTTATAGGAGTTTCATGGTTTCAGGTCTTACACTGAAGTCTTCAATCCATTTTGAGTTTACTTTTGTGTATGGTGTGAGAAAGTAGTCCAGTTTGACTCTTTTTTTTTTTTTTTTTTTTTTTGCGTTATATGGGCCTCTCACTGTTGTGGCCTCTCCCATTGCAGAGCACAGGCTCCGGACGCGCAGGCTCAGCGGCCATGGCTCACGGGCCCAGCCGCTCCGCGGCATGTGGGATCTTCCCAGACTGGGGCACGAACCCGTGTCCCCTGCATCGGCAGGCGGACTCTCAACCACTGCGCCACCAGGGAAGCCCAGTTTGACTCTTTTAATATAGCTGTCAAGTTTTCCCAACACCACTTATTGAAGATAATTATATCATATGTATACATATATATGTATATATACACATATATATATGTGTGTGTGTGTGTATATATATATATATATATATATATATATATATATATATATATATATATATATATATATATATATATCTTGCCTCTTTCATCATATATTAATTGACCATATAAGCTTGGGTTTATTGCTGGGCTCTCTATTCTGTTCCATTGATTTGTGTGTCTGTTTTGTGCCAGTACCATACTGTTTTGATTACTGTAGCTTTGTAATATAGTTTGAAATCAGAGGGCATGATACTTCCAGCTTTGTTCTTTCTCAAGATTTCTTTGGCTCCCATACCTTCATTTCTATAATACAATTTTCCAATGAAAGGAACTGGGGTTCTTTGGAGAAATAGCTAATTCTAGGGCTAAGGAAGGGAAAATACTAGATGAGTCTGAAGTATCTTGTACTACCAGAAAATAAGGAAGTACTAAAAAGATAAAAGGAAGGGGGCATTTCAAAGGGATACAGGAGCCAACCTGAACGAATTCCCGATGGTCAAAGGTGTGACAATTTTGAGCAACAAAATAAATGAGGTAGTATTGGATTAAAACTCAAAGTATAAAATAAGTATATGTGAGTGCATACACATATAAATGAATGAATTAATAAATAAACAAAGGTGGAAAAGACACAGATATTCTTTACAGATGATTCCAAATAATATGTGTAGATACTCCCCCTTCCTGGAGGGCAAGCTTGAGTGTGGCCTGAACTTAGTGAGTTACTTCCAAAGAACAGAGAAAGAAAAGACAAAAAATAGTAACTTTACTCTGGACAAACATGGCGAACACTATGTTAACGGAGTGATCAATTTTAAGTAGTGATACTTACTAGTGATAACGCTTGCTGATATTATGTACCCCTGATATAACGTGATGAAAATGGCACTTTATTTCTGTGGTATTCTTCTCTCAAACGAATAACCCCAGTGTGATCATGAGAAAAACATCAGACTAACACAGATTGAGGGACATTCTGCAAAACATCTGACCAATACTCTACAAAAAATGTTGTTTATGAAAAACAAGGAAAAACTGAGAAACTGCCACAGACCAGAGAAGACTAAGGACACATGATGATTAAACGCAATGTTGAACCTTGGACTGGATCCTGACATTAAAAAAAAAGACATTAATGGGAAAATTGGTGATATCTGAATGAAGTTTGGAGTTTAGTTAATAGTAACATACCAATGTTGGTTTTGGTAAATGTACCATAGTAGTGTAAGACAATAACATTAGCAGAAACTGGGTGAGGAGTGTATGGGAACTCTCTGTAATACTTTCACAACTTTTCTGTGAATATAAAATTAATTCAAAATAAAAATTTTAAAGTTAAACCATATGGAATATATGAAAACGTTCACACACACATCATTAGTTTAAACAGATACACCAGTTAGATTCCTCTTTAACATATAACTAGGGAGGAATAACAGCCTTCTGAAGGCAGAGGTCCATCATTATCTGACTGTGTGACCTTAAGGAAGTTCCTTTTCAACTTGGGGCCTGAATTTTCCATCCATACTATGAGAGGTTGAACCAGATGGTCTCCAAAGGCCCTTTCAGATCTACACGTTCTGAGCTCCTTTTTAGCTGCATGGGAGGCAGGAACAGACCCTAGGAACTTCCCGTGGGTTTGATTCACAATACCAGCTGTTTTACCAAACATAAGCTCAAAGTAGAATGTTCCATGTGAGTTCCAGTCGCCAGAAATCCCAGAGAGATGGGTTCAGTAAGAAGCAGGATGAAACTGTGCATGATATAACTCTTCCTGGGCAGAGTTGTGTGTTCTACAAGAAATGAGGGCAACGTGAAAGCCATCTCTAGGTAGACATTTTTAAAAAGAAAGGAGAATGAACCAAAACTTATATTTCTATGGTTAAGATACATGTTGCTTCTTGGTGAGCCATTGGCCACTCAACCACACTGGCTAAGAAGGACACATTGCCAATAAACCAAAGTGCCTTCAAAATATCACTCTTCCTGTTCACTAGACATAGAGAGGTAATATTTGAGAGTCAGTAATGCCTACCTCCCAGAGAGAGTTGGGGTCACTCAGCGCAATCACAATATTATTACTCCCTACCCTTGAAGGTCCTTTGTCAGGACAAACTCTTCAAGGAAATAACACTTGACTCCCTACGACCAGGATGTGCTAGCTTCAGACCTTGACATTACTTCAATGGCTTTGTAGGAAAGAGATGGCTGAGAAAGATGTGCACCCTCATTTTCGAAGATAGTGACTGTGTGTGATAAATATATATATATTCTCGCACACAGTACACCAACCTCAAAACTAAAGGGCCAGATCACCATCTTGTAAAAGATTTCAACTGCCAAAAGTCTTCCTAGCTGATTCCAGCCTGACTACAGCCCAAGGGAAGGTTAAAATAATAAAGGTGGAAAATAAACCTAAAATTCAATGGAGATTTCCAAATCTTATCAACCTGCAGAGAAATAAGGAGCACCTCACTCGGAAAGGAACACAAGCCTATTCTGCCACCACCACATTTAGCTGTACTTAAACCTAATAGCTGCTTTTATATTTCATTCTTCCCTCAATCAGGACTTTCAAGAAGCCCAACTGTCAGTGTGACAGACAACCTGAGAAACTCTGGTTTTTGCCTGAAATTCATGGCTTTGAAGCCAAAGGGGTTTTTGCAGAAGGTGTTTCTTAGGACAGAGTCTTGCTTCCTTCTTTGTATTTAGATAATTTTCATAAAGAGCAAGGTGAACATTTGGTTACTATAATTTTCTTACCAGGTTAAAATTTTTTTAACCTTTATTTTCCCCCAGTACATTTGCTGCCAACACAGAAGCTCTAGTTAGATGGCAATAGAGTATACGTTTTAAAATTTTAATTTCTGCAATTTTCCCCACAAAGAAACAAAATTATGGTTATTCCTTCTATTAACACATCCCTATTGATGCTAACTTAAAATACTTAGTCTCATGGCCAGTGTTCAATAATGCAACAGTCACAGGGTAAATGGAATAATACAGAAAAGGAGAAACCAGAGAGAAAGTTGGATGGGAGAGAAGGGCAAAGAAAAGGGAAAGTGAAGAGGAAAAAAAGGAAAGATGGAAAGAAAAAAGGGAAAATAAAATAGTTGGAGAAAAACAGAGGAAGAAAAAGAAGTAAAGGAAATTCTTCCAACTTCACATTAATATTTGTTGATGATTTCTTCCATTTTAGTTGTTCATTATGACTTTGCAAGGCCTGAAAAGACAATTTTAAACATAGCTTTAATTTGTTAAGCACATCCCCATATATTAGCAACTGATTAAAAAAAATAGTACCTGAAAAAAAAGCAAAAAGATGATAGTGAAATAATAAAGCAATGAAGAAAAGTCTCAAGTTGCCACTGCTTTTTAATTTTATTGAATAGTGATACTGTAGATCTAAGAATATTTGTTGCTGAGTGTGAAATAGATTGGATTCCAATTGCTATTTGTGCATAGAGGGAGATTTTCACAAAGGCCTCAATGAAGGCCTGGCTCTCCTTCACAATAAGTCCACTGACTCATTCTCAACCCAGCTATAGGATTTTATTAGACTAGGGAGTTAATGATCCAAATTCATGCTGGTTTCAGAGCTGCTACAGAAGATGCTTCTGATCTCTCATGGAATTAAAGATCATGTGGTTCCCTCTCCCCTTGCTATTTACCTCACAGACCAGTAACACAAACACACATGCACATACTTCCTCAAATCTGTGGATTTAGCTGGCCCAAAATAATAATAAACTCCTCAAACCCAGTAAAAAAACATTATATCGATAAAAGAATCTGTTCATCAAGAAAATACAATAATTATAAATATATATACATATAACATCAGAACCCCAAAATATATGAAGCAAAAACTGACAATTGAAGGGAGAAATACACAGTTCTATAATAATAGTTGGAGACTTCAATATCCTACTTTCAATAATGGGTATAGCAACTAAACAGAAGATCAATGAAGAAATAGAGGACTTGGACAAAGCCACAAACTATTAAGACCTAACAGAAATATAGAGAACACTAGACCCAACAACAGCAGAACACACATTTTTCTCAAGTGCACATGGAACACTCTCCAGGCTAGGCTATATATTAGGCCATAAAACGAGTCTCAATAAACTCAAAAAGACTGAAATCATACAAAGTATCTTTTCCAAATTGGAAATCAAAATTAGAAAACTAGAAACTCACAAAAGTAGATATTAAACAACACATGCTTAAACAACCAGTAGGTCAAAGAAGAAATCACAAGAGAAATTGGAAAATACTTTGAGATGAAAAAAACCATAACGTATCAAAAATTATGGGATGCAGTGAAAACAGTGCTCAGAGGGAAATTTATAGCTGTATATGCCTATATGTAAAAAGAAGAAAAATCTCAAATCAATAACTTAAATTTATAACTTAAGGAGCTAGAAAGAGAATAGCAAACTAAGCCCAAAGAGAGCAGAATGAAGGAAATAATAAAGATTGAGTGCCTATAAATGAAATAGAGAATAGAAAAACAATAAAGAGAATCAATGAAATTGTAAGTTGGTTCTTTGAAAAGATCAACAAAATTTACAAACCATTGGCTAGACTGGTTAGGGGAAAAGAAGCTAAGACTCAAATTACTAAAATCAGAAATGAGGGTGGAAACATTACTACCAAGCTTACAGAAATGAAAAGGATTATAAGAAATATTATGAACAATTGTATGCCAACAGAGTAGATAAGCTAGACAAAATGGACAAATTCCTAGAAACACACAAACTACCAAAATTGAGTCAAATGGAAATAGAAAATCTGAACAGAACTTTAACAAGAGATTGAATCAGTAATCAAACCCTCCTAAAGGGCTTCCCTGGTGGCGCAGTGGTTGAGAGTCCACTTGCTAATGCAGGGGACATGGATTCGTGCCCCAGTCCAGGAAGATCCCACATGCCGTGGAGCAGCTGGGCCCATGAGCCATGGCTGCTGAGTCTGCACATCCGGAGCCTGTGCTCTGCAATGGGAGAGGCCACAACAGTGAGAGTCCTGCATATCACACACACAAAAAACAAAAAACAAAAAACCCTCCTAAAAGAAAAGTCTAGGACCAGATAGTTTCACTGATGAATTCTATCAAACATTTAGAGAAGAGTTAACACCAATTATCCTCAAACTGTTCCAAAAATGGAAGAGGCGGGAACGTTTCCTAACTCAGTCTATGAGGCCAGCATTACCCTGATACCAAAGCCAAAGGTATCACAAGAAAGCTACAGACCAATATTGCTTATAAATATAGCTGCAAAAATCTTCAAACAAGCAGAATCTAGCTGCATATTAAAAGCAGCTGGGATTTATCCCAGGAATGAAAGTGTGATTTATCCCAGGAATGACCAAGTGTGATTTATCCCAGGAATGAAAGTATGGTTCAACATACAAAATCCATCAATATAATATACCACATTAATTGAATGAAGGAAAAAACATCACATGATCATCTCAATGGATGCCAAAAAAAATCATTTGGCAAAATTCAACAACTTTTGTGATAAAAACACTCAACAAGCTAGGAACAGAAGAGAATTTCTTCAATGTGGTAAAGGGCATTTGTGAAAAACCCACAGTGAGCATCAAACTCAATGGTGAGAGACTGAGAGCTTTCCCCCTAAGATCAGGAACAACTTCTATGTAACACTGTACTAAAAGTTTTAGCCTGAGGTATTAGGTAAGAAAAAGAAATAAAAGGCAGCCAAATTGCAAAGGAAGAAGTAAAACTATCTCCATTGACAGATGACATGACCTTTTATGTAGAAAATCCTAAAAAATCCTGCAAAACACCATTAGAGCTAATAAACAAATTCAGCAAAGTTGCAGCATACAAAATCAACACACAAAAATCAGCTGTATTCTTATAATAATGGCAATGGAAATTAGGAAACAATTTCATGTTAATTAATTGTATTTGTTGAATGCATACATGCATCTTAAAATTGTTATTTTAGTGTATCTAAGATTTTGCACTTAACAATATCTCAAGAGATTTCCCTACTGTCATTAAGTTATATAGAAAAATATTCTACCCTTTGAATAGACTACAGTATGTTTATTTCTTTATAACAGAACAGTTAACTTGTTGCCAATTTTTAAAATAAGGACATTGTGATGAATAAAAAAGAAACAATTTCATTTACAATAGTATCAAAAAGAATAAAATACTTATGGATAGATTTAACCAAGGAGGTGCAAGATGTGCACTGAAAACTACAAAACACTGTTGAAAGAAACTAAATAAGACCTAAGTAAATAGAAAGATATCCTGTGTTCATGTATGGGAAGACTTACTATTGTTAAGATAGCAGAACTCCTGAAAAGATCTACAGAATCAGTGCAATCCTTATCAAAATCCCAGTGACCTTTTTGAAGAAATAGAGAAGGTAATCCTAAAATTCATTGTAAAGGACTCAGAATAGCCAAAATAATCTTGAAAAAGAGTAACAAATTTGGAGGACTCACACTTCCCAGTTTCTAAACTTACTGCAAAACTATGGTAAACAAAACAGTGTGGTACAGGCATGGGAAATGAAACAGAGATTAATGGAACATAATTTAGATTTCAGAAGTAAACCCATAGATATATGGTTAGAGTTCAACAGGGGTGCTGAGGCCATTCAATGAGGAAAGAATAGTCTCTTCAACAAATGCTGCTGGGACAACTGGATAGCAACATGCAAAAGAATGAAGATGTACACTTACCTCACACCATATAAAATTTTTAATAAAAATGGATCAAAAACTTAAATGTAAGAGCTAAAATTATAAAACTCTTAGATGAAAACCACAGGCATAAATCTTCAAGACCTTGGGTTTGACACTGGTTTCTTAGATAACACCAAAAGTATAAGCAATGAAAGAAAAAAATAGATAAATTGGATTTCACCAAAATTAAAAACCTTTGTGTCTCAATGGACACTATCAACAAAGTGAAAACACATCCACAAAATGGGAGGAAATATATGCAAATCATGTATCAAGTCTGGTATCCAGAATATCTAAAGAACTCTTACAACTAAACAACAAAAAGACAAACAATCTTGGGCAAAGGACCTGAACAGACATTCTTCCAGAGATACAAATGGTCACAAGAAAATGAAAAAATGCTCAATGTCATTAGTCATTAGAGAAATACAAATCGAAACTACAATGAGATACTACTTCACGTCCACTAGGATGTGTTTAAAAAAAGGAAAATAAGTGTTGGTGAGAATAGAGAAATTGGACACAATGACTTTTGCTCTCCCTTTGGAGGCAATCCTTCCCCAAGTCCCCGGTAACAACTGATCTGTTTTCTGTCCCTACAGATTTGTCTTTTTCAGAATGTCTCATCCTTTTTTATAGCTGAAAAATATTTACTGCATGGATAGATCATACAGTAAAATTTATTTAGCTCGTCCCCTACTGATGGACGTTTCAGTTGTTTCCAATCTTTTGCTTCAAAGGCTATCGGATACTGAGCACTTACTCTGTACCAGCCCTCATGCTAAATCTCTTTTTATCCATTCCTGTTTATAATCCTCCCAATAATGCCACAAGGTAGCCACAATTAACTCCATTAAAAAAAAAAAAACCCGGGGCCTCCCTGGTGGCGCAGTGGTTGAGAGTCCGCCTGCCGATGCAGGGGATACGGGTTCGTGCCCCGGTCTGGGAGGATCCCACATGCCGCGGAGCGGCTGGGCCCGTGAGCCATGGCCGCTGGGCCTGAGCGTCCGGAGCCCGTGCTCCGCAACGGGAGAGGCCACAGCAGTGAGAGGCCCACATACCGCAAAAAGAAAAAAAAAAAAAAAAAAAAAAAAAAAAAAAACCCCACAAACCACATCTCAGAGAAGCTAAGTAACTTGCCCAAATCACACAGCTAATAAACAGCAGAGAAAGCGTTCAAACTCAAATCTAAGACACTCTCCTCAATCTCATTAGTACCTCCCCACACTCTGACAAGTAAGTAGGGCCAGTACTATCACTTTTCGAAGATAAATAATATTTAACGTATTTTTTCTTCTTTCTTATGAGTCAATGTTGATACATTATTAACTAAAGTGCATAGTTTACATTACTGTTCGCTCTTTGTGCTGTACATTCTATGGGCTTTGGCAAATGTATAACGATACGGATCCACCATTACAATATCACACAGAATAGTTTCACTGCCCTAAAAATCCCCTGTGCTCCACCTGTTCATTCTTCCCTCCCTCCCCTTGAATTTCTGGCAATCATTGATCTTTTTACTATTTCCATAGTTTTGACTTTTCCAGAATATCATGTAGTTAGAATCCTAGAGCAGGTAGCCTTTTCAGATTGGCTTCTTTCACTTAGCAATATGCATTTAAGGGGTTTGCTGAGGCATTTATGAGTCTTCCTTATAGATCTGATGAGAAAATCTCAAGCAACCAACTTGCATAAGTGTCATCAGAAAGGTTTCTGCTTTTGAGAGCACCAAATCCTCAGATAATGAGTCTAACTTTCCTCCCTCTAGTATTTTCCGTAGGAGCTCCTTTTATCCTTTAATCTGATATTCAGTAATTTTCATGGCTTGATAGCTCATTTCTTTTTATTGCTGAATAATATTCTATTGTGTGGATGAACCACGGTGTGTTTATTCTTCACCTATTAAGGGACATCTTGGTTGCTTCTAAGTTTTGGCAATTATAAATAAATCTGCTATAAACACTTGTGTGCAGGTTTTTGTGTGGACATAAGTTTTCAGCTCACTTTGATAAATACAAAGAGGCACAATTACTGGATCATATGGTAAGAATATGTTTAGTTCTGTAAGAAGCTGTCAAAATACCTTCCAAAGTGGTTGTGCTATTTTTCAGTCCCACCAGCAATGAATTCCTGTTGCTCCATATCCTCGCCAGCATTTGGTATTGTCAGTGTTTTGGACTTTTGCCATTCTAATAGGTGTATCTATTATATTGTATACTGGTATCTCATTGTTGTTGTTTTCTTAATAGCTGATCTTTTTTTGTGGTAAGAAACACATATCAGAAAATTTACCATCTAAACCATTTTAAATGCAGTTCAATAGTATTAAGTATGTTTACACTGTTGTGAAACTGATCTCCAGAACCTTCTTGCAGAACTGAAACTCTATACTCATTAAACAACAATTCCTCTTTGCTCCTTCCCCCAGGCCCTTGTAACTATCATTCTACTTTCTATATCTATGAATTTGACTACTTTAGATATTTCATATAATTGGACTTGTATTTGTCTTTTTGTGATTGGCTTATTTCACTTAATATAATGTTCTCAAGGTTCATCAATGTTGTAGCATGTGATGGGATTTCCTTCCTTTTCAGATGCTGCATAGTATTCCATTGCATGTATATACCACATTTTGTTTATTCACTCATCCATTGATGGACATTTGGGTTGCTTCCACCTCTTGGCTATTGTGAATATTACTGCTCTGAACATGGGTGTGTTCATTAATGTTTTATTTTGCAATTTCCTCATGATATAAGATGTTCGGCATCTTTTCATATGCTTATTTGCCATTGGTATATATTCTGTTCAGATATTTTACCCATTTTTAAATTAAGTTGTTTTCTTATTGTTTACTTTTTAAAGTTCTTTATATATTTTGGACACCAGTCCTTTAATAGGAAGTACTTCCTCCTGGTCTGTGGTTTGTCTTTTTATTCTTTTAATAGTGTCTTCCACAGAGCAGAAGTTCTAAGTATTAACTGAGCCCAGGGACTTCCCTGGTGGCACAGTGGTTAAGAATCTGCCTGCCAATGTGGAGGACACGGGTTTGATACCTGGTCCGGGAAGATCCCACATACCACAGAGCAACTAATCCCATGCACCACAACTACTGAGCCTGCACTCTAGAGCCCATAAGCCACGACTACTGAGCCTGTGCACCACAACTACTGAAGCCCACATGCCTAGAACCCATGCTATGCAACAAGAGAAGCCACCACAGTGAGAAGCCCGTGCACTGCAAGAAAGAGTAGCTCCGGCTCACCGCAACTAGAGAAAGCTCATGTGCAGCAATGAAGGCCCAATGCAGCCAATAAATAAATAAATAAATAAATAAATAAATAAATAAATAAGCCTAACTTACTAATTTTTCTTTAATGGTTCATGCTTTTGGTGTTGTATCTAAAAAGTCATCACCAAACACAATGTCACCTAGATTTCCTCCTTTGTCATCATCTAGAAGTTTAATAGTTTCCGTTTTATATTTTGGTCTATGATGCATTTTGAGTTAATTTTTGAAAAAGATGTAATGTCTGTATCTAGATTCACTTTTTTACACGTGGATGTCCCCTTGTTCCACCAGTAGTTGTTGAAAAGACTATCCTTTCTCCACTGAATTGCCTTTGCTCCTTTGTAAAAGATCAGTTGGCTATATTTGTGTGTGTGTGTGTGTGTGTGCGTGTATTCTGTTCCACTGATCTATTTGTGTATTCTCTTGCTAATACCACACTGTCCTAACTACTGTAACTTTATAGCAGGTCTTGAAGTTGGATAGTGTCAGTCCTCTAGCTTTGTTCTTCTGCTTCAATATTGTGTTGGCTATTCTGTGTCTTTTACCTTCTCATATAAACTTGAGTGTTTGTTGGCATCTTCCAAATAACTTACTGGGATTTGATTGAGACTGGGTTAACTCTATACATCAAGTTGGGAAGAACTGACATCTTGATAATATTGAGTCTCTCTGTCCATGTACATGGAATATCTCTCCATTTATTTAGATCTTCTTTGATCTCTTTCATCAGACTTTTGTTTTTTTCCTCATACAGATCATATTTTTGCACATTGTACATATTTTGTTAGGTTTATACCTAAGTATTTCATGTTTTTGGTGCTAATGTAAATTGTATTGTGTTTTAGATTTCATAATTAATTGCTAGTGTATAAGAAAGCAATTAACTTTTGTATGTTAACCTTGTATCCTATAACCATGCTATAATCACTCATTATTTCCGAGAGAGTTTTTTGTCGCTGATTCTTTGGGATTTTCTATGTAAACAATCAGGTCTTCTTCAAACAAAAATAGCTTTATTTCTTCCTTCCTAATACCTTTTATTTCCTTTTCCTGTCTTACTACATTATCTAGGACTTTCCAGAAAAATATTTAATAGAAGTGGTGAGAGTGGACATGCTTGTCTTGCTCCCCATCTTAGGAAAGCATCTAATTTGTCACCATTAGCTATGATGTTAGCTGTAGATTTTTGGTAGTTGTTGTTTATCAAATTGAGGAATTTCCCCTATATTCCTAGTTTGTTAAGAATTTTTTTTAATCAAAAAATGGTGTTAGATTTTGTCAAATGCTTTTTCTTCACCTATTGATATGATCATATGATTTTTCTTCTCTAGCCTGTTCATGTGATGGATTACATTAATTGTATTTCAAATGTTGAAAAAGTCTTGCATACTTGGAATAAATCCCACTTGGTTGTGTTGTGTAATTCTTTTGATACATTATTGGATTGTTTTGCTAATATTTTTGAGGATTTCTGCATGTATGTTCATGAGAGATATGTAACTTTCCTTTCTTGGTCTTTGTCTGGTTTTGTTATTAGGATAATGCTGGCCTTATAAAATGGTTTAGGAAGTATTCCCTCTACTTCAATTTTCTGGAAGAGATTGTACAATTTCTTCCTTAAATGTTTGGTAGAACTCACCAGTGAACCAATCTGGTCCCGGTGCTTTCTGTTTGGGAAGGTTAATTATTGATTCAATTTCTTCAATAACTATATAGGCTCTATTAGCTTTTACATATGGCATTCTAAGGCTCTCTAATCTCTAAACAAAGATGACCCTTTCAAATTACAATGGAAATGGAAAGGAGCTTTTTTGTTGTTGGAGGAGGGAGTACATTTCTGCTTAAAAAAACAAAAAGTTCTAACACTTTCCTGTCACATCTGGAACATTATTTCTACTAGGAATAAAAAGCAAAAATAAAAGTCATAATATAATTAAAATTGTAGGACCATTCCTGTGTCCAGATGGGGCAAAGGCAACTGTTCACTTCAGTGTGTATGACTTGGAATCTATGAAACATGGAACTCTGTTTCACAAGAAACCTGAACAGAAAATCACCAGAAAAGTCAGAGAGCTGTACTTACACTGTTTTTTCTTTATTTGTGGAATCTTCAGAGGAGTTGGTCAACCCCCAGCGTAATAGCTTAATAGACTAAAATATCGAGCTAGAAATGTTGTGCCAACACTGGACCAAAGGACACTAAGCAGAGACATTAGTTCAGTGGCCTCATTTAACAGATAAAGAAACTGATTCATATGACATGCTGGAGCTTGAACTCAGGTTTCCTCATGCCAAATCCATTGCTCTTTCTACTGCACACACTGCATTTGCAGCCCCCTTCCCCCAATACCCATGCCCACAGTGCCTAAGTTTCAAGACTTTCCAGTATCAATCACATTTGCATCTTATGCAGTGTTTAGCACATGGTAGGTACTCATTGTTCGGCTGAATGATGAGGGTGTTTGGTTTACTGCATGTGAAGGAGCAGAAATAAGAGTGGAGTAATAAACATTGGAACCCAGGAAACTCAAAGTCAGTTATTGGTGGAACCGGCTTTTAAACAGGATTACAAAATAATTCTATGAGAGGAGAGGCTCTATCAAAGGGAAGAAAGAAAATATATCAACATCGCTTTGGTATTTTTGAAAAGAAGAAAATTTCAGTGTGTTTTCTTCTCTAGACAGAGAAAGATAATGATTGCAAGTTATAAATTGAATCATCCTTGTACTACTTGAAAGCTGTATTGCTTTGTAATTAGGATTTTTTAGAAAATTACAATTACAAAAAGCTCGTCTCAAGGATAAGAGGCCTTTTTATTTATTTTAATTTTTAATAAATGCTAGCCTTCAAGGATAAAATGGGGAGAGATGTGGAGGTGGAGGTTTTCTAGTGGGTTTACATTAAATAACATACATTAGTATGTAAATTACTGTTCTTGCTTAATCTTGTGTCAATCATATAGCTCTAACTTTAAAACCTAAGCAATATGGTCTACCATAACCTTGGCAGAAACAAATCAAAGTATAAGTAACCTAAGCTCCAGTTTTGAGGAGTATGGTGCAATGAAAAGAGCACTGAATTGAGCATTAGGATCTCTGGATTCTAGTGTTATCTCTGACATTATTATGTCACCTTAAGCAATTCATTTCTCCTCTAGGCCTTAGTTTTCTCATGTGTAAAACAGTCCTAACAACTTCTAAGGTTCATTGTGAAGATCAAATGAAATAACACAAATGAAGTTTATCAACTGCTCTACAAATTAGGAATGACATAATGGCTCAACAGAGCAACCTCATTTACTTCTTCCAAAACTCTATGAACAAACCAGAATCAAAGGGCTGTAGTACAAAGTCCAAGGACTACTCATAACAGCTACTATTTATTGAGTACCTACAACATGCCAAGCACTGAACTTTATATACATTATCTCACATAATATTCACAACATTTAACATTAACAACTATGCAAGAGAAATTACTATTATCTATATTCTACAAAGGAGAGTAGTGAGGCACATTAAAGAAGCAGCAATATAGCAATGGTCCTATAGTAAGTGTGAGAAAGAGGAATTCAAAGCCAGGTTTGTTTAAGCCCTAAGGATACACTCTTCTACCCCCATATAGTCCAGATCACAATGAGACTTGCTCTAACTGTATATGTAAACAATACATTTTAGATCACTCAGCCCGGCATTTGCAGTCTTCAAAGATAAGGCTTACATAGTTTACCTTTCCAGTATCATCTCCCAATACGACTTCCCCTTTCATTTTCCCTTTCCTTCCATATATCACCTGTAGGCCATGTGCCATGGGATTGGTTCCTTCCTGTAAGTGCATAAGAAAGTATCCTACTTGAAATAGAAGCTGTTTGCATTTCAGGGTCTCGTTATTGATAACATTGCCTTATGTCTGGTGTTAAAAACTGCAATTCACATATTTAGCATAGTAATCTTATAGACAAATCCAAAGACTCCACCGGTTTCAGGTATTCACTTACAGCTCTATTCCTTAGCTAGTAGCATTTTTTAAACATCTTTATTGGAGTATAATTGCTTTACAATGTTGTGTTAGTTTCTGCTGTATAACAAAGTGAATCAGCTATATGTATACAAATATCCCCATATTCCCTCCCTCTTGGGTCCCCCTCCCATCCTCCCTTTCCCATCCCTCTAGGTGGTCACAAAGCACCGAGCTAATAGCAATTTTAACATAGCCTAGATTGAGGAGACTAGCAGTGAGGGCTAAGACTGAGTTCACATGCTGTCAGCAAAAGTCATCCACACCTCTAAGCAAGGTAGTTAGTGTTGCCTAGCCATCTCTCTGAGCCTGTAGGTTGCTTAGATTCTTTGAACCCACTTCTGACACACACACACACACACACACACACACACACACACACACACACAACTTGGAGAGGAAACTAGCAGTATCACAAAGCCAGCTTCCCACTTTCTTGGCTACCCACGTCACAGTAACAGGATTCTCATTTTCTTCATAGGGTCCCAAGATGGTAAACTCCTGAGTTATGTAGGGATAAAGCCTCTGTGCTCCTTGCCCTTGCCTTCCAGGCATTAAAAAGTATCTCTTAGTAAGGGGGTTGGGTTGGTATGATAAATTCCCATCTGAACATAAGAGAAGGAAAACTCTAGCTTCAAAGAAAACATTTACGTGGTTCAATTAATCCCTCCCCTTCCAACCAGATATCTAAACCATAATTTGCTGAAAAATATGTTGCTATGACTTAGTGAAGATTAGATAGAGGGCAGAATTGTACCCTGGGAATAATTAGGAGGTAGAGTTTCATGCTATCAGTATTTCTAGCATTCTGCCACAGTAAATAGTGACTAACACATCTCAGAAGCTATTCTATTCACTATTAATGACTAACAATAATTCATTTGGTACATATAATTTACACATAGGATCCAAACAACATCCAAACTTAATTAAAACTATACACACATATACATGCATCCCCCACACCAAATTAATATATAGTTTCCCTAGCTCAATAGCTTCTTTTAAAAAATGTATTTAAATAAAGTTCTTTGTTAGCTCCTTAAAGTAAAACAGACATTTACCAAGTTAATTAGGACCTTTAATCTTCATTGTGTTTAATGTTTCATATTCTTTTGACAGTTAAGATCTCATATTCTTTGTAAAGATGCCAAATCAGGCTTCTTTTCTCTTCATTCAAGGATGATGTAAGAAACAGATCAGCAAATACTACATAGGGCAATATGACACCAAGAGGAGGAGGGGAAGGCTAAAGAAGATCAGAGTCAGTGCTACAAGAGACAACAAGTCTCAGGAGGACAAGAAATAGGAGTAAGAAAAGTTGAGAGTAAAAGGAAATCAGAGGAAAGAAGATAAGATTAGGGAAATATATCTAAAGAGAGAGTTTCAAGAAAAGCCTATCATTTATCCTATATTTTCAGAAACCCAGAGAGCTTAACTGCTTGTCCAAGGTCATAAAAGAGGTAGAACTAGGACCAGAGGCCAAGTATTTTGATTCCAAGTGCAGCACAACTGTAGCTTTCTCTCCTGGTGTGATTGATCTCTGGCGGCTGAGTTGGGAAAACCTACTGTAACGAACAAATCACAAGTCTAAGAGTAACACTGCTTTTTAATCCTAGAGAATATTGGCCTACCTATTTATTTTCTTTATACTTTAGTTCCTCCTACTGTCAAACAGCAAGCATAATAACAGGCCCAAAATTCCCAGGGAGGATGTGAGGCTAAAGAAGAGAGGTGAGAAAACACTTAGAAAAGAATTATTTCATTAAATTGAGATTCTTTAAGGAGCTGCAATAATTAGATGGCACAGCCTTATTACACAGAAAGAAAGCAAACAATTCAGAGCCTCCACACTACTCTGCATTAAATTCAAAATTTAAACAAAATGAAAATCAAAATGAAAGGCAGACATCTAAAATAACATGCTGAAAAAATCCATACTGTAAATAACTGCTCCCAGGTCCCTCCTTGAGACAAGGAACTTTTTACCAAGTGCTGCCCACAGGTGCCACCAAACAGAGCCCAGAGAAATTCTATGCATTCTAAAGACAAGTTCTGTAAACTTTGACAGTGGGTGGGATTAAACCAGTATTCTATTTGAGACAATAAGTGTCTTGTGAAAGCATCTAGGTAAGAACATGTGCATACATGAAAATAAACACACATACATTTTTCTCTCACAACTAGTGAGCTAGTAGCTACATCAGAACTAGAAGCCAGGTTTCTTCACTCAGAGTTCAATTCACTAGACTGTGAGTTCTATGACAGCAGGAATTTTCATCTGTACATCTGTATTTTCACTGATGTATTGCCAGCATCACCAGTACTCAGTGGTTTTATTGAGAACATGTATTCATTTAGCATGTATTAAGGACTCAAAAAAGAAGTTAATGCTTTTAATGCATTTCTTTCAGTTGTGAAGGTCAAATGAGATAACAGTTGTGAAAACATTTTGTTTATAAATGACAATATATATGAAAAGGGATCATGAGAATTAAATCACAGCATTTCAGAGCTTAACAGTACCTTAGTATTGGCCATGGACACTGCTACTCAGAACCAGAATTTCTGAATTGATTTGTCATAAGGAGAGATTTATTGTCATCCCTGTAGCACATCTCAACAAGATGGACAATGGGTTACCTGTTCTTACTCCAAGGAACTGGTGCTGCCAGGACACTGACATGTTATTGTATTTAATCATCACAACCAGTTGCCAAGGCAGGAATTATTGTCCTATTTTGCAGGTAGGGAAACTCTGAGCTCAGCAAGTTTAACTGGAAGGCCCAAGTGGAAAAGCCAAGAACTGACCATTAATTAGTCAGATCCTCTCTTCTTAAAGATAAGTATATATTTCTACTTTGTACTTTGTATCCTGCATGATTGTACATGGGCAGTATCTCTGGAAACAACTCTAAAAGGAACATAAAGTCATCTTGCTGGTATAAGTCAACATTTCGAGTACTGTTGTGGAATCCAAACTGTTAGAGAGGTTCACAATAGTATATGGATCCAGACTTAAATATTATGAAATACCTTATTCTACTTCAATACATAGCCATGTGCCAGGTCTCATGCTATTCACTGGTGGGGGGTGGGGAACAAAACAGAAGTGTAGCCCCTATCCCTGGGGAGCCTCCATTTTATCTAGGAGTTCTGTATCTGATGCATGTGAAACAAACAACTTGACAATAATACAAGGTAGACTATGTAACTGACACAAACCAATAGCCAACAATACGTGACTGAATATATAATTGACATGATACAATTACAGAACAATAGAAACTAAATATATAATTGACTTCCTAATTTTGAACTCTGTGTTGGTTAATAAATGACACCCCATACATTTTTCTGTTGTCATGGACCCTCAGGAAACTTTCTATTTGCTTTAATTTCTAGATAAAGTGGGCTGAGCTCTGGGACTGGATTGGCAATGTTCCAGTCACTGCTGTCAGTGAGCTGCCTTGCCTTTCCAGAGAGACCCCTGGAGGGCAGAGAATCTTTGCATCAGTGGAATAAACCATGTCAATTTAAATCACTAATCAGGAAGAATCAATTTAATCAATATTTCTATAAAGAATACACACTGAGATTGGTTCAAGATGGCGGAGTAGAAGAATGTGCTCTCACTCTCTCTTGTGAGAGAACGAGAATCACAACTAACTGCCAAAGAATCATCGACAGGAACTCACCAAGAAAGATACCCCACATCCAAAGACAAAGGAGAAGCCACAATGAGATGGTAGGAGGGGCGCAATCACAATAAAATCAAATCCCATAACTACTGGGTGGGTGACTCACAAACTGGAGAACACTTATACCACAGAAGTCCCCCCCCCACTGGAGTGAAGGTTCTGAGCCCCACGTTGGGCTTCTCAACCTGGGGGTCTGGCAATGGGAGGAGGAATTCCTAGAGAATCAGACTTTGAAGGCAAACAGGATTTGATTACAGGACTTCGACAGGATTGGGGGAAACAGAGATTCCACTCTTAGAAGGCACACACAAAGGAGTGTGCACATTGGGATACAGGAGAAGGAGCAGTGACCCCATAGGAAACTGAACCAGACCTACCTGCAAGTGTTGGAGGGCCTCCTGCAGAGGCGGGGGTCGGGGGGGCTATGTCTCACCGAGAGGACAAGGACACTGGCAGCGGAAGTTCTGGGAAGTACTCCTTGGTGTGAGCCCTCTCAGAGTCCGCCATTAGCCCCACAAAAGAGCTTGGGTAGGCTCCAGTGTTGGGTCACCTCAGACCAATCAACAAGGAGGGAACCCAGCCCCACCCTACAGCAGACAAGCGGATTAAAGTTTTACTGAGCTCTGCCCACCAGAGCAAGAGCCAGCTCTACCCACCACCAAACACCCCCATCAGGAAAGTTGCACAAGCCTCTTAGATAGCCTCATCCACCAGAGAGCAGACAGCAGAAGCAAAAAGAGCTACAATCCTGCAGCCTGTGGAACAAAAAACACATTGACAGAAAGATAGACACGATGAAAAGGCAGAGGGCTATGTACCAGATGAAGGAACAAGATAAAACCCAAGGAAAACAACTAAATGAAACGGAGATAGGCAACCTTCCAGAAAAAGAATTCAGAATAATGATACTAAAGATGATCCAGGACCTCGGAAAAAGAATGGAGGCAAAGATCGAGAAGATGCAAGAAATGGTTAACAAAGACCTAGAAGAATTAAAGAACAGACAAACAGAGATGAAAATACAATAACTGAAATGAAAAATACACTAGAAGGAATCAATAGCAGAATAATTGAGGAAGAAGAACTGTTAAGTGACCTGGAGGACAGAATGGTGGAATTCAATGATGCAGAACAGAATAAGGAAAAAAGAATGAAAACAAATGAAGACAGCCTGAGAGACCTCTGTGACAACATTAAATGCAAACATTCACATCATAGGGGTCCCAGAAGGAGAAGAGAGAGAGAAAGGACCCGAGAAAATATTTGAAGAGATTATAGTAAAAAACTTCCCTAAAATGGGAAAGGAAATAGCCACCAAAGTCCAAGAAGCGCAGACAGTCCCAGGCAGGATAAACCCAAGGAGAAACACGCTGTGACACATAGTAATCAATTGGAAAAAATTAAAGACAAAGAAAAATTATGGAAAGCAGCAAGGGAAAAACGACAAATAACATACAAGTGAACTCCCATAAGGTTAACAGCTGATTTCTCAGCAGAAACTCTGCAAGTCAGAAGGGAGTAGCATGACATATTTAAAGCGATGAAAGGGAAGAAACTACAACCAAGATTACTCTACCTGGCAAGGATCTCATTCAGATTCGATGGAGAAATCAAAAGCTTTACAGACAAGCAAAAGCTAAGAGAATTCAGCACCACCAAACCAGCTCTACAACAAATGCTAAAGGAACCTCTCTAAGTGAGAAACACAAGAGAAGAAAAGGACCTACAAAAAGAAACTCAAAATAATTAAAAAATGGCAATAGGAACATGCATATTGATAATTACCTTAAACATGAATGGATTAAATGCTGCAACCAAAAGACACAGGCTCACTGAATGGATACAAAAACAAGACCCACATATACGCTGTCTAAAAGAAACCCACTTCAGACCTAGGGACACATTCAGACTGAAAGTGAGGGGATGGAAAAAGATATTCCATGCAAATGGAAATCAAAAGAAAGCTGGAGTAGCAATACTCATATCAGATAAAATAGACTTTAAAATAAAGAACATTATAAGAGACAAGGAAGGACACTACATAATGATCAAGGGATCAATCCAAGAAGAAGATATAACAATTATAAATATATATGCACCCAACATAGGAGCACCTCAATATGTAAGGCAACTGCTAACAACTATAAGAGGAAATTGACGGTAGCACAATAATAGTGGGGGGCTTTAACACCTCACTTACACCAATGGACAGATCATCCCAACAGAAAACTAATAAGGAAACACAAGATTTAAATGACAGAACAGACGAGATAGATTTAATTGATATTTATAGGACATTCCATCCAAAAACAGCAGATTACACTTTCTTCTCAAGTGTGCATGGAACATTCTCCAGCATAGATCACATCTTGGGTCACAAATCAAGCCTCAATAAATTTAAGAAAACTGAAATCACATCAAGCATCTTTTCTGACCACAATGCTATGAGATTAGAAATCAATTACAGGGGAAAAATGTAAAAAGCACAAACACATGGAGGCTAAACAATACGTTACTAAATAACCAAGAGGTCACTTAAGAAATCAAAGAGGAAATCAAAAAATACCTAGAGACAAATGACAATGAAAAGACGACAATCCAAAACTTATGGGATGCAGCAAAAGCAGTTCTAAAAGGGAAGTTTATAGCAATAAAATCCTACCTCAAGAAACAAGAAAAATCTCAAATGAACAATCTAATATTACACCTAAAGGAACTAGAGAAAGAAGAACAAACAAAACCCAAAGTTAGCAGAAGGAAAGAAATCATAAAAATCAGAGCAGAAATAAATGAAACAGAAACAAGGAAAACAATAGCAAAGATCAATAAAACTAAAAGCTGGTTCTGTGAGAAGATAAACAGAATTGATAAGCCTTTACCCAGACTCATCAAGAAAAAGAGGGAGAGGACTCAAATCAATAAAATTAGACATGAAAAAGGAGAAGGTACAAGAGACACCACAGAAATACAAAGCATCCTACGAGACTACTACAAGCAACTCTATGCCAATAAAATGGACAACCTGGAAGAAATGGATAAATTCTTAGA
Organism: Mesoplodon bidens; assembly: GCF_964165515.1. Lineage (NCBI taxonomy): Eukaryota > Metazoa > Chordata > Mammalia > Artiodactyla > Ziphiidae > Mesoplodon > Mesoplodon bidens. Next base: position 78,158,235 of record NC_138163.1, on the reverse strand, counting down.
AAGGTATGACCTTCCAAGACTGAACCAAGAGAAATAGAAAATATGAACACATCAATCACAAGTAATGAAATTGAAACTGTGATTAAAAACCTTCCTACAAACAAAAGTCCAGTACCAGATGGCTTCACAAGGGAATTCTATCAAACATTTAGAGAAGAGCTAACACCCATCCTTCTCAAATTCTTCCAAAAAATTTCAGAGGAAGGAACACTTCCAAACTCATTCTATGAGGCCAAAATCACCGTGATCACAAAACCAGACAAAGATACTACAAAAAAGAAATTTACAGAACAATATCACTGATGAATATAGATGCAAAAATCCTCAACATAATACCAGCAAACAGAATTCAACAATACATTAAAAGGATCATTCACCAGGATCAAGTGGGATTTATCCCAGGGATGCAAGGATTCTTCAATATACACAAATAAATCAATGTGATAAACCATATTAACAAATTGAAGGATAAAAACCATGTGATCATCTCAATAGATGCAGAAAAAGCTTTTGACAAAATTCAACACTGATTTATGATAAAAACCCTCCAGAAAGTAGGCATAGAGGGAACCAACCTCAACATAATAAAGGCAAACCCACAGCAAGCATCATTCTCAATGGTGAAAAACCAAAAGCATTTCCTCTAAGATCAGGAACAAGACAAGGATGTCCACTCTCACCACTATTATTCAACGTAGTTTTGGAAGTCCTAGCCACGGCAATCAGAAAAGAAAAAGGAATACAAATTGGAAAAGAAGAAGTAAAGCTGTCACTGTTTGCAGGTGACATGACACTGTACATAGAGAATCCTAAAGATGTCACCAGGAAACTACTAGAGCTAAGCAATGAATTTGGTAAAGTTGCAGGATACAAAATTAATGCACAGAAATCTCTTGTATTCCTATACACTAATGATGAAAAATCTGAAGGGGAAATTAAGGAAACACTCCCATTTTCCGTTGCAAGAAAAAGATTAAAATGCCTAGGAATAAACCTATCTAGGGAGACAAAAGACCTGTATGCAGAAAACTATGAAACACTGATGAAAGAAATTAAAGATAATACAAACAGATGGAGAGATATACCATGTTCTCGGATTGGAAGAATCAATATTGTGAAAATGACTATACTACCCAAAGCAAACTACAGATTCAATGCAATCCCTATCAAATTACCAATGGCATTTTTTCAGAACTAGAACAAAAAATCTTAAAATATGTATGGAGACACAAAGACCCCGAATAGCCAATGGAGTCTTGAGGGAAAAAAACTGAGCTGGAGGATTCAGACTCCCTGACTTCAGACTACACTACAAAGCTACAGTAATCAAGAGAATATGGTACTGGCACAAAAACGGAAATATAGATCAATGGAACAGGATAGAAAGCCCAGAGATTAATATCAAAAAAAAACAAACAACCCACTCAGAAAATGGGTAGAAGACCTAAATAGACATTTCTCCAAAGAAGACCTACAGATGACCAAGAAGCACATGAAAAGCTGCTCAACATCACTAATTATTACAGAAATGCAAATCTAAACTACAATGAGGTATCACCTCACACCAGTTAGAATGGGCATCATCAGAAGATCTACAAACAACAAAGGCTGGAGAGGGTGTGGAGAAAAGGGAACATTCTTGCACTGTTGGGGGGAATGTAAATTGATACAGTCTCTATGGAGAACAGTACGGAGGTACCTTAAAAAATGAAAAATAGAATTACCACATGATCCAGCAATCCCACTACTGGGCATATACCCAGAGAAAACCATAATTGAAAAAGACACATGCACCCCAATGTTCATTGCAGCACTATTTACAATAGCCAGGTCATGGAAGCAACCTAAATGCCCATCAACAGACAAATGAATAAAGAAGTTGTGGTACATATATACAATGGAATATTACTCTGCCATAAAAAGGAACGAAATTGGGTCATTTGTAGAGATGTGGATGAATCTAGAGACTGTCACACAGAGTGAAGTCAGAAGGAGAAAAGCAAATATCATATATTAACACATATATGTGGAACCTAGAAAAATGGTACAGATGAACCAGTTTGCAGGGCAGAAATGGAGACACAGATGTAGAGAACAAACGTATGGACACCAAGGGGGGAAAGCGGTGGGGGGGGGCGGGGGTGGTGTGATGAACTGGGAAGTTGGGATTGACATATATACACTAATATGTATAAAATTGATAACTAATAAGAACCTGTTGCATAAAAATATAAAATAAATAAATAAATAAATAAATAAAGCACTTGGAGGGAAAAAGAAAAAGAATGCGCACTTGTTTGATTTAACCTTAATACATATTCTTTACAACTTAGATGCAGGATTTATTTTTAGAAGATATGTACGTATACAATTAAAGCAGTGGTTTATATTTTACATTTTAAGATTAGTTTTCAGCTTCATCATGAAACTGAATGATGTATTTTTTATTTTATGTATCAAAGCTAACTGAAATAAATCCTTTCATGATCACTTGGAAATATATGGAATTAAGGCCACTATCTTATTGGTGTCAAAGGCATGATCATTTCAGGGTTTCAAATCTGAGTGACTGGGAGCCATTCCTATGCCCTAAAATATATCAGGGTCACCAAATCTAATCTCTATTGCATGTTTTCGCAGTGCTAATAGTGCCCCATGCTAGGCCTTTTTTGCCTCACAGTTGGGTTAAGGCAAGAGCTTTCTAGCTGCTCTCTCTGCCTCTAAAACATTTTCTACACTGCTAGCAAAACATTCTCTTGAAAAATATCCCTTTGCACATGTTCTCATCTCCCCACTCAGAAACCATCAGTGGTTCCCTACTGCTCACAGTGGCTTTTTCTTGGTATTAAGGAGCTTTACGATCTGAACCTATTGCATTTCAACATCCTCAACCACTACTCCCTAATATGAAATTCTTGCCCCCTAACCAAACTGCTGCACTTACTGCCTCCCTCATATGACAGTATTTCCATTTCTGTCTCTGCACCTTAACACTATTTATTAACAACGTAGAGAATTCCATTCTTTTCCTTCAGTTCCAGTTTTCCTTCACCATCTTGTTCAAGTCCTACCTTTTTCAAAAGTTTTCTTCAACTACCTTAGCTCACAATGACCTTTTTCTTACTTTAAAAAATTTATTTAAAAATTTCCCCACAGATTTATTGAGACATAATTGACATATAACATTGTGTAAGTTTAAGGTGTTCAACATGTTGATTTGATGCACTTACATATTGTGAAATGATTACCAAAGTAGCATCAGTTAACACCTCCATAACCTCACATAACTACCATTTCTTTTTGTGGTGAGAACATTTAAGATCTACTCTCTTAGCAAAATTCAAGTGTATGATACAGTATCACTGACGACAGTCACCATGCTGTACATTAGATCTCCAGAACTTATTCATCTTATAACTGGAATTGTTTACCCTTTGACCAACATCCTCCCATTCCTGCCCCACCTGGCCCAGCCCCTGGAAACCACCATTCTAATCTGTTTTATGAGTTTATCTTTTTTAGATTCCACATATAAGTGAGATCATACAGTATTTGTCTTTGTCTGATTTATTTCACTTAGCATAATGCCCTCAAGTCCACCCACATTGTTCCAAATGGAAGGATTTCCTTCTTTCTCATTGTTGAATTATGTGTATATATATTGTATATATATATATGTTATAATATGTATATATATGTATATATAAATATATACATATATATATATAATATATATATATCACATCTTCTTTATCCATCAGTGTTAGCAGACACTTAGGTTGTTTCCATATCTTGGCTATTGTGAATAACGCAGTAATGACCATGGGAATGCAGATAGATATCTCTTCAAGACTCTGATTTTATTTCCTTTGGATATATATCCAGAAGTGGGATTGCTGGATCAAAGGGTAGTTCTATTTTTAATTTTTTGAGGAACCTCCATACTGCTTTTCATAGTGGTTGAACCAATTTACTTTCCCACCAACAATGCACACCAGTTCCTTTATCTCTGCAGCCTCACCAACAATTATTACTTCTTGTCTTCTTGATGACAGCCATTCTAACAGGTGTGAGGTGGCATCTCACTGTGGTTTTGATTTGCATTTCCCTGATGACTAGTTATGTCGGGCATATTGTCATTTGTACATTTCTGGAAAAATGTCTATTCAGTTATTTTGCCCATTTTTAAATTGGATATATATATATATATATATATATTGCTATTGAGTTGCATCAGTTCATTATATATTTTGGGGACTAACCCCTTAACAGATATATGATTTGCAAATATTTTTTCCCATTCAGTCGGTTGCCTTTTCATTTTGTTGATTGTTTCTCACCAAACAATGAGCATTTATGCTATTTTTATTTAGAGCAAAATTATCTACGTGCTAAATCAAGTGAACATATCTTTGAATCTTACAAATCTAAGGTAAGGTTTTTTGTTTTAAATTCAAGCCCCGTTAATATGAAAAGAAACTAAAATATTGGCTTTTGTAGCTAATTTATTCAGCCATTTCCTTTACAGATTGGAAAAGATGAGTTCCTACTTTTTTAACTCCCAAATGATTTATTCTATTTAGAATGAATAGATAATGAATAAGCAAATGCCCTCTTTATACTTAGAGATGAAAGCATTGCTTTTAAAAGCTAGATTAACATTTTAATGGTTTTTAATAACCCTCCTGCTTAAGTGCATCCCCCTCCACTTGGTATGACTTTCTTTAAAACCTCATCAGTAAACATAGATTCCTGAATGAGTTATCCTTAACCCTGAAATTTCTTACTTTTATATGAGGGGATGACAGTAAAATATCCATATCACAAGTAACTCCTTTTCTTCAGCAGTTGAGGACTTGGTAAGAAAATGAGTATGAGGTAGCATAGCATCAGCTGTGACCTATTAAGCTCTCCCAACAACTTAAATGATAATATAATGAAATCTGTGAGCATTAACATATTAAAATGTATTTTTGTATAGACTTCTTACACAACACATTTTAATACACTTTAGAGCCCAATTTGAAATCTGATTTCTCCACCTAAATTACTCTTATTTACCCTATTCTGTCTTCATTTGTACCATTAGAATATGAAAGTATATTTAATTCACCATTGTGAAATAAAAGAACTTGAGATATTCAGAGATATTTTATTTAGTTAGGTTTCTAATCTAGGCAAAAGCCTTCAGTGAAACAAATAATTAGTGTTGGGAATAGAAAGCTAAACAGAAATTCAATACATGAATTTGCTATTTTTATTCTTAGTCTTTAGCCATTACAAATGGACTCAAAGAATGGAAGATGACCATAACATCAATGCTGTGGCCGGTCTTAAACTACCAGTTCCTACTGAAGAAGCCCCACATTACACTAGTCATCATACAGTTCATACAACATCATGGTCCACATTCCAGAAGATTAAGGCAAGACAACAAAAGCTTCCCACATCATCTTTTATGAATAGTGAAAGAAAATACACCAGATTCCTTTAACAGTCCACATACCACTGGGTCAGGTAGACCTTAAAAGTCACCTAAATCAAAGCCCCATCTGATGCTGAAGTACCTCCATTGAAGAGTAGTATGCTCACTACCCCCTGAAATTAGTCATCACATTCCATGCTCACCTATGTCGAGACAAACTTTCTTTCCCTATAGCTTCTGCCATATAATAGACATCTAATTCCTCTGTCTTTTAAGCCTTTGAGATAAAGACAGAAATCATGCCACCTCTTCCCAGTCTTTTCTTTTTTAGGGTAAACAACCCGATTCCTTTAATCTTTTCTGCAACTCCACTTTCCTAATAATAGCTCTAATTTCTTTAGTTCTAGGTGATGTTACACAGTAGAAATGGTAACTTTAATCTCTGTGCTTTAGTAGAAAACAACTGCTTCTTTTAAGAAGAACCTTTTTCTGACTTCTCTTCATACACCTCCCTCATTCCTTATCCAACATTGTCTTTTCTTTCCTTCCCCTTTCTTCTTTATTTTATTTTATTTTATTTTATTTATTTATTTTTGCGGTATGCGGGCCTCTCACTGTTGTGGCCTCTCCCGTTGTGGAGCACAGGCTCCGGACGCACAGGCTCAGTGGCCATGGCTCACGGGCCCAGCCGCTCCACGGCATGTGGGATCTTCCCAGACTGGGGCACGAACCCGTGTCCCCTGCACCGGCAGGCGGACTCTCAACCACTGTGCCACCAGGGAAGCCTTCTTCTTTATTCTTTAACTGGCCATCATATAAAAGTGAAGAACATTTAAATTATTTGTTCTAAATTTTAAAAATCAAGTTAGTTTGTCCTTGGGTAGGTTTTATGAGGCACTTATATTTGGAACCTGAAAAAGTCGAACTTATAGAATAGAGAGTAGAATGATGGTTGTCAGGGGCTTTGGGGTGAGGAAAATGGGGAGATGTTGGTCAAAGGTACAAACTTACTGTTATAAGATGAATAAGTTCTAGAATCAAATGTACAGCATGGTGACTCGAGGTAATGAAACTGTATTATACACTTGAAAGTTGGTAAGGGAGTAGAGAGTAAGAGAGTTTATGTAATAACATTTAAGAAATGGTAATTACATGAGGTGATGGATGTGTTAATTAACCTTATTGTGAATCATTTTGCAATATATATGTGTATCAAATCATCACATTGTACACCTCAAACTTATACAACATTAAATGTCAATTATATCTCAATAAAACTAGAAGAAATAATATGTGATTTGCTCTGGAGAATACTGTAGCAACTTAATATTGTTTGCAGAGGAGCTCTCGGTTATAGGAATGTCAGAGACACAATAATACAAACATCAGAATAAGAAAGTGTTCTGGACATGTTGCCTGTCATACATAATCTGAGGTTTGAAGACAAATGCTATCAAAATAGAATCAGGTTCATTCTTTCCAGTGTTACCTTTTGTATCCAAATATGGAGCACCTCAAATGGCTCACTTACCTTAAAAAAGGCTCTTATAAACATCTAACTCATTCTCAGTATCTAATATCTACCTGCTCAATTAAACAGCAGCTATCCTAGGTCCACTAAAACTACTAACGTAGTTTTAAAGATGAAGTATCAGAGTTGTAGATGATCCTTCCCACTTACATTATAATTCTTACTTGCCTGATTTCTTAGGTCTGGTTTTATATCTTCCAGACTCAATTCTGCAAATAGATAGACAGACAGATATACAGATATCGATATGTGGCTTCTAGTAACTACCTTCTGACCATGTTCACAAAGTACTAGAGGCAGACAAGTACTTAGATAAATTTTTTGATCAAGAATTATTATGAAACAGGTAGTCATACGCTGGTAAATGTTTAACTACCAGCTTGAGGGGTGAGGAGGCCTGATTTGTTGCCTTTGCTAATTTCTATGGGATAAATACTCCAACCATGGCTAATTTCAAGCTACCAATCACTGTACATGAACTTGTCACTGAACATTAGCTTGGAGTTGGGAAGTGATGTGCACAACTGGTTGTCATGAGCTGATGCAAGCCAACTCCAATACACCACTGGATACAGGCTGGAAAGAAATTAGAACAGGTCCCTCTCCACCCAAGTCCACTCCCAGGGTAAAGAAAGTCATTCCCAAGACATTTTGCCTTGTTGCCTTCACAGGTAGACAACACAAAAGGCAAATTAAAACAAAGAGATATCCCATAAAGAAGATGTGGCACATATATACAATGGAATATTATTCAGCCCTCAAAAAGAAATGAAATTGAGTTATTTGTAGTGAGGTGGATGGACCTAGAGACTGTCATACAGAGTGAAGTAAGAAAGAGAAAAATGAATACCATATGCTAACACATATATACGGAACCTAAAAAAAAAAGGTTCTGAAGAACCTAGGGGCAGGACAAGAATAAAGATGCAGATGTAGAGAATGGACTTGAGGACACAGGCAGAGGGAAGGGTAAGCTGGGACGAACTCAGAGAGTGGCATGGACATATATACACTACCAAATGTAAAATAGGTAGCTAGTGGGAAGCAGCTGCATAGCACAGGGAGATCAGCTGGGTGCTTTGTGACCACCTAGCGGGGTGGGATAGGGAGGGTGGGAGGGAGACACAAGATGGGGGAGATATGGGGATATATATCTATGTATAGCTGATTCACTTTGTTATACAGCAGAAACTAACACACCATTTTAAAGCAATTATATTCCAATAAAGATGTTTAAAAAAAAACAAAGAGATATCCCATACAATTGGTGCATATAGTTTCTTAATTATGTAGTGGAGAAAACAGTATGTCCCATACCACATCTTTAGTGAGGAGATAAGATTAGAGAAAGAAAACCACAAAGACAATGATGAAAACAAGGGCTGGAGACAGGTTTAAGTTACTTGGATCTTTCAGCTTGTAAAAGAGAAGGTTGTAGAGTAGAGAAAGAAGGTGGGTGGGTTTGTAGAAAGAAAAATCATTCTTAATAGGAAAGGTTTTTAACCTGTTCTGGGTGAGATAAAAGGAGGAGGAGGCATATGACTAGCTAATAATCTCCAATGAGGATAGAAAAAGAAAATGGGGCTTAAACTGCTGTGGAAGGTATTTGAGGTACTATGTTGAAAGAGGTGACAGAGTTGTTGTAGGAATACAGTATGTACCATGCAAAGTTCCAAGTACTACATCATTTCAAAGATGCCCATTCTGTTGCTGTGGTACAGGTATCCAGTAGAAGTTAAAACAGTCATGCTGATTACCATACAACTGACCATATAACTAACCAACTCACTATAGGCTTGCAAGAGTAAGAAAGAAGGGAATTCCCTGGTGGTCCAGTGGTTAGGACTCCATGCTTCCACTGCAGGGGGCTACTGCAGGGGTTCAATCCATGGTCGTGGAACTAAGATCCTTCAAGCAGCATGGCACAGCCAAAAAAAAAAATGTATAAAAAAAGAGTAGGAAAGGAAATGGAAGTCTAGATTAGTATTATCATAAAACGAATGCTACCAACTTGCTGTGTAATTTCAAGTCAGTCTCTTGTTTCTTGATAATCTGATTTCTTCTTAAAAATAGCAGACTTTAAATAATAGTAATACCTTCTATCTCACAGATAAAATGGCTTATGATTGCTTCTACTTTTAGTGGTTCTCTTGCCTACCAGGCAATTGTGAAATGATAAATTAAGCTGAAGTCACTTAGGGCAACAAACCACTGTAGGAAAGCTGTGTTACTTTAAGGTTTTTGTCATCCTAGCCTTACAAAGAAGCAGAAAATCTCATCTTTACCACAGCCCCTGAAATTTCCCCCCATCTAATCTCCTCTTTCCTCATCTGTGCTATGGAGTCAACAGCCAACAATACCCATTAGGGGTCATATTTTCTCCTACGCATCTAAAAATAAAACAGCTTATGATTTACAACACCTGCACATACTGAGAATCAACCTTGCACAGTTACCTAGGAAAGGCAACACATGATAGGTCTAGACAGGACAGAAATTAATTTCCCCCTATCTTCTACACATTCCAATAGTCTTATGTGCCAGCAAACACAAGAACTGTCTTTTTTAATGTCCCTTACACTGACCAGATTCTCATTTTGGCTACTTAAGAGGGAAGTACATATTAATTATCTCCTAACACAAACAGACTATATAATTATAATTATTCTGTTTCTTGCTTTTGCACATTCCACAGTTCAGCCAATCCAAAAGAAAGGTAATAAACAGAAGAAGAATTTCTCTACTGTGTTGTCCTGCCCCTCTTTCTACCATTTCTGCATTTTTTTCAAAAGTACTTTTCTATCTACAAAGGTAAAAATGCAAACACCAGGGAAGGACTGTGCAGACTACTGCGAAGAAAGCAAAACAAGAGTATCAGTGAAGGTCTGAAAATGAAAGGGTCAGGTTATCAGAGTAGTCATCCATGGGGGCAATGATGGGGGCAATGATTACATGTAACCATCCACTCAGGTTTTTATAAGAGGAAGAAATAAATGAGACATTGAAAGAAAAAAAAATAAACCCTGAGCTCATGAGAAAGCCACAGTGATTTCTTATTTAAATGGCAAAGCACACAGTTATAGTCTATAAATATGTATGTGTATGTATATGTGTGTGTGTTTTCTGAATGACTGGTGAAAAAGAAGAGAGTGGTAACCACTGTAGATAGAAGAAGTAATCAAAACAGGTCCCACATAGTAAATACCTTACAAGCCTTGGACCTGAAAGAAAAATTAGTTTCGGTCCAGAATAAACTGGAATCTGAGTAAGTATAAATTTTAATTAAAAAATATAAAAAATGGAACCCAGAAAACCCTGATGTTTTGATGTAGGTGCATGTGTATGTACAATGTGCTAAAACCTGTAATATGGTTGAACATGGTCCCTACAATCTGTGTGATAACTAACCAGATTGAACATGGGGAAAGCAAAAGCTAACAGAACCCCAAATTTTTATTTAAAAGCATTTTAAATGTTTTTACAAAGGAAAATCTTATGATACTAGATATTAAGCGAAATATAAAATTCATTTAAAACAATAGAATCAAAGTGGAGTAATTTTACCTTAAATTTGTTTTTCAAAGCAAGTTTTGAAAAGATGTAATAGCATCTTTTGATTAACATTTTATTATGCTCCCAATGAAGATTTCTCTATATCTGAAATGGTCACACCCATCAGCCAGTTTGCCAATGGGCTGTTCCTTGGATAGGTGCTATTAACAACACATGGCAACAATGCATGGGTGTACTCTGAAAGCTCCAGACAGTGTACACAACTTTTGCTCTGCTCCAGGATCCTTACTTTTCTTTTAACTGTTGGGTTTTTAAGGCTCTGCCTTAAGCTCTCAGTCATGCTGAAACTGAAGAGCTCTCCCCACCAAACTGCATCCTACCATACCTGGGCATAAAGCAAACAGGGTTTTCATACATCATTTAGTATCATCCTCATATATCATTATGATATAAAGAGAACATGGATGGCAAAAATTTAAATAAAGACCTGCAAATATGTACAAGTATAAACCTAAATTTTTAATTCTTCTGTATAGTTTTGTGATAAAATTCTAGTAACCTGCTCAATCCTTACTTAGGATATAAATAATTATCCTCCTTTTCTTGAAGGAGTGCAGCTATTGTCACTATGAGCTAAGTCCAGTTGCCATTAAAAATAACTATTCAGGAAAAATAAACATGTATTCCCTACCGTGGGATAATCTCACTCACTGAGTTATTATAGATCACTCTTATCTCTTCTCAGCACCTTGTGCCATTTAGAACAGTTAACATAATTTGCCTTCCATTGTTCTTTATTTCTCTTAACCTAATTAGACTAAAAACCAGGTGGTGGCAAGGGGCTGGGATCCTGTTCATCTTGCATTCCCCACAGAGCTTTTCATATAGTAGGTATTCAATGTCAGATAAGAATGACCCTTCGGGTCCTCTCCTAGAGATCTGAGAGAACTACCCCAGCTCCACACTCTTCTTTGGGCGGTATCACTGAGGAAGCCTTCTAACTATAACTCTGTAGCGTTTTTCATTGCTGTACCTGGGACTTAAAATCATCATCATTAATGAAGGCTCTCAAAACTAAGGGCTCCTGTTTGGGGTTTTCAATACTTTCGCCCATAACACTTACCTCAAGAGAATAAAGAATAGTTGCTTGCAGTAAACTTTCTCAACTCCCCTGGCGCGCCTCAGGAACACCTAATACGGGGGGTGGGGTGGGCGGGCTAGAGAGGAGAGACTGAGGAGATTTCTCATTCACAGATGACTTGCCTGATTTCTCTTTAACTCAGCTAACGAGCCTTGGTTACTCATCTAAACCAAAATAGCTTCCCTATACTTTGGCTGTAACTATATCGAAGCTCCAAAACATTTTGGAAGAGGTGCTACTAATGATTTGATAGTTATTAGATCTATGATTCAACTCAATAATTCAACAAGCATTTTCAGAATGCCTCCTATGTATAAGGTGAGGTAAGAAGGAATACAAACACAAGAGACTAGGATATCACCTTAACTGTATCTAGTAATACATCCTGCACCATTTTTTCAGCAAAACCAGTTGGACATGAATGTTTTAAATGAGCCAGGGCTTGCCCTGATTGGTTAGAGATTGACAGATATAGCAATTGGGGTAGCTAAATAAATAAACTAACTAAATAAACCCTACCAGGGCAGCTATTTGTAAAGATAATTAATGGTAATCTATTATTAACTATTGTTAACTATCAAGTGATTAAGTGCTCCCTGGCTACAGGAAACAGGATCCCTGAATTAGATTTTATTTAATTGAGTATCTACTATGTGCATGACTAGGTAATTAGTGCTGATGGGGAGGGATTACAGAGAGAAGTAGAAGCCATGATAAATAAGGATGATCAAATCATAATTTTCCCTATGGTATAAAATAGAGGCCACACCCCTTGCTCACCACTAATATGCTATGCCTTGTTTCTCCCCTTCAGGAAATGGACAATCTCCTGTGAAGATACACATGGATCAAAAGTAAACAAAAATAAAAGTGCTGTTCCCCCCCCCCCAAAAAAAAGGCAAATTCTCAATTGAGACACTGTTCAAATAATTCACATTCCATGCTCTTCTTTGGGGCAAGGGCTAGAAACCCCAATCAAGAGATTCAAGCATGTTAGTATACAACAAATATAGATCAAGAGCTCAAGATATATTGGAAGAGTGGGGGAATGAAGGAGATAGTGAGCAAAAGAGAAAGGAAAAGTGAAGATGCTAAGCATATGGGCCTATATGGCCAGTCAGCTAACAAATGAATCATGTTCTACTGTTTCCAGTATACATAGTGCTATTCCAACATCATACAAACTCACTTGTGATGTAATTCAAGAATTCAAGTAGACAATGTATTTGACCACTGACAAAAACTGAGTTTCTTCCTAAAAGTGAGTCATAATTTGCCTTAAAAATAAAGAATAACAATTTAAAGGGGAAAAAAACTATACACCAAATCCCCTAAACCCTAATGATGACCTTCTTTCTCAAAACATTTCCAATCAGCAGCTCCCAAGAACAGTATAACAGAAGAAGAGATACCAAGCTCATTTCATCATGAAACTGAATCTTTCCCCACAATTTGTAGAAAGATTCTTTACTGGCAGTGATTTAGTTACCCACCTAATGCTTACTTAATGTAAGTGTTTTCAGAAAACCTGCTATGAGAATTTTCAAATAGAAACAATCAGCACCCATTGTAATTAGCATCTTCTTTCCCAAAGCTAGAGGCTCTAATTTGCCAAAACCATTGATTCTCCTCCCAGCCACTCTCAATTGCTTCAGCTGCTAGCTAAAGGGCCCAGCTTTATAGGGTGAAACCATATTCAATTTTTTTCTTTTTTTAATGGAAGAATAGTTGATTTACAATATTATATTTAGTTTCATGTGTATAGCATACTGATTCAGTATTTTTACAGATCATACTCCATTAAAAGTTATTACAAGATAATGGCTATAATTCCCTGTGCTATACAATATATCCTTGTTGCTTATTTATTTTATACATAGTAGTTTGTATCTGTTAATCCCATACCCCTAATTTGCCCCTCCCTGCTTTGGTAACCACTAGTTTGTTTTCTATACCTGTGAGTCTGTTTCTGTTTTGCATATACATTCATTTGTATTATTTTTTAGATTCTACATATAAGTGACAACATACAGTATTTGTCTTTCTCTGTCTTATTTTACTAAGCATAATATTCTCTAGGTCCATCAACGTTGCTACAAATAGCAGAATTTCATTCTTTTTTATGGCCAAGTAACATTCCATTATATATATACTACATCTTCTTTAACCATTCGTCTGTTGGAAACCATCTTCAATTTTATCTACCACTATCTTCCCTTCACACCTTAAAACAAACCCCATTACCTGGGCAGACAGAACAAATAATAAGCATACCTATCACTGTACAGGACTTAGTCAAAAGACCCCTCACCTCACCTAAGGGACGTATTCCATTCTGTTTTCAGTCCGTTCAAATTCTACCTGAATTTTAAGGCCCAGTGTGAGTTCCACCTCCATCACAAAACCTTCTCAAGACCATTTTAGCCTACGGATATTCCACTTATGGACTATTTTACTAGCTCTCTGTACCACTCATTTCTCCTTTATCATATACTATGTAGTATTATTACCTGTTTTGAGAGTATCCTGTCTAGAAATTCTATGTTAGGATGACAGAAGGACCTGAGGGTGCTTGGCCTGGAAGAGAGATATTTCAGGGGCACATGGAGCAGACATATTTTAAAATAATTTAAGCTCTGTCATATAGAAGAAGAATTAAAAATTAATCTTTGTTGTAATCTATAAACCCACACAACTGTACACAAATAAACTATGGCATACAGTTAAAAAATTAATCTTTGCTGCTCCAGAAGGTAGAGTTTGAGGGGCTACACAAGCAAGTTATAAACGTTTATCGTGGACTCACTATGCTCCATATACTAAATTGGGCACCTGCCCACATCTTGTCTCATTTAACTATAGAAGGATTTTCTAACAATATAACTGGGTAACAATGGAACAGTATGTTTTACAGAGTAATCAGCTCTTTTCATCAGAACTGTTGGAGGTAAGGATCCCATGAGAGGGGCTGAGGGGTGAGGGTATGGGACTAGAAGATTCAAAATGTCCCATTTCAGTGCTGATATTATATGGGGTATGCCCATGAAGTTATGCAACAAATTTGTCTTTAGAAAGCAAATCCAAGTGCATGAGCACATATGTATTTCTACTTCAGAGAAGCCACCCTAGAAAACTTGAACTTGGCTCCAAATGATGAAGCCGCTCCACTCTCAAAGGATAAAGACCTGTCATCTTAGAGTAGATTCTAAGCAACATGCTGCAGGCTCTGGAGACAATCTCCAGGGAGGAGTGCCCAAAACACTCTTAAGCAATGGCAGTTTTGTGAGAATAATATGTTTCCTAAAGTGACCAATTTGGAAGGGGGAAATATGCATTTGCATACGTAACTGTTGGTTTTTCCTAAAGAAAATATAAATTACTTTATAATCACAGCCCATATACCTTGTCTCTCCACCTCAATTATAAGTGCCTTTTGGCAAGGGCACTTTCAAGGTGGCAGTGTGCGCAGTCTGTTAACACCCCCTTCATAGATCTTAAAAGGTATCCATGTCAACTCAAGGTTGTGAGTTAATTAGTAATAGTAAAAATAGTAATAAGAATAACATGATATAAAATTAAAATTTCAGTACATATTATGTGTAAGACTCTTGCTGAGCATATATATTCATCTCATGCATTAAATGGCTCTTTAGTGAACTGAATGATCAGGCAACTCAGAGGCTTAACTGACTCCTCCCCATTCCTCCAACTGAATTGCTCAGTTCTAAGGCTGAATCATTTATTTTCTTTTAATCACCGATAACAGCTCATGTCTGGTCTGGACTGCTTATTTACCAATTTTATTCTGCATTCCTATAGAAAAAAGCCCTTCCTTCTGAATAACATTCAAAGGTTATGATTATTCCCTGTGTCTTATTTTTCTCCTGTGGTCAAAAAAATGTGTCCTTATTTTTTTTTAAAAAAATGATAATTACCCTTAGCAAAACTACTGGCTAGGAAAGTAATTAAAACAAATGACCTACTCCTCCATGATAAACATACTAAATTCAAGCCAGCTGACAAAGAAGCCAGATGCTTCATATTGGGCCCGTGTCCTCAAAATACCATGGACTTGAAGCACATCAATAATTGTATTAGTTTCCTATAGCTACTATAACAAATACCACAAACGTAGTGGCATAAAGCAACAGCAATTTATTTATTTACTTTTAATTAATTAATTAATTTTTGGCTGCATTGGGTCTTTGTTGCTGCGTGCAGGCTTCCTCTGGTTGTGGCAAGCGGGGGCTACTCTCTGTTGCAGTGCACAGGCTTCTCATTGTGGTGGCTTCTCTCATTGCTGAGCATGGGCTCTAGGTGCGTGGGCTTCAGTAGTTGTGGTGCGTGGGTTCAGGAGTTGTGGCTTGTGGGCTCTAGAGCACAGGCTCAGTAGTTGTGGTGCACGGGCTTAGTTGCTCTGTGGCATGTGGGATCTACCCGGACCAGGGCTTGAACCCGTGTCCCCTGCCTTACCAGGCAGATTCTTAACCGCTGCGCCACCAGGGAAGTCCAGCAACAACAATTTATTCCCTCACAGGTCAAGAGGCCAGAAGTCTAAAATCAAGGTGTCAGCAGGGCACACTCTCCTCTGGAGGCTCCAGAGGAGAGTCCATTCCTTGCAGCTTCTGGTGGCTGATACCATTCCTTGGCTTGTGGCTGCATCTTTCTCTGCTCATCTTCACGTTACCTTCTCCTCCACATGTCTCTTTTCCTCTGTGTGCCTGTATTATCTTCCCTTGCTTCTTTCTTATAAGGACACATGTTGATAGCATCTGGGCCCACCGAGATAATCCAGGGTGATCACCTCATTTTGAGATTCTTAATTACACCTACAAAGAATCTTTTTTTTCTCTTTTTAGACTTGTATTTATTAAATAAATTGAATGTGTAGTCTAAAACCTACCCACAAAGAAAACTAGAGACCCAGTTGAACTCTACCAAATAATTAAGAAATAATGCCAATTGTAAATGATTCTTCCAGAAAATAGAAGAGGAGAGACTATTTCCCAACTCATTTTATGAGACAAGTATTACCTTGGTAGCAAACTAGCCATGGATATTACAAGAAAAAAAATCACCAACTAATATCCCTAATGAATATAGATGGAAAAATCCTCAACTTAATATTAGAAAAGTAAATCTAGTAACATACAAAAAGGATAATAAATCCTGACAAATGTGAAGCTGGTTCAGTACTTAAAATCAATCAATATAAATCACAATGTTAACAGACTAAAGAAGAAAAACCATAAGACCACCTCAGTAGAGGCAGAGGAAAAAAAATGGACAAATCCAATAAGACTCTTAGTTTCAAATAAGTAACTTTCACAGGTTCTGGGGATTAGGATGTAAATGATCTTCTTGAGGGCTACCATTTAACCCACTACAATAATCAATCCTTAAAAAATAAAGACACATCAACATCTCATAAAAAGTTTGAAATAGCAAAGAAAAACTAATAAGGAAGTCTTCGTTAAAAACAACTGAACAGGGCTTCCCTGGTGGCACAGTGGTTGAGAATCTGCCTGCCAATGCAGGGGACACGGGTTTGAGCCCTGGTCTGGGAAGATCCCACCTGCCGCGGAGCAGCTGGCCCCGTGAGCCACAATTACTGAGCCTGAGCGTCTGGAGCCTGTGCTCCGCAACAAGAGAGGATTCGATAGTGAGAGGCCCGCGCACCGCGATGAGGAGTGGCCCCCACTTGCCGCAACTAGAGAAAGCCCTCGCACAGAAATGAAGACCCAACACAGCCATAAATAAATAAATAAAATTAAAAAAAAACAACAACTGAACATTTAAAAATGGTAGTAATTGTTAATATGCTTACAAAGCCAATAGGGCTATTAGTTGAATAGGCAAATGGGCACAAATTTCAGTTTTTCAACCACATCTACCTATAAAGATAGTATAACTTACAATCTAACTATTTTAAAACAAAAATATAAGCCTATAAAACTACAGACTTTTAATGAGATATTATCTTGAGAATGAAAGATGCTAGGAGTAAGTATGGAAAATAGGAAGAAGGCAGGGCATCTTTGCTCCAGAGATATCTTTAAAAACAGGTGATATTCTCATCCGTTTGGGATTAAGGTGGGGTGTCTTCGACACACCTTGATGATGATGACACACCAACCCAAGGATTCTAGTAGTAACACTTCCATTCCACAATTCTAATTAATATAGGCACTGATTTACTCCTTTTGGAGTATTCAGAAAACACAGGAATGTGCTAAATGCTATAGAGCAGTGGTCTTAAAACTGTGGCCTGTATCATGAAGATTTTTCAGTGAATAAGGAAGCAATGATAGTTCCAAGGGAATCCACTGGAATATATTTAACTTGCATCTGTATTCTTTCCTAAAACTGAACTGCCTTAGAAAGAATCTGAAAAAGAAATCTCCTTTAATTACGGGTCCTTCCCCATCTTTATTAAAGAAATGTATACTTCTCACCTCTTCTGAATCGTAATACATGCAAAGTCCCAGGGTATAAAAACCTCCAGGGCACTAAATAAAGGAATAATTCCAAATATCAGTGTGGGTGTTGAAAAAGTCAATTATTCTATCAACTGGGTAACATACTTTTGCAAGGCAGATAACATCTAATTCTTTAAACAAAATTAAAGAAGGATGTTCAGCTTATAAATCATTAAAATAATTTTGATAATAGATCATTGTAATTTGTGGCAAATAACTTGAAAGGAGTTCAAAGAATTGGGTAATATTGATAAACAAAAGTTCTATTCCCATTCCATTACATGAGCAAAATTATGATCACTTATATCTTTAAAAAATGAAGAAAACTGATGCTGAACCTGTCATACTCTGCCAGTAATTAATATTGATCCATAGATATATCAACTAATAAAAACAGTCCTATCCATTTCATTGATATTTTGCCATAAAAGTTTCATAATTTTAATGAAGACTCATTCCAGAAGACTTTTAACCCTTATGGATTTAGGGTCTCAGGAAAAAAAAATTTAAGTATATACATGTATACATATAGTTCAAAACAGCTTGTGATACAGTACACCTTGAGAGGTAAAAGGACTATAGACATTTAGACAAACAAGAACAGCATCGTCTGCATTACCAAGGAAAGCTTCACTGAAGCATAGTTCAGTGTTTCAATATAATTCAATATTGAGGCATTCAACATTCAGCACCTACTGTATCAAGGCACCATCATTTAGCGCCATGTAATGTTTAAAAATGAACAAAACAAGGTCTCCATCTTCTCAGAGTGTATAATTTGGTTAACTAGGATAAGAATGGTAAAAATTTCAATATTAAGAGGTGAAAGATGAGTAGTCCACAGATGGATAGAATAGTATGGACGGGGGGCAGGGAGGGGAAGAGGGAGAAAAGGGCAAGGACATAATCAATGAAGAACAAGTCATCCAAAAGCAGGATACCTGACATTTAACCATTCAGAAGTGTTATAAAAATGGAAGGTTTCAAACTGAAGCACCTAACCACTGAGATCTCTAAAGCACAATGGATACAGTGCTGAGAAATACTAAGTTAAAGCTACAGAATTCTGTTAGATAGCAAATTTGTATTGAATCAACTAAAATTAGATAATGATTAAAAATTAATTTTAAAAGGCATTTTTACACAAATAAAAAATGGACCAATTTAAACAAGATTTTTACTGGTTAAGATAATTTAGGAAGGGACAGGCAGGCTATGGTAACATGAATAAGCAGATTATGGAAGTCTCCAGACCCAAGGCAGTCATAAGCTTCAGGCCGTAAACGTGTGTGTATACTGGGGGGAGGCAGGTAAGACAATGAAGGGTGGAAAAAACATTGGGAGGGCTAGGTTACACAGCACTGGCAAAGGGTCTGATGTGTTGTCCACCAGAAAATAACCGCTTCAAATTAATATTTGGGGAGTAGAATATTCCAGAAGATAATTGAGGGGCAAAAAATGAAGGCAGAGAGATTTCTCTCGTAGACTTTCCCATCATGACAACTTTTAGTTTTTTTAGGAAAGCTATCAGACATTCATAACACTAATTGATTTTCACAAAGACATGCATAGATGAGGTCTCTTTGGGAAATGCCTGCTACATTTTGGCTTGGAAAGAAGAAAGATCTTTGCTAGTCTACCTGGGCTCCTTTAAACAAAGTTTAATTAACAAGGTCTCCTGGAAGGAAAGCTCACTGTGGTCCCCAGCTATTTTGTGAAGCTCTGCACTCAGATATGCTGTGACAAATTAAACCCAAGCAAATCATATCTGTCATGTGTTTCGTACCAAAGGGATAGCAGTCAGAAGAGAAAGGAGATAGGTTTGAGACAGTAAACTAAAAGAGAGAAGCAGGAGAATGCCATTGCCTAGGAAGATTCTCAGAAAATACCTGAATCCAGAGGGCTACATAACTCTCCCTTTTTGCTAACCTGATGACTCTTCCAGAACTGGGGTGAGAGGTTTGAGAATGAAGGAGAAATGGAGAGTTTCCTGGGTCATTATTTAAGTCAATCTTTTGAAATATTATTCCTAGAAAAATTACTATGGCTCATCTCTCTTGTGAACTTGCAAGCAAATAGGGAGATCCATTTAGGAGACTAAAGAGACATCACAACTGAATATAGTACATGAACCTAGAATGGATCCTGAATTGGAAAAAAAAAGTAACGGATATTATTGGGTCAATTGACAAAATAGGAATACAGAAGATAAAGTATCACCTCAATGTTAAATTTACTGGACATGATAACTGTACTGTGATTATTTAAGATAATTTTCTTATTCTTTGGAAACATACACTAAAGTAGTTAGGTTAAGGAGCCATGATACATGCAAGGCATTGTGAAATGGAAAGATTATACACACACATACACACACACACAAGAAAAAGTGATAAATTAAGTGAGGAAAAATATTAACAATAGGTGAACTTGGGTAAAGGGTATACAGGTATTCTTCGTATTACTTTATGCACAATTTCTATAAACCTGAAATTATTTCTAAATAAAAAAATTTTTAAAAATGGTCCCACTAAAAGGACTATCCCAATTCTCCACCAAAAACAAAAAAGTCAAATTATATATCTAGGAATTCAGAGTGACAATCAGCAGGAATGATAGAGTAAAGATCTCAGAAAATCTGCTCCTTCATCCAACCTATGAGACCACTGGCAAACACTGTCAGAAATAAAGATTTTTGGAATTCTGGAAATTAACCAAGGCTTGCAGCAATTCAGGAGGCATTCTTTTTTTTTTTTAACATCTTTATTGGAGTAAAATTGCTTTACAATGGTGTGTTAGTGTCTGCTTTATAACAAAGTGAATCAGTTATACATATACATATGTCCCCATATCTCTTCCCTCTTGCATCTCCCTCCCACCCTCCCTATCACACCCCTCTAGGTGGTCACAAAGCACCGAGCTGATCTCCCTGTGCTATGTGGCTGCTTCCCACTAGCTATCAGTTTTACTTTTGGTAGTGCATATATGTCCATGCCACTCTCTCACTTTGTCACAGCTTGCCCTTCCCCCTCCCCGTATCCTCAAGTCCATTCTCTAGTAGGTCTGTGTCTTTATTCCCGTCTTGCCCCTAGGTTCTTCATGACCATTATTATTATTTCTTTTTAGATTCCATATATACGTGTCAGCATACGGTATTTGTTTTTCTCTTTCGGACTTACTTCACTCTGTATAACAGACTCTAGGTCCACCCACCTCGCTACAAATAACTCAATTTCGTTTCTTTTCATGGCTGAGTAATATTCCATTGTATATATGTGCCAAATCTTCTGTATCCATTCAACTGTTGATGGACACTTAGGTTGCTTCCATGTCCTGGCTATTGTAAATAGAGCTGCAATGAACATTTTGGTACATGACCCTTTTTGAATTATGGTTTTCTCAGGGTATATGCCCAGTAGTGGGATTGCTGGGCCATATGGTAGTTCAATTTTTAGTTTTCTAAGGAACCTCCATACTGTTCTCCATAGTGGCTGTAACAATTTACATTACCACCAACAGTGCAAGAGGGTTCCTTTTTTCCACACCCTCTCCAGCATTTACTGCTTGTAGATTTTTTGATGATGGCCATTCTGACTGGTGTTAGATGATATCTCATTGTAGTTTTGATTTGCATTTCTCTAGTGATTAGTGATGTTGAGCATTCTTTCATGTGTATGTTTGTTGGCAACCTGTATACTTTCTTTGGAGAAATGTCTATTTAGGTCTTCTGCCCATTTTTGGATTGGGTTGTTTGTTTTTTTGATATTGAGCTGCATGAGCTGCTTGTAAATTTTGCAGATTAATCCTTTGTCAGTTGCTTCATTTGCAAATATTTTCTCCCATTCTGAGGGTTGTCTTTTGGTCTTGTTTATGGTTTCCTTTGCAGTGCCAAAGCATTTAAATTTAATTAGGTTCCATTTGTTTATTTTTGTTTTTATTTCCATTTCTCTAGGGCGTGGGTGAAAAAGGATTTTGCTGTGATTTATATCCTAGAGTGTTCTACCTATGTTTTCCTCTAAGAGTTGGATAGTGTCTGGCCTTACATTTAGGTGTTTAATCCATTTTGAGTTTATTTTTGTGTATAGTGTTAGGGACTGTTCTAATTTCATTCTTTTACATGTAGCTGTCCAGTTGTCCCAGCACCACGTATGAAGAGGCTGTCTTTTCTCCACTGTATATTCTTGCCTCCTTTATCAAAGATAAGGTGACCATATGTGTGTGGGTTTATCTCTGGGCTTTCTATCCTGTTCCATTGATCTATATTTCTGTTTTTGTGCCAGTAACATACTGTCTTGATTACTGTAGCTTTGTAGTATAGTCTGAAGTCAGCAAGCCTGATTCCTCCAGCTCTGTTTTTTTTTGTGTGTGTGTGGTATGCAGGCTTCTCACTGTTGTGGCTTCTCCCGTTGCAGAGCACAGGTTCCGGATGCACAAGCTCAGTGGCCATGGCTCACGGGCCTATCCTCTCCGTGGCATGTGGGATCTTCCCAGACAGGGACATGAACCCATGTCCCCTGCATCAGCAGGCAGACTCTCAAACACTTGGCCACCAGGGAAGCCCCCAGATCTGATTTTCTTTCTCAAGATTGCTTTGTCTGTTTGGGGTCTTTTGTGTTTCCATACAAATTGTGAAATTTTTTGTTCTAGGTCTGTGAAAAATGCCAGTGGTAGTTTGATAGGGATTGCATTGAATCTGTAGATTGTTTTGGGTAGTATAGTCATCTTCACAGTGTTGATTCTTCCAATCCAAGAAAATGGTATATCTCTCCATCTAGTTGTATCATCTTTAATTTCTTTCATCAGTGTCTTATAATTTTCTGCATACAGGTCTTTGGTCTCCTTAGGTAGGTTTATTTCCAGATATTTTATTCTTCTTGTTGCAGTGGTAAATGGGAGTGTTTTCTTAATTTCACTTTCAGATTTTTCATCATTAGTGTATAGGAATGCAAGAGATTTCTATGCATTAATTTTGTATCCTACTACTTTACCAAATTCATTGATTAGCTCTAGTAGCTTTCTGGTAGCATCTTTAGGATTCTCTATGTAGAGTATCAAGTCATCTGCAAACAGTGACAGCTTTACTTCTTCTTTTCTGATTTGGACTCCTGGTATTTCTTTTTCTTCTCTGACTGCTGTGGCTAAAACTTCCAAAACTATGTTGAATAAGAGTGGTGAGAGTGGGCAACCTTGTCTTGTTCCTGATCTTAGTGGAAATGGTGTCAGTTTTTCACCATTGAGGACCATGCTGGCTGTGGGTTTGTCATATATGGCCTTTATTATGTTGAGGAAAGTTCCCTCTATGCCTACTTTCTGCAGGGTTTTTTTCATAAATGGGTGTTGAATTTTGTCGAAAGCTTTTTCTGCATCTACTGTGATGATCATACGGTTTTGCTCCTTCAATTTGTTAATATGGTGTATCACACTGATTGATTTGTGTATATTGAAGAATCCTTGCATTCCTGGGATAAACCCCACTTGATCATGGTGTATGATCCTTTTAATGTGCTGTTGGATTCTGTTTCCTAGTATTTTGTTGAGGATTTTTGCATCTATATTCATCAGTAATATTGGCCTGTAGTTTTCTTTCTTTGTGACATCCTTGCCTGGTTTTGGTATCAAGGTGATGGTGGCCTCGTAGAATGAGTTTGGGAGTGTTCCTCCCTCTGCTATATTTTGGAAGAGTTTGAGAAGGATAGGTGTTAGTTCTTCTCTAAATGTTTGATAGAATTCACCTGTGAAGCCATCTGGTCCTGGGCTTTTGTTTGTTGGAAGATTTTTCATCACAGTTTCAATTTCAGTGCTTGTGATTGGTCTATTCATATTTTCTATTTCATCCTGGTTCAGTCTCGGAATGTTGTGCTTTTCTAAGAATTTTTCCATTTCTTCCAGGTTGTCCATTTTATTGGCATAGAGTTGCTTGTAATAATCTCTCATGATCCTTTGTATTTCTGCAATGTCAGTTGTCAATTCTCCTTTTTCATTTCTAATTCTATTAATTTGAGTCTTCTCCCTTTTTGATGAGTCTGGCTAATGGTTTATCTATTTTGTTTATCTTCTCAAAGACAGGAGGCATTCTTTAAAAAACTAAATATAGAGGTACCATATGATCCCAAAATCCCATTCCTGGGCATATATCCAGAGAGAACTCTAATTCAGAAAGATACATGCACCCCAATTTTAATTGCAGTACTATTTACAATAGCCATGACCTGGAAGCAACCAAAATGTCCATCTACAGATGAATGGATAAAGAAGATGTGGGGGATACACAAACACACACACACACACACAATGGAATATTACTCAGCCATAAAAAGGAATGAAATAATGCCATTTGCAGCAACATGGTTGGACCTAGAGATTATCATACTAAGTGACGTAAGACAGACATAGAAAGACAAATATCATATGATATTGCTTATATGTGGAATCTAAAAAAAGGATAAAAATGAACCTAACCCACAGACCCACAGACATAGAAAACAAACTTGTGGTTACCAAAGGGAAAAATGGGGGAAAGGACAAAGAATACAGACTCTACAGATTAGTTCAGAAAATAAGCAACAACAACAAATCCTGAGGAGGTAGGAGAGGATCTGATTTCCAGATATGCCACACTGTATCATTTGAAACATCCAGTTTCAGCAACAACAACCAAAAACATTACCAGATATGCAAAAGCCAAGAAAGTATTGCCCACACACAGGATAAAAAGCAAAGCAATCAATAGAAACTGTTCCTGAGGCAGCCCAAATGTTGAATTTAGTAGACTTTAAGTTGGCTATTATAAATATTTTCATGAACTAAAGGAAGTAATATCTAAAGAACTAAAGGAAAGTATGAGAACAATATCTCACTAAATGGAGAATATCAATAAAGACACAGAAATTATGAAATGAACCAAATAGAAATTCTGGAATTGAAAACTAAAACTGAAGTGCAAAATTAACTAGAAGAGCAAAATTGCACACTTGAGCAGGCAGAAGAATCAATGGACTTGAAAATAGGTTAATTTTGATTAACAAGTCTAAGGAAAAAGAAAGAAAAAAGAATGAAGGAAAATGAACAGAGCCTTACAGACCTGAGGGACACCAGCATACCCATGATGGGAGCCACAGAAGAGAGGAGAGTGCAAATGGGGCAGAAAGAATATTTGAAGAAATAATGGCCAAAATCTTTCCAAATTTGATGAGAAACATTAATCAACACATCCAAAAAGCTCACAAATTCCAAGTAGAGAAGACTCAAAGAGCTCTACACCTAGACATATTATATACCTATGATGAGTGCATCAGGAATTATTTTTAGATGATGGTATAAAAATAGGAGGAAAGAGGCTAGGGAGAAGAAAGTAAAGAGAAAATCAAGGGGGAAAAAGTTAAAATTTTAGACAATTGTTTATCACTTAAAAATCAGGGTTGCAATATTTAGTATGTGAAAACACCAGGGAAGTAAATTTCAGGAAAGCCATGCAAAGAATACATAGTAAAGAGCACTCTCGTTTCAAGAACGCACTGACATTTAGAACTGTGGTCTGATATTGAGCCATTGCTGAACACTGGTCATAATATCTGTTGACTACATAATTGAACTATTTGTTACTCATAGTTATTTCCCTGTGGATTATTTGATATTTCATTTTCTTTTTAATTCACCTTGTCTTCCCATATTCTCCTGACACATGTAGGTGAAGCTCATTTTAAAAAAATCATAATAATATACTTTAAAACTCAACAGAAAAGACTTTTAAAATCACCTGATACTTGAGATTACTTGTACCACTGCTTTTCTCCTTTGTCGTGGATAATGGAGAAATGATCTTATATTGATAATCAAATGCATTCTCTAATTATCATACTAACAAAATATCTCCAAAATTATGCATGCGTGTATAAATTCATAAGTACTCACCATTGAACTGTACCGTATATGGTAATGGCTGAAGGCTCAACTACAACTCCTGACCTTCAGGAACTTAAGGGCATCTATTTCAAACGACGGAGTTTTTATGCAAGGCAGACTACAATTAGAGAACTATCTCATTTCCGCATCACCTTACCTTACACCCTCCCAGTGCAGAAACCTGACACAAATTCAGAGGGGACAGCAAAGGAGGAGGAATGGAAATCAAACATAACTTCCCAAGGAAGGCCACAGACTAAACTCCCTCTTCCACCAGCAGAACTCAGAACTCAGCATTGTGCCAACTATGAATTTCATCTGACATAATGAGGATGGTCTAAAAGAAGAGGGAAGGAGGGAAACTGCAAAGGGCCAGGTTTCCAGGACTTCACCAACACTTGGCCTTGGTTACAATATTTGGTCATTCCCAGAGCCCCACCTCTGTAGGTAGAGGCTAGGTAGAGGCTTTTGCGTACTGTAGGTAGAGGCCTTATAAGAGTTTGTAATTCCTTCAGGGCCGCAAGGAAGGAATTCTTATCTCAGTCGTTGTTTCTACTCAAAAACCAACACTATAGGGCTTCCCTGGTGGCGCAGTGGTTGAGAGTCCGCCTGCCGATGCAGGGGACACGGGTTCGTGCCCCGGTCCGGGAGGATCCCACATGCCGTGGAGCGGCTGGGCCCGTGAGCCATGGCCACTGAGCCTGTGCGTCCGGAGCCTGTGCTCCGCAACGGGAGAGGCCACAGCAGTGAGGCCTGCATACCGCAAAAAAAAAAAAACCAACACTATAGTAAAGCCTAAAAGAATGGGCTTCAAAGAGTGGCCCCTGCTTGCCACAACTAGAGAAAGCCCTCACACAGAAACGAAGACCCAACACAGCAAAAATAAATAAATAAATTAATAAAAGAACACCAAAGAAGTTTAAACACAAATGCTCTTACATATTAAAAAAAAGAAAAGAATGAGCATTTATTATCAATAATGTCAAAATTGAAAAGGTTAATCACCATTAGTCAATGGAAATTAGGAGCAGATAGGAAGTTATTTATCACACAAATGAAAGGGCTTTGAATCGAAGCCCACATACAAAACAACAAACACATACCCAGATGCTCAGGCATCCCTTCTGCACACCAAATGGCTGCACCCCTTCCTCCCATGTGCGCTGCTCTCTTCTTGGATCCTGCATGCTCACAACTGCAGTGCTTGGGTTCATCACAGTATCTTTTTTTTTTTTTTTTTTTTTTTTTTTTTTTTTTCCATTTTTTTTTAAGTTTATTTATTCATTTTTTTAATTAGTTTCTGCTTTATAACAAAGTGAATCAGTCATACATATACATCTGTTCCCACATCCCTTCCCTCATGCATCTCCCTCCCTCCCACCCTCCCCATCCCACCCCTCCAGGCGGTCACAAAGCACCGAGCTGATCTCCCTGTGCTCTGCGGCTGCTTCCCACTATCTATCTACCTGACGTTTGGTAGTGTATACACGTCCATGCCTCTCTTTCGCCTTGTCACAGCCCACCCTTCCCCCTCCCCATATCCTCAAGTCCATTCTCAAGTAGGTCTGCGTCTTCATTCCCGTTTTGCCCCTAGGTTCTTCATGACATTTTTTTTTTAAATTCCGTATATATGTGTTAGCATACGGTATTTGTCTTTCTCTTTCTGACTAACTTCACTCTGTATGACAGACTCTAGGTCTATCCACCTCATTACAAATAGCTCAGTTTCGTTTCTTTTTATGGCTGAGTAATATTCCATTGTATATATGTGCCACATCTTCTTTATCCATTCATCCGATGATGGACACTTAGGTTGTTTCCAGCTCCGGGCTATTGTGAATAGAGCTGCAATGAACATTTTGGTACATGTCTCTTTTGGAATTATGGTTTTCTCAGGGTATATGCCCAGTAGTGGGATTGCTGGGTCATATGGTAGTTCTATTTGTAGTTTTTTAAGGAACCTCCATACCGTTCTCCATAGTGGCTGTACCAATTCACATTCCCACCAGCAGTGCAAGAGTGTTCCCTTTTCTCCACACCCTCTCCAGCATTTATTGTTTCTAGATTTCTCTTTTTTTTTTTTTTTAATTAGTTTCTGCTTTATAACAAAGTGAATCAGTCATACATATACATCTGTTCCCACATCCCTTCCCTCATGCATCTCCCTCCCTCCCACCCTTCCCATCCCACCCCTCCAGGCGGTCACAAAGCACCGAGCTGATCTCCCTGTGCTCTGCGGCTGCTTCCCACTATCTATCTACCTTACGTTTGGTAGTGTATATATGTCCATGCCTCTCTTTCGCTTTGTCACAGCTTACCCTTCCCCCTCCCCATATCCTCAAGTCCATTCTCAAGTAGGTCTGTGTCTTTATTCTCGTTTTGCCCCTAGGTTCTTCATGACATTTTTTTTTTAAATTCCGTATATATGTGTTAGCATACGGTATTTGTCTTTCTCTTTCTGACTAACTTCACTCTGTATGACAGACTCTAGGTCTATCCACCTCATTACAAATAGCTCAGTTTCGTTTCTTTTTATGGCTGAGTAATATTCCATTGTATATATGTGCCACATCTTCTTTATCCATTCATCCGATGATGGACA
This sequence comes from Mesoplodon bidens, assembly GCF_964165515.1. Lineage (NCBI taxonomy): Eukaryota > Metazoa > Chordata > Mammalia > Artiodactyla > Ziphiidae > Mesoplodon > Mesoplodon bidens. The sequence continues at coordinate 78,129,642 of NC_138163.1, read as the reverse complement.
CTTAGGTTGTTTCCAGCTCCGGGCTATTGTGAATAGAGCTGCAATGAACATTTTGGTACATGTCTCTTTTGGAATTATGGTTTTCTCAGGGTATATGCCCAGTAGTGGGATTGCTGGGTCATATGGTAGTTCTATTTGTAGTTTTTTAAGGAACCTCCATACCGTTCTCCATAGTGGCTGTACCAATTCACATTCCCACCAGCAGTGCAAGAGTGTTCCCTTTTCTCCACACCCTCTCCAGCATTTATTGTTTCTAGATTCCTTGATGATGGCCATTCTGACTGGTGTGAGATGATATCTCATTGTAGTTTTGATTTGCATTTCTCTAATGATTAATGATGTTGAGCATTCTTTCATGTGTTTGTTGGCAGTCTGTATATCTTCTTTGGAGAAATGCCTATTTAAGTCTTCTGCCCATTTTTGGATTGGGTTGTCTGTTTTTTTGCTATTGAGCTGCATGAGCTGTTTATAAATTTTGGAGATTAATCCTTTGTCAGTTGCTTCATTTGCAAATATTTTCTCCCATTCTGAGGGTTGTCTTTTGGTCTTCTTTATGGTTTCCTTTGCTGTGCAAAAGCTTTGAAGTTTCATTAGGTCCCATTTGTTTATCTTTGTTTTTATTTCCATTTCTCTAGGAGGTGGGTCCAAAAGGATCTTGCTGTGATTTATGTCATAGAGTGTTCTACCTATGTTTTCCTCTAAGAGTTTGATAGTTTCTGGCCTTACATTTAAGTCTTTAATCCATTTTGAGCTTATTTTTGTGTATGGTGCTAGGGAATGATCTAATCTCAAACTTTTACATGTCCCTGTCCAGTTTTCCCAGCACCACTTATTGAAGAGGCTGTCCTTTCTCCACTGTACATTCCTGCCTCCTTTATCAAAGATAAGTTGGCCATATGTGCGTGGGTTTATCTCTGGGCTTTCTATCCTGATCCACTGATCTATCTTTCTGTTTTTATGCCAGTACCAGACTGTCTTAATTACTGTAGCTTTGTAGTATAGTCTGAAGTCAGGGAGCCTGATTCCTCCAGCTCCGTTTTTCGTTCTCAAGATTGCTTTAGCTATTCGGGGCCTTTTGTTTTTCCAAACAAATTTTGAAATTTTTTGTTCTAGTTCTGTGAAAAATGCCATTGGTAGTTTGATAGGGATTGCATTGAATCTGTAGATTGCTTTGGGTAGTAGAGTCATTTTCACAATATTGATTCTTCCAATCCAGGAGCATGGTATATCTCTCCATCTATTTGTATCATCTTTAATTTCTTTCATCAGTGTCTTATAGTTTTCTGCATACAGGTCTTTTGTCTCCTTAGGTAGGTTTATTCCTAGATATTTTATTCTTTTTGTTGCGATGGTAAATGGGAGTGTTTTCTTGATTTCATTTTCAGATTTTTCATCATTAGTGTATAGGAATGCCAGAGATTTCTGTACATTAATTTTATATCCTGCTACTTTACCAAATTCATTGATTAGCTCTAGTAGTTTTTCGGTAGCATCTTTAGGATTCTCTATGTATAGTATCATGTCATCTGCAAACAGTGACAGCTTTACTTCTTCTTTTCCAATTTGGATTCCTTTTATTTCCTTTTCTTCTCTGATTGCTGTGGCTAAAACTTCCAAAACTATGTTGAATAAGAGTGGTGAGAGTGGGCAGCCTTGTCTTGTTCCTGATCTTAGTGGAAATGGTTTCAGTTTTTCACCATTGAGGACAATGTTGGCTGTGGGTTTGTCATATATGGCCTTTATTATGTTGAGGAAAGATCCCTCTATACCTACTTTCTGCAGGGTTTTTATCATAAATGGGTGTTGAATTTTGTCGAAAGCTTTCTCTGCATCTATTGAGATGATCATATGGTTTTTCTCCTTCAACTTGTTAATATGGTGTATTACATTGATTGATTTGCGTATATTGAAGAATCCTTGCATTCCTGGGATAAACCCCACTTGATCATGGTGTATGATCCTTTTAATGTGCTCTTGGATTCTGTTTGCTAGTATTTTGTTGAGGATTTTTGCATCTATGTTCATCAGTGATATTGGCCTGTAGTTTTCTTTCTTTGTGACATCCTTGCCTGGTTTTGGTATCAAGGTGATGTCGGCCTCGTAGAATGAGTTTGGGAGTGTTCCTCCCTCTGCTATATTTTGGAAGAGTTTGAGAAGGATAGGTGTTAGCTCTTCTCTAAATGTTTGATAGAATTCACCTGTGAAGCCATCTGGTCCTGGGCTTTTGTTTGATGGAAGATTTTTAATCACAGTTTCAATTTCAGTGCTTGTGATTGGTCTATTCATATTTTCTATTTCTTCCTGAGTCAGTCTTGGCAGGTTGTGCATTTCTAAGAATGTGTCCATTTCTTCCAGGTTGTCCATTTTATTGGAATAGAGTTGCTTATAGTAATCTCTCATAATCTTTTGTATTTCTGCAGTGTCAGTTGTTACTTCTCCTTTTTCATTTCTAATTCTATTGATTTGAGTCTTCTCCCTTTTTTTCTTGATGAGTCTGGCTAATGGTTTGTCAATTTTGTTTATCTTCTCAAAGAACCAGCTTTTAGTTTGGTTGATCTTTGCTATCGTTTCCTTCATTTCTTTTTCATTTATTTCTGATCTGATCTTTATGATTTCTTTCCTTCTGCTAGCTTTGGGGTATTTTTGTTCTTCTTTCTCTAATTGCTTTAGGTGCAGGGTCAGGTTGTTTACTCGAAATGCTTCCTGTTTCTTAAGGTGGGATTGTATTGCTATAAACTTCCCCCTTAGAACTGCTTTTGCTGCATCCCATAGGTTTTGGGTCGTCGTGTCTCCATTGTCATTTGTTTCTAGGTATTTTTTAATTTCCTCTTTGATTTCTTCAGTGATCACTTCGTTATTGAGTAGTGTATTGTTTAGCCTCCATGTGTTTGTATTTTTTACACATCTTTTCCTGTAATTGATGTCTAGTCTCATAGCATTGTGGTCGGAGAAGATACTTGATACAATTTCAATTTTCTTAAAATTACCGAGGCTTGATTTGTGACCCAAGATATGATCTATCCTGGAGAATGTTCCATGAGCACTTGAGAAAAATGTGTATTCTGTTGTTTTTGGATGGAATGTCCTATAAATATCAACTAAGTCCATCTCGTTTAATGTATCATTTAAAGCTTGTGTTTCCTTATTTATTTTCATTTTGGATGATCTGTCCATTGGTGAAAGTGGGGTGTTAAAGTCCCCTACTATGAGTGTGTTACTGTCGATTTCCCCTTTTATGGCTGTTAGTATTTGCCTTATGTATTGAGGTGCTCCTATGTTGGGTGCATAAATATTTACAATTGTTATATCTTCTTCTTGGATCGATCCCTTTATCGTTATGTAGTGTCCTTCCTTGTCTCTTCTAATAGTCTTTATTTTAAAGTCTATTTTGTCTGATATAAGAATTGCTACTCCAGCTTTCTTTTGATTTCCATTTGCATGGAATATCTTTTTCCATCCCTTTACTTTCAATCTGTATGTGTCTCTAGGTCTGAAGTGGGTCTCTTGTAGACAGCATATATATGGGTCTTGTTTTTGTATCCATTCAGCCACTCTGTGTCTTTTGGTGGGAGCATTTAGTCCATTTACATTTAAGGTAATTATTGATATGTATGTTCCTATTCCCATTTCCTTAATTGCTTTGGGTTCGTTATTGTAGGTATATTCCTTCTGTTGTGTTTCTTGCCTAGAGAAGTTCCTTTAGCATTTGTTGTAAAGCTGGTTTGGTGGTGCTGAACTCTCTCAGCTTTTGCTTGTCTGTAAAGGTTTTAATTTCTCCATCAAATCTGAATGAGATCCTTGCTGGGTAGAGTAATCTAGGTTGCAGGTTTCTCTCCTTCATCACTTTAATTATGTCCTGCCACTCCCTTCTGGCTTGTAGGGTTTCTGCTGAGAGATCAGCTGTTAACCTTATGGGGATTCCCTTGTGTGTTATTTGTTGTTTTTGCCTTGCTGCTTTTAATATGATTTCTTTGTGTTTAATTTTTGACAATTTGATTAATATGTGTCTTGGTGTATTTCTCCTTGGATTTATTCTGTATGGGACTCTCTGTGCCTCCTGGACTTGATTAACTATTTCCTTTCCCAAATTAGGGAAGTTTTCAACTATAATCTCTTCAAATATTTTCTCAGTCCCTTTCTTTTTCTCTTCTTCTTCTGGAACCCCTATAATTCGAATGTTGGTGCGTTTAATGTTGTCCCAGAGATCTCTGAGACTCTCCTCTGTTCTTTTCATTCTTTTTTCTTTATTTTGCTCTGCATCAGTTATTTCCACTATTTTATCTTCCACCTCACTTATCCGTTCTTCTGCCTCAGTTATTCTGCTATTGATCCCATCTAGAGTATTTTTCATTTCATTTATTGTGTTTTTAATCGATGCTTGATTCATCTTTAGTTCTTCTAGGTCCTTGTTAACTGTTTCTTGCATGTTGTCTATTCTATTTCCAAGATTATGGATCATGGAAATAGAATCTTGGATCAGCTTTACTATCATTATTCTGAATTCTTTTTCAGGTAGACTGCCTATTACCTCTTCATTTGTTAGGTCTGGTAGGTGTTTATCTTGCTCCTTCACCTGCTGTGTGTTTTTCTGCCTTCTCATTTTGCTTATGTTACTGTGTTTGGGGTCTCCTTTTTGCCGGCTGCAGATTCGTAGTTCCCGTTGTTTTTGGTGTCTGACCCCAGTGGCTAAGGTTGTTTCAGTAGGTTGGGTAGGCTTCCTGGTGGGGGGGACTAATTCCTGTGCTCTGGTGGTTGAGGCTCGATCTTGTCTTTCTGGTGGACAGGTCCACGTCTGGTGGTGTGTTTTGGGGTGCCTATGGCCTTATTATGTTTTTAGGTAGCCTCTCTGCTAATGAGTGGGGTTGTGTTCCTGCCTTGCTAGTTGCTTGGCATAGGGTGACCTGCACTGTAGCTTGCTGGTCGTTGACTGAAGCTGGGTGCTGGTGTTGGGATGGAGATCTCTGGGAGATTTTCGCTGCTTGATATTATGTGGAGCTGGGAGGTCTGTTGTGGACCCGTGTCCTGAAGTTGGCTCTCCCACTTCAGAGGCACAGCACTGGCTCCTGGCTGCAGCACCAAGAGCCTTTCATCCACCCGGCTCAGAGTAACAGGGAGAAAAAGTAGAAAGAAAGAATTAGTAGAAGAAAGAAAGAGAGAGGGAAAGAAAGGAAGAAGGGAAGAAAGGAAGGAAGGAAGGAAGGAAGAAAGAAAGGAGGGAGGGAGGGAGGGAGGAAGGATGGAAAGAAAGGAGGGAGGGAGGGAGAAAGGAAAGGAAGAAAGACAGGAGGGAGGGAGGAAGGAAAGAAAAAGAAAGTGGAAAGAAGAAGGGTGGGAGGGAGGAAAGAAAAAGAAAGAAGGAAAGGAGGAGCGGAGGGAGGGAGGGAGGAAGGGAGAGTAGGAAAAAAAGAAAGAGCAGGTAAAGTAAAATAGAATAAAGTATGAAATATAGTAGCGTTATTAAAATTAGAAAGTAATTATTGAAAAAAAAAAAAAAAAACCGGACCGATAGAACCCTGAGACATATGGTGGAAGCAAAGCTATACAGAGAGAATCTTACACAGAAGATTACACATACACATTCACAAAAAGAGAGCAGGGGGAAAAATCAAAAATCTTGCTCTCCAAGTCCACCTCCTCAATTTGGGATAATTCGTTGTAAAAAGAGGAAAAGGGCGAGAAGTCTGAAATCTTGCTCTCTAAGTCCACCTCCTTAATTTGGAATAATTCGTTGTAAAAAGAGGAAAAGGGGGGAAAGTCTTAAATCTTGTCCTCAAAGTCCACTTCCTCAATTTGGGATGATTCGCTGTCCATTCATGCACTCCACAGACGCAGGGCACATCAAATGGACCGTGGAGCTTTAATCCGCTGCCTCCGAGGCTGCACAGAATTTCCCTGCCTCTGCTCTCACAGCTCCCGGGTCTCAGCCTTGGACCTGGCCCCGCCTCTGCGCGTAGGTCGCCGGAGGGCGTCCGTTCTTCGCTCAGACAGGACGGGTTTAAAGGAGCCGCTGATTCGGGGGCTCTGGCTCACTCAGGCAGAGGGGAGGGAGGGGCGCGCAGTGTGGGGCGGGCCTGCGGCGGCAGAGGCCGGCGTGACGTTGCAGCAGCCCGTGGCGCTCCGTGCGCTTTCCCGGGAAAGCCGTCCCCGGGTCTCGGGGACCCCAGCAGTGGCGGGGTGCACAGGCCCCCCGGAAGGCGGGGCGGACAGTGACCCGCGCTCGCACACAGGCCCCGCGGCGGCGGCGGCGGCGGCGGCGGCGGCGGCCCACGCCCGTCTCCGAGGTCCGTGCCTTACCCGCGGCTCGTGCCTGTCACCGGCGCTTCCCCAAGCAGCCCTCTTAATGCCCTCTCCTCGCGCACCAGGAAACAAAAGGGAAAAAAGTCTCTTGCCTCTTCAGCAGCTCCAGACCCTTTCCCCGGACTCCCTCCGGGCTAGCCGTGGTGCACTAACTCCTTCAGGCTCTCTTCCTGCCGCCAGCCCCAGTCCTCTCCCTGCGCTCCGACTGAAAGCCGATACCCGAGCCTCAGCTCCCAGCCCCGCCCGCCACGGCGGCCGAGCAGACAAGCCTCTCGGGCTGGTGTGTGCCTGAGGGCACCGGTCCTCTGTGCCAGAATCTCTCCGCTTTGCCCTCCGCACCCCTGTTGCTGTGCTCTCCTCCGCTACTCCGAAGCTTTCCCCCTCCGCCACCTGCAGTCTCCGCCCGCGAAGGGGCTTGTAGTGTGTAGAAACCTTCCCCCCTTCACGGCTCCCTCCCACTGGTGCAGGTCCCGTCCCTATCCTATTGTCTCTGTTTATTCTTTTTTTCTTTTGCCCTACCCAGGTATGTGGGGAGCTTCTTGCCTTTTGGGGGGTCTGAGGTCTTCTGTCAGCGTTCAGTAGGTGTTCTGTAGGAGTTGTTCCACGTGTAGATGAATTTCTGATGTATCTGTGGGGAGGAAGGTGATCTCCGCGTCTTACTCTTCCGCCATCTTCCTCCGGGGTCCTGAAGCATGTCCTCTCATCACAGTATCTTTTTATGCATAAGACTGTTGGAGAAAAGCCTAGGCAACCATCACAAGTGCCATCTCTCACTTTTCCTCTCATCTCAACCTAAGAGAAAGAACCCAATCCATCCTCAAATCCCAGCAGCACCTCTTCAGACAGTTTCTAGGCTTTTCCGGCCAGATTCGCATCCTAAAACTGATAGCAGCCCCTCGTGCCTGCTCTACAGGTAGGAAATGAGGCATATGAAGTCTGGGAATCGCTAGAGTCAAAAGTGAGACAGATAGACAAAGAGACATGTCCAGGCAAGTGTTGGCAGATGATTCTGTGTCCTCAGGTGTGCGTACTGTACCTACAATCCCAGAGGAACCCAGTATCTCGAGTGAATGTCCCCTTAAGTTCACCATGATTCGCACTGATATCTTCACAGTACAGTGATAGTATTCAAGTGCTCTGAAAGCCTTTCCTATATTTACTTACATGGATAACCCCCAACATACACACACGTACACAGATGAGTGCACATGCACACACACACACATACACAGAGAAAGTAAGGGAGGAAAAGCAGAGACCAAATCAAAACAACTTCTATGGGACTCAGGCTCTTCACCTAGATCAGAGTTTCTCGAGCTGGCCACTACTAACATCGTGGGTCAGATAATTCTTTGTCGTGGGCCGGAGGGTGGTGGCAGTGGCAAGCCTCTCCCATCAACTGTAGAAAGTTTAGAAGCATCCCTGCCCTGTACCCATTAGATGCCAGCAGCAACCCCTCCACCTAGTTGTGGCCAAAAATGTCTTCAGACATTACTAAATGTCCCAAAGGGAACATTTTTCTTCTTTCCCCTTGAAGAAACTGACTTAGACCTAAAGGGTTTGCCCAGAATGACTCCAACCAGTACACAAATTGCCACATTACAAAAATAGATGCAAGTTTAACTAGTCAATCCTTTTAGTACAGAGTCAGAGAGGAGGTCAGAGATTTTCATAACCAGAAGTCCCTCTCAATAAAAGGAAAGTATCCCTGCCACCTAGTAATGAGTCTTCCCTATGACGGCCTAATCTAGGATTGTCTTGGCTTCCTTCTGACATAGTTTCCCACATAGTGTTCAAGTACCAAGTGACCCAGCTGGGCCCCTCCACGTGTGATTTCCTGCCAAACAATTGTTCACATTTGCTGTCTCAGCAAATTTTCATATTTGCCAAGCCAATGCATATATATGTGAATATATATATTTTCCATTTCCAAAAATAGCAAGAAAGGAATTAGACTAGAGAACTGATGGTAGGTTAACTGTAGTGGTATTTATTCATCTAAAAAACCTTACGGTCTCTATCCTTAGTTAGCTGTGTGGTCATGATGGGGTAATAATCCATGCTTTGCTTACCTACTGAGGTGTGGAGAGGATAAAATGAGATCATGAATGTGGAAGTACCTTGAAAATAGAAAGCACTATACAATTAGAAGATGTTTTATTATTTCCGTTAATGTCCAGGTCTGCAAAACTGAGAGGAAGAAATAAGCTGTGAGGGGAAGGATGGGATATTTTAATTCCCAGGACCAAAGTGGAAAGGCAGAAAAGAATGGAATGGGATGGGAAAACAACTTGTTAGGCTTTGAAAATGAAAACAACAGTGAGATGGAAGGATGCCAAGTACTAACATCAGATGGTAAAATGTTTCCTTTTGTTAGGGCACAGAAGTGGCAAAGACCAAATGGGCATGGGAGCCAAAATTATAAAGGAAACATCATTTGACTTAAAAGCTTCACGTCCTCTAAATTTCAAAAATAGTCTTTCTCAAACTGTGTGCCTTGGAACACAAGCATTTCTCAAAATGCTAATAGGTATTTTCAGCAAATGAGTTTGGGAGAAGTTGCATCTTAGAGTCACAATATACATGAACAGAAAGACTGTGGGAAGACATGTAGTAAAGAAATTGTTTTATTTTGTTTAATCAATTATTTCCTAAACATATTTGACCTGAGAGTCCTATCTATCTATCTCCCTGTTAAGATCAGATTGAGAAATGTAACACTCCAAGGACTTCAGGATCAGAATAGACTATAAAGAAAATAAGTCAGAAAGGTGGTTGTTGAGTGTACCTGTGATTGCATGTATAAAAATACAAGCCAGGATGGTAAATCCATCTTCCCAGAGCACTGATCAAATTCTTCCTGAGGTAGCACATCTAGTTCTGGGCTCCCAAAGGCCATGAAAAAGAGAGAGCTAAAAAAGACCATGAAAGTGATAAAATTCATTAAAGGAATCAGTTGAAAGATCTACGTTGTATACATCTCAGAGGTAGCTGACGGGTAACTTAATAAGAACAGAGGGAGCAACAAGGGGTGTTCAATGAACAGCCATAACCAAAGACACAGTCCTGAGTCTGCTTTAGTTTCCTTCTCATTGTCTGCCTGCTGCAGGTGCTTCCTGACTTAATTTCTCTCTCCTTCCACCAAACTTGTACTTAGTTTCTTCCTCCGGTCCACAGCTCACTACACTATACATTCCAGTTCTTGTCCCATAGATCCTTGTCCCCATCTCGGTTGCATGCCTGATGACTCTGATCCTATCCTAGGTCTTTAATCCTAGATCTACATGTCTCTCTCAACCAACTACAGGAGAGGTATGTGTTGCATGTGAGGAAGATATTCTTAACAGAGTGGGTGTAGGAGACAGGGTTTCATGGACAGTATTAAAACTGAATACCTATCTACCCTTGTTAATTAGGTACAATTTTATTTTGAGGAAAGAACACAAACTGTAGAAGAATAGAAGCCAGGAGAGACCAAGAAAATCCAGAAGCTACATTTCAGAGCAGTTGGAAATTGACAACTAGCCTGAAAAAAACATTAAGGGAGTCAGGTACAGGCACTCTAAATAGAGTCCTAGACAAAAATTAAAAAGGGAAACCCCAATATTAAACAATGTAGCTGTGCCCCAAAATGCATCATTTGAATTACATACATGTTCACAAACATATTCTTGATTACTTGGTTAGAAAGGCATTTTATTACTTTTCCAAAAATTCTCAACAGGACCTGCAGCCACAAGGACAAACCCACCCTCCATTGCAACACCTGAGGATTTCCAAACTTGGAAACTAAATCTCCAACTCTTTCAGGCCATGTGGCAGAGGGACAGTGACTGAATACTCAGTGACCAAGTGTGAAACCACAAGAGATGGTGAGAAACTTGGCTACAGCAAGCCTTTTAAGCTTTGACCCTGCTTGCCAGACCGGAGAGCAGCACAGGGGAGGGGAACAAGCCAAACAGTGGCAAGTCTCCACACCGTAACTGCATCGTGCAGTATCCATTCTGCCAGAGCCACGAAGTAAATAAGGGGAGAAAAAAAACTCCCTTTCTCAAAACAGACCTAGAGTGGGTGTGTGGCTTCAATCTGACAGTCTCACTTTACTTCAGTGCTTTTGGGCAGGGTGGGGAGGAAGAAAGGAGAAAGAGGAGGAGGTGAGAGAAAAAACACAGCCATTTTTGTAATTAAATTTCAGAATCTTTTCATTATGCAGTTTCAATTCATTGAAAGTTTTTTTTCCTTCCAGCACCCTCCTCCTCCTTCCTTAAAACTCTTGTTCCATTCACTACCCACTCCTTCGTGAACACACACACACACACACACACACACACACACAGTGTTACCCTTGATATGAATCAAAGCAGGCAGAGCAGCTCTGCCTCAGTACTCGCCTTTGTAAACAGGGATGTAAACAATATTCAGGAGAATTTTTGGCCTTGAGAAGGGTTTAACAATAATGGTGCTGTTCCACTTTTACTCAGGAAAAGCTGAAAGGAAACTAAAAGGTTTAATAGCTACAAGTATTGTGCTTCTGCTACATCAATAAATAATGCCAAAGTGGAAGAATGGCAGCGCGTGGTAACGTATTGAATGATGGTGTTTCTGGTAATCCTCCAGCAAAAGCCTTTGTGAAGTTTTATGTCACTAATCGCATTAAATTGACCTCTGAGGGCCAGGACATAATGTTCTGTTATTGTTGTGTGTTTGTTTGTTTTACTATTTAATAGCTCTCATTTTAAAGCTTAACTTAAATATGGGATGATGCAGAAAAAAACCCCCAAGCAACTAGAGGTTTGACTCGATGAACCTGTCCAGGAAAGAGTATGAGATTTGGACAAAGATGTTTAGGCCTCTGGCCAAGGAGAAATTATTGCTGTGGAGCATAAGACTGGGGAGTCTATGGCTTCCGCTTTGAATTAATCAAGTTGTGTTCTTTAGACATTTGAACTCAGTTTATTCTACTTCCCCAAAATGGCTCCTGTTCCCCTCACCTTTTCACAGTTCAACCTGGAGTGAAGTAGTAAAGAATATGGCACAGAAAGCTGCATGTTTGCAAGCTGGGCTAATACAAGTCATTTCCCCAGGGTCAGCAATACTTGCATCTACAAGAAGCTATTTTGAGGGAAGTTTTACCAAGTCCTAAATATGTATTTTTTTTCTCTCAGAAATTCTTTGAAGCAAAATTAGTTGACTGGGCTGTAGGCCATAAAACCTAATTAGCTCTGTAAGGTTGTTTAATGTTTAAGCCTAACCATCAGTGGACAGCCATACCAAAGAGGTTTTCTGAATTCAAAGCCTCAATGCAGAGGGACAAAAGCTAAACACAAAATAGAAAGGAATCATTTCTTTTTTAAATTTGGGCACCAGGGGAAAACAAAAACCTGAGAAGGGAAAAGAGAAATTAGTTATAAGGCTTCCAGGATTCTACAGGGCTCTGGGGAATTAACCAAAGATCTTACACAGGGCTAATAAAGCATCTACATTTTTGTTTCTAGGCACTCAGGCTACAGTACACATAGTATATTCCTCATTCTCCCCACAGCCTGATAAAATAGGAGAGGCAAGTATTTTTATTCCCACCACCCTAATATACCTTAGAAGCTTTGTCCTGCTGTCAGAGTCTCCAGGGTTTCACCATTGAGTGATACAGATATTGATACATATTGCATAAGCAGAGTTGAAGTGCTGCCTCTAATTCAGCTTCTTCATCAAAGCTCGAATCCGCAGAACAATGATCAACTTTGCATTCATTTTCCAACATCAGCCACCTCATTTGAATGACACTATTTTAATGACAATAAATGTTGCATGGGCACCGTGAAGAGAGAAACATCACCCTGCATTAATACCCCATCTGCCTGCCATCTCCCTAAGATCCTGAGGCACGTTTCAAAGCAAGCATAGGAGAATTTATACCTAATTAAAATCATAGGGGGAATGGAATGTCAGAGGCAGAGTTTAGTTTCTTTTTTAGAATTAGAGTATTTTTGAGGCGTCAGACTAGTCTCTCCACCAGATTTGCCGAGGAGGGAGAGGTGGAGAGGGAGAGGGAAAGGGAGAAGATATGTACGCATGGGAGTAGGGGTGAGCAAGGAGGAAGAACTAGACAGTTTTTTTTTTTTTTTTTGCGGTATGCGGGCCTCTCAATGTTGTGGCCTCTCCCGTTACGGAGCACAGGCTCCGGACGCACAGGCTCAGTGGCCATGGCTCACGGGCCCAGCCGCTCCGCGGCATGTGGGATCTTCCCGGACCGGGACACGAACCCGTATCCCCTGCATCGGCAGGCGGACTCTCAACCACTGCGCCACCAGGGAAGCTCCAGACAGTTATTTTTTAAAGTAAAGATGCTGATTTAAGTATGAAGGAAGTATTAGAAAGTGGACTGATTTTTGCCCCCACATTTTTCTGTTTTCCCCTACATGCCTAAGCCTGGCACTGCTCTTCTGGTAAAATCAGAAAAAAAATCCCATATATATGTATGTTTTGGTAGAAGTGACACTGAACAGCTGAAGGATGAAGAAACAAGAGTCCGAATAATCCACAAAGCAAATGACTTTAGACAATAGAAAACTGAATATGTCTCATTTTATCATTCAAGAAGCTAAGGCACAAGGAAGAAAAGGGACTTGGCTTTTTTTTAAAGTTTATTATCTATCTTTGCCACCTAGCTCTAAGTCCTCAGGCTGCAAAACAAAATGGAAGAATAATAATCTAAAAGTTTTGTTTCCCGCCCGCACGTTTTTATAAAGACTTAAAAGAGTTCGTCTAATGAGGGAGCTAAGACTTACATAGATTATCTTACACCTGGCCTTAAAGTCACAGCTAAACACGGCATTTCATCCTATGTGCAACATTATTATACTTAAGCTTGTGCATTCAACAAACATGGGAGAGAGAAGAGATGAGAGAATGAGGAGACATGGCACCCAAGACAGAGATGGCAAGACTGGGTTCAGGTAAGTTGGAAGATTTAAAAAATATCCAGCACCCATGTACACACAATCGGATAACATCTGTGGACGGTGTGGAAGCTTTTCCTCAGTCTTAACTTGGGCTCATCAGACCCTTTGCAGAAATTCTTATCTCCTACATTTATTCAAAGCTGCCCAACCACCAGGGTTAGTCAGGGCCATTTGGACCTGGAGTCATTACCTGGCTCTGCCATTAACTTAGATACCCCTATGCAGGGAAGGAGCACATTGATCGCATTTACACTGACTAATACTTTGGCGGGTAAAGGAGCATTTAAAAGTTCAAGTTTCCAAAGGACTTAGTTTTTCCTTAAGTAAAAAGAATCATATCAGCAGAATTCATAATCCTCACTCAGTTTACTTCAGAATCTCTTTCAGGTAGCAAAGAAGTAAAGTTCATAGCTTCAAATAATTAAAGCCAGCCCCATCTCCCCTTTTCCTATAGCAGAACAACCAATTAGTCATGCTTCCCAGGTTCCTCTATCATCCCTCCATCTCAGAGATCCATAAAATATTAAAGCTAAGAGATCATCCTCACCAAGCTCTCCTCTTGGAGTAGCGATTTATGTCTACACCCACGTACTCCCTGCCTCCGTCCTTTATCACCAGAGTTGAAAAATCTAGCTCTCAATCCCTTTGCTGCCCTCCTCCTTCTCTGGGTACTCCCTCTCCCTCAGCCCTGAAACTCAGCCTTTCCCATTTGCCAGCCAAACTTCAGACCACTTCCTTCCAAATATTACATTACTTCCTTCAGCCCACTCTGGCCAGTAGGTGGCACCGCAGACAGCTAGCACACTCTTTTCAACTGATGACTCCTTGAAGGCAGCAGGCTTTTTGGGTATAGCAACCATTCATTCTGGAGAGTTGTGATCTGAAATATTCTGTATACAACACAATTTCTGGTTTGTACAAACTGGTTTTAAAATTGAGGGAGTGGTCAGGTAGAAAGAGAGAAAAGTTTTCTAGCTTTCTTTTTTCACCACATCTCAGTTCTAGCCCACATGACAAGACTTACTATCTTCTTGCTTTCATTGTGAATGAACAGAGACATACCAGGAATAAAAATTGGTGCCTTTAGCCAAGTCTCCCAGTACAGTCTCTGAAACCTCCGACACAGAAGAACAGGGACTGGGCACTAGGGTGTGCATGTGTGACAAAATATTGCTGTATAAATTATTTGGGGATTATACACTGTTCAAGATTAGCTGCACCTCAGCATCTTCCCATTAGAATTTGATAGGTGCTGAAAAAGAGACAAAGCTAGCTGCCTAATATCCTCAGCAAGCAAGGACAATTAGAAAACCCTCATTTTTGTTCTGTTCACACTTCTATTCCCAAAGCTAACCATATGCTTTCTAGGTTCTGGCTTGACCACCCAATCGATATCTACTAGCATACTAAAACAATTTTTATTTTTAAAACTTTTCGTAAACATTTGCATTTCAGACTTAGCTTTCATATTTCATTTTATATCAGGAGGTTAAGTTCAGCCCATATGCAAATGTGTAGACAATTCTGATTAAGGATGAAGGTCTGACAAACAAGTGTTAGCCTACACAGTCAAAGTTTAAACAAAATGTAAAGGTTACTGGAGTAAGAGTCAAGAGAACTGGGTCTAACTCATATGGCAACTTTGGACAAGGCACCCTCTCTGAGACTTTGTTTTTTGGGCATATCGCTACCTGCCCTACCTGATTCACAAAGGGATTAGAAGGGTCAAAGAAACAAGTTTCTAAATGGCTTTGAAAAATATTAAGCTCTGCACAAAGCATAAGCATTATGTTTCCCCCTAGGGTCTTCATTCTTATACAGGGTCATGTATTCATTCAGTGATAAAGCCTGTGTACTAGGTACTATCACAAATAGATTCCAGATGTGGAACTACTTTTGATTTCTCTCAAATTTTTTTATTATACAGATCTTTTTTTCTTTTTTTTTTGGTCACTCTGTGTGGCTTGTGGGATTTTAGTTCCCTGACCAGGGATTAAACCCAGGGCCATGGCAGTGAAAGCACCAAGTCCTAACCAGTGGACCTCCAGGGACTGCCCTCTCTCTAATTTTATAATGCAAAGTTGTGAAGGGTAAGAAGAGTGGGAGAAGGTAGTTCAAGTAACTGACAAAATGTAATGTTTCCAGAAGAAAGAAACTAGGAGAGAGAGGAGTCAATAAATCTGCCACATGAGGAATGTCTGAATGAACAGGTGGGAAATGTTTAGTCTGGAGCAGACT
The DNA here is from genome assembly GCF_964165515.1 of Mesoplodon bidens. Classification (NCBI taxonomy): domain Eukaryota; kingdom Metazoa; phylum Chordata; class Mammalia; order Artiodactyla; family Ziphiidae; genus Mesoplodon; species Mesoplodon bidens. The sequence continues at coordinate 78,114,145 of NC_138163.1, read as the reverse complement.
AGAGGAGGTAATGATGACTGTTTTCAGAAATCTGAAGGCCTATCACAAGAGAGATTAAGGTTTTTTTTCATGGCAGAAGGCAGAACAAAAATCAACCAGGCTCAAAAGGAAAAAAAAATTAACCTACAGTGATGGAGGTATTGTCAAAGGGACACAGGAGTCAACTGAAAAAGCTCCCAATGGCCAAAGCTGGAACAATTTGAGAAACAAAATAAATAAAGTAATATTGGACTATAACCCTAAGTTTAAAATAAATATCCATGAGCCAATACTGATATAAATAAATGACTGAATAAATAAATGGGAGAGAATAGACACATCTCCAGTGCACAAAAATTCCAAAGAATTTATGTAGATAGTCCATCCTCAAGGAAGTGATGCATAATGCCGCAGTCTTAAAGTGCAGACTGCCCAAAGTAATTCCTTCTAAAGAGTACATTATGGAAATGAAGAAAAAGTAACTTTACTCTGGAGAAGCCTGACAAGTACTTCCTCAGCCAGGTGATCATGGTCAGCATCAGTAGTGATAAATCATGTTGATAGTATGTACCCATGATATGATGTGATGAGAATACTTTATCTCTGTGGTCTTCCTCCTTAAAACAGGTTATCTCAATCTAATCATGACAAAAACATCAGACAAATCCCAACTGAGGGACATTCTACAGAATACCTGACCACTAATCCTCAAAACTGTCAAGGGAAAGTCTGAGAAATTGTCACAGTCAAGAGGAGCAAAGGAGACATGATGACTAAATGTAATGTGGTATCCTGGATGGGATACTGGAACAGAAAAAGGACATTATGGGGATACTAAGGAAATACAAATATAGACTTTAGTTAATAATAATGTATTAACATTGGTTTGTTAATTGTGACAAATGTGCCATTGTAATGGAAGATATTAATAATAGGGGAAACTGGGTGTGGGGTATATAGGAACTCTCTCTGCTATCATCACAATAATTCTGTAGATCTAAACCTGTTCTGAAATGAAGTTTCTTTAAAAAAAAACAGGGAAAGCTACAAGAAAACATATTTCATCTCAGCTTAAGAATAGGCTTTCTGAAAGAAATAAAAGGCATCCAAATTGGAAAGGAAGAAATAAATTTATCTTTGTACGCAGATGACATGATCATATATATAGAAAACCCTAAAGGTTCCACAAAAAACTGCTAGAACTAATAAATGAATTCAGCAAAGTTTCAAGATACAAAACCAACATGCAAAACTCAGTTGTGTTTCTATACACTAACAATGAACAAGCCAAAAAGGAAATTAAGAAAATTATCCCATTTACACTAGCATCAAAAAGAATAAAATATTTAGGAATAAACTTAACAAGGAGGTGAAAGACTTGTACACTGAAAAGTATAAAATATTGCTGAAGGAAACTAAAGAAGACACTAATAAACAGAAAGATATTCATGTTCATGGATTATAAGACTTAATATTGTTAAGATGTCAAAACCACCCCAAACAATCTATAGATTCAATTCAATCTATATAAAAAAAACCCAATGACATTTTTTGCAGGAACAGAAAAATCCATCCTAGAATTCATATGTAATCTCAAATAGCCAAAACAATCTTGAAAAGAATAACAAAGTTGGTGGCATCACACTTACTGATTTCAAAACTTACTACAAAGCTACAGTAATTTTTAAAAAAAATTGGTACTGGGATAAGGACAGACATATAGACCAACGGAATAGAATAGAGAGGCCAGAAATAAACTTTCACTATATGGCCAAAAGATTCTCAAGAAGGGTGCCAAGACCATTCAATGGGGAAAGGGCAGTCTTTTCAACAAACAGTGTTGGGAAAACTGGATATCCATATGCAAAAGAATGAAGTTTCACCCTTACATTACACCATATATAAAAATTAATTCAAAATGGATCATAGATCTACATGTAAGAGCTAAAACTATAAAACACTTAGAAGAAAACATAGGGGGAAAGCTTCATAATGTTGGGTTTCGCAATGATTTCTTGGATATGATACCAAAAGCAGGCAAGAAAGGAAAAAAATAGATAAATTGAACTATATCAAAATTAAAAACTTTTGTGGATCAAAAGAAACTACCAACAAAGTGAAAAGAAAATTCATGGAATGGGAGAAAATATTTGCAAATCCTGTATCTAAAAAAGGATTAATAGGTAGAATATATAAAAAACTCCTACAATTTAGCCAATAAGCACATGAAAAGATGCTCAACATTACTAATCATTAGAAAAATGCAATTAAAACCACCTCACAAACATTAGGATGGCTATTGTTAAAAAACAGAAAATAACAAATGTTGTCAAGGATGTAGATAATTTGGAACTCTTACGTACTGTTTGTGGGAATGTAAAATGATGCAGCTGCTATGGAAAACAGTATTGCAGTTCCTCAAAAAATTAAAAATAGAATTACCATATGATCTAGCAATTCCATTTCTGGGTATATACCCAAGAGATTTGAAAGCAGGGTCTCAAAGCAATATTTGTTCATAGCAGCATTATTCAAAATAGCCAAAAGGTGAAAGCAAGTCAAATGTCCACTGACAGATGAATGGATTAAAAAAAATGTGATATAAACATACAATGGAATATTATTCAACCTTTAAAAGGAAGTAAATTCTGACACATGCTACAACATGGATGAACCTTGAGGACTTCATGCTAAGTGAAATAAGCCAGTTACAAAAGGACAAGTGAATACTGTATGATTCCACTTATATGAGGAACGTTGAATAGTCTAATTCATAGAGACAAAGTAGAATAGTGGTTGCCATGGTCTGGGGAGAAGGTGGAAATGGGGAGTTACTGTTTAATGAGTACAGAGTTTCAGTTTTGCAAGATGAAAAGAGGTCTAGAGATGGATGGTGGTGATGGTTGCATAGCAATGTGAATGTACTTAACTCCATAGAACTGTATACTTAAGAATGGTTAAAGATGGCAAATTTTTATGTGTATTTTGCCACAATTAAAAATAATAAAATAAAATAAAAAGAATGAGCATCTGGCATGGACTGCCTTTGGAGGTAGTCGCTTGTCCATGGATATATCTAGGCAAGGTAATCTAGAAAAAAATGATTAAGGTACCAGATAAAAATTATTCAATATTTAGATGACTTCCTAGTTATTTCTAAGAGGCAAAAACCACTTGTGGCCAAGATGTCAATGCGAGGCTTAATGAGTAAGCATACAGATGGCCAGGGTGGTAGTGCTTCTAAATTTTGTTGTGATTTGCTTCACAAAGCACCAGTGAGGCACAACTTACAACATTTGTCTTCTGTTAGCAGGCAGTTAGGAATAGTGCAGTTGTTGGTTTACCTGGTTCCACTATACACCTTTCAGGCCCAGGAAATCCTGCTGAAGAAAGTATTACAAATGCAATTTACAACCCCCAGAGGCATGACTATCTTATGCCTAGCCTTAGAAATAGTCCTGTGCACATCTCTCTTCCCTAATAAAACAGTTTCCCTGAAACAGGGGGTATTTTACTCACCTATGCCTCCATTATTACTCCAACCACCTCCCTTGTCCCAGCTATAGTATCCTATATTCAGTAGGTATTCTTTAAGTATATCATATCTATGAATGACTTTGAGTTTCAGATAAATGAACTGAGAGCGCTCCTTTAATACCCTTCCCAGAAGTTGAGGGCCTGTCTCAAATACCAAGGCAGTTCCAACCACCCTATGTGCCTTTAATGTATATTAAGGTCTCTCTCTGCCTGACTGTTGAGTTGGGACATTAGTCTTCTCCAGCCCTAGGACTGGAACTTACACAATTGGCTCTCCTGGTCCTTAGGCCAGACAGACTATTGATTCTGTCTCTCTGGAGAATCCTAATACAGATTTTATGATCACAGATGAGTCAAAGTTACAGGCCAGAAGAGTCATAAGGGAAGCCAAGTATAAGGATACAAACTGGCTCCCAATTGGGTCAGTTTTAATTCCAGCTCAGCGATTAACTTTCTATTTGGCCAAAGACTTACTTGCTAACTCAAAAATGGCAGGTGGGGGTGGGGTAATTAAATCAGTGGTTCCCAACCTGAGGTCCCTGGTCATCTTAACATCACAAAGGTAATCATTGGGATCCTCAAGTCATTTTCAATATTTCAGAACTTTAAAGAAAACAGAGCACTTAATTATCCATACAGCTGCCCCAGTTATCTAAATGCCAAGTTTCTTTGCTTTTGCCTGGAATTACAGCAACCAAGCACAATAATATTGGTTGTCCATGCTGATTAGAAATTCTGACACACACGTGTGTGTTGTGTACGAACACAGAGAAGCTATTATTTAATAAATGTAGCTTTTTCAGGAGAAAAAAAAATCTCTTTGAAGCATTAGGCCTTATGAAAAAAGGTAAAGGAAGGGTTTGGGAGGGCATGAAAATATTGGGAAGCACTGATCTCACTTATCTGTGGCTGAGGTCCCTTACAACTCTTCCAGGCTCCCACATCTACTTGCCTCTCTTGTCTTTCCCAGTAAGGACTGCAATCTTCACTTACCTGAGACACTGGAAACAGATGAATAATGGACTTCTTGGTCTGCCACCCTCCTAGGGTCTGAGGACAGTTGTGAAATTTCTGCAGCCCCCCTATACCTGCTACGTCCATGCATTGAGACCTGATTGGTTAAGTGGGGGCCTTTGGATAGACAAAAAAAGCAAGATTTCCCACAGCCAAGCTGGTCAGCATACAGGCAAGTTCACTGCACTGTAGATGCAGCAAGTGCCACTTCTCATTTCCCAAAGCCTTTGATAGGTGTGGCAGGTTCAGACTCCCACAGAGAAGTTGTCTGCCCAGTTTGAAGGGGAAATGCTCCTCAGTGCCTAAAGCCACTCCCTGTTATAAAGGCAGCTTTAGATCTGCAGCTTTTGCTGTGGGGAGGGGAAAGGGGTGTGGAAAGAAGCTCCCTTGAATTGAAACTTGAATCTGGGGGTAAACACAGCTGGGACTTTTTCCAACACTGTCTTCTATGACCTGGAAACAAGAGCACCCTATGTCCCACCAAAACACACGTTTGCTGAGCCTCATCCTGCCTATTTCTAAACCTCAATCAACTGCAGAAATAAGTATCTTTAAAAATAAAATCTTTTGGCTGGGGAGAGTGTTCTTTTTGGAGGAATTTGTTTAATTATTTCAATTTAAAATCTTGAACATTTCCAATCTTGCAGTCCTCACTAATTGCAGGCATACACTCACTCGTCAACACACACACACACACACACACACACATGCACACATACCAGCCCTGAGAGAGCTTGAGGCAGAAATGCAGTTAGCCACTAGCGTGAGTCTTGGCTTTCCAGCCCTGCGTGAAAGAACAGAGCCTGGAACTGAAAAATTGAAACTGTCAGGTGCTTCTGAACAACTACTGTGATTTGACGTTTGGCCCATCTAAAGAGAATCAAAGGCATCAAGGGCAAGATAGCAATGAATTAAACTGATTAAAGCAGAAGCGTGGTGAGCTTCAGTGGGCTAAGGTCTGGCTTTCCAAGACCCAAGACCAGGAATAACGATGCTTTCATTTCACTTTACTTTATTTTTTAATCTCAGCATCCTGCTTTTTTTTGCTGTGTAACCTTGAGTGAGTAGCTTAATCTCTTGGTGCTTCATTGTTTCAAACACATTGAACTGTCTAGAATGATAAACCATCACCTCTCTCCCAGCAGGTTTTGATAGTTGAATGTAGTTTTGCATATACGACAATGAGTACAACCAAAATTGTACTCAACAGTTCTAACTATATATATATATGTGTGTGTGTAGAAGTGGTGTGACTTTGTCAGGGATGGATGCCCCTCTCACATAAATACTGAGGAAGTTTTAAACACTGTTATCCTGTTTGTGCTCCAGCTTTGAAAAATTGAGAACCTGATCTCACCCCACAGAACAAGAAAACAAACCACTGTCTCTTCCTCGGGGTGGCTTCTCTGAGCTTGGAAGCCCCAGAATTGGCTCCCCATGGGCCTCAGAGGCACCTCTTATCCTTGGTTTGGAGGTGGAGGGGTGTGTCAGGGTATCACTTGGTCATACCTCAAGCCATTTCAGACCATAATCTAACTGCTATGTATGAATAATTCAGGAGCAGGAACCCTGAAAATGTCAGTCAAGGTTTTGTTGTTGTTGTTGTTTAGAAGAACAAGATCTGGTCAAAGGACAGGAACAAACTTGCTGGGGGATATAGCATGGTCCTGTTTCTTTCTCTACATAAGTCTATGCCTATGCTATTTTAATGGCTACATAGCAAAAGTGTGCCTTAAAAATTGTTCATTGGCAAGATTTCAATGTACAAATCTGTCTTTTGAAAACTGTACATTATGACATTACAATGTTAAGTGGGGAAAAAAGCAAGGGAAGGTGCAACCGTAGAAACATTAAAACATACAGGAAAAAAAGTTTAAAAGATAAAAATATTAAATTGGGCAGTCCTTGATTTCTTCATTTTTATACTCTTCTGTTTTTACCACACTTTATTAAAATGGATTGCCTTTATAACAAACAATTTCAGTTTTAGGTTTCTTTTTTCTCTCTTTTTTTGCCATGGAAAGTTTTCACGTACAGGATAGGGAGCCAGGGGTCTCAAGTACAATATTAAAAGGACGTGTGCCCTTGTAACTAATTTTCCTTCTCTGGGCCTCTATTACTCCTTCATAAAATGGGGTTGGAGACTGACAAGGTGGTGTCCCTAGAGACCCTTCCAATTTTGCTCTTCAGTGTTTTATAGTCCAAATCACTGGGCTGGCTGAGCTGCCTAAAGCCTTTGCAAATTGCTCTCTGGTCCTAAGAGCTATCAGTTGGTTGGATTCTCCAATTTTCTTTTTCTTTCTTTCTTTTTTTTTTTTTTCTTTTTTTTTTTTTGCGGTACACGGGCCTCTCACTTTTGTGGCCTCTCCCGTTGCAGAGCACAGGCTCTGGACGCGCAGGCTCAGCGGCCATGGCTCATGGGCCCAGCTGCTCCAAGGCATGTGGGATCTTCCCGGACAGGGGCACGAACCCGTGTCCCCTGCATCGGCAGGCAGACTCTCAACCACTGCGCCACCAGGGAAGCCCTCCAATTTTCTTATAATGTGATTAGATATTATTTTATCATGAAAAATATCATGAAAAAGTAAGGTACATGTAATTGGCTCTACAGCAGGGGTCCGCAACCCTTGGGCCGCAGACCCATACTGGTACCAGGCCGTGGCCTGTTAGGAAACTGGCTGCACAGCAGGAGGTGAGGGAGCGAAGCTTCATCTGCCACTCCCTATTGCTCCTTGTGTTACCACCTGAACCGTCCCCCCTCCTCTCATCTGTGGAAAAACTGTCTTCCATGAAACTGGTCCCTGGTGCCAAAAAGGTTGGGGACCACTGCTCTACAGTACAGTTAGAGTGGGAAAAGGAAATGTAAAAAGGAAAATGGAATACATCCCTAAACAAGATGTTGAATGAAGGAAAAGAAAGCTAGCTACAGAATGACACATACATTAAAATATTATTTATGTAAATTAAGAAAAACAAACAGGACAATTCTATATATTGCTTATGGATATATAAATTATATGGAAGAACACATACCAAATTCATCTGTGCCTCTGTGAATGACTGGAGAGGAATAGGGGACAGAATTTAACTTGTCTCTAGTGTATTATTTCTCCCACTGGGAAAAAATCTAAAGCAAACTTTATATTAAAAATGGTAACAGTTGTTATGCAACATGAATAAATTCTAGAGATCTGCTGTACAACATAGTGCCTATAGTTAACAATACTGTACTGTAAACTTAAAAATTTGTTAAGTGGTAGATATGTTAAATGTTCTTACCACAATAAAAAAAATGTTAAGTTTGTCAATTCTGAGTAAAGATCCAGTTGTGTTTGTTATATTACTGATTCTAAATGTTCTTCAGTGTTTTTCTAATCACTCAAAATAAAATGTAAGTAATTTTTAAAAGCAAAAGGTTGATTATTTCTTTTCCATATTTTTCACAATCTGTGAAATGTTCATGGATTATTTTGATAAATGGTAAGTGAATTTAATCTCAAAACTAGGGAAATGGAAAAGAGAAAAAAGTAACAGGACAAAGAAAAATGAAAGAGGTGGTCACCAGGATGAGATACAGAGAGGCCCTGGGAGCCTCAGGAACTTTTGGCCCAAAACTAACAAACTCTATAAGCCAAAGATTTAATGAATGAACCCATTGCGAGATGGGTGCTTTTGGGTGTTCTATTCCCCATCCCCCACCATATGTATTTAAAACCCTACTCTGTTTCATTGATTTTCTCCAGACAGAAACTTTCAGTGAGTCTCCTCCAATTACCTAGCCTTTCAGGGACAAATTTTCCATCCTGGCTTCCAAGGCGGCTGTTACAACACCACAAATCACCTTCTGCCATCCCTTCTTGAGCCAAACTCCTACTGGTTTCCAGGAATCATGTGGGAAATATGGCTCTCTGAATTTATTCCCTCACAGTACTCAGCACACAACATTTCTTAAACTAAATGTCTTACTACAAAAGCTGAACCTGCTGAAGATAAAAGCTTTTCATTTTTCCCCTACTGCCCTTCCCCAAGCTAAATCCTCGTCACAGTCAGAAATGCCACTTTATCCTCCAACTCTGAAGAAATCTCAGTCATCTCGGCTCTTTGCTGCATTCTGATTGATAATTGGATCCATTTGCTTTTATCAACTCACTGTCTCTTGATTTCCCCCAAGGCCCCTTCTGTCAGCCCTTTTCCGGCAGCCCTCCTTGCTTTTTGTGGGCACCTCACAATATATTTTTGAATGGCTCTTCCTACCCTGACCCTCTGCCACACCCAGGAACCATAGCCTCCCTTGGCTGATGTAACTAAAGTGTTGGCTCCACACTTAGCTCTCTAAGGGTAGCAATGACCTTGCATCCAGCCACACAATATGCCAGGAAAGCAGCTATAGTCAAAGGAGATATGGATCCCAGGCAACATCAAGTGGAAGGTTAAAGGCTCTGCTGATAAGTGAGGTGGGGTGGGCTGTGAAGGCGAGGGAGAGTGTTAAATGGAATGGATGAGCACAGCCTTCATGTGTTCGGAAGTGAAAGTCCCCCTTGCCTCACTATTCAAAGAGACCACTGATAGGGCAATCTAAGGGAAGGAATCGGGGCTTGGTCTGTAGTTATCACTCTGTCCCTGATTTACAGTGTGGTTTTGGGAAATTCACTTTAAAGTATCTGAGACTCAACTTCCCCATCTGGAAAAAGTTACCATTGTGGAAACTGTCGCTGGGGGAAAAGACCTTAGAGATTAGCTCTAGACCAAGCCCTGATTTCACAGTTTGAAAACTCTGAGGCCCAGGGAGGAGAAGCAATTTGTCCTATGTGGTCTTCAATATTTACCTTTCCTAAGTCCATGAGGTTGTTTGTGAGGTCAAATGAAATAAAACATAGTAGTCCTTTGAATCCTCTAGAAGAGAGAGTGTATAGAATTAATATAAAGTGTTATTTTTGGCAGCTTTAGTGCCTATGGTCCCTTAACATAACTGTCTCCTAAAGAAGACATACCAATCTTAGTTTTTACTTCCTCAGGACCACTGAAGACACAGCTGTCTCTCTCAGCTGGCCATCTCAGCAACAAGCCCAGACAGCAGCTCTCTGCCCTATCATCCACTGCTGCCTCTCCCGCCTCAGGCTATCTCAGCTGCCTAAGCACTCCTTCTATCTGAGGGTCTAGAAACAGCTGGTAGTCCCAGCATCCTCCTCTGAGCTCACTGTAGCCAATGCTGCCTTACACTGTGTGACACCCAGGATTTCAGTGCCATAAGTAAGACACATGGAGAAGGGAGAAGCTCATTACTAAGGGCCTTCTAGAGGGATCTTGGGAGTGGAGTCAGAGCAATGAAGACCAGAGAAAGGCTGAGGAAGACCAAAAGGACAGAGGGCAAAATAAAGAGCATACCTAGGATCACACGTTTCCTTTCAGTGCATATTATGCCAAATGGCTTTTCATTTAAAAGAGTAATTTGAGGGTGTTCTTGTCTAGTATGTGGCCCAGTTGTCTGAGGCAGGCCTCTGGATTCTTTTTTTTTTTTAGATTATTATTGGAGTATAGTTGCTTTACAATGTTGTGTTAGTTTCTACTGTGCAGCAAAGTGAATCAGCTATATATATACATATATCCCCTCTTTTTTGGATTTCCTTCCCATTTAGGTCACCACAGAGTACTGAGTAGAATTCCCTGTGCTAAACAGAACGTTCTCACTAGTTATCTATTTTATACATAGATGTCAATCCCAATCTCCCAATTCATCCCACCCTCCGCTTTCCCCCTTGGTATCCATACATTTTTTCTCTAAGTCTGTGTCTCTATTTCTGCTTTGTAAATAAGATCATCTATACTAATTTTTTCAGATTCCACATATATGCATTAATATACGATATTTGTTTTTCTCTTTCTGACTTACTTCACTCTGTATGACAGTCTCTAGGTCCATCCATGTGCCCACAAATGACTCAATTTCGTTCCTTTTTATGAGTGAGTAGTATTCCATTGTATATATGCACCACATCTTCTTTATCCATTCCTCTGTTGATGGACATTTACCTTGTTTCCATGTCCTGGCTATTGTAAATAGTGCTGCTATGAACTCTGTGGTGCATGTGTCTTTTTGAATTATGGTTTTCTCAGTGTATATGCCCAGTAGTGGGATTGCTGGGTCACATGGTAGTTTTATTTTCAGTTTTTTTAAGGAACCTCCATACTGTTCTCCATAGTGACCATACCATTTTACATTCTCACCAACAGTGCAAGAGGGTTCCCTTTTCTCCACACCCTCTCCAGCATTTATTGTTTACAGATTTTGTGTTGATGGCCATTCTGACCAGTGTCAGGTGATATCTCATTGAAGTGGTGATTTTCATTTCTCTAATAATTAGTGATGTTGAGCATTTTTTCATGTGTTTGTTGGCTTGGAGAAATGTCTATTTAGGTCTTCTGCCCATTTTTGGATTGTTTTCTTTTTGTTTTTTTGACATTGAGCTGCATGAGCTGCTTATATATTTTGGAGATTAGTCCTTTGTCAGTTGCTTTTTTTGCAAATATTTTCTCCCATTCTAAGGGTTGTCTTTTCATCTTGTTTATGGTTTCCTTTGCTGTGCAAAAGCTTTTAAGTTTCATTAGGTCCCATTTGTTTATTTTTGTTTTTATTCTCATTACTGTAGGAGGTGGGTTAAAAAAGATCTTGCTGCGATTTATGTCAAAGAGTGCCTATGCTTTCCTCTAAGAGTTTTATAGTGTCTGGCCTTACATTTAGATTTTGGATTTTAGATAATGAATTTAAATAATCCATTTTGAGTTTATTTTTGTGTATGGTGTTAGGGAGTGTTCTAATTTCATTGTTTTACATGTAGCTGTCCTGTTTGCCCAGCACCACTTGTTGAAGAGGCTGTCTTTGCTCCACTGTATATTCTGGTCTCCTCTGTCATAGATTAGGTGACCATATGTGCATGGGTTTATCTCTGGGCTTTCTATCCTGTTCCATTGACCTATATTTCTGTTTTTGTGCCAGTACCATACTGTCTTGTTTACTGTAGCCCTGTAGTATAGTCTGAAGTCAGTGAGCCTGTTTCCTCCAGGTCTGTTTTCTTTTTCTCAAGATTGCTTTTGGTATTCAAGGTCTTTTTTGTTTCCATGCAAAATGTAAAATTTTTTGTTGTAGTTCTGTGAAAAATGTCATTGGTAAGTTGATAGGGATTGCATTGAATTTGTAGACACAAGCCTTAAATGACATATTAGACCAGATAGACTTAACTGATATTTATAGGACATTCCATCTGAAAGCAGCAGAATATACTTTCTTCTCAAGTGCACATGGAACATTCTCCAGGATAGATCACATCTTGGGTCACAAATCAAGCCACGGTAAATTTAAGAAAATTGAAATCATATCAAGCATCTTTTCTGACCACAGTGTTATGAGATTCGAAATCAATTACAGGAAAAAAAACTGTAAAAAACACAAACACGTGGAGGCTAAACAATATGCTACTAAATAACCAAGAGATCACTGAAGAAATCAAAGAGGAAATTAAAAAATACCTAGAAACAAATGACAATGCAAACATGATGACCTAAAACTTATGGGATGCAGCAAAAGCAGTTCTAAGAGGGAAGTTTATAGCAATACAATCCTACCTCAGGAAACAAGAAAAATCTCAAATAAACAACGTAAACTTACACCTGAAGCAACTAGAGAAAGAAGAACAAACAAAACCCAAAATTAGTAGAAGGAAAGAAATCATAAAGATCAGAGCAGAAATCAATGAAATAGAAATGAAAAAAAAACAGTAAAGATCTATAAAACTGAAATCCGATTCTTTGAGAAGATAAAATTGATAAACCTTTAGCTAGACTCATCAAGAAAAAAAGGGAGAGGACTCAAATCAATAAAATTAGAAATGAAAAAGAAGAAGTACAACTGACACCACAGAAATACAAAGCATCCTAAGAGACTACTACAAGCAACGATATGCCAATAAAATGGACAACCTGAAAGAAATGGACAAATTCTTAGAAAGGTACAACCTTCTAAGACTGAACCAGGAAGAAATAAAAAATATGGACTGATCACAAGTAATTAAATCAAAACTGTGATTAAACATCTTCCAACAAACAAAAGTCCTCTGCTAATAAACTGAGTTTTCAGAAAATAAAGGAACCCCATTCCGGGCATTAGCTGCATCCATTTTAGGCCTCCATTAACCAATGGTACTCAGTGCTGGAAGATATCGAAGTCATACCTGAGGGTAGAATGGTAGAGGTGAGAATCAAAAAGGAGAGATTAGTCCACCTACCTGCTTTCCAGCATCTCTCAGTGGTTGGTTACAGGTGACTTGTCCTTGATGAATCATGAGTCATTGGGGTCAGAAATATCATGACATTACCACCTTATCTAAACAAATGGGTCTTTCCATTTATTCAGGTGCTAAATATATGTATGTGTAGCTACCAAAGCCTTGTTGAAATAGGGCAAAAACAGTGGCTTATAGGAAAAGGGTGAGATCAATGGCAAGGAAGGCTGATTCCAGGTTCTCTTCCCAGATCTGTATAACAGCATCCTGGTCCTTTGGCCCCTCTGCTTAACTAGTGATCATTGTCTTCAAAATTAAGTGGTGTATGGGCCTCCCTGGTGGCGCAGTGGTTGAGAGTCCGCCTGCCGATGCAGGGGATACGGGTTCGTGCCCCGGTCTGGGAGGATCCCATATGCCGCGGAGCGGCTGGGCCCGTGAGCCATGGCCGCTGGGCCTGCGCATCCGGAGCCTGTGCTCCGCAACGGGAGAGGCCACAACAGTGAGAGGCCCGCATACCGCAAAAAGAAAAAAAAAAATTAAGTGGTGTATTTGCAGCCTTCTTGAAAGGCAAAGTAACTAATCAGGATTTTGATTGCTCCCACTATATTATCTCCATATCTCTGAGTAACAAACCAGGAATACTCACCTCTTCCCCACAAATACACATATGGAAGGATCTAGGTGAGCCACAGTCCTGGATTTACAACCTATACCTTGACCTTAGGTTATAAAGTATGCTTATCTCTCTCTTTACAGCCTAACTTCCAAACTGCTTCTCCCTCAGATGAGTATGCATTTTTGTTTAGCTTTAAGTCAAACCACATAAATCTGAAAAACTCACTGTAGCACTGCACAATTCCCTTTCTTTCACTTATTTAGCCAAATGGTTTGACTGTGTCATTTATGAAACATCTTAACATGTCAAGGCCACAGCTTTACATATATAGGATTTGCTATGGGAAAAGGCAATGTGACTTATATACCATACATATAACATATATTCAATAGACAATGGGTACACCCCTTCCCTTGCTGAGAGATAAAGTACATAGGCAGTCCATAAAAGCAAACACTCAAAAGATGTATTTCCAAATATAGAGATCCAATAAGGGAAAATGTTACTGAACTACCCCTAGGGGAAATTGTGAACACTGACTCTACATTAAGGACACTCCTACAAGTCTAAGCAAAGAGAGATTTGAGAAGGCAACAGTTATGCCAGTGCACAAAGAAGCTGTGTAACAGGGTCTACTGACTCTCTAGGCCTTGGACAAAAAAAGTGCCAAGTCAACACGGAGCTCTGTGAAGGACAGAGCTCTTTCACAAATGCTCCCAACTGGCTGAGCATGCTGGAAGCCTCAAGTATCAGAACACAGGGGCCACCAACATGCCAAATAAACCCTAGATTCTACAAATCAAATGAATACCCTTTTCATAACCTACTCTTTTCTGTTAATATTTCCTCAATCAATGGTTACTTCAGTCATGGAGGTGGAGTTTGTTGCTATGAATAAACAAACTTCTCCCCAATAGGGGAGAATTTCCCTTTAATCAAATGGAATGGTATAGGAATCTGCAACATGTCACCCCACGTCTCTTACAAAGATTGAGAGGAAGAAACTTGGTTTATACTATGCTATAGTTTCTATCAACTCTACTGGGTCGATAACATCCAGTTAAGTTCCCTGTACCCGTACCTCTGTAGTATTCATAGCACATCAGGCTTTGGAAACAAACCCCAGCCATAGACCTCAAATCCAATAACTAGGTCTTTGTTGTATTCTACCTGTGCCACAGTATCTAACCCCAAACCTCAATTCTTATAGGACCAAGCTCCCTTCCCCACCCCTTGTCTTCCTATGACAGTGTTCTATGTATGTGTTGTCCAATATGGTAGCCACTAACCACATATGGGTATTAAGCACTTGAAATGTGACTGAATTCCAACCCCCATCCAGAAGTAATGAGAAGCCCTGCCCTCCAAGTGTCAACAGAGGCTGAGTGGGGAACCTGAACTTCCACTTCCACCTGGCAGTAACAAAGGCAGCACACTCCCTTCCCCTGGTGAAGCAGTATCAGAAAAAGTTAGCCAAAACAGAAGGTTTAAATAAGATCCAGAGTCTCATAATGTACTACAAAAATGTCCTGTTTTCTGTTAAAAATCACTCATCATACCAAGAACCAGAAATATTTGAAGCTAAATGAAAAAGGCAAGCAAATAGCTGTCAAAGCCAAGATGACAGAGATGTTAGAATTATCTGGCAAAGATTTTAAAGCAGCCATGATAAAAATGCTTTAATAATCAATTACAAACACTCTTAAAACAAATGAAAAATAGAAAGTCTCAGCAAAGAAATACAAGATATATGGAAGGACCAAGTGGAAATTTTAGAAATGAAAAATACAATAACTAAAATTCTTTTAGAAATCTCAATATATGTGCTCTACAATAGAATGAAGAGGACTGAGGGAATAATCAGCTAACTTGAAGACAAAATGATAGAAATTATCCAATCTGAACAACAAAGAAAATTAGATTTAAAAAAAACGAACAGGGTCTCAGGGTCTCTATGGGACTATAAAGAAAATCTAACTTTCCTGTCATTACAAGAGGCCTGGAACAATAGGATAAAGAAGGCAGGACAGAAAAAGTATTCAAAGAAATAATGGCTTAAAACTTCCCAAACTTAGCAAAAGACATAAACCTACAGATTCAGGAAGCTAAGAGTATTCCAAACTGGATGAACCAAAGAAATCTATGCCAAGGCACATCAGAGTCAAACTTTTGAAAACTACAGACATTTTTTAAAAAAGAACTTGAAAGCAGTGAGAAATGATATCTTACTAACAGGGGAAAAATACAATTCAATTGACAGCAGATTTCAGAACCCATGGAGACCAGAAGGGAGTGGCACAACCTTTTTCAAGAGTTGAAAGAAAAGAACTGTCAACTCAGAATCCTATATGCAGTGAAAATATCCTTCAGGAATGCAGGGAAAAATCAAGAAATTCTCAGATGAAGAAAAACCAAGAGAATTCACCGCTAACAAACCTGCACTAAAAGAATGACTAAAGGAAGTTCTCTAAACAGAAAGAAAAATATAGAAGAAGGAATCTTGAAACCTCAAGAAGGAAGGAAGAACAACAGAGAGTAAAAGTAAGAATAAATACAATTGACTTTGCTTCTCCTGTTGAGTTCTCTCAATTATGTTTGACAGTTGAAGCAAAAATTACAACAGTGTCTGATATAGTTCTAAATATATATAGAGGAAATATCTAGGACTATAATATTATAAATGAGGGAGGATAAAAGGACTTAAAGAGAGGTAAGGTTTATTTAAACAGGTAAAGTGTTGATACTAGTAGACTGTGATAAGTTATGTACAGGAACTCTGGAAAACAGTTTTGCAGTTTCTTAAAAAACTAAACATATACGGGCTTCCCTGCTGGCGCAGTGGTTGAGAGTCCACCTGCCGATGCAGGGGACAGGGGTTCGTGCCCCGGTCCGGGAAGATCCCACATGCCACGGAGCAGCTGGGCCCGTGAGCCATGGCTGCTGAGCCTGTGCGTCCAGAGCCTGTGCTCCGCAACGGGAGAGGCCACAACAGTGAGAGGCCCGTGTACCGCAAAAAAAACAAACAAACAATAAAAACACTAAACATATAATTACCATATGACCCAGTTATCACACCCCTGGGCATTTTCCCCAGAGAAATGAAAGCATGTTCACACAAAAAACTGTACACTAACTTGCACAGCTTTCTTTGTAATAGCCCAAAACTGGAGACAACCAAAATGTCCCTAACAGGTAAATGGTTAAACAAACTGTGATACATGCATACCATGGAATACTGTTCAACATTATAAAGGCATGTACTGTTCATACAGAAGACAACTTGGATAGATCTCAAGGGCATTATGCTGAGTGAAAAAAGCGAACATGAAAAGGTCACATACTCTATGACTCCATTTATATTAACATTTTTGAAGTGATAAAACTATAGATTTATATTTTAAAAAGATTAGTGATTGCCAGGGGTTAGGAATAGTGGAGGTGAGGGGGGTGAGTGTGACTATAAAAAATAATAAAGAGATAGCACAAGACAGATCTTTTCTGGTGATGGAATAGTACTTTATCTTGATTGTGGTAGTGGTACACAAATCTACACATGTGATAAAATGACACAGAACTAAACAAACCCATTGTTCTAATATCAAGTTCATGGTTTTGGTCTTATACTATAGTCATGTAAGATATAACTATTGGGGGAACTGGGTAAAAAGTACATAGGACCTCTCTGTCTTTGCAAGTTCCTGTGAATCTATAATTATTTCCAAATGGAAAGAAAAAAAATCAAGTCACTGTGGTAGCCAGAGTAATGACCCTCCAAAGTAGGGTCACTACTATAATCTGTGAATATGTTAGGTTATATGGCAGAAAGGGAATTAAGGTTGCAGATGGAGTTAAGTTTGCAAATCAACTAACCTTGAGATAGGGAGATAATCCTGTACTATCCATCCAAGTAGACTTAATGTAATTACCGAAGTCTTTAAAAGTGGAAGAGGGAGGCAGAAGATTGAGAGTCAGAGAAGGAGATGTGATGATGGAAGCAAGATTGAAGTGATGCAATGTAAGGAATCAATCCACCATTGCTAACTTTGAGAATATAGGGGGGTCCATGAACCAAGAAATGTGGGCAGAATCTAGAAGCTGGAAGACAAGAAAATGGAATCTCCCTTACAGCCTCCAGAAAGGAATTCAGCCCTGCTCACACCTTGATTTTAGCCCAGTGAGGCCTATTTCAGATTCTTGACCTCTAGAATTATAAGATAATAAATTTATGTTGTTTTAAACCACTATGTTTTTGGTAATTTGTTACCGCAGCTATAGAAAACTAATATAATCACCAACTAGGAGTTAAAAACTAACCCACTCAAAGATGGACAACCAGCTTTTTGCAGAGTACATTCAATTCATTAGTCAGAAGTCAATAACTAAGGACTAAAATCTTGAGTCAATGGTCAACACGTCATGGCTAATGCTATCTGCAATTCCACATCACCAATGATATCAATGATAGAAATCTTGCCTCAGAATTGCAGGGAAAGAAACATGTTACTCCCTATTAAATGGGGCCTGCTAAGCCAATGCAGCAATAAGAACAGAAACATCTGTGCCATGGAGGCTGGAAATCTTGTCTCAACTTAGCTAGAGGTAACTGTTTGGTAGGGAATTTCCTGCTGTGTTAGAAAAGAGGACATTTATACCTATTTTCTAACAGGGAGAATGTAGAAATAATAGAAAAATGCATTAAATTAGAAAAAGGGTAAGGTAAATTCATAAAGATGGTAAAAAGACCCAGCCAGAAACAAAACTAATTTTCTATAAGACAGGAGAATCTGTTTTATTCTTTTCTCTTCCCCAGTATCCCAGTGCTTAGCACATAGTAGATGCTCAATGAATGTTTGCTGAATTGAATTAGAAATGATCATTAATAGATCCATCCAGATTTAGAATTCCATTAGCCCTCATACTCTGCCATACCCCAAACTGCTAAGAAAGGAAGCAGAGACAGGCAAGAAACATTTATTCATGGATAGGAATACCACATATTCCTACCATCACAACTGCATGGCACAGATGTGACATATATTCATGTTTGCAGAGGTTAAGGAGCTTTGCCTTTAATATATGATGTTAGATCTCCAGGATGGCTAATACTGCAAAAGGCCCATGAGTCCCAAGGGTCATCCTTATGAAGATATATGGACACCACCTCCCTCTCTGGCTCCATCACTGTACTTAAAAATCAGTGCTAACAAGAGTTTCCTATTTTTGTCAAGGCCACTGGCTAAGAGGAATATATAGAGATAGAGCGAGAGATGAAGAAGAGAGAGAGATGGGGGCAGGTGAGCATGAGTGAGCTTTTATGTAATGTATTTTATATATTAATAATGAACCTGTGGAGGGTGAGTGCTGAACAGACATTTTTAAGAATCTGAAAGTTGACAAGTCAAGGATTTGGAGAAACTAGACTTGATTTGTTTTTGGTGAGAATAGTAATGTCAAAATGAGTGTAAGTGACTCTTTTTCATAATAAAAAATGCCTGTGAAGGCTACTCAGAAAAATGCTTATAACAGTAGCTGTGAACCACAAGTATACTAATAACAGCCTTTTTTGAAAGAGTCATTTTCATGTCTTCCATTTCAAGTTACCTTGACCATGACAGCCATGCAACAGGAATTATTGTAACAACTGGGCAAAGGCTAGTGCAGAGGTTTTTAACTCACAATGCATGGTTGGACTTTCTGAAAGTGTATGAAAGTGTCATATATTTAAATGACGTTTCTGAAGAGGAAATCCTTGGCATTCATCATATTTTCAAAGGGGTTCATGCCAAAAAAAAAAAGGTTAGGAACCACCGAGCTAGACAGTGATGGCCTACTTTTTCTACTCCCCTACTCAGTAAAGCTCTTCTTCAGAATGTGTTCCAGTTATTTAGTAACTAAAGAGACAGCAGGTCTCTGTTCAAGCAAGTTGCTGAGACCTGGTCTCTGGGTTAATAAATCACATGGATGCCTGGAATGACATGGCAAATATTGGAAAGGAAGACAGGAAGAATTTATTAGCACCACAAAATTTTACTGCAATAGGCAGGAAAGAAAAGATC
Source organism: Mesoplodon bidens (assembly GCF_964165515.1). NCBI lineage: Eukaryota > Metazoa > Chordata > Mammalia > Artiodactyla > Ziphiidae > Mesoplodon > Mesoplodon bidens. The sequence continues at coordinate 78,094,667 of NC_138163.1, read as the reverse complement.
ACTATTGACATTTTGACTCAAACAAACAAAATCCACATGTGGATTTCACTTTTGGGGTCATCCCCCTGTCACCCCACCAGGTTCTGGACAATCTCCCAAACACTAGATATCAGCTGATAGACATGTGTTCAGGAAATGTGGACTCACTTTAACACTGGCCTAAGTAAAGCTCAGTTATGAAGAGGAAGCTTGAAAACATTTGTAAAAGCAACTCTAAATGGCTTCACATTTTCTTCTTGTCTACATTATTTCTTTTTCCATAGCAGGCCAGATTTGGCCTGTGGGCCATAGTTTCTTTTGACTCTAACCCTAGATCAATGAAAGCCAATCACAGACACTTAAGACTGGAAGGCAGTTTAAAAAGTCATGTTGTCCATTCCACAAAAGGCAAATGGAAATATACATAATACAGTAAGTCCCGTACATACAAACGAGTTCCATTCCAAGAGCACGTTCGTAAGTCCAATATGTTCATAAGTCCAACAAAGTTAGCCTAGGTACACAATTGGCTATATAGTACTGTACTGTAACAGGTTTATAATACTTTTCACACAAATAATACATTAAAAAAACAAAAAAATAAAGAAAACATTTTTAATCTTAGAGTACAGTACCTTGCAAAGTACAGTAGTCCAGTACAACAGCTGGCATACAGGGGCTGGCACAGAGTGAACAGGCAAGAAGAGTTATGACTGGAGGAGGGAAAGGAGGTGGGAGATGGTAGAGCTGAAGGATCGTCAGCAATAGCAGATGGAGGGCAAGCTGCAATTTCACTCAGGCCTGACGTTGATGGCACAGGTTCTGGTTCCTTGTTGGATTCAATTCTATCTACCCTCTTGAAAAAACGATCCAGTGATGTCTGGGTAGTAGCTCTTCTTTTCTCGTCGTAGATGACACGGTAGCACTGGATTGCATTCTGAACTGCTGCTGCAACCTTCGTGTACCATTCTACATTCGGGTCTTGTGCCTCAAAGCTAACAGTGCCTCCTCAAATAAAGAAAATCCCCTTGCCATTTCCTGCTTCGTGAATCTCTTTGGTTCTTCAGTTACTTCTTCCTTTTGTCTCTCTACTCTATCAATTATTTTCACTTTTGTTTCCATCGTTATCGCCTGCCACTTCTTAGCAGTACCAGCTACATCACCGCTGCTTTTACGCTTGCTTCTGGACATCCTGGGCTTGAAATAAAGATACTGTACTACTGTACTCTATACAGTACTGTACAGTAAAGTACACAAAAGCACAACCACTTGTAGAGGATGCATGCACGTGACAATGTACACCAGACACGTAAACTAACTTACGTGATTGGACATGCGAACGCACGTTCACATCTTTGAAATTTCACAACTTGAAGTTTCGTATGTAGGGGACTTACTGTATATGTAATATAAATATGTATATTAAAATTTTATTTGTATATTTGACAAGACCACATGCAAACTATTCTGGACAGAGATTTACCTGTGTACTTCTCAAAACGTGTTCTAAAAAGAAACTAACACAACGTTGTAAATCAACTATACTCCAATAAAAAAAGTTAAGAAAGGAAGAATTCAGGGAATTCCCTGGAAGTCCAGTGGTTAGGACTCTATGCTTCCGCTGTAGGGGGTCTGGGTTCGATCCCTAGTCGGGGAACTAGGATGCTGCATGCCGCGTGGAATGGCAAATAAATAAATAAATAAATAAATAAAAATAAAAAGAGAAGAATTCACACCTCAATTGGTACCACCCTCTTTTGTCTTAGAACTATTATGTTCAGGATGATCTTTCTAAACCTAAATGCCTCCTGATATGCTTTAAGCTTATAACCTATTACCAGTCTTTCATGAAAGTAAGATCAGCCACTCTCTAGCATGCAGACAACACCTCTGTGTGTGTATGTGTGTGTGTGTGTGTGTGTATGCACAAATGCATTTTGGAGGCATGTCTTTAGGCCCAATAATCCAATTCCATCAAGCCCAAAGCCTGAATCATTTCTGGGATTCTACCTCCAGAAAGACTTCTTAGCTAGGAAAAAGATAGACTGAGCTGATTAGGGACTATGACATGTTCAAAGCTCATGCAAGTTTTACATATATAACCATCTCCCCAAATCAAGAAGTACAGTTTGATTTAAAGGTGACATAGTTAGGGTGACCACAGATTTTTTTTTCTCCAAAATGGGACAGTTGAGAGTGAAATAAGTATGTTGGGGCAACAGGTATAAACCACAACATATGGCCATCCTACTTACTAGGATGCTTTAACTTAGAGGAAATGCTTAACTTCCCCTAAACAAAATGAATCTCTATGCCTGTTGTCAATGGAAGATAGCTTGGCACTACTCTAGTAGTCAGGCCCACAGTATAATCTTGGTTTTTAACCTTTAAACCTCCTCAGGTTAAACATTAGGAGCAACTTCTTGCTTAGGCTACTTGTGTAATACTTAAAATGGGCTACTGAGGGAGAGAGGTATAACTTTTAAATAGGACTTTGGGGTGTTTGAGAAAATAGTAGATAATTGCTTATATCAAAATCATCTTACTGAAGATGGAGAAGATGACGTATTGAAGTTCCTTTTAGAAAAATTAATATTATGTGCATAGTAGTTGGTCCTGAAGACATCAGTCCTTTTTCCACCAGAGAACAAGAGGGGGAGAGACATCAAGCCATAGTGCTTATCTACATAAAATGAGACCAAAAGGAACACATTCCCTAGCAAAGGGTTTGGAGAAAAAGAAAGTATTCACTAGAACTGGACTTAGGAGCACAGAAACTGCAATCAGTGATTCTTTGGTTAGGCTAGTCCGTCTCCTAAGCAAATACTTCTGTGAGATTGGGATCTCCACCGTTGATTGTGTCAGAAAGCCATGAGCATATGTGTTTAAAATCCAGCCCTTATCACTTTTCTCATCTCTCTTTCCCCACCTCCTAAACACAGGCAACACCACTACATCTTTAGCTCTCTCTGCTCACTGGGTAGTTTACAGGTAATCAGACAATTGTGGAAAAAAAGGAAAAGGGAAGAGAGACAGATTGGGTAAAACAGAGAGAAAGCGGCAGTGTTCTGCACTTGTTTGACTTTGGCAACAGGGTGTAATAGGTTTGCTTGTGTGTGTGTGTGCGTGTTTTAAAATGCATTGATGCATCGAATATTTATTCACTGAACAGGTTGATTTATTTAACAGACTTGACATATGTCAAATTCTACCATGTGCTTACATAATTGTTACCCATTTATCAGAGCTTTTATTTAGCCAAATATTTGTTTTAAAAGCATTTTCCTTTAAATGGCTTTCTCTAGCTCACTGCACAATCAATCCGTGGTTCATTTTAATTATGTTATGTTACGTTACGTTGTGTTGTGTTAACAACAGCTATTTGGTGGAGGTCTCTGAAATCTAATATTCCCAGGGCCATTTCATCTCCACCCAAGATCTATTTCTTTTTACCCAAAACCTGTTTCTTTTTTCCCTCATAAAAAATTTTTGGTTAAAATCACATCATAGGGAACATTTTAAAAATATGTACGATGTCCTTTCATGTTATGCTATCTTACACTGTTGACTTCCCCCCCCCCAAAAAAAAAGCAGTTTCTCAACATACTGTTAAAATCACAGATCTGAATATTGTTAACCTAAAAAACTGGCTATAAAGACAAAAGGATATGTTTTTTTTGGTATGTGAGTGTGTGTCTGTGGGGTGTGGAAGGGCAGTTGGGACAGCTAGGGGAGAGCTAGGTGGATAATTAGAATAAGAGAAAGTAAACAGAATCAAATTTCAAGACAAATTTTGTTGAATCACCCCACTCCATCTGAACACATGTGCACAAAGAATTATATTTTTTCAACTCAAATGCATGCAATTTATCTAGGTTCTGTGGGAGGTAAAATATTGGAAGGTATTTCCAAGAAACAAAAATGTCTAATTACTAGCTGCCATGCCTAGTTTGAGTTCCTCTATTGTAAATATGCCATTTGCAAAAGCAAGAGGTTTGTTTTGACCTCACAGGTCAGAGAGTATGGGGACTAGTAGAGATGAGGTGTGGGAAAGAGGAAGGGAAATCCCACCATCACACAAGTGAATCTTTGACCTAGTAAGTGACTACGTTTTTGTTGTTACTGTTGGGTAAAATGTCCAAGTCTTCCAGAAATTAGACACTGTAATAAAAATGTACCAGCCCAAATTTAAATTGCTCACTAGACAGATGGTTAATTATATTCACAGCCACATATTTCACTGGGATAGAGTTTCAGACACTCAGCCAGTTTCATTTGATTAGCCGGTTTCCCAGTTAATATGTAAAATGACAGTTACTTAGGCCTTTTTTGTTCCCTTCTAAAAATATGTTTTAAATAAGTGTAAATTCTCCTCAGCCATGAGAACGTCATGGCTGTAAATAAAACGTTTGGTCATGTTACCCTATGTGTAAAAGATGTAAGGGAGATTCATTCCCCGAAACCTAAATGCTCTCTATAGTTCACAGAAAACCATGGAGCACCTTTTCTCACCAAGCAAAATATCTCAGCAACTATCAGCACACCCTGCTCCTCCACCAAAAACAACCGAGGAGATATTCAAATCCCAGGTTAAAGTGCTTTAGATGCTTTTTAAAAACAGCCCTGGAAGCCCTACACACAAATCATGTCTTTTCAGATAACAGTGTAGAAAATGGAATGTTAGGAAAAGGCCACAGAGCTAAGTATATTGTTGTGCACAGAATTCAACAATATGCTGGGAGCCAAAACCCAGAAGCAAAATATGAAACCCACTTATTCCAAAATGCAGAAGCTCAAAGAAAATCAAATGTGCTGGTGTCTTAATGGGTATGCCAATTTTTTTTTTTTTAACTTCTAAAAAAGACAGAAAACCTTGCGCGGGTTATTCGGTCCCTCACGGATCAGACAGACAGAAGCAGTCATGCTGAAACCACTGGATTCCTCAGCAGAACGGCGCCAACTCAGCGGCGCGTTTTCCACACTTTCCCGGAGCCTGGCCCCGCTCTCTGAGCGGGCTCGCGGCCTCCCCGCCCCACCGGGTGTGCGAGAGCGGAGCGGACGTGTGCTGCGGGGCGCGGCAGAGCGAAGCGCCAGAAGCCACGCAGGAAAGCGTCGATTCGACTGCCACCGAGAGCGGGAAGGGGCCGCGGGCCAATTACGCAAAGGTGACAAGCCGGGTGAGGCTCGGTAGGCCCCCAACTTAGACCCGCCCGCGGCCTTGGTCGGGTGGAGCGTGCTCAGGGGCGCTCTGTGGTCGCCAGGGCAGCCCAGCGTGCACAGGAGCCGCCGGCGACCGCGCTTCGCACCTTTGCCGCTTTGGCCCTGACGCCCCGGTCGCCGCCGCCGCCGCGTGCGTTTGCCCGCTCCCGCCGGAGCGTGCAGTGTTAGTGCCCGTTCCCCAGACAGGATCTCCCGAAAGCCGGCCCGAAGGGAAGCGGCACTCAGCTGGCCCCAGCCGCCCGGCTCTGAGCCCGGCGGCTCCGGCCCGCTCGTTTCCCCTCCCCCCCCCACCCCCCCCCCACACACGCCGGCGCAAGCACAGAGGCCTTTCCTAGATTGCAGTGCCTGTCAGGGCTAGCCGGGATCTCTCGCCCTCGCGGCCTCACTCCCTCGTATACAGACACACGCACGCCATTCTCACACAGACGTCCTCCCTTCTGTTTTCCCTTCCTCTTCTCGCTCGGCTTCCCCCAATCCGTTCCACCCCCTGCCGCCGCCACCCTGCACCAACCGGGAAGCCGGCGAGAAGGCCAGGGGGCTGGATGGCAGCGCTCATACTCACCTCCCGGGCCGACTCCCGAGGTGCACGTCGCCGGCGGGCTCAGGCAGCGGGCGCTGGGGCTAGAGCAGCCGCAGTCAAGGCTGGGCTGCCGCCGTCGCCGCAGCTGCTCGAGCTGCCCCCGCCGCCGCTGCTGCTACTGCTGCCGCCGCCGCCGCCGCCTCTGCCTCAGCTCCATGCGCCGGGCCCGCCAGGTGGACGCGACTGTCTCCCTCAGGCGCCGCCGCTGCGGCGGTGCTAGATGGCTTCAGAGCTATCAGGTTCTGGCCCTGAAACTCAGCGCCTCAGCGGCCGCCGGCTGCTCCTGGAGTCGGCTCTTAGCGTGCACCTCCGCTTGCTCGGGCCGGAGCTATCTCACCAGCCGGCTGCGCGCGCGGCGCTGGAGCCCTGCTCAGTGCGGTCGCTGTGGCCGTCCGCGGGAAGGAGAGAGAAGGAGGGCGGCTGCTACTGTCGCTATCGCTGTTAAAGCTATTGCTAAATGTTGCTACTGCTGCTACTGCTACTGCTGTGGCGGTGGCTGCTGCTGCTGCTGCTGCTGCTGCTGCTGCTGATGCTACTGGTTTTCCTTCCCGGGTTCTCCCCCTGCCTCTTGCCCACTCCTCCTCCCCCCCACCGGCCTTTCTCCACCTCCTCCTCCTCCCCCTTCTCCTCCCGCGCCGCTTTTCTCAGAGCCTCTGCGGGCGCTGCCTGGTCTCCTCTTCTCCCCGATCTGCCTCTGCCCATTCAGAAAGGTGCCCAGAGTGGGACTGCCTCGGCTGCCACCATCGCTATTGCCCCTGCCATTGTTTCCTCCAACAGGGCTGTTCTTGCTGGACGCGATCCCCCCTCTACCTTCCTTCCCCACCACAGCCCTCTTTTTTCCTCCCGCGCTCTCTTTACCCTCTCTACGGTCCCTTCCCATGTGCCCCCTCCCACTTTGTCCGTCTGTCCCTCCCTCCCCTCAGGCACCCGGGAGCGCGCACTGCGCGGCCACCTGTCATAAAGGGCGCGCACCCCCTTCCCCACCCCCACCCCCACCCCCCACCCCGCATTCTTGCAGCCAGCCCAGTCCACCACGCCAGTGACGCGTTCTACCCCCAGCAGACACGCAGCTGGACATCACTCTCCCACGCCTTTTAGGGTAGTTATGTGTACCGAGAGGGCGCTCTGAAGTTTGGGGAAGAATATTGCAATGGCTTCTTCCACCAAGCGTCTAACCATTCAACCTCTACCTACCCTTAACTTCAGAGTCTAGGCCCCAAGTAGGGTGGGTTGTGTTGGAAGGGTTGGATGAAGGGACATTCCCCAGAGAACTGGAGAAGGGTGAGGGGTTTTTTGGAATAAAGAAGGAGAGAAGAAGGAAACGTGAATGTGCCTGGAAGGATATGGGATGTGCCTGACTGCTGTCATAGAGAAATCCCTTAGGTGGTCATTTTCCTTCAGAATTCCTGGGAACCCAACAGGAAACAGCAAGGGATTTGAGAGCAACTTAGAAGGGACCATTCAGCACTCCTGGAGATCTGGGTGTAATGTTGAGGCCTAATCCCCTGAGTCACCACCACTAGGAGCCAGGGCAAAAGATGGAAAGGCTAGTGCTAGAACAGAAGGGGTGAAACTAAGCTACTTTGTGTGCACTTGCTCCAGCAAGCCATTACCACAGCACAGCATCTCCAGTCTGGCAGGGCCCAATTTCAAATTTATCTGCTGCCACAGCTGCAGCCTCATTTTGCTGCCAAAGCTCAGGCTTTGCGACCTGTTATATGCAACTCTCACAGTCACCCTAAACAAAACCTCTATGGCCTGTCACACAACCCTTCCCCAGGAATAGCACAGGTTGGGAGGGGTCTGTTTCCCTTTACCTGGCAAAGTATGAAATATCATACTTCTAAATGTCTCATTGCCAACAAGGTCTAGGTTGTCTTTTCACGTTTGAGACACTCTCCTTGGGTCTTTCATTCCACCTGCTTGGAACACTCTTGTCCTTTCTCCTTCTCATTTTTTTTTTTTACATCTTTATTGGAGTATACTTGCTTTACAATGGTATGTTAGTTTCTGTTTATAAAAAAGTGAATAAGTTATACATATATCCCCATATCTCCTCCCTCTTGCGTCCCCCTCCCACCCTCCCTATCCCACCCCTCTAGGTGGTCACAAAGCACCGAGCTGCTCTCCCTGTGATATGTGGCTGCTACCCACTAGCTATCCATTTTACATTTGCTAGTGTATATAAGTCCATGCCAGTCTTTCACTTGGTCCCAGCTTACCCTTCCCCCTCTCCATGTCCTCAAGTCCATTCTCTAGTAGGTCTGCGTCTTTATTCCTGTCCTGCCCCCAGGTTCTTCAAAACCTTTTTTTTTTTAGATTCGATATGTATGTGTTAGCATACGGTATTTGTTTTTCTCTTTCTGACTTACTTTACTCTGTATGACAGACTCTGGGTCCATCCACCTCACTACAAATAACTCAATTTCGTTTCTTTTTATGGCTGAGTAATATTCCATTGTATATATGTGCCACATCTTCTTTATCCATTCATCTGTCAATGGACACTTACGTTGGTTCCATGTCCTGGCTATTGTAAATAGAGCTGCAATGAGCGTTGTGGTACATGTCTCTTTTTGAATTATAGTTTTCTCAGGGTATATGCCCAGTAGTGGGATTTCTGGGTCATATGGTAGTCCTATTTTTAGTGTTTTGAAGAACCTCCATACTGTTCTCCATAGTGGCTGTACCAATTTACATTCTCACCAACAGTGCAAGAGGGTTCCCTTTTCTCCACACCCTCTCCAGCATTTATTGCTTGTAGATATTTTGATGATGGACATTCTGACTGGTGTGAGGTGATACCTCATTGTAGTTTTGATTTGCATTTCTCTAATGATTAATGATGTTGAGCATTCTTTCATTTGTTTGATGGCAATCTGTATATCTTCTTTGGAGAAATATCTATTTAGGTCTTCTGCCCATTTTGGGATTGGGTTGTTTGTTTTTTTGATATTGAGCTGCATGAGCTGCTTGTATATTTTGGAGATTAATCCTTTGTCAGTTGATTCATTTGCAAATATTTTCTCCTATTCTGAGGGTTGTCTTTTTGTCCTGTTTATGGTTTCCTTTGCTGTGCAAAAGCTTTTAATTTTAATTAGGTCCCATTTGTATATTTTTGTTTTTATTTCCATTTCTCTAGGAGGTGGGTCAAAAAGGATCTTGGTGTGATATATGTCATAGGGTGTTCTGCGTATGTTTTCCTCTAAGAGTTTTATAGTGTCTGGCCTTACATTTAGGTCTTTAATCCATTTTGAGTTTATTTTTGTGTATGGTGTTAGGGAGTGTTCTAATTTCATTCTTTTACATGTCCAGTTTTCCCAGCACCACTTATTGAAGAGGCTGTCTTTTCTCCATTGTGTATTCTTGCCTCCTTTATCAAAAATAAGGTGACCATGTGTGCATGGCTTTATCTCTGGAGTTTCTATCCTGTTCCATTGATTTATAGTTCCATTTTTGTGCCAGTACCATACTGTCTTGATTACTGTAGCTTTGCAGTATAGTCTGAAGACCAGAAGCCTGATTCCTCCAGGTCCATTTTTCTTCCTCAAGATTGCTTTGGCTATTCAGGATCTTTTGTGTTTCCATACAAATTGTGAATTTTTTTGTTCTAGTTCTGTGAAAAATGCCATTGGTAGTTTGATAGGGATTGCATTGAATCTGTAGATCGCTTTGGGTAGTAGAGTCATTTTCACAATGTTGATTCTTCCAGTCCAAGAACATGGTATATCTGTCCATCTGTTTGTATCATCTTTTATTTCTTTCATCAGTGTCTTATAGTTTTCTGCATATAGGTCTTTTGTCTCCTTAGGTAGGTTTATTCCTAGATATTTTATTTTTTTTTGTTGCAATGGTAAATGGAAGTGTTTTCATAATTTCTCTTTCAGATTTTTCATCATTGGTGTATAGGAATGAAAGAGATTTCTGTGCATTAATTTTGTATCCTGATACTTTACCAGATTCATTCATTAGCTCTAGTATTTTTCTGGTAGTGTATTTAGGATTCTCTGTATATAATATTATGTCATCTGCAAACAGTGACAGCTTTACTTCCTCTTTTCCAATTTGGATTCCTTTTATTTCTTTTTCTTTTCTGATTGCTGTGGCTAAAACTTCCAAAACTATGTTGAATAATAGTGGTGAGAGTGGGCAGCCTTGTCTTGCTCCTGATCTTAGTGGAAATGGTTTCAGTTTTTCACCAATGAGAATGATGTTGGCTGTGGGTTTGTCATATATGGCCTCTGTTATGTTGATGTAAGTTCCTGCTATGCCTAATTTCTGGAGGGTTTTTATCGTAAATGCGTGTTGAATTTTGTCGAAAGCTTTTTCTGCATCGATTGAGATAATCATATGGTTTTTATTCTTCAATTTGTTAATATGGTGTAATACATTGATTGATTTGCGTATATTGAAGAATCCTTGCACTCCTGGGATAAACCCCAGTTGATCATGGTGTATGACCCTTTTAATGTATTGTTGGATTCTGTTTGCTAGTATTTTGTTGAGGATTTTTGCATCTATGTTCATCAATGGTATTGGCTTGTAGTTTCCTTTTTTTGTGATATCTTTGGTTTTCGTATCAGGGTGATGGTGGCCTCATGGAATGAGTTTGGAAGCGTTCCTCCCTCTGCTATATTTTGGAAGAGTTTGAGAAGGATAGGTGTTAGCTCTTTTCTAAATATTTGATAGAATTCGCCTGTGAAGCCATCTGGTCCTGGGCTTTTGTTTGTTGGAAGATTTTTAATCACAGTCTCAAATTCAGTGCTTGTGATTGGTCTGTTTATATTTTCTATTTCTTCCTGGTTCAGTCTCGGAAGGTTGTGCTTTTCTAAGAATTTGTTCATTTCTTTCAGATTGTCCATTTTATTGGCATATAGTTGCTTGTAGTAATCTCTCATGATCCTTTGTATTTCTGCAGTGTCAGTTGTTACTTCTCGCCTTTCATTTCTTATTTTATTAATTTGAGTCTTCTCCCTTATTTTTCTTGATGAGTCTGGCTAATGGTTTATCAATTTTATCTTCTCAAAGGCCCAGCTTTTAGTTTTATTGATCTTTGGTACTGTTTCCATCATTTCTTTTTTCATTTATTTCTGATCTGATCTTTATGATTTCTTTCCTTCTGCTAACTTTGCGGTTTTCTTGTTCTTCTTTCTCTAATTGCTTTAGGTGTAAGGTTAGGTTGTTTATTTGAGACTTTTCTTGTTTCTTAAGGCAGAATTTTATTGCTATAAGTGTCCCTCTTAGAACTGCTTTTGCTGCATCCCATAGATTTTGGGTCATCATGTTTTCACTGTCATTTGTTTCTAGGTATTTTTTAATTTTCTCTTTGATTTCTTCAGTGATCTCTTGGTTGTTAAGCAGTGTATTGTTTAGCCTGCATATGTTTGTATTTCTCCTTCTCATTTATATCTGTGAAACTCATTTATAAATTATAGCTCATCTTCAAGTAATTGGTATTTTTTGCATCCCTACTATGTGCCAGATACTATGCTAAGCACTTTACATCAATTATTTTATTTAAGCCTCACAACAAACACGATTTTATTATTCCTGTTTTACAGGTGAGAAAAATGAGCCACAAACAAGTTAGATATACATATCTTGAGAATAAAAGCAATATCTTCTTTATCTTGCATGTGTCAGGCCCTGTGCAAATACATTTGCATCTTTCAGTCACTGGGATAAATGTGAAGAAAAATAAGGGTAACTGCTGAACCCCTCCCAAATTCATATATTGAAGCCCTAACCACCCAATATCTCAAAATGTGTTTGGGTCTTTAACGAGGTGACTAAGTTAAAATGAGGTGGCTATGGTGAGCCGAAATCCAATATGAGTGGTGCCCTTATAAAGGGAGTAAATTTTGACACGCAAAGAGACACTAGGGGCACATGAGTACAGAGAAGAGACCATGTGAGGACACAGCAAGAAGGCAGCCATCTGCAAGACAAAGAGAGAAGTCTCAGGAGAAACCAAATGTGCCAACACCTTGATCTTGGACTTCTAGCCTCCATAGAACTGTGAGAAATATTTTGAAGCCACTCAGTCTGTGGTATTTTGTTATGACAGAACTAGGAGACTAATACAATAGGAAACTATGAGGTGTCTTAGTAAAAGGGTGGTAGAAAGGACTTATTACAGGATTTGAGCTTTGGTTAGGTAATTTGGGGGAGAGTCTAAGAAAGTAGGAGTTCATTCTATATTGAATGCTATCAGAAAGGAAGGGCAATTCTATGACTGAGCACCTTAATAAATCCTATCTATAAGGTAGGAAGACTAAAGTGAGAATTAAGCTTTTGTGGGTGGCACAGTGACCTTGTTTTTGTCTGTGCTTAGACTAAATTATGAAGCAGCTTTGCTTTGTCTCACTTTATGATGTTTTCAGAGTAACATTGTCTGCTGTGGGTATTTTGTGAGATTGTTTATGTCCAGCAGGAGAACAACAAGTTTATGTCCTACCTGTGAGTGACAGGCCAGCTTTCAGATGTAAGGGGCTGCTTTTTTTTTCCTTTCTCGTATGTGACTACTTAATGCCATTCATTAGTTGTAACTAACTTGGCTTTAGGCAAGTTACTTTACTTCTCTGTGCCTCAGTTGCCTCACCTATACTTGAGGGAAATGGAATTAACCATAGGGTAGTTGTGGGAACTAAATGGAGGAATATACATAAAGTCCTTAGAACAGGGCTTGGCACATAGGTGGCGTTCATTGAATATGAGCTATTATCCATTTCTCTCTTCTCAAGCAGACCATTTAGCATGAAGTTATAGTTATGTATTGATATATTCTCTCTTACTAGACTGCGAGCTCCCTGAGGGCAGGAATAATGTCTATTGCCATAGTAATAATAAATAACTTTTATTGAGTGCTTTCAATGGGCCAGGCACTACTGTTAGTTGTAGTTACTCCAAGAAAACTTCTGACGCTCCTTTCCTACCTGTAGGCTAGCCTGAGTGTCCTCCTCTATGCTCCCACAGCACCCATGTTTACCTTAATTACTATACTCAGCATATGATACTGATGCTGTCTTCTTATGTGTCTTCTTCCCTTTCTAGACTGTTCACCTATAAAGGGGAGAGCAGGTACTTTTAAACTTTACAAATAAAAATTGTATATATTTAGGTGGACAATGTGATATTTTGATATATGTATACATTTTGAAATGATTACTACAATCAAGATAATTAACACATCCATCACCTCACATAGTTATGATTTTGTTTTCTTTTTGGTGTGGTGAGAACACCTAAAAATCTCTTGGCAAAGTTCAACTATAAAATACAGTATTATTAACTATAGTTACCATGCTGTACCTTAGATTTTAAGGACTTACTCACCCTGTATAACTGAATCTATATACCCTTTGACTAATAGCTCCCCATTTCCCCCACACCCAGCCCCTACCAAACACCACTCTATTCCATTTTTTAGTTCAACTTTTTTAGATTCTACATGTAAGTGAGATCATGCAGTATTTGTCTTTCAGTTTCTGGCTAATTTCACTTAGGGTAATGTCCTCCAGGTTTATCCATGTTGTCACAAGTGGCAGGATTTCCTTCTTTTGTAAGGTTGAATAATAGTCCATCGTGAATGTGTAGGTGTGAGTGTGTGAGTGTGTGTGTGTGTAATATTTTCTTTATCCAATCATCCATCGACAGACATTTAGGTTGTTTCCGTATCTTGGTTGTTGTTAATAATGATGAAATGAACATGGATATCTTCAATATACTGATTTCACTTGAAAGCAGGTACTTATAACTTTGTTGCCCATGTCTGAGCACAGGGCCTAGCACAACAGAGGCAGTGAATATAAGGCATTGATCAGATTTCCACTACATTCTTTGCCTTGTCTGAAGTGGAACTCAGGTCAAGGCAGCTGTCTTAGCTGCCTTGTCTTAGCTCACATTGCCCCTTTCCCTGGGGATTTATCGACTAAAAATGTAACAAAGGATCTCTTACATAGTGTTCTCCCTATAAGGTAGATCTAAAGGAGAGAGTCACCATAAGACTTCAATACAAGAAGGTGCCATTTGGGAACAACTGGTCCCGGCTATTTAGCAGTCAAATGTAACATGTCCATTGGGGCAAAGTGGAATAATGAAGGAGTATGAGACTAGGACCCAGAATCTTTGGTTTTGACTTTAATTTTGCTGTTGACAAACTGTGTGATGTTCAACAAAGCACTGAACCTCTCTGACTTTCAGTTTCTCTATGGCAGAAATGGAGAGCATAATCTCTTTATTCACTGGCTAATAGAGCTTGATAGCAAGATTAAAAAGAGTTTACTGGAGTTTCCTTTTGGGGAAAATATTTATCTCCTCCATTAGTTCCATGTTGCATGCCTGGATGATTCTTAGCCTCTGGAACTGGTGTTCCAAAATGGTCACAGCCTTTCAGATGCCAAGCAAGTGCCATGGGTATTGTTATTTTTTAGCCTGCCATACTCCCTAACAGTCCCACAATTCAGCCTGTTTCCAGTGAAGGGAACTATGGTGTCTGGAAATTTGGGGGACATAAGAGGTGCTTCTGTCCTGGAGTTGGACCCAGAAAGTTTCTCTCCATTATGCTGAGGACAGACATAGGATGTTTTTCAGCTCAAATTTGTTTTCTACCTTAGCCCACAGGGATAAAATAAGGTGAATGACAGAATAACATTATCGCAGTATCACATGCATATACAAGGGAGGAAACTACCATATTATTTTTCATATAATGTACCACCATTGTGCCCAGAGACTATATAACCATCATAACAATGGCCTCTGGCTGGGACTTTATGGCACCTTTCCCTTGCGAATTCCAAAGAATGGACCAAAGGAACTCAGGGGGGGCCAGATTTGAGAGGGCAGTGAATTGAAACCAGCATTAGCTGTTCCTCGTGTTTGAGGGGCAGTACCCAGAACACTGAGGGCTCCCATTAAATATTTGAGGGGCAGCACCCAGCACATTGAGGGCTCCCATTAAATATAATGGAACTGACAAATTGCCTCAATACTTCCCTCCTTTGTCGTAAATAGCATTACAAAACTATAGCTCTCTCCCTCCTGACAATAGACAGACATGTCACTTTTTTTCTTTCAGCAGCCCTAGAAGGAGCAAGGGGATATTCATTTATGAGTTATTCAGTTAGTGTTTTGTTGGGACCCTGTATTAGGTCTCAGGAGGAGAAAACAGAGACAACTAAAGACATAGTCTTTACCTCAAAGAAGCCTAAAGTCTATTAGCCTAGGGATGGAAACACAGGAGAGCAGTACTCTCAGGCAGTGCAGAATGAGGGCTGAGTGAGAGGTGAGAATAAGTCAGGGCCTTTTTGGTCAGGAGACCAAAGGAGTTTGGGGTTCCCCAGGGCATGTGCCAGGTAGAGGTGGCCCTGGGGGAGAAGTAGGACTTGCTAGGCAGTGAGAAGAGCATGAGCTTAGGAAGTGCTGAAGAGGAATGGTGAGCAATGTATTTGGGAATCAGTGACATGAACAACATGGCTGGAGCCAGGGCTTGCTCCAAGGAGGAAGCCAAATTTGGATGGGTTGAATGGGGCCATACTGGGAAAGCTTTGGAACTCTAGGACATTTTACCCTTGAATTCTCACTCTCTACTTTATAAACGTGGAAAATAAAGGTCATGGTCACATATTAGGTAGCTAGATGAGGCACTGAACCTTAGTGTTTAGATGATAGCAATGATGAACATTTGTGATTTATGATGGACGTTCACATACATCATGTCATTTGTTCATGACAATCTATTAAAAAACAATGCCCCACTGTGGACATTCCCTTCCTTGAAGCCTTAAAACAAATAAACAAACCAAACCCTTTGCTTGAGTTCATTGTTCTTTGAAGGTAGAGCTGAGTTGTAACATCTGGGCCCACAAATCAAAGCCAAATGAGTGAAGTGCTGGTTCCAATTAAGCGTGTCTGGGGTGTCCTGCCCCCATTTTCTCAGCATGCTCAGATGCCTTGGCTGCTGTGTTCAAAGCCAGCCTAGGCAAGGACAGCTTCTCCCACTGAGCACTTTCTCAGGATGAGCCTTTGAAACATGCTGGGACAGGCTGCATGACTCAAAGTTAGGGAACTGAGGTCTGGAGAAAACCATTTTCATCTTCAGTTGCCAAGGGCCATTGAAGAAGCCCCAGATGAAGGCACAGGCCAAATGTTTGTGGCCTAGCAGCACTGAGGAGGGCCTAAGCAAGGTGTTAGTAGGGGTGTTGGTGGGTGGTGAGTGTGTGCAGACTTAGAGCAGGACCATGGACAGAGATCAGCAGGCATCTTTAACCAGATCCCACAGTGAAATGCATCTCTCCATCATGTGGCTCTGCATTCTGTGTTCTGCGGATAACGTATGGAACGTGTGATGTGGGTTTTGAGCTTCCTTGTGCTGGGCACCATCTGACTACCCTGCACAGTGTGATCTCCCTCTCAGGCATGGACTCACAGGCCTTATTTAGTGTGGGAGGTATTAGTAGTGCCAAATGTACACTGTTGGAAACTGCAATGTAGTCTTGTGGTTTGAACAGTAGCCTTAGAGTAAAGAGACCCAGTCAGACTGAGCTCAACTAGCCTTAGAGACATCTGGTTCAAGGCTTCTTGGACATGGTTCCCTCTTCTCCTTTAAGGAAAGGACCTTAAAGGATTCCTCTTAATATAAGATCCAGTACCCCAGAGTGTAACTCATTCCCTGACCGCCACCAACCCAGGCAGAGGAAAGCAAGCTGAGCTGTGTTGTAGTAGAAAAGCACTGGACTTGAATCAAATGACCTCGGGTTCTGCCCCTTACTAGTGTAATCCTAGATGGTTTACAGAGTCTTCTCAAAGCCACAATCTCTTCATTTGTAAAAAGGGGCTAACAATTATAATCTCTACCTCACAGAGAGAAGTTCATGAGTTAAGGTGTATGAAAACGCCTGGCAAAAGGCTTGGCATATACAAGCATAAAATAAATATGTCTGCTTGTGCATGTATTCCAGAAGTTCCTGAAAGCTCCCTTTCTGCAGGAAAACTTTCCTAAGTCATTAATGAAGGCATGAGTTTCCTTCTATCCACACTAGTAGTTCCTGTTGTATCTTCCTTTTACTCTGTTCATTAACTATTGTTCCTACTGCTGATGTTGGTAATGGTGGTGATGATGGTGATGGTGATAGTGTAATGTGGTGAATAATGACTGTCTCAGATCATGGAACAAATAATACAGGTAAAAGGAGAGTGAGAAAAGATGACTATAGGAAGGAAACAGAAGCTCTGGTTGAGTTTGAGGCCTGGCCTTCCCTGAACTAACCTCTCCAGCTCCATCCATATAGGCAATCATGTCAAATCCCCAAGGACATTTCACTGGGGATTACGCAGCAAAATATGTGGTCCTAATTAGATCCTGCCCAGAATGGAGGATGTGTTTCAAAAGAGCAAGTGCAGAACAAGGCAAGAAAAGATATGTTCCCATCATGTAACACAAATGCTCCTTGAGCACCCTCTTTGGCTACATACAAACCAATCCATTGGCATCTAGGAAATGTGGAGTCAACACACACACACAGAGCAGTCAACGAGTGTCCTCAGCTTTGTTAAATAACAGGGTATTCTCTCTCGTTACTTCAAACCTTCAGAATCTTCAATGGCTTCCTAAAGTCTGAATAACAAAATGTCAAAATCCCTAGGCTAATAATCATGAAATAGTTCCAGTATCTTTCCAGCTCTACATAGCTGGCACTCCAACCACAGGACATTCTCCATTTAATATGTCCATGTCTTTCCTTATGCTGTTCCCTCAGCTTGGAATTCCCTTTGTGCTCTTCTGCATATCAAAATTCTTCTCTTCGGCAGTGCGCTCGGTGGTCCCCCGGATCTGTCTCTTGCTTCAACAGTGTTTGGACAGAACAGACCCAGGGATGCCCTTTGCTTCAGCCTCTGACCATCCTCCAACCCTTTTTCAAGTCGCAACCTTCGGAGCCAGCCATTCAGCTATCCTTGGTCACCGGGACCAGCCAACACCATTTTTTTGAGATTAACTCCTTATTACCGATCAACCATGAGCTCCCAGATTCATCAGAATTATTCCACCGAGGTGTAGGCCACCTACAACCACCTGGTCAACATGTGTCTGTGGGCCTCCTACACCTACCTCTCTCTGGGCTTCTATTTCAACCGCGATGATGTGGCTCTGGAGGGCGTGAGCCACTTTTTCTGCGAATTGGCCAAAGAGAAGCGTGAGGGCGCCGAGCGTCTCTTCAAAAGGCAAAACCAGCACAGTGGCCGCGCCCTCTTCCAGAATGTGCAGAAGCCATCTCAGGATGAGTGGGGTAAAACCCAGGATGCTATGGAAGCTGCCATTAACATGAAGAAGAACCTGAACCAGGCCCTTTTGGATCTGCATGCCCTGGGTTCTGCCCGTGCAAACCCCCATTTCTGCAACTTCCTGGAGAGCCACATCCTAGATGAGGAGGTGAAACTCATCAAGAAGATGGGTGACCATCTGACCAACCTCTGCAGGCTGGCTGGTCCCCAGGTTGGGCTGGGCGAGTATCTCTTTGAAAGGCTCACCGTCAAGTACGACTAGGAGCCTCCGGAGCCCAGTGGCCTTTGAGGAGCCCCTTTGGTGTCAGGGCTTCTGCCTGAAGCCCGTCTCTGCAGCCACCAGGCAGTTTTTAACCACCCTGGAGCCCTCTCCCAAGCCTTGGACCAAATGGAAACAATAAAGCTTTTTGCAGCAGCTAAAGAAAAAAAAATCCTTCTCTTCCTTTAAGGTCCTCGAAGTGTCATGTCCTTTCTAATGCCTTTCTTTAATCCCCCTGTATTACTTTTCTAGGACTCCTGCAACACTTTACCACAAACTTGGTGGTTTAATAGAAACTCATTATTTCACAGTGGAGGCCAGAAATCCAAAATCAAGGTGTCGGCAGGGCCATGCTCCCTCCAAAGCTCTAGGGGGGGAATCTTCCCTTGCTTCTTCCAATTTCTGGTGCTCCTGGTGTTCCTTCACTTGTGGCAGCATAACAACAATCTCTGCCTCCATCTTCATATGACCTTCTTGCCTGTATCTCTGTATTGCTCATCTTCTAATATGGACACCTGTCACTGGATTTAGGTCCTATCCGGTCAATCCAGGATGGTCCCATCTTGAGATATGTTACTTAATTAAATCTACAAACACCCTTTATCCACATAAACATAAACATAAATTCACATCCGCAGGTATCAGGGGGTTAGGACTTGGGTATATCATTTTTTGGGGGGGTCACCATTCAACCCATTACATGCTCTACGACCAAATTAATATCCCCTTCTTTTGACTTTACACAGCATATTCTCCCATCTATATTAGAGGTTTATGAATACAGTTCTGTCTCTATCACCAGAGGGAAAATTCTTGAATGCCAGGGACTATGTCTTATTCATCTTTGTGTAATTCATTACTTATCCCAGTGACTGATATATAGTAGGTATTCAGTTGGTTATTGTTGACATTTTAAAATGGTTGATTTACTTTCTACGTCTGGCATAGAGGGAAGCAGCTGTGGAAGGCAGGCTTGGGGCAACAACGTGCTACCTAACTATCAGAGTTATGATTTAGAATAAGAGCCTGCCTCTGGGAAAGTATTTGCTCCCCTTTCACCAGGAGGCAGTTGTTACTCCTTGTAGTATTATAATCCAAACAGCAAGGATTTCTTGAGAATTACCAATTCAAGCTATACTTTCTCCCTTAGCATTTCTTTTGGCATTTACTGATTTATTCAAGTATCTATCTATCTACCTATCTATCTATCATTCATTCATTCAGTTAACTGACCCCGTATGTGCCAAATGTTAGGCTAGGCCTGGTATGGAGATACATAAACCCACAAGATATAGATATTGCCCTTTATGAGCTTTGCGTCTATCCAGAAAGGAAACATATACATATGACATTTATGGGGTCAGATATAACCATCTGCAGGTAGGTGTGACTGAAAAACTACTGCCAAAGATAAGTTAAAGAGTCCATTACCTCAGTAGAACTTAGAAGCGTGGACTCATCGAAGAAATCCTACCATTTTTTCCAGAAACATTCATTCTCTTTGGGCTTCCCGTGAAACAATATTAATTACCCAGGGCACATATATCCTGCCCATTTCAAGGATCAGAATAAAACATGCCTGATTAGCAAATTCTATCTAACTACCAACCCTTTAAAAAACAAGAGTAACCCAACTCTTTATTCTACAACAAATCCCAGGAGGTTAAGGCAGACCACCAGGAAGTTCGTTTGCCTGGTGTCCCCTGGACGCACATCACCATCCCCACCCTGGGAGACACTGTGACTAGGACTCTGGAACTTACAATCCTGGGTCCCAGATGCTGCAATTAAGGTGCTTGAATAAAGCAGTAGAGTTAAAGGCTGCCTGAAACTCCTAGAATAAAGTAGCAGAGAGTGGAGTAAGGAGGGGAAAGTGGAAGGATATATATTCCCCTTTGGGGCCCAGGGGCAAAAAGCTAAGAAGGTAAGAATAGGATGGAGTTTGGGTACAGGGAAATAGTACTCACATATCCCCCCACATAAACTAATAAAAAGTAGCCATGGGGGGGGTGAGGGGATGGAGTGGGGAGTCCCAGCAACAAACTAACTGGAGGAGGGCTTGGAGTCAGGTGGCTGAACACTGTGATTGAAAACTAAACTCTTTTTTTTTAACATCTTTATTGGAGTATAGTTGCTTTACAATGGTGGGTTAGTTTCTACTGTATAACAAAGTGAATCAGCTATACATATACATATATCCCCATATCTCCTCCCTCTTGCGTCTCCCTCCCACCCTCCCTATCCCACCCCTCTAGGTGGTCACAAAGCACCGAACTGATCTCCCTGTGCTATGCAGCTGCTTCCCACTAGCTAGCTATTTTACATTTGGTAGTGGAAATGTGTCAATGCCACTCTCTCAGTTCATCTCAGCTTACCCTTCCCCCTCCCTGTGTCCTCAAGTCCATTCTCTACATCTGCATCTTTATTCTTGTCCTGACCCTAGGTTCATCAGAACCATTTTTTAACATCTTTATTGGAGTATAATTGCTTTTCAATATTGTGTTAGTTTCTGCTGTATAACAAAGTGAATCAGCTATACGTATACATATATCCCCATATCTCCTCCCTCTTGCATCTCCCTCCCACCCTCCCTATCCCATTGCAGCACTATTTACAATAGCCAGGACATGGGACCAACCTAAGTGTCCATTGACAGATGAATGAATAAAGAAGATGTGGCACATATATACAATGGAATATTACTCAGCCATAAAAAGAAACAAAATTATTTGTAGTGAGGTGGATAGACCTAGAGTCTGTCATACAGAGTGAAGTAAGTCAGAAAGAGAAAACTAAACTCTTGAGCTTTCCTGTGGTGCTGCAGTTTTGGCCCATGAGATTTATAATAATACCAATGCACACTTGTATGGTGCTTTACAATTTATAAATTTATTTCACATCTACTATCACATAGCCTTTAAAGGTTGAAAAGAATGGCTAAATTCACACCTCCTCATGCTGCCAGAATTCCATCTTAACCATTTCATTTGCCTCTCATACAATCTTAGTGGAGAAAATGACCATTAGCATTATGCTTACCATTTAACAGAAGAAGAACCAAACCAAAAGGGGCAAGTGACTTGGCCCAGTCACATAGTTGGTAAGTGATGCAGTTGAACATTTACCAGAAATACTGAACTACTTGCTATTCCCAGAAGCTGTGTGTTCTTTCATGCCTCTATGTCTTTGCAAGAGTACTTTGTTCTGCCTGGTATGGCCTTCCCTCCTTCTTTGGTGATCTGCTGCTCACCTGTCAAGGCCTAGTTGAATGCCACCTCCTTACCAAAGGCCTCCCTGACTCTTCGTACCTTCCCTAAAAGAATGAGTGGCTATCTCCTTTGAGCTCTTACAGTACCTAATATAGTATAAATCTCTATTAAAGTACTTATCATGGTGTATTAAAAATATTTGGGCATGTGTCCACTCTCACACTGAACTGAGAATTCCTATCTCCTTGAAGGCAGGAACCTTAGTTCCTTCTCTTTGTCTCTCCATTCTTCACACAGTGCTAGGCATTTACATTTGAAGAATAAAATGTCTAAATAAGTGAATGAGCTGAAGATTTTATGTATACTTTTATACCAGCCATGGCCCCACAGGTGAGTGTTCCTAATGGATATCTCCAAAGAAGGTGGTTCCCTCTTGAGCGTAGCTCAGTCAGTCAACATGTTTATCAAAAACCGGATGAGGTTGGGCTAATCGCCAGGCTCCTCATTTAATATGAGGTCACCCTGACCGGGACCACTGTCTCTACAAGAGGTTCAGTTCCAGGATTGGTGCGACCCTGAAGATAACCCATCCCACAGAAGATGCCCTCATGTCTCCCTGCCTGAACTTAGGTGGCCATAGAGAGGGAGAGGAGGTTAGAATGGAAACAGGAAGAGAAAAAAGGACAGTAGGGAAGGAAAGAGAAGGAAGACAAGGAGGGAAAGATGCTGGAGAGGAGAGAAAACTAGGAGGGAGAGGGATACCAGAAATAAGCAGATGTGCCACCTTAAATCAGATGGTGGATATTGTAGGCATTAGCTAATTGGTACCATCCTCATGTAAAATAATATCAATTGAGTTCTAGTCATGCACTCTGACTTTAACAATGAACACCTGTGCCCTTTACACTTTGCAAAGATAGTAGCAAGGTACAGTTGACATAGGCTCTGGTGTGAAGCAGATAT
This sequence comes from Mesoplodon bidens, assembly GCF_964165515.1. Classification (NCBI taxonomy): domain Eukaryota; kingdom Metazoa; phylum Chordata; class Mammalia; order Artiodactyla; family Ziphiidae; genus Mesoplodon; species Mesoplodon bidens. The sequence continues at coordinate 78,072,175 of NC_138163.1, read as the reverse complement.
GTATTCAAACCCTGAACTGTGTGACTTTGGGCAAAGAATAACTCTCTGAGGCTCATTTTCCTCATCTTTCAGATAAGGATAATATCTACCTTGTAGGGTTATCTACCTTAGGAAGATTAGTGGGACTATACAAAAAGTGCTTGGTAAATAGACAGTCAGCAAATGACAGCTACTATTATTATGTGCTTTCAGGAAGCTGCATAGTGAAAAAACACAGACTTTGGAGACAGACCAAGGTTTGAATCCTATTTCTGCCATTTACTAGCTAGATTTCATATCCTCCTTCTGAGAAATTAACTCCGTCACCCTTTGAATTGCTACCTAGGCAGTGTAGTATAAGAGGTAGGAGCATGGTCTCTGGAGTTTTAATCCTGGTTTATTGTGTGACCTTGAGTAAATTACCTAACAATTCAGAGCCCTAGTTTCCCCATTTGTAAAGTGGGAGGAATAATAATAGTATCAATTTCCTAGGGTTGTTGTGAGGATTAAATGAGTTAATTTATGTCAAATGCTTAAAATTGTTTCTGATAGATACTAAAATCTCAAAAAAAGTACCTATTGTTATCCTAAAATACTTTCCACACTCACCTGTTATCCTAAAATACTTTCCACACTCACCATCCTATTTATTTCTCACAATATCCTGTGAAAGGTGTATTCCATTCTCATATTACAGGTAAGGAAACTGAGGCTTAGGCTTGTTCAGACTCATATAGGTAGTAAATGACAAAGCCCAGACTAAAAGGTGTTTGCTCAGAAGCTTTAATGTCTCCCTCTTCTCCTCCACTTTAAACCCTAATACCTACACTATTTCTCAGTGCTTTTCTTTGAATGCCATGCAGTGTGTCAGGTGTGCCAGGAATTCATTCTGGAAATGCGATATAGACTCATTCTCTACAGACATGCTGATGGGCTTTGACTTGACTACTTGTTAGAGAAGACATGACTTCTGAACATTCAGCTACATATCACCTACTATGAAAGCTAGATCCACCGCTTCCCTGCTTTGCAGAAGTCATTGAATATTGCCTTCCCCTGGAAATCAGAATTCTCTTCCTTTGCACATTTGGTCATCCTGCCAACATGCTTTCACTTTTGTCTGACCTAATCAGCTAGAATTTAAAGCTCTAAAATATTAATTTCCACAAACACGCTTGTAACCCAGCAAAGTTGGCTAAAAACACATTTCTGTAAAGAAAATTCTAATTCTCTCTTGACTTCCATTATAAAGTTGAAGGCGTGTTCCCATGGAAACGGTCCCCACAAAACACTGAATCAAAGCTTTTGGTGAAGAAGGGTCAACTATGCTGTGTTGGCAAGGACTGGGCAAGACTGGGCAGTGTGTGAAATGATGTACATGAAAACAAAGAGCTATATAAATAGAAGATAGTACTAGTAGTGAGAGCAGTACAAGCATCCACTCTTGGCCTCACAGCCATTCTTACCTACTTTCAGCTTCTGGAAAGTAGTAGGGGCATCCCTACCTTAGATCTTTGCAAGCTGCACTCTACCCCCCTTCCCAATACCTATCATGAGCACTCCCTATCATGCTTTGGTGTTTTCTGAACTCCATAGCACTTACCATCTAACATATCAATTGTTTTACATTTTTATGTGGTTTATTTTTGGCCCCTCTCTCTTTAGAATGTAAGCAACATAACATGGATTTTCTTTGTTTTTTCACTATTGTATCCTAGCACCTGGAACATCTTGCCTGATACATGGTAGGTGTTCAATAACTATTTTGTGTGCGTGATGTGTGCCACCCCGTTCCTAACAGGCCGAGGACTGGTCCATGGCCTGGGAGTTGGAGACCCCTGCTATATCCTATACTTATTTATTTTTTATTGACATATAGTTGATTTACAATGTTGTGTTAGTTTCTGCTGTACAAAAAAGTGATTCAGTTATACATATGTATACATTCTGTTTTATATTATCTTCCATTATGGTTTATCACATAATATTGAATATAGTTCCCTGTACTATAAAGTAGGACCTTGTTGTTTATCCACTCTCTATATAATAGTTTGCATCTTCTAACCCCAAACTCCCAATCTATCCCTCTCCCACCCCCTCCCCCTTGGCAACCACAAGTCTGTTCTCTATGTCTGTGAGTCTGCGATAACTATTTGTTGAACAAAGGAAGGGATGAATGAATGAACGAATGATGACTATTGCTCCCTCTGTCTGAAAATCTCATCTCTCTGCCTCAATCCCCTTCACCTGATTAACTCTTCCACAGTCTCTAGAATGCAGCAGAAGTATCACATCCTCAAGAAAGATTTCCTGCTGTCTTAATGTTGGTTGGATCCTCCTATCAAATCTTGTTACCACAGCCTATACTTTTCCTATAGAGCACAATTGCAATTAAATAACAAATTATCTAATATCTTATTTGTTGTCTGTCCCCCTCAAGACAGAAGCTCCATGAGGGCAAGGATTGCACTGTGTTCACCTCTGTATCCTCAGTGTCTAGAATAGGGCCTGACACATAAGAGGTGCTTAGTAAATAAGATATGAATGATTGAATGAAAATTGTGTCAGTTATGGGATAGAGCAGGGGGTCTCAGCTTAAGCACATACTGTTTAGCATAGGATTCAGACATGTCTAGAGGAGTAGTGGGGTAGTCTCTTTAGTGATCTATTTAGATGAGGGATTGAGACTTCTGGGAAAGAATTCATCCTATGGGAAAAAAGAATGGAGGCTGACAGGGTTGGATGGATAGCATGAGAAAGAAAGGTAAAACTGAATAGAGCACCAGTTGCAGTGTCTACCACTTAGTTTGTTCTTTGGCCCAGGTCTTGGGACACTCCAGCCTGAGTTTTAAAAAGTGTGTGACAGGAGGAAGAACAGTGACAGCTCTTTTGCCAAAAATAGGGCAGATTTAAAAAACACGAGGCAGCCCAGCTTAGGGAGCTTTCTTATTAAATGAAGCTTAAAAATGGAGGCATATCCTGGCTAAAAGAAGACCCATGTCACAGAAAATAAGGTCCTTAACATCAGCTCCCAGTGGTAGCACCATCTTTGGCAGACATTGACAGTGGTGGCAGTGATGGCAGCAGTGGCTGCAGAAGCTCTGGAATACAAGAGACCTGCAGTTAAGTGCCACAGGGAAGAAGAAAATGGTGGAAGACAAGTTTCAGCTGAGAGGACTGTGATTGTGAGCACATTTCCTGGCAACACTTAAACATAATTAGGTTACAATATTCTAACCCCTGTCCAGTAATTTACTTTGTAGAATTTATTTTGCCAACTCTGGGATATTCTCTCTCCTTTGGTAATCAGCAGGGACCACCTAGGCTCAGCTGCCCCAGTCATGTCAGCAATTTTCAGCAACATTCACATCTCTCTCTCCCCATGCTTTCAACTTATGTTTTTTATTAAAAATAACAGGTTTATTGAGATATAATTCACATACCAAACAATTCACCATTTTAAAGTGTACAATTCAGTGGTTTTAGTATATTCATAGAGTTGTACAATTAGTTTTAGAACACGATTGTTTCCCCCAAAAGAAACAAGAAATTCTGTACCCATTAGCAGTAATTTTCCATTTCCCCCAATCTCCCCCTGAGCCTAGGCAATCACTCATCTATTTTCTGTCTCTATAGATTTACCTATTCTATAGGGACCTACAGAGCAATTTGGGGAGTACTGTCATCTTAGCAATATTAAATTTCTCAGTCCATGAACACGGGATGTCTTTTCAATTATGTATGTTTAATTTATTAAAACAATATTTTGTAGTTTTAGAATAGAAGTTTCGTACTTTTCTGTTAAGTTTATTCCTAAGTATTTTATTATTTTTGATGCTTTTATAAATGGAATTGTTTTCCTAATTTCATTTATGGGTTATCCATTGCTACTGTATGGAAATACTAATGATTTCTGTGCATTGATTCTATATCCCAGTGGTCCCCAACCTTTTTGGCACCAGGGACCAGTTTGGTGGAAGATAATTTTTCCACAGATGGGGGTGGGGGAAGGGGATGATTCAGGTGATAATGCAAGTGATGGGGAGTGATGGGGAGTGGCAGATGAAGCTTCATTTGCTCACCCACTGCTCACCTCCTGCTGTGCCACCCTGTTCCTAACAGGCCGAGGACTGGTCCATGGCCTGGGGGTTGGAGACCCCTGCTATATCCTATAACCTTGCTTAATTTATTAGCTCTAATAGTTCTTTGTGGACTTTTGCAGTTTTCTGAGGTATAAGATCATGCCATTTATGAATAAGAATAGTGTTACTTCTTCTTTTGCAATTTGGATGATTTTTATTTCTTTTTCTTGTCTAATTGCTCTGGCTAGAACTTCCATTACAATATTGAATAAAAGTGGTGAGAGGGGGCAACCTTTTCTTGTTCCTGATCTTAGGGGAAAAGCTTTCAGTCTTTCACCATTGAGTATGATGTTAGCTGTGGGTTTTTCATATATGGCTTTTATCATGTTGAAGAAGTTCCCTCCTATTTTTAGTTTATTGAGGTTTTCTTTAATGAAAGGATATTAGATTTTGTCAAATGCTTTTTCTGCATCTAATGAGATGAAATTCAAAAATGCAAGAAAAGAAAAAAGAAATATGAGATAATAAACATTATTTTTTTTAAAAAAAAGAAAGGAAAAGAATAGACACTACCTGGTATAAGAGAAAGCACAACAACCTAAGTCCCTGTTTCAGAAGGCACATTCTTAAAGGACTTTGGTTTGAGGGCTTCCATTACTCACACAGAAAGAAAAAATAAAGTACACATGTGAGGAAAAATATAATCAGTGTGGTAAAAATTAACTGCCTTAATGACCTTTGTGTTTTAGCCATTGTAAGCAGAACTCTGTTCTCCCAAACTGGAGGCAAAATCTATATGACACAAACATTTCTAAGTCCAAACCAACAGCCCACTTCCTGTGGTAAAATTGTAAAGCAATAGCTGATGAAGCTGAAGTCTCTCTGTGTGAGAATTTTATCTTGGCATGACTTTATGTTAGAAGGACAATCATCTCTTCTTTTCAAAGCTTACCCACTTTCTCCCTAAATCTCAGTTAAACTTAAGAGAACAGGGAGATGACTTCAAAGTTTGAGGGAATCCCAGAAAAGCCTCTACATATTTCTTACTAGGCCCTGAGCATTTGGAGGGCTGGGCTTACATCTTACTCATCCTGTTATCCCCAGCATCTAGCTCAGGGCCTGACCTGGAAAGTAGGCACTTAACCAATAGGCACTGGGGAACCAATGTATTTGTATTCTGAGACTCATGTGGAATAGAAATTATATTTTCTAATTACATAGAGTAAAACATTTTAGAAAAGTTTTCTCAGCTGATCAATAGGTCTCAAAAGTTTACAAATACCTTCATACTAGAGCATGTGGCTCTGTCTCTCTCTGAGAGAATTTTCAATAGTTGGTCCTGGCCAGAACTGAAAGACAGAATCTGACACAAATGTCTAGCAAGCATCCTGTGATAACACTATCCGGGATATATTTCTGAACTACATAAATATGCCAACATGCCCTCTCTACCTAGCTATCTTACAGGTACTTCAAAATGAACTTATTACCTTCCCTACTATTCCACCCTGTCCCCTAGAAATCTCAGAGTCATCCTTGTCTTCCTCTTCTCCCTCATCCAAATCTATTCTACCTCAGAAATCTCTGTTGAATATGCCCCCCCGTCCTTTTGCTCCTACTGCCACTGCTCTAGGTCAACCCTTCATTCTGAGCTATTATAGAAACCTCATCAGTTTTGCTACTTTGCTCTTTTTGACCTTACTTAATTTTCCATATCACAACTGGCATGATCTTTTTAAAAAATATAAAACTAATCCTATCATTCCCTTGTTTAAAAACCATTAATGGCATTTCAATGCTGACAGGAAAAGCATCCTTACATCTTTAGCATACAAGGCTTTTCACAACCTATATCTTATCTATCCTTTCAGCCTCATCTCCTACTACTTAATTCCCACATGTGTACCCTCCAGTCATACCAACCTTCTTAAAATTTTCCTAACATGTCATGCTTATTCATATCCCATGCTTTTGCACATCTTATTCCATCTCCTTCCCATACTCTCTGCATGGTGAACTCCTATTTATCTATCAGTCCAATTCACAAGTCAGTCCTTTTGTGAAGACTTCCCTGACTTCCCAAGGCAGAGGTAGCTAGTTTGTTCTCTATGTTGTGTACAATCCTCTGTTATAAGCACATTGCATTATAATGCTTTTTTTTGTGTGTGTGTGGTATGCGGGCCTCTCACTGTTGTGGGCTCTCCCATTGTGGAGCACAGGCTCCGGACGCACAGGCTCAGCGGCCATGGCTCACAGGCCTAGCCACTCCGCGGCATGTGGGATCTTCCTGGACCGGGGCACGAACCCGTGTCCCCTGCATCGGCAGGCAGACTCTCAATCACTGCGCCATTGCTTTTCTAACATCTCTGACTCCCCCACTAAATTCAGTGGTAGGAACTGGGTCTAGGTTGGAATCAAGTTTACATCCCCAGCCTCTAGCACAGCACTTGGTACAAAGCAGGCACTCAGAAAATATTTGTCAACGATCAATCCTTCAACAATATAGTCTTATTATTGAGACTTTCAGCAAAGTTACACTGGCAAATGGATAGAAACCTTATAAATACCTGGATTCAGATGGTCACAGTGATAGATCTAGGTTTTTAATACGAGAAAGCTTATTATACAGATAAAAAGGGATTATTTTCTCCCATTAGACAAATTCATTTTTATGAAGAATTTTGAAAAATATTTTAAAAGAATACTAATATTTCATGTGTACAAAAAATTAGAATGGTTGAAGATGAAAACTGCGTTCTTTACACAAAATACTTTCAGTTTTTTGGATGGAAAGGGCCTTGATTTTTGTTTAAAATTATGGTTAATTACATGCACAGTCAAACGCAAATCACTAAGTAAACAATTTGAGAGTTTATATTCACGCCTTGTTAAAATAATTATATGTGTTTTAGCAAAGGAAAAAAACCAAAATAAGTTGGTTGTTGTTGTTAAAATAAAATACCTTAATTCTCTTTTTTAATACAGCCTGGCAAAAAATAACTCACCAATATTCGTGATTAACCTGTTGAATAGTAAATGACTTGTCTCCTAGTGACCTCACAAGTATCTACTTCAATTAGCCTTCTCAAATAAAAAAATTCATTATTTAGTTTCCTTATGTAGGTGCAAAATCAATCTGAAAAGAGTAAAAAAAAATGAGTCATTGCTTTAAAGTGTATTACTGTGTACCTTTTAAAGTGAAGCCTACATCTACTGCTGAGTTGAAGAACCTGCATTAAGGCTATAGCAAACAACAAGAAAGCACTTTTCCAAGAAAAATGTCAGGGATGTTGTAGTTAATAATCTGATTCATGAGTCAGACAGAGGGTTGGTTTGAGTGACCTCTAATTTCCTTTCCAAAGCCAGTATCTTATGGTTCTATGAAATCAAGTCTTCCTAACCTGTGATTTAAATATATTTACTTTAAATAAAATCTGCCTTACTACAAAGCACATTTGTTAATCAAATCACATTTTCAATGTCTTTCATTACAAAACCAGAGATGGGCTTCTATAATAGGAAAAATTGGGACCAAATGATAATTTTAAAAGCACACACTCAAGAATGCAAGAAATCTTTTAAAATGACAGTTAAGTGGGGGGGAAGGTCATTTTCTGATAAAGTGTTAGTAACAATTCTGAGTACAAATCAAAAAGTATAAATAGTGCTTTACATTAGAAAAATGAACATAAAATCAGAAACTAACTACCTCTAGTAAATATCCTTTTAAAATAACAAACTACTGGTCTATTTTTATTTAATTAATATTTTGATCTACTTATAATTTAAAGTTACAATCTTTTTTGATACAATCAGGATACATTTAACTTTAAAGATCATTGTTTATCTCATTATTTCTTTTAGGGTCAATTTTCCCACATGATGGTTTTCCTCCAGATGTAGAAAACCTAGAGCAAGGCTTTGAGAGGAATATAACATAGTCAAGATCACTGGCTCTAGTATCAGTCTTGGGGATTCAGATCCCTTGTGATCTTAGGTTATCTAACTTAAACTAACTGAAGTGAAGTTTCACCAGATAAAAAATGGGTTGTAATAAGTACTAGGTGAGATAACTTTCTTCCAAAAATAACTGATCAATAATGGTTGTTATTATTAGGGCACAGTCTGCAAATGATCATTGGCATCTAGAGCTGCTAGAGCTGCCCCACTATGTAGGGCTTTCTTAATTAAAAACATCTTCATTGTTTTGTTTTATTTTTTGCCGTTCCATAAAACTTCGTTTTATTTTCTTACATAAACAGAGAAACAAAAAGGGCAGGAACTTTTAAAGATCACAAATGTGAGCCAGTGAGGGTGGCTAGAGATTTTACCTCTTCACATTGATTAACAAACTTAATTTCACTTAATGATTTCTCACTATGGGAGGGAACAAGATAGCCTTTCATTCCACTTCACAAAATAGGAAACAGGATGAGAATCATTGGCTTAAGTTGTAGCCAATAAAAGAGCTGATAGATTCGCTGAACAAGTAGGTATTATCTAGTGTCTCCAATGTGCAAAGTTCAAGGCAAATTCCTACTATAGGGGACACAGATGAGGAAGATGCCCTCTTTGCTCTTGAGGAGCTTACAGTTCACTGGGTACAGTAAAAAAACATAACTTTGTTTTAAATTGAATTATAGCTGATTTACAATGTTGTGTTAAATTCTCCTGTACAGCAAAGTGACTCAGTTATATATATATATATATATATATATATATATATATATACACATATATATATACACATATATATGTGTATATATATAATATATATATTCTTTTTAATATTCTTTTCCATTATGGTTTATCCCAGGATGTTGAATATAGTTCCTGTGCTATACAGTAGGACCTTGTTGTCCATCCATACTATATGTAATAGTTTGCATCTACTAACTCCAAGCTCCCAATCCATCCCTGCCCCCCACCACCTTGGCAACCACAAGTCTGTTCTCTATGTCTGTGAGTCTGTTTCTGCTGCATAGATAGGTTCATTTGTGTCAAATTTTAGATTCCACATATAAGTGATATCATATGCTCTTGTTTTTCTTTTTCTGACTTACTTCACTTAATATGATAATCTCTGGTTGCATCCATGTTGCTGCAAATGGCATTATTTGGTTCTTTCTTATGGCTGAGTAGTATTCCATTGTTTATATATGTACTATATGTTCTTTTTTTTTTACATCTTTATTAGAGTATAATGGCTTTACAATGGTGTGTTAGTTTCTGGTTTAAAACAAAGTGAATCAGTTATACATATACACGTGTTCCCATATATCTTCCCTCTTGTGTCTCCCTCCCTCCCACCCTCCCTATCCCACCCCTCTAGGTGGTCACAAAGCACTGAGCTGATCTCCCTGTGCTATGTGCCTGCTTCCCACTAGCTATCTATTTTACGTTTGGTAGTGTATATATGTCCATGCCTCTCTCTCGCTTTGTCACAGCTTACACTTCCCCTTCCCAATATCCTCAAGTCCATTCTCTAGTAGGTTGCTGTCTTTATTCCTGTCTTACCCCTCGATTTTTCATATTTTTTTCTTAGATTCCATATATATGTGTTAGCATATGGTATTTGTCTTTCTCTTTCTGACTTACTTCACTCTGTATGACAGACTCTAGGTCCGTTCACCTCATTACAAATAGCTCAATTTCATTTCTTTTTAAGGCTGAGTAATATTCCATTGTGTATATGTGCCACATCTTCTGTATCCATTCATCCGATGATGGACACTTAGCTTGTTTCCATCTCTGGGCTATTGTGAATAGAGCTGCAATGAACATTTTGGTACATGACTCTTTGAATTATGGTTTTCTCAGGGTATATGCACAGTAGTGGGATTGCTGGGTCATATGGTAGCTCAATTTGCAGTTTTTTAAGGAACCTCCATACTGTTCTCCATAGTGGCTGGACCAATTCACATTCCCACCAGCAGTGCAAGAGTGTTCCCTTTTCTCCACACCCTCTCGAGCATTTACTGTTTCTAGATTTTTTGATGATGGCCAGTCTGACTGGTGTGAGATGATATCTCATTGTAGTTTTGATTTGCATTTCTCTAATGATTAATGATGTTGAGCATTCTTTCATGTGTTGGTTGGCAGTCTGTATATCTTCTGTGCAGAAATTTCTATTTAGGTCTTCTGCCCATTTTAGGATTGGGTTTTTTGTTTTTTTGTTATTGAGCTGCATGAGCTACTTTTAAATTTTGGAGATTAATCCTTTGTCAGTTCCTTCATTTGCAAATATTTTCTCCTGTTCTGAGGGTTGTCTTTTGGTCTTGTTTATGGTATCCTTTGCTGTGCAAAAGCTTTGAAGTTTCATTAGGTCCCATTTGTTTATTTTTGTTTTTATTTCCATTTCTGTAGGAGGTGGGTCAAAAAGGATCTTGCTGTGATTTCTGTCATAGAGTGTTCTGTCTATGATTTACCCTAAGAATTTGATAGTTTCTGGCCTTATATTTAGGTCTTTAATCCATTTTGAGCTTATTTTTGTGTATGGTGTTAGGGAGCGATCTAATCTCATACTTTTACATGTACTTGTCCAGTTTTCCCAGCACCACTTATTGAAGAGGCTGTCCTTTCTCTACTGTACATTCCTGCCTACTTTATCAAAGATAAGGTGACCATATGTGCGTGAGTTTATCTCTGCGCTTTCTACTCTGATCCACTTATCTATTGTTCTGTTTTTGTGTCAGTACCATACTGTCTTGATTACTGTAGCTTTGTAGTATAGTCTGAAGTCAGGGAGCCTGATTGCTCCAACTCTGTTTTTCGTTCTCAAGATTGTTTTGGCTATTCAGGGTCTTTTGTGTTTCCATACAAATTTTGAAATTTTTTGTTCTAGTTCTGTGAAAAATGCCAGTGGTAGTTTGGTAGGGATTGCATTAAATCTGTAGATTGCTTTGGGTAGTAGAGACATTTTCACAATGTTGATTCTTCCAATCCAAGAATATGGTATATAACTCCATCTATTTGTATCATCTTTAATTTCTTTCATCAGTGTCTTATAATTTTCTGCATACAGTTCTTTTGTCCCCTTAGGTAGGTTTATTCCTAGATATTTTATTCTTTTTGTGGCAATGGTAAATGGGCATGTTTTCTTGATTTCACTTTCAGATTTTTCATCATTAGTGTACAGCAATGCCAGAGATTTCTGTGCATTAATTTTGTATCCTGCTACTTTACCAAATTAATTGACTAGCTCTAGTAGTTTTCTGGTAGCATCTTTAGGATTCTGTATGCATAATATCATGTCGTCTGCAAACACTGACAGCTTTACTTCTTCTTTTCCAATTTGGATTCCTTTTATTTTCTTTTTCTTCTCTGATTGCTGTAGCTAGAACTTCCAAATCTATGTTAAATAAGAGTGGTGAAAGTGGCCAACCTTTTCTTCTTCGTGATCTTAGTGGAAATGCTTTCAGTTTTTCAACATTGAGTACAATGTTGGCTGTGGGTTTGTCATATATGGCCTTTATTATGTTGAGGAAAGTTCCCTCTATGCCTACCTTCTGCAGGGTTTTTATCATAAATGGGTGTTGAATTTTCTCAAAAGCTTTGTCTGCATCTATTGACATGATCATATTGTTTTTCTCCTTCAATTTGTTAATATGGTGTACCACGTTGATTGATTTGTGTATATTGAAGAATCCTTGCATTCCTGAAATAAATCTCACTTGATCATGTTGTATGACCCTTTTAATGTGCTGTTGGATTCTGTTTGCCAGTATTTTGTTGAGGATTTTTGCATCTACGTTCATCAGTGATGTTGGCCTGTAGTTTTCTATCTTTGTGACATCCTTGTCTGGTTTTGGTATCAGGGTGATGGTGGGTTCGTAGAATGAGTTTGGGAGTGTTCTTCCCTCTGCTATATTTTGGAAGAGTTTGAGAAGGATAGGTGTTAGCTCCTCCCTAAATGTTTGATAGAATTCGCCTGTGAAGCCATCTGGTCCTGGGCTTTTGTTTGTTGGAAGATTTTTAATCACAGTTTCAATTTCAGTGCTTTTGATTTCTCTGTTCATATATTCTATTTCTTCCTATTCAGTCTTGGCAAGTTGTGCATTTCTAAGAATTTGTCCATTTCTTCCAGGTTGTCCATTTTATTGGCATAGAGTTTCATGTAGTAATCTCTCATGATCTTTTGCATTTCTGCAGTATCAGTTGTTACTTCTTCTTTTTCATTTCTAATTCTATTGATTTGAGTCTTCTCCCTTTTTTCTTGATGAGTCTGGCTAATGGTTTATCAATTTTGTTTATCTTCTCAAAGAACCAGCTTTCAATTTTATATATCTTTGCTATCGTTTCCTTCATTTCTTTTTCATCTATTTCTCATCTGATTTTTATGATTTCTTTCCTTCAGCTAACTTTTTGGATTTTTGTCCTTCTTTCTCTAATTGATTTTGGTGCAAAGTTAGGTTGTTTATTCAAGATGTTTCCTGTTTCTTAAGGTAGGATTGTACTGTTATAAACTTCCCTCTTAAAACTGCTTTTCTGCATCCCATAGGTTTTGGGTCGTGGTGTCTCCATTGTCATTTGTTTTTAGGTATTTTTTTATTTCCTCTTTGATTTCTTCAGTGATCACTTCATTATTAAGTAGTGTATTGTTTAGCCTCCATGTGTTTGCATTTTTTACAGATCTTTTCCTGTAATTGATATCTAGTCTCATAGTGTTGTGGTCAGAAAAGATACTTGATACAATTTCAATTTTCTTAAATTTACCAAGGCCTGATTTGTGACCCAAGATATGATCTATCCTGGAGAATGTTCCATGAACACTTGAGAAAAATGTGTATTCTGTTGTTTTTGCATGGAATGTCCTATAAATATCAATTAAGTCCATTGTGTTTAATGTATCATTTAAAGCTTGTGTTTCCTTATTTATTTTCATTTTGGATGATCTGTTCATTGGTGAAAGTGGGGTGTTAAAGTCCCCTAGTATGAATGTGTTACTGTCGATTTCCCCTTTTATGGCTGTTAGTATTTGCCTTATGTATTGATGTTCTCCTATGTTGGGTGCATAAATATTTACAATTGTTATATCTTCTTCCTGGATCGATCCCTTTATCATCATGTAGTGTCCTTCTTTGTCTCTTCTAATAGTCTTTATTTTAAAGTCTATTTTGTCTGATATAAGAATTGCTACTCCAGCTTTCTTTTGGTTTCCATTTGCATGGAATATCTTTTTCCATCCCCTTACTTTCAGTCTGTATGTGTCTCTAGGTCTGAAGTGGGTCTCTTGTAGACAGCATATATATGGTCTTATTTTTGTATCCATTCAGCCAATCTGTGTCTTTTGGTGGGAGCATTTAGTCCATTTACATTTAAGGTAATTATTGATATGTATGTTCCTATTCCCACTTTTAAAATTGTTTTTGTTTCTTATTGTAGGTCTTTTCCTTCTCTTGTGTTTCCTGCCTATAGAAGTTCCTTTAGCATTTGTTGTATAGCTGGTTTGGTGGTGCTGTACTCTCTCAGCTTTTGTTTGTCTGTGAGTGTTTTAATTTCTCCATCAAATCTGAAAGAGATCCTTGCTGGGTAGAGTAATCTTGGTCGTGGGTTTTTCTCCTTCATCACTTCAAATATGTCCTGCCAGTCCCTTCTGGCTTGCAGAGTTTCTGCTGAAGGATCAGCTGTTAACCTTACAGGGATTCCCTTGTGTGTTATTTGTTGTTTTTCCTTTGCTGCTTTTAATATGTTTTCTTTGTTTTTGATTTTTGACAGTTTGATTAATATGTGTCTTGGCATATTTCTCCTTGGATTTATTCTGTATGGGACTCTTTGTGCCTCCTGGACTTGATTAACTATTTCCTTTCCCATATTAGGGAAGTTTTCAACTATAATCTCTTCAAATATTTTCTCAGTGCCTCTCTTTTTCTCTTCTTCTTCTGGAACCCCTATAATTCGAATATTGGTATGTTTAATGTTGTCCCAGAGGTCTCTGAGACTGTCCCAAGTTCTTTTCATTCTTTTTTCTTTATTCTGCTCTGCAGTAGTTATTTCCACTATTTTATCTTCCCCGTCACATATCCTTTCTTCTGCCTTAGTTATTCTGCTATTGATCCCATCTAGAGTATTTTTAATTTCATTTATTGTGTTGTTCATCGTTGCTTGTTTCCTCTTTTGTTCTTCTAGGTCCTTGTTAACTGTTTCTTGCATTTTGTCTATTCTATTTCCAAGATTTTGGATCATCTTCACTATCATTTTCTGATTTCTTTTTCAGGTAGACTGCCTGTTTCCTCTTCATTTGTTAGGTTTGGTGGGTTTTTATCTTGCTCCTTCACCTGCTGTGTGTTTTTCTGTCTTCTCATTTTGCTTATCTTACTGTGTCTGAGGTCTCCTTTTTGCAGGCTGCAGGTTTGTAGTTCCCATTGTTTTTGGTGTCTGTCCCCAGTGGCTAAAGTTGGTTCAGTGGGTTGTGTAGGCTTCCTGGTGTAGGGCACTAGTGCCTGTGTTTTGGTGGATGAGGCTGGATCTTGTCTTTCTGGTGGGCAAGTCCACGTCTGGTGGTGTGTTTTGGGGTGTCTGTGGACTTATTATGATTTTAGGCAGCCTCTCTGCCAATGGGTGGGTTGTGTTCCTGTCTTGCTAGTTGTTTGGCATAGGGTGTCCAGCACTGTAGCTTGCTGTTCATTGAGTGAAGCTGGTTGTTGGTGTTCAGATGGAGATCTCTGGGAGATTTTCGCCATTTGATATTATGTGGAACTGGGAGGTCTCTTGTGGACCAGTGTCCTGAAGTTGGCTCTCCCACCTCAGAGGCACAGCACTGACTCCTGGCTGGAGCACCAGGATCATCTCATCCACACGGCTCTGAATAAAAGGGAGAAAAAGTAGAAAGAAAGAAAGAAAGAAAGAAAAAGAAAGAAAGAAAGAAGAAAGAAAGAAAGAAAGAAAGAAAGAAAGAAAAGGAAAGAAGGAAAGAAGGAAGGAAAGGAGGAGGGAGGAAGGAAGGAAGGAGAGAAAGAATGAAAGAAAGAAAGAAAGAAAGGAAAGGAAAGAAGGAAGGAAAGAAAGGAGGAGGGAGGAAGGAAGGAAGGAGAGAAAGAATGAAAGAAAGAAAGGAAGGAAGGAAGGAAGAAAGAAAGAATATAACAAAATAAAGTAAAGTAAGATAAAATAAAATAAGTTTATTAAAATAAAAAATAATTATTAAGGAAAAAAATTTTTTTAAAGAAAACAAAAACAAACAAAAAAACAAAAACAGACAGATAGAGCCCTAGGACAAATGGTGGAAGTAAAGCAATACAGACAAAATATCACACAGAATCATACACATACACACTCTCAAAAAGAGGAAAAGGGGAAAAAATAATAAATCTTGTTCTCAAAGTCCACCTCCTCAATTTGGGATGATTCGTTGTCTATTTATGTATTCCACAGATGAAGGGTACATCAAGTTGATTGTGGAGCTTTAATCCGCTGCTTCTGAGACTGCTAGGAGAGATTTCCCTTTCTCTTCTTTTTTCTCACAGCTCCCGGGGCTCAGCTTTGGATTTGGCCCCGCCTCTGCGTGTAGGTCGCCGGAGGGCGTCTGTTCTTCTCTCAGATAGGACGGGGTTAAAGCAGCAGCTGCTTCGGGGACTCTGGCTCACTCAGGCCGGGGGAAGGGAGGGGTACGGAGTGCGGGGTGAGCCTGCGGCAGCAGAGGCCGGCGTGACGTTGCACCAGCTGGAGGCGCTCCGTGTGTTCTCCTAGGGAAGTTGTCCCTGGATCCCAGGACCCTGGCAGTGGCGGGCTGCACTGGCTCCCCAGAAGGAGGGTGTGGATAGTGACCTGTGCTCGCACACAGGCTTCTTGGTGACAGCAGCAGCCTTAGCGTCTCATGCCTGTCTCTGTGGTCCGCGCTTTTAGCTGCAGCTCACGCCCATCTCTGGAGCTCCTTTAAGCAGCGCTGTTAATCCCCTCTCCTCTCCTCGCGTGCACCAGGAAACAAAGAGGGAAGAAGAAGTCTCTTGCCTCTTCGGCAGGTCCAGACATTTCCCCGGACTCCCGCCCGGCTAGCTGTGGTGCACTAACCCCTTCAGGCTGTATTCAGGCCGCCAGCCCCAGTCCTCTCCCTGCGCTCCAACCGAAGCCCGAGCCTCAGCTCCCAGCCCCGCCCACCCCAGCGGCTGAGCAGACAATCCTCTCGGGCTGGTGAGTGCCTGAGGGCATCGATCCTCTGTGCGGGAATCTCTCCACTTTGCCCTCTGCACCCCTGTTGCTGCGCTCTCCTCCGTGGCTCCGAAGCTTCCCCCCTCCACCACCCACAGTCTCCGCCCACGAGGGGGCTTCCTAGTGTGTGGAAACCTTTCCTCCTTCACGGCTCCCTCCCACTGGTGCAGGTCCTGTCCCTATCCTTTTGTCTCTGTTTATTCTTTTTTCTTTTGCCCTACCCAGGTACGTGGGGGAGTTTCTTGCCTTTTGGGAGGTCTGAGGTCTTCTGCCAGCATTCAGTAGGTGTTCTGTAGGAGTTTTTCCACATGTAGATGTATTTCTGGTGTATCTGTGGGGAGGAAGGTGATCTCCGCGTCTTACTCTTCTGCCATCTTCCCTCAATCCTCTGTTACTGGGCTGTTGTTATATTTGAGGGAGGCATTCAAAGGTCTGTGAGTGACTATATATCTCTGATAGAATATAGTGAAACTGTCTTTTCAGAAAGAAATTCCGGAAGAGTTTTTGATCTGGAAGTCCCACAGCTAGGAATCTATTCTGCTAGTGTTGGAGGACCTCCTGCAGAGGCGGGGGGTTGCTGTGGCTCACCATGTGGACAAGAACACTGGCAGCAGAAGTTCTGGGAAGTACTCCTTGGAGTGAGCCCTCCCAGAGTCTGTCATTAGCCCCACCAAAGAGCCCAGGTAGGCTCTGTACTATATGTTCTTTATCCATTCATCTAACGATGGACATTTAGGTTTCCATGTCTTGGCTACTGTGAATAGTACTGCTATGAACATAGCGGTGTATGTATCTTTTGAATTATAGGTTTGTTCAGGTATATGCCCAGGAGTGGGATTGCTGGATCATATAGTAATTCTATTTTTACTTTTCTGAGGAACCTCCATATTGTTCTCCATAGTGGCTGCACCAACTTAATGCCCACCAACAGTGTAGGAGGGTTCCCTTTTCTCCACACCTTCTCCAGAATTGATTATTTGTAGACTTTTTAATGATGGCCATTGTGACTGGTGTGAGGTGATACCTCATTGTACTTTTGATTTACATTTCTCTAATAATTAGTGATGTTGAACATCTTTCATGTGCCTATTGGCCATCTGTATGTCTTTTTTGTAAAAATGTTTATTTAGGTCTTCTGCCCATTTTTCGTTTATTTTTTTTTCATTGTTGAGTTGTATGAGCTGTTTGTATATTTTGGAAATTAAGCCCTTGTTGGTCACATTATTTGCAAATATATTTTCCCGTTCCATAGGTTGCCCTTTCATTATGTTTATGGTTTCCTTTGCTTTGCAAAAGCTTGTAAGTTTGATTAGGCCCCATTTGTTTATTTTTGTTTTTATTTCTATTCCCTTGGGAGACTGACCTAAGAAAACACTGGTACGATTTATATCAGAGAATGTTTTGCTATGTTCTCTTCTAGCAGTTTTATGGTGACTTGTCTTATATTTAAGCCTTTAAGCCATTTTGAGTTTATTTTTGTGCATTGTTTGAGGGTGTGTTCTAACTTCATTGATTTACATGTAACTGTCCAACTTTCCCAGCATCACTTGCTGAAGAGACTTTTTCCCATTTTATATTCTTGCTTCCTTTGTCGAAGATTAATTGACCGTAGGTGCATGGGTTTATTTCTGGGCTCTCTATTCTGTTCCATTGATCCATATGTCTGTTTTGTGCCAATACCACACTGTTTTGAGTACTGTAACTTTGTAGTATTGTCTGAAGTCTGGGAGGGTTATGCCTCCTGCTTTGTTTTTTGCCCCCTCAGGATTGCTGTTGCAATTTTCAGTCTTTTATAGTTCCATATGAATTTTAGGATTATTTTTTCTAGTTCTCTGAAAACTGTTATGGGTAGTTTGATAGGGATCAATTTAAATCTGTATATTGCTTTGGGTAATATGACCATTTTAATAATATTAATTCTTCCAATCCAAGAGCATGGAATATCTTTCTATTTCTTTGAATCATCTTTAATTTCCTTTATTAATGTTTTATAGTTCTCAGCATATAAGTCTTTCACCTCCTTGGTCAGGTTTATTCCTAACTATTTTAGGTATTGGTGCAATTTTAAAAGGTATTGCTTTTTTTACATTCCCCTTCTGATATTTCATTATTAGTGTAAAGAAATGCAACCGATTTCTGTATGTTAATCTTGTATCCTGCTACCTTGCTGAATTCATTTATCAGTTCTAATAGTTTTTGTGTGGAATCCTTAGGGTTTTCTATATATAGTATCATGTCATATACATATAATGACAATTTTACCTCTTCCCTTCCAATTTGTATACATTTTATTTCTTTTTCCTGTCTGATTGCTGTGGCTAGGACTTCCAAGACTAAGTTGAAGAGAAATGGTGAGAATGGGCATCCTTGTCTTGTTCCAGATTTTACTGGGAAGTCTTTCAGCTTTTCACCATTGAGTATTATTTTGGCTGTGGGTTTGTCATAAATAGCTTTTATTGTGTTGAGATATGTTCCCTTTATACCCACTTTAGTAAGAGTTTTTATCATGAATGGTGTTGAATTTTGTCAAATGCTTTTTCTGCATCTACTGAGATAGTCATGTGGTTTTTGTTTTTTCTTTTGTTGATGTGGTGTATCACATTGATTGATTTGTGTATGTTGAACCATCCTTGTGAACTTGGGATGAATCCCACTTGATCATGGAGTATGATCTTTTTTATGTGTTGTTTGATTTGGTTTGCTAATATTTTGTTGAGAATTTTTGCATCTATATTCATCAAAGATACTGGCCTGTAATTAGAAAACATACTTTTAAAGCAAGGACCAATGTGCTGAGTGCAAATAGATTAGCACAAAGCGTGGTCAATTTCTACTACTCCTTGAAACATTATCTCTTGACATAGCAGTATTTTTTTAACATCTTTATTGCAGTATAACTGCTTTACAATGGTGTGTTTGTTAGTTTCTGCTTTATAACAAAGTGAATCAGTTATACATATACATATATCCCCATAACTCTTCCCTCTTGCATCTCCCTCCCTCCCACCCTCCTTATCCCACCCCTCTAAGTGGTCACAAAGCACCGAGCTGATCTCCCTGTGCTATGTGGCTGCTTCCCACTAGCTATCTATTTTATGTTTGGTAGCGTATATATGTCCATGCCACTCTCTCACTTTGTCACAGCTTACCCTTCCCCCTCCCCATATCCCCAAGTCCATTCTCTAGTAGGTCTGTGTCTTTATTTCTGTCTTACCCCTAGGTTCTTCATGACATTTCTTTTTTCTTAGATTCCATATATATGTGTTAGCATACGGTATTTGTCTTTCTCTTTCTGACTTACTTCACTCTGTATGACAGACTCTAGGTCCATCCACCTCACTACAAATAACTCAATTTCATTTCTTTTTATGGGTGAGAAATATTCCATTGTATATATGTGCCACATCTTCTTTATCCACTCATCTGTTGCTGGACACTTAGGTTGCTTCCATGTCCTGGCTATTGTAAATAGAGCTGCAATGAACATTGTGGTCCATGACTCTTTTTTTTTTTTTTAGTTTCTGCTTTATAACAAAGTGAATCAGTTATATATATACATCTGTTCCCATATCCCTTCCCTCTTGCGTCTCCCTCCCTCCCACCCTCCCTATCCCACCCCTCTAAGTGGTCACATCTCCGGGCTATTGTAAATAGAGCTGCAATGAACATTTTGGTACATGACTTTTTGAATTATGGTTTTCTCAGGGTATATGCCCAGTAGTGGGATTGCTGGGTCATATGGTAGTTCTATTTTTTAGTTTTTTAAGGAACCTCCATACTGTTCTCCATAACAGTATTCTTTATTCATTTAAAACATTAATCCATGTTTCTTAACTGAAAATCCAGAATCTGCTTCCATCTACTTGTTCTCAACAAAAACAGAGCTTAGTTCCAACTTCAGTTTTCCAAGCAAGTGGGGAAGGGGAGAAAGTTCTCACATAATCAGGAGATCTCACTTTTTTGTAATGGTTCCAACTGCTTTGTCACAAAGTTATCGTGTTAATACTGTTATTGGTATTTCTACTGAGAGCCAAATGGGGTGCCATTTCTCTGGTAGGCTCAGTCTGCCTCTTTGAATTAAATTGAGCAAGTTAACAGGTTTCTAGATCTCTCACTGATGTAGCAGACGTGGTGATCTGTGGTGGTAGCAATATTAGAAACCTGGGTTTGAGTACTGGTTCTACCACTAACCAGCTGTATGACTTGGAAGAGTCATTTCCCTCTCTGTGCCTTAATTTCCTCATCTGTAAAAATGATAGTAATAATAATCTCACAGAGTTAGTGTGAGGCTGAAATGAGAAAGTGCTTCATAATCCACACAATTGTGTGCATGTGGGTTGGGGAGTCATTTTGTTTTTGAGGGCAAGCTGGTCTTCTCCAGCCCAGAGCATCTAACAATTATTGGAACTGCTCATCCAAACTGATTTTTTTTTTATCACAGTTGGGTGTGATTATCCTAAAGAAACCTTGCAGGTTCTCAGTTAAACACTTGCAGTTTACTCATCTGGATGAAATATTTTAGGGCCTGGTGATCACTTTTTCTAATCTTTCTCTTTCTAAAAAGCCAAAAGTCCCACCATCTCAGAAGTGTGGCTTTATTTTTATCATTTATTTTTTATTTTTATTTTTATTTTATTTTTTTTAATTTTTTTAATTAGTTTCTGCTTTATAACAAAGTGAATCAGTCATACATATACATCTGTTCCCACATCCCTTCCCTCATGCATCTCCCTCCCTCCCACCCTCCCCATCCCACCCCTCCAGGCGGTCACAAAGCACCGAGCTGATCTCCCTGTGCTCTGCGGCTGCTTCCCACTGTCTATCTACCTTACGTTTGGTACTGTATATATGTCCATGCCTCTCTTTCGCTTTGTCACAGCTTACCCTTCCCCCTCCCCATATCCTCAAGTCCATTCTCAAGTAGGTCTGTGTCTTTATTCCCGTTTTGCCCTTAGGTCCTTCATGACTTTTTTTTTTTTTTAATTCCGTATATATGTGTTAGCATACGGTATTTGTCTTTCTCTTTCTGACTTACTTCACTCTGTATGACAGACTCTAGGTCTATCCACCTCATTACAAATAGCTCAGTTTCGTTTCTTTTTATGGCTGAGTAATATTCCATTGTATATATGTGCCACATCTTCTTTTTTTTTTTTTTTTTTTTTTTTTTTTTTGCTGTACGCGGGCCTCTCACTGCTGTGGCCTCTCCCGTTGCGGAGCACAGGCTCCGGACACACAGGCTCCGCGGCCATGGCTCGCGGGCCCAGCCGCTCCGCGGCATGTGGGATCTTCCGGGATAGGGGCACGAACCCGTGTCCCCTGCATCGGCAGGCGGACTCTAAACCACTGCGCCACCAGGGAAGCCCCTACCACATCTTCTTTATCCATTCATCGGATGATGGACACTTAGGTTGTTTCCAGCTCCGGGCTATTGTGAATAGAGCTGCAATGAACATTTTGGTACATGTCTCTTTTTGAATTATGGTTTTCTCAGGGTATATGCCCAGTAGTGGGATTGCTGGGTCATATGGTAGTTCTATTTGTAGTTTTTTAAGGAACCTCCATACCGTTCTCCATAGCGGCTGTACCAATTCACATTCCCACCAGCAGTGCAAGAGTGTTCCCTTTTTTCCACACCCTCTCCAGCATGTATTGTTTCTAGATTTTTTGATGATGGCCATTCTGACTGGTGTGAGATGATATCTCATTGTAGTTTTGATTTGCATTTCTCTAATGAGTAAAGATGTTGAGCATCCTTTCATGTGTTTGTTGGCAGTCTGTATATCTTCTGTGGAGAAATGTCTATTTAGGTCTTCTGCCCATTTTTGGATTGGGTTGTTTGTTTTTTTGTTATTGAGCTGCATGAGCTGCTTATAAATTTTGGAGATTAATCCTTTGTCAGTTGAGAAGTGTGGCTTTTGGATAGCATAGTACAAGAGGGAGCAAGAAGATGAAGATTATAAGTAGTGTTGTAGATGTGAAGGGGCTTTAGAAATTAAATAGTCCAACTTCCTCATTTTACAGTTGAGGAAACAGAGCCTGATGGTGGAACTGTTACATGATAATAATAATAACTAGCATTTACAGACTGCTTACTATGTTCCAGGCACTGTCCTAAGTGCTTTACATGCATTATCTTACTTAATCTTTACAATAATCCTCTGAAGTAGGAATTGTTATTATACCCATTTTACAGATGGGGAAATTGAAGCACAAAGAGGTTAATATGCCCAAGATCACCTGATTAGAAAATAACAGAACCCCAATAATGCAAGAAATCTTTGGCATATTTTTCCTTCAAAAACCCATACTACCTACTGAAAACAATATAAACTTTTAAATATGGCATTCAAGACCTTCTATGATTTGGCTGCAGCCTATCTATCCAGCCTTGTTCCCTATGATTCATCTTCATGTATCTTGCACTCCTGCAAACAGTTTGCTGAATATGTCACATGCTTTCCTAACTTGTTGCTATGGCTGTTAACTTCTATTCCCTCCTTTGGCATCTCACGTCTAAATGTTACCCATCCTTCAATACCCCATTCAAATGTCATTCAGGTCACTTAGAAATGACCTCAGCCTCCTCTATGCTTCTGAAGCTCTTCACACTGGCCTTCTGCCTAGGAAGGGCTTGTATTCTGGTTTAACCAGGGAGAAGGGATGACAAGAGAACCTCTACTTTTTTTCAGTTTCCTAGAGTCCTGTCTGCCTTTCAAGCTTGTTATAAGGATGTAAGGAAGCAATGGATATGAATGGGGCTTTTGAACCATTAAGTACTGTAAAGGTCATAATTGTAATTTGGATATCCGTTTATTGTCCAGGTTTGGGAAAGCAGAGCCCTTCTAGTGTGTACCCGTTTTTAGGAGGGCAAATTTTCATTCCTGATCCATATTAAAGAAAATTGAAAATGTCAAAATTGAATAAGCAGAAGGACAAGGAATAGAAAGTAACATGGACAAATAAAAATATTGACTTTTATTAGGTGATGAGAATGTGGACAATTGTGGTCTCAGATTTCTGTTGCTATACAATAGAAGAACATAAAAATGAGAAAAGTAAAGATAGTTGCTTGGAATTAATTGTGTATGTTCATAGCTTTTGTTTGACTTGCAAAATCTGTATTCATTTAAAAGCCCTAAGAGAGGAAGAGGGCTTATGCTATTTGCTGATAGAGTGATGGGGCCACAGTGCAATAAAATAAAGCGTGGCTACAGACCAAGGTTTTATTTATGTCTATGTGTGCACGTATAAAACCCACCTCTATGTTAAAGGATGACACTCAAAAGCCTTCAGAGAGACAGTGACATCTGCTATGGGGGAGTCACACTTCGACAACTTGATTGACCATTTTTGGCACATGCTGGTCTAAATTGGATTGTCTATTGGCTAACAATCTTTTTTGAATTAGGTCCAACTCTCAGCAGGCACACATTTCCATCTGGTTAAGTTTAGAACTCAAGCTGTTTTTTTTTTTTTTTTTAAAACTACCTTAAACCAATACTAGCCTAGGCAAAGGGTTCTTATATATTATATCACCGTTGTCTTCCTTTAAACTGCATTTTCTTTTCCCTTTGCTTTAAACCAGGGGTGCATGGCATAGTTTGGGGGGCTCTTCAAGCCTGGGTTTCAAAGAAGAGAAAGGATATTTTTTTTAAAGACACAAAGGGAGATAGGGAGGAAGAAAATATAGACGTCTGCAAAAACTGGTGTGCTTGGATGGTAAAACAGGAAGCTAACGTGTCAGGTGCCTGCATTCTCTCAGTGGAGGGAGGTAGCCCTAATGAACAGCTGCTTAGTGCATACAAGGCCTTCTGCTACTTGGTTCTCTCAATGATTCTATGCCAAACACTAGCTTTTGAGATAGTGCATCATATTATCAAGTCACATAGAGATACAAGAGAGATGACAATAAGCAAAGCCATGTGGTGTATAACATGTACCAGCAGGACAGTAAGTCAGAGGCCTGAGGGCTTTGCTTGCAATCAGCTCAGTAACGGTGTTGTTGGCCTTTGCTTAACACACTCTGCTCCTCACTTCTGGGTATTAATTCCCATAGGAGAGTTGGCTGGTTTAGGGATGGAAGGTGAAGAGAGAGTTAGAGGATTGAAAGACATGGTTAGTATTTCTTTAGAATGTGTTCGCAGCCCTGATATTGACAGAGCAGCCTGAGGCAGAGCCTCCTATGTCCAGGTGCTTTGTGATTCTGTCACAGGGCTGGGGTTAATGGGTGTCTCATGGTTGTTACAACTTTGTAAAAACACTGTTCACTTGTTTCACTGTCTGGATCAGGCTAGCAATTTCAGGAAGCAGTTTCTGGCTGGTGCCAGAAATCTAAGGGTGTTTTTTTTCAATTAATCATTTTAAATTTTGAAATAAGTTGACTCATAAGAAATTGCAAAAATAGTAGAGAGTTCCCTTGTACTCTTCACCCAGCTTTCCCCAGTGATAACATCTTATATAACCATAGTACATTATCAAAACCAGGAAAACTGACATTGGCACAATACTATAAATTACATACATACCTTATTCAGATTTCATCAAGTTTACATGCATTCATTTCTTTGGGTATTTTTAAATGAAATCTTATCACATGTAAACTACCATTACCATCAGGATACAAAACTGTTCCGTCACCAGAAAAAAGTTCCCTTGTGTTACCCTTTTATAGTCAGTCACAGCAGGAGTGTTCAGTTTTAACTAAATTTTAACCTCTCTGAAGCAGCCTCTGTCAGGAAATACTCTCCTGAAACGACTCTTCCAGATCAAACTGCCATGCCTGGCCTCCAGAGGAGCACTATTTTCTCATTAAATCTCTGGCACAAGTGTGAACAATTTCCTCTTTGCTTGGCTTCTCTTAGCACAGCTGTAAAAGGCTGAAATTTTTAAAAGACAAAAAAAATGAAGGAAGAACACAAGGAAAATAAAGAAGTACAAGACACACACAAACACACACAAAATCAAGCTTCAAAAAAACTTGTTTCTAATTCCATACTAGTTAACTTGCTTACAAGGCTCTTAAGCCATATCCCATGCTTTATTCTGTCTCCTTAGCTACTTGTGCTTCAGCCCCTAGGCAGTGGCTACTACAACTTCCCAGATACCTTGACTGTTTACTCACTCTCCAAATCTCCATATGGCAGGAGTCAATGTATTTCCTGTTACCTATTCCTTATTTTCCTTTCTTCCACCAAGTACCCATATCCCTAAGCCTTTATCACCATCCACTCATAGTTTCCCATCTAACATTTTATCCACAACTGATTGGTCACTAATACAACTAATATTCTCATCCTTCAGGTGAGACCCTGAAACAGTAATATACAAGCATACCTCATGTTATTGCACTTTGCTTTACTGCTTAGCAGATATTGCGTTTTTTTCAAATTGAAGGTTTTGCTAACCCTGCGTTGTCAGATGATGGTTAGCATTCTTTTAGCAATTAAGTATTTTTTAAAATTAAGGTAAATACATTGTTTTTTAGACATAATGCTTTGCACGCTTAATAGGCTACAGTATAGTGTAAACATAACTTTTATATGTCCTGGGAAACAAAAAGATTCGTGTGACTTGCTTTATCGCGATAATCACTTTGCTATGGTCTGGAATGGAACCTACAATATCTCCGAGGTATGCTTGTAGTAGTAGCATAAAGCCTTAAGATCTCTTGCTACAGAATCCCAGAAAGTAACCATAGCATCACTCAGAGTTATAGAGTATGTTCTCACACATTTGTCTCTAAGAGGGTCTTCCCTATAAACCTGAACTCATCAGGGAAAAGGGCTATATGAGTTTTCTATGGCTGTGTAACAAATTACCACAAACTTAGCTGCTTAAAAAAAATTCATTTGTTACCTCACAGTTCTATAGAAGTCCACACATGGTGTAGCAGTGTTCTCTGCTCAGAGTCTCACAAGGCTGAAATTATTCTCTTGGCTGGAGACTAGCAAAGAATTTGCTTCTGAGCTCATTCAGGTTGTTGGAGAATTAATTTCCTTGAAGCTGCAGGACAGAAGTCCCTATTTCCCTGCTAGCTGTTGACTGGGGAATGCTCTTAGCTACTAGAAGGTGCCCCTCTCCATTGGCAGTTCACAACATGGATGTTTGCTTTATTCCAGACCAGCTGGAGTTCACTCTCTGACTTCTTCCTTGGAGAAAACTCTCTACTTTTAAAAGTGCTCATGTGATTAGGACAGGTCCACTACATAATCTCCCTATTTAAGATCAAGTGTGCCATAGGACATACATAACCTAATCATAGGCAAAAAAATGCATCATTTTCACAGTCCTGGGGATTGTGCAGGACATGCACACCAGGGAGAGGGAAATCTTGAGGGATGTTTTATAATCCCACCTACAACAGGACACACTGCTTTTTCTTTTTAATTTCCCTTGAATGGCTAATTCTCCATCCAGAATGAAGGCTAAATGATGTATAGCATAACTTCTCAATTGATATGCCATGAACAGGTAATATGTAAAACCAAATATTGATTCCTTCAGTCTTTGGGAAGATGAGTCTGAACCTGAGGTGAATGAGCCCCTAAGCCTAGTGGACTCAAGCTATGAGCTGCCTTGGTCACATATCTCAGGAAGCCGTGCAAATATTAGAATTTTTCTATGTGTGCTTAACATGAAAGAGGTCAGAAAGAACTGCAGTGCTTTTGGAAGATCTAAACAAGCTATTCAGACCAATATGAAATGTGCTAAGAACTTAGATCTGACAGCTCTCTATTCTAGACAAGGACACTGTGATACTTAGCAGCGACTTGAATGTGCAAGGTGCTATTTAGAATACAGACATGTTACCCAAGATTTGTGTGTTATGAACATTAAAATTAAACTGAATTTTTCCCTTTATATGATTAAAATGGAAAATGTATAAAGCAATCATTATAAATCTATGTTAATGGGCACACACAATGCATAAAAACGTAATTTGTGACAATAACAACATAAATGGGGAGGGAAGAAGCTGTATAGGAGGAGAATTTTGTATAGGACTGAAGCAGTTTCTATTAATTAAAACTAGATTGCTATAAATTTAAGATATAAATTGTAATCTTCAGGGTAATAATTAAGAAAATAACTTTAAAAATACATAAAAGGAAAAGAGAAGGGAATCTAAACGTCACAATACAAAAATCAATTAAATACAAAAGAAGACAATGTTGAAACTGAGGAATAATAGAAGGCGTAAGACACAGAAAACAAAGAGCAAAATGGTTGAAGTAAGTCCTTCCTTTTCAGTAGCTACTTTAAATGTAAATAAATTAAACTGTGCAGTTAAAAGGAAGAAACCTGTGCCAACTAACTATATGCTACCTACAAGAAACTCACTTAAATCCAAAGACACAAATAGGTTGAAAGTGAAAAATGGAAAAAGATATCTTATGTAAACAGTAACCAAAAAAGGGTTGGGGTGGCCATACCAATATCAGAAAAAATAGACTTTAAATGAAATATTGCTGTAAGAGACAAGGAAGGACATTATATGTTGATGAAAGGATAAGTCAATAAAGAAGGTACAGCAATTATGAACATACATGTATCTAACAAGAAAGACCTCAAATATATGAAGCAAAAATTGACAAAATTGAAGGGAGAAATAGACATTTATACAATAGTATTTGAAGACTTCAATAATCTACTTTCAATAATGAATAAAACAACTAGAACAACAATATAATAAGTAAATAGAGGACTTAAGCAACACTATAAACCAGCTAGACCTAACAGACACAGAAACATACAGAATATTCCATGCAACAGCAGAATACACATTATTCTCAAGTGCACATGAAGATTCCCCTGGATAGACCAGACTTACAAAATAAGTCTGAATAAATTTCAAAAGACTGAAATCATACAAAGTATGTGCTCCAACAACAATGGAATTAAACTAGAAATCAATAACAGAAATAAAACTGGAAAACTCACAGATATGTGGATATTAAACAACACATTCTTAGTTAATGGGTTAAAGAGTAAATAACAAGGGAAACTGGAAAATATATTTCAATGAATGAAAACAAAAACACATAAAGAGTATTATATCGTTTGCAATCTGTAAGAAAAAAAAGAAAACAAAAGCAAAACATAGCCAAACTTATAGGATGCTGAAAAAGCAGTGCTCAGAGAGAAATCTATTGCTGCAAATCCCTACTTTAAAAAAGAAGATCCTAGGGAGTACTGGTGGCCTAGTCACTGGAATTCTGGGCTTTCACTGCCGAGGGCCAGGGTTGAATCTCTGGTCAGGGAACTGAGATCGCGCAAGCTGCGAGGCACAACCAAAACAAAACAAAACAGCCCATGTATTTAAAAAAAAAAGAGAGAGAAGATCCCAAAGTAATAAGTTAAATTTACACCTTAAAGAACTAGAAAAAGAAGAGGAAATTAAACCTAAAGCTAGCAAAAGGAAGGCAATAATAAAGATTAGAGATAAATGAAACAGAGAATAGAAAAACAATAGAGAAAATTTAAAAAAAAACCAAAATTGGTCATTTAAAAAAGATCCAAAATACTGACAAAACTTTAGATAGACTAAGGTAAGAAAGAGAGAAGACTCAAATTACTATAATCAGGAATGAAAGGGGAACATTGCTGTCTAACTTACTGAAATTAACAGAAAAGATTATGAGAATACTATGCACAATTGTATGACAACAAATTACAATAACCTAGATGAAATGGACAGATTCCTAGTAATACATGAACTAGACCAAAATAGACTCAAGAAGAAATAGAATATCAGAACAGACTTATATACAAGTGAACAGACTGGATTGATAATCAAAAATTTCCTAACAAAGGAAAACCCAGGGAGAGATAGTTTCACTGGTGAATTCTACCAAACATTTAAAGAAGGATTAACATCACGTATTCTCAATCTCTTCCAAAAAATAGAACAGGACAGAATACTTTCTAACTCATTCTATGAGGCCAGAATTACTCTGGTACCAAAGCCAGATAAAGACACCACAAGAAGAGAAAACTATGTGCACCAATTCCCTTGTGAATGCAAAAATCCCCAACAAAATACTGAAAACTGAATCCAGCAGCATATTCAGAGGGTTATATATCAACTGTACACATAAAACTCATATAATGTTATAAACCAATGTTACCTCAACAAAAAAAATCTAAAATAAATAAAAGTAAAACGTTTTAACTTCCAAGAAAAAAAAAAGATCAAGTAGGATTTATCCCAGGAAATCTTCAGAGAAATAGCAGTCATAACAGCCAAAAAACTGCAAATAATCAAAATATTTTATCAACTTGTACATGGATGAAGAAAATATGGGTATACCCATATAATAGAATACTATTCAGTAATATAAAGGAGCAAACAACTGGTACATACTAGCCCAGATATGACCTTCAAAAACATTACACTAAGTGTAAGAATCCACAAGCTGAATGATACTATCTATATTAGATGCAAAGTATTGTGCTGGGTGGTGCTGTGGAGCAATCGTAAATGAGGAAATTTCAAAAGAAGCTTACAGTAAAGAAGGACACAAATACTTATGTCCACAAGTCCAAAGTGTGAAGGAAGTATGGAATCAGGAAAGATTAATTTCAATTATGGATAGAAACATAAGTTTTTTGAAGGATGCATAATTTTAGCTGGGCCTTCTTTGAGGAATGAATAAACCTTTGAGAGGCAAGTTACAAGAGTACTTAGTGAAGAAGTAATAAACAAGGGTCAAAAGGTAAAAGTAAAACATGTGGAGGGTCTTGAATGCCAGTCTGAGGAATTAGGATTTTATTAAGAAGTGAGCCCAAGTATAGACATGTGTTTTAGAAAGATAATTCTGATAGCTTGGGGATGGGAAGGAATGAACTGGAGGGGAGATGAAAGTAGAGGTACAGACCACTTAGGGTGCTACAACCTCCATTTGAAAGTAAGAAATGGGTTGGATGTTTGAGGTAATAAGCCTAATCTAGGGAAGTGCAATGAGAACAAAGAAAGAAAAACTGGAGCTACTCTAGGAGCAAATTCTGTTGTTTGAATAAATAAGCAATGGTAAATCAATGTTATTTGGCAAAATACTGTTTTTTGAGGGATTCTGAAGACATCGCCAGGAGACTAGGATGCGGTGTCTGACTTTAGACAAAATAAAGAATAAAGGAAGAAGTTGCTTTGTGAATCATTCATGCATCTGATATGAAACGTTGCTTGGGGAGTTCCGGATATGTTCCAAGCAGGTCTTCGGGCAATCGATGGAGGAACAGTAGATGCTAGAGCTTAAAATAACTCAAGCTTCACACTAGTGTAAGTTAGGCATTTCTTAGGTTTCCCTTGAACTTTTTTTTTTTTTTTTTTTTTTGCGGTACGTGGGCCTCTCACTGTTGTGGCCTCTCCCGTTGCGGAGCACAGGCTCCGGACGGGCAGGCTCAGCAGCCATGGCTCACAGGCCGAGCCGCTCCGCGGCATGTGGGATCTTCCCAGACCGGGGCACGAACCCGTATCCCCTGCATCGGCAGGCGGACTCTCAACCACTGTGCCACCAGGGAAGCCCCTCCCTTGAACTTTTTATCTTTCATTTGCACAGAGACTTTTTCCTAAAAGTCTAAATATAATTTTAGAATAATTTCTTAGTTAAATTTTTGATAATAAAAGTCTGATGACCTCTTAACTTCACACAGTAATGGGGAGAATTGGCTGGAAAGAATTAAAGGAGTGGAAAAATAATTCAGGCATTAATTTGTTCAGTGGAGGTGAGGAGGTCACTTAAAAGGCACTTAACAAGAATTAAAAGGTGAGAAGCTCTATAACCAGTTAAACAGAATCTATTACGTTTAACACACACTTACTGAGCAATAAGTGAGGGCCTTACTAGACGCTGTGGGAGTTACAAAGGTAGACAAAATGGTCTCTGCTCTCCAGGAGGTACAGCCTAGTGTGGCATAGATAAGAAAAAAATCACAGTGTGCACATGCCTGAGTAACTAACTGGAAGGGTGGCTAGTGCTTAGTAGAGGTGAGGAAAAAAACATATTTGTTTTTTTTTTTTTTTTGCTGTACGCGGGCCTCTCACTGCTGTGGCCTCTCCCGTTGCGGAGCACAGGCTCCGGACACACAGGCTCCGCGGCCATGGCTCGCGGGCCCAGCCGCTGCGCGGCATGTGGGATCTTCCGGGATAGGGGCACGAACCCGTGTCCCCTGCATCGGCAGGCGGACTCTCAACCACTGCGCCACCAGGGAAGCCCACATATTTGTTTTTATATTGGCCCACCTGATTTTTTTTTTGTCAGGGTCCATGGCTTGTAACATGCCTTAAACATTACACTTTAACAGCTCTCAAAATATGTGGAGTGGAAATGGGCATTTTGGATTGGAAAATAAAAGACAACTTTATTCTTAAGTCTAGCTGTGGCATTCAACTTTTTATATTAAGGAGTTCCATGTGTTTTCACATACATTCTCACTCTCCTATACCATTCCTGTGAGGTACAGGGAGACAGATATTATCCAGAGTATGCAGTGGAGTCATCTCTCCAAGATTCTTCAACAATAAATAGCAGAGCAAGGACTGGAATGTAGGTTTCCTAATTCTCACTCTAATCTCCCCTCATTTAAACTCCACTCCTTCCCAAGATGATACTTTAAAAAATAGTGAAGCAAAATCCTCTCCATTAGGTACTGTCAACTATAATTTGTTTATGACATTTTCGGTCATT
Organism: Mesoplodon bidens; assembly: GCF_964165515.1. Taxonomy (NCBI): domain Eukaryota; kingdom Metazoa; phylum Chordata; class Mammalia; order Artiodactyla; family Ziphiidae; genus Mesoplodon; species Mesoplodon bidens. Next base: position 78,040,278 of record NC_138163.1, on the reverse strand, counting down.
CTAAATCTTAGGCCCTGGAAATATTTTAAAGACATTTCACTGGAATTTATTGGAGATGTATTCTTAAATCTAGGCAGACTTGGCAGGATCTGTAGACTGAATTCCTAATAAATCCCACCATTAACAGGGACTTTTAAAACTCTGAGATGTGTGATATTCCCTGTGAATTCACCAAAAGGCAGAGCAAAAACTGAGCTTAGCAGCTACTTTCCCTTAAAAACTGGAGCCTATTTTGATATGGGGAATTACCACTACCCAGATGCCTTTTTAAGTCATGTTCCTATAAGATTAGTCAGTCGAACAACACATTGAGCTCCTATTATGTGCTAGGCATGACATAAATTAGAATTTCACCTTCTTGTAATAGCTGAGCCAGGATGCCTGAAAGCAAAGAGAAATTGGAAACCTAGATCTGGATTACCAAACATTCCTTCTTTCTTTAGGTTGTAAGTTCTTGAATGTGGTGTGTGGATGGTTACAATTTGTGTTTGTGTTTGCATGTCTACATAAATGTATACACACGCTATACATGTATATGTATATACACAAATACATATATATATATATAGGTACATACATAAGTATACTTGAAATGCTATTTCTGATGAAAAGGGATCTGTAATGCAGGTGGGAATAAAACTGAACTCAACAATGTTAGCTCTACTTGAAAATCTATAATTCCAAGTAAGAAAGGCCAATAGGGTTTTGAAGAGGATAAAGTACAAATTCTCCTGTTCTTAAAAGTCATGGGGGTTATACTCCATATCTTGATTGAGATAAAAGACTAGGAAGAGTTTTTTTTAACATCTTTATTGGAGTATAATTGCTTTACAATGGTGTGTTAGTTTCTGCTTTATAACAAAGTGAATCAGCTATACATATACATATGTCCCCATATCTCCTCCCTCTTGTGTCTCCTTCCCACCCTCCCTATCCCACCCCTCTAGGCAGACACAAAGCAGCAAGCTGATCTCCCCATGCGATGCAGCTGCTTCCCACTAGCTATCTATTGTACATTTGGTAGTGTATATATGTCAATACTACTCTCTCACTTTGTCACAGCTTACCCTTCCCCCTCCCCGTGTCCTCAAGTCCATTCTCTATGTTTGTGTCTTTATCCCTGTCCTGTCCCTAGGTTCATCAGAACTTTTTTTTTTAGATTCCATATATATGTGTTAGCATATGGTAATTGTTTTTCTCTTTCTGACTTACTTCACTCTGTATGACAGACTCTAGGTCCATCCACCTCACTACAGATAACTCAATTTCGTTGCTTTTTATGGCTGACTAGTAATCCATTGTATTTATGTGCCAGGACGAGTCTTAAATTGCCAAAAATTTCTTTACTGTGAATAATCTAAGTCTTTCCTTCTTTAACAGAAACACATTTGCTCTTGTTTTGCAAAATAATATGAGAAGCCCATGCAAAAGTAAGAAAAGACAGGACTCATAATGAGGAGTCCTAGCCTCTACAAGCTCTGTCATTCATTCATTTATTCACTCATTTAGATATGCATACAGCAAATACCTATTGAGTGTCTACATTGTGCTAGTTATTGGGGATACAATGGTGAACAATACTGTGTGACTTGAGGTAAATCACATCTCTTCTTGGGCCTGAATTTTTCCATCTATAAAAATGAAAGTCTGGGACTTGATCTTTAAAAACACTTTTTTTTTTTTTTTTTTTTTTTGCAGTACGTGGGCCTCTCACTGTTGTGGCCTCTCCCGTTGTGGAGCACAGGCTCCGGACGCGCAGGTTCAGCGGTCATGGCTCACGGGCCCAGCCGCTCCACGGCATGTGGGATCTTCCCAGACCGGGGCATGAACCCGCGTCCCCTGCATCGTCAGGCTGACTCTCAACCACTGTACCACCAGGGAAGCCCAAAACACTTTTAATCTTGAAGAAAAGAGATAATGAGTGTGAAAATGCTTTGCTAATGGCAAAACACTGTAAAAAATGTTAAGAGTATATGCTTTGTCCAAAGATAGCACATACCACAATTTGTTTTTTTCCCACACTTATATTCAAGGGTTAACTTACTTAATTTGCATGGAATTCATATAGCTCACTCCAAGTCACAGTTGAGACCATGACTCCCTCTCTGTCTAGAAACCAATTTCCTTGTTTGACAAGAGGCCACATCTCTCTCTTTTTTTAAATTTTATTTTATTTTTGGCCGTTTCGGGTCTTAGTTGTGGGATCTTTGTTGCAGCATGCAGGATCTTTCATTGCGGCGCATAGGCTCTTTGTTGTGGCACGTGGGCTTCTCTCTAGTTGTGGTGTGTGGGATCCAGAGTGCAGGGCTCTGTAGTTGCAGAACATGGGCTCCAGAGCACGTGGGCTCTGTAGTTGAGGCTCACGGGCTCAGTAGTTGTGGCCCCTGGGCTTAGTTGTCTCGCAGCATGTGGGATCTTAGTTCCCCGATCAGGGATTGAACCTGCGTCCCCTACATTGGAAGGTGGATTCTTAACCACTGGACCACCAGGGAGGTCCCAAGAGGCCACATTTCTAATAATGCTTGGAGCTTCAAGTCATGAATCCAAATCTTATATGTAGACTACTTCTCAAATGCTTTGGTCTCGGTACCGCTTTAGAACTCTTAAAAAGTATTGAGGACCCCAAATAGCTTTTGTCCATATGGGCTATATCTATCAATATTTACTGCATTGGAAATTAAATCTGATAAAACATGTAATATATCTGTTTATTATTTTAAAATTATAAACCTATTATATGACAGAAATAATATAACATTTTAGTGAATAATATATTTTACAACAAATTAGTGAGAAAGGTGGCACTGTTTTACAGTTTTGCAAATTTCTTTAATGTCTGGCTTAACAGAAGATAACTGTATTCTCATATCTGCTCTGTATTCAATCTACTGTGATATGTTGTTTTAAAGAAAATTCGGCCTTACTCAGATATATAGTTGGAAAGCGGGGAGTATTTTAACAGCTTTTTCAGATAACTGTGGATATTCTTTTTTGATTCTACAACAAAACTTGACAAGTGGTGGTTTCTTAAAGTTGGCACAGTGTAGAATCTGAAACCATATCGAATTTTTTAGACTCAGTTACACTGATATCCATTGGTCTATCTTGCCCTTTGAATGTATCTTTTACCTATGCATGATTTTGTAACATCACTCATATGGAAAATACCAGTGCACTGAATTATGCAGGTATTCCAAATGTTGATGCATTCCATTCAAAAACATCCAGAATGTCACATATGTTAATATCACCACATATCTCTTCAGAAAAGTCACTAAGTATTGGGAAGCTGTCAGGCTTACAGTGGTGGATACAAGTTTTTTAAATTCTAATTTTTCACTATAAACTCAAATTTTATCATTGGTAATAAATATGGTTCATTTCTTTCCTTGCTCACTTCATTAATTTTTGAGAAAGCATCTGTCAAATATTCAAATCTGAAGAGCCATCGTTCTACCAGTCCCTCTTTAAAGTGAAAGTGGTGTTCCATGAAATAAAGTAGCTAATTCGGCTCTCAACTCAAAAAAATGTACAAGTGCTTTTCTTTGAGACAACCGTCATGCTTCAATATACAGTGAAAGTGCTTTGTGTATACTTTCCATTTCATCCTATAGAATATTTTTAAAAATTGTGCTCAAGGGTCGAGTTAATAAACTAACTTTTATGACTTTATTAAGGATATTCTTAAATGAAACTAGCACATTTATTTAAGTACATGATGGTGAAGAATACAATGACTAGGTATAGTTTGGTGCCACTGCCTTGATTCATGCTAAGGGACTGGCAGTTTTACCTACTAATGTTGTTGCACCATCAGTGCAAATGTCAACATGGTTGTTTCAGGATAAACCATGAGATTCAAAAAAGTTATTCAGCACTTTGCATATTATCAATACTTGTATGTGGCTCTATGCATTCTCATCAATTTCAGCCGCATTTAGATTCAGCCATTTGTAAGGCAAAAGTGTAATTCTGAGGATGAAATAATAAGTCACTCTTCATATTTGCAGCTAAATATTTAATTAGATGAGTTACTGTATCATTATAAAGTGTCTGTACCACTATTTCTTCTACTGACTTTTCATTTGGTAGGCATTCATTAAGCAATGTCAACTGTACAAGGCTTAGTCTCTTAGTTACTGTGTGTGCTTTTCTAGCCAATTTATGATAATTTACCCATACATTGCTTTGGTGGCTTTATTTTGTTTTAAAGCTGTAACAAACAATTTTTGGATTTAAAGAGCTTATCCATCTATGTTTAAAATACTGAATTCTGTTTTCCATAATTAATGAGTAATTGAACTCAAAATGTTGTTGCAATTTAACTGGTACCATAATACTACCTGAAAATGTTCTGTCACAGGAGACACAATAGGGTAAATTACTAACATCTATAAAGCCAAGAGAAGTAGTTTTCATCATATTTAATTTACAGTTTTGCCTAGTTTCTTTGGAGTATATTCTTCCCTTCCTTGAGTCAAAAAATTCTGTTAACTCTATTGTGATGTCAGCTTCAAGCTAAAAATGATTTTCAGCATCTCTAGAGATGGTTGGAGCAGTTATGTGTTGAGAAAGTGATTTTCCTAGTCTCCCTTTTATAAGCCAATGATCTAACTCTAAGAATAAGAAAAATATAAATATGACTTTATAGTAGTATAAATATTATTAAATTGTATAATAAGGTTTAGGTAAAATGTAAAAATTTAGAAGTTTTTGAAAATTAAAAAAAGTTTAACTACAAAACAAGAAAAATAAAGTGTACTTACTTCTTGTGTTTCCACATAGGCAGTAGGGAAATTATAGAATTTTAAAATCACTATTTGGTGGATAATAAGGAGATTACAGAGATTACTGAAGGTATAGCCATAGATAGCCAGTAAGAAAACAGTATAAGTATTGAGAACAAACTGAGTTATTTGTATGTAAGTGAACATAGCCATGTTTGTACCCTAAAACTACTACCTTAGAAAATTCTAGAAAACACAAGAACATACACATTAACTGTCAGAACAACGATGTCATTGTATATCATGTAGCCTCTGGAAAACACTATACTTACAAGAGAATGAAAATGACAAAGGCAAATAATGAGACTCTGAACAATCTTAGGAACCCCCAGACCACATTCTGAGGACCTCTGATCTAGATTTTCCACTTCCCAATATGACATGGAGCCACTCAATTAATCAATTTCTACATGTTTTCTTACTGGCAAGACAAAGGAAAATTAGACTGGGCGACCTTCTGAAATTGCTTACAATTCTCAGATAGGAAGATGAATGATTAACAGAATTATTATTCTTCAGCCTCCCCAGGTTTACACTTATTTCCCATTAGATCATGCTTATGATTCACTTGAAACTTGGTGATATGACTTCCCCAGTTAAAAGTAAAGTATTCAGAACAGAGCAGTCAGAGAAAAGCTAGCCTGTACATCTTCTCCCCAAGCAACAGAGTTTCCAATCCTTCCCTCCTTTTCCCCTGACAAATCAGTTTCTGGAACAGGAAAATAATTACAGAAAAATGTCCTTAAGTGTCATGAACAATTAAAATTTCTACTACTGCCCCTTGGTAATCACAAATAAAATAACTATAGAAGCTACACAAAGAAAAAGAGAAAAGAATCAAAACCTATCAATACAAAAACAACAACAACAAAACCAACAAAACCCAAAGGAAGGCAGCAAAGAGAAAAAGAGGGATAAAAGACCTACAAGACAAACAGACAATTTTAAACAAAATGACAATAGTAAATCCTTTCCTATCAATAATGACTTTAAATGTAAGTTGACTAAAATCCCCAATAAAAAGATACAAAGTGGCTGAATGGATAGAAAATCAAGATCCCACTGTATATTTTCTACAAGGAACTCACTTTAGATTTAAGAACACACATAGGCTGAAAGTAAAGAGAAGGAAAACAATATTCTTAGCAAATGGTAACCAAAAAAGAGCAGGAGCATCTATAATTGCACCAAAGTAGATTTTAAGTCAAAAACTGTCTCTAGAAACAAGGATCAATACATAATGATAAAAGGGTCAATTCAAAAGGAAAAAATACAAATGTATATATATATGCACCCAACATCAGAGCACCTAAGTATATAAGGCAAACATTGACAGACCTGAAAGGAGAAATTGACAGCAATGCAATTATAATTGGAGATTTCAATAACCCACTTTCAATAATGAATAAAATAGCCAGACAGAAAATAAATAGTTGACCTAAACAACACTAGAGACCAAATGGACCTAACAGACAGAACTTTCCACCCAACAGCAGAAGAATACACATTCTTTTCAAGTGCACATGGAACATCTCCAGGATAGATCACATGTTATGTCACAAAACACGTCTTAATAAATTTAAGAATATTGTAGTCATACCTAGTATCTTTTCCAACCACAATGGAATGAAGCTAGAAATTAATAACAGCAAGAAATGGAAAAATTCATGAATATTTGGAAACTAACTAACATACTCTTGAACAACCACTGGGTCAAGTAGGAAATAAAAGGTTAAAAAAGATCTTGAGACAAACAAAAATGAAAATACAGCATACCAAAATGTATGGGATGCAGCAAAAGCAGTACAAAGAGGGAACTTTGTGGTGATAAATGCCTATATTAAAAAGAAGAAAGATATCAAATAAGCAACCTAACTTTACACCTCAAGGAACCAGAAAAAGCAGAAACAAATCAAAGTTGAGATGGAAGGAAATAAAGATCAGAGCAGAATAAGTCAAATAGAGAATGGAAAACAATAGAAAAAAATCAATAAGTTGAGTTGATTTTTTAAAAGATTTATTTATTTTATTTATTATTTTTGGCTGCATTGGGTCATAGTTGTGGCATGCAGGGTCTTCATTGAGGCATGTGGGATCTTTTTGTCGTGGCTCACAGGCTCTTCATTGTGGTGCGCAGTCTTCTCTCTAGTTGTGGTGTGTGGGTTTTCTCTTCCCTAGTTGTGGCACGCAGGCTTCAGAGCACATGGGCTCTGTAGTTTGTGGCATGCAGGCTCTGTAGTTGAGGCACACGAGCTCAGTAGTTGTGGCACGTGGGCTTAGTTGCCCCTCAGCATGTGGCATCTTAGTTCCCTGACCAGGGATCGAACCCACATCCCCTGCATTGTAAGGCGGATTCTTTACCACTGGACCACCAGGAAAGTCCCAAGAGTTGATTTTTTTGAAAGAATAAACAAAATCAACAAACCCTTAGCTAGACTAAGAAAAAACAGAGAAGGCTCAAATAAAAAAAATCAGACATCAAAGAGATGAAAGAGGAGTCATTACCATAGGTATCTCAGGAATAAAAAGGATCATAAGGTACTATTATGAACAACAAATTGCATAACCTAGAAGAAATGGACAAACTTCTAGAAATATACAAATTACCAAGACTGAATCAAGAAGAAATAGAAAGCATAAACTGAGCAATAATAAATAAGGCGATTGAAGCAGTAATCAAAAACCTCTGAACAAAGAGAAGTCCAGGACCAGAAGGCTTCACAGCTGAATTCTAACAAACATTCAGAGAAGAATTAATACCAATTCTTCTTAAGCTATTCCAAAAAATAGTAAAGGGAATACTTCCAAACTCATGATATGAGGCCAGCATCACCCTGGTACCAAAGCCAGAAAAAGACACCATGAGAAAACTACAAGCCAATATTTCTGATGAACATAGATGCAAAATTCTCAATAAAATACCAATAAACTAAATTCAACAATGCACCCAAAAGATTGTACATCATGGGGACTTCCCTCATGGTCCAGTGGCTAAGATTCGTGCTCCCAATGCAGAGGGCCCAGGTTCGATCCCTGGTCAACTAAGAACTGGCTCAGCCAATACATACATACATACATACATACATACATACATACATACATACATACATACATACATACATAAATATTTTTTAAGAAAAAGATTATACATCATGACCAAGTGGGATTTAACCCTGAGATGTAAGGTTAGTTTAACATATGCAAATCAATCGATGTGATACACCACATTAACAGAATCAAAGCTAAAACCTACATGATCATCTCAATAGATACAGGAAAAGCATTTGACAAAGTTCAACATTCATTCATGATAAAAGCTCACAACAAAATACTTACGGAAGTAACTAACCTCAGTACAATAAAGGCCATTTATGAAAATCCCACAGCTAAGATCATAATCAATGGGGAAAAACAGAAAGCGAAGATGCCCACTCTCTCCATTTCTATTCCACACATTACTGGAAGTACTAGCAAGAGCAAGCAGACAAGAAAAAGAAATAAAAGGCATCAAAATTGGAAAAGAAGAAGGAAAATTACCTGTTTGCAGATGACATAATCCTATATGTAGAAAAACCCTAAAGACTCCATTAAAGACTCTTAAAGCTAAGAAACCAATTCAGTAAAATTGCAGGATTCAAAGTCAACATATAAAAATCAGTTGGGTTTCTTTACCCCAACAGTGATCTTTCTGAAAAGGAAATGAAGAAAATCCCATCTACAATAACATCAAAAAGAATAAAATACTTATGAATAAATTTAACCAAGGAGGTGAAAGATCTGTACACTGGAAACCAAAACACTTGTGACAAAACTGAAGAAGGCACAAATAAATGTAAAGGTATCCCGTTTTCAGGCATTGGAAGAATTAATATTGTTAAAATGTCCACACCACCCAAAGAAATCTACAGATTCAATGTAATCCCTAACAATATTCTAATAGCATTTTTCACAGAAATAGAACAATCCTAAAATTTGTATGGGTCCACAGAAGACCTCAAATAGCCAAAGCAATTGAGAAAGAAGAATAAAGCTGGAAGCTTTTCCTGATTTCAAATTATATTACAAATCTATAATAATCAAAATAGTATGTTACTGGCATAGAAACAGACACATAGACCAATGGAACAGAATAGAGAGCCCAGAAATAAACACAAGCATATATGATCAACTAATTTTCAACAAGGATGATAAGAGTACACCATGGGGGGGAAAACAGTCCCCTTAATAAATGGTGCTGGGAAAACTGGATAGCCACATGCAAAAGAATGAAATTGAACCCATATCTTACACTATACACAATAATAAATCCAAAATGGATTAAATACTTAAATGTAAGACCTGAAATCATAAAACTCTTAAAAGATAACATAAGGAAAAATCTCTTTCACATTGGTTTGGCAATCATTTTTTGGATGTGACACCAAAAGCTGAGGCAACAAAAGCAAAAATAAGCAAGTGGGATTACATCAAACTAATAAGCTTCTGTACAGCAAAGGAAACAATCAACAAAATGAAAAAGCAACCTACAGATTGGGAGAAAGTGTTTGCAAGCCCATATATCTGATAAGAGGTTAATATCTAAAATACACAAGGAACTCATATAACTCAATAATTAAAACACACATACACACACAAAACAAACAAACCCAAAGAACCTGATTTTAAAAAGGGAAAAGAACCTAAAAAGTCACCTTTCCAAAGACATACAAATGGCCAACAGGTATATGAAAAGGTGCTCAACATCACTAATGATCAGGAAAATGTGAATCAAAACCACAATGAGATATCACCTCATATTTTTTAGGATGGCTATTATGAAAAAGACAAATGATAATAATTATTATAGAGGATGTGGAGAAAAGAGAACCCTTGTACACTGTTGGTGGGAATGTAAATTGGTGCAGACACTATGGAAAAGTGTGGAGGTTCCTCATAAAATCAAAAATAGAACTACCATAGGATCCAGCAATTCCTCTTCTGAACATACATCCAAAGGAAATGAAATCAGTACCTCAAAGAGATATCTGTACTCCTGGTGTTCACTGCAGCATTATTCCTAATAGCCAAGTTATGGAAACGTAAGTGTATGTCAATTGATGAATGGATAAAGAAATTGTGAAATATATATATATATATGTGTATGTGTGTGTGTGTGTGTGTGTATACACACACACACAAACACAGAGTATTATGCAGTCTTAAAGAAAAAGATCCTGCCATTTGCAACAAGATGGATGGATCTGGAAGACATTATAAGTGAAATAAGCCAAACACAGAAAGAAAAATACTGTATGGTCTCACTTATATGTAGAACGTAAAAAAGTCAAATTCATAAAAGAAGAAAGTAGAACAGTAGTTACCAGGGGTGGGGAGGTAGGGGAAATGTGTAGATGTTGGTTACAGGGTACAAAGTTGCAGTTATGTAGGATAAATATACTGTAGATATCTAATTACAGGATGGTGACTATAGTTAATAGTACCATATTGTATACTGGAAATTTGCCTTGGGAGTAGATTTCAGGTGCTCTCACCACACATACACACACAAAACTATGTGAGGAGATGGATATGTTAATTAGCTTGACTATAGTCATCGTTTCATGATGTATATATATATATATCAAAACCACATGTTGCACACCTTAAATGCATAAAATTTTTATTAACATCATTATAAAATTTTCTATTACTAACAGCACTGCATTATAACTAACAAAGACAATATCTAGTGTGTAAACACTAGCAAAAGCAGTCTTTCTTTAAAGTCAAAGAACATTTCTTCTGGCAGGAAGAAAAAAGAAAACCTGAAGTTCAAGCATTCCTACACACAGACATTCATATAAGTGAGTTAGCAGGATGTCTTTTGTTACAAACTCGTTTTTTTGTGCCATTTATAAAAAATGAACAAAGTTCTTTCTGATGAATGATAGTATACTTCTAATATCCTAAGGAGAGGTTTGCCTTCAGAAGAAGCAATGATATGTCCTCTCCCAGGAATGGATCTTCCTCCACTCAAAAACAACAACAACAAAACGTATTTGTTAAGCTTTAATGGACTTTATCATATATTTTCAAAATTAAATTTTTAATATTGAAAGTAAATTCAAGAAGTCAAACTCATAAAATTCTCTGCTGTAGAGTTAAATTTCCTAAAGTACTTAATTAGATAAGACAGATGTCAGTCCAATTCTTTAAAATTTCTAGGGACAGAGATTCTACTACCTCCTTCAAAACATCATTCTAGAGTTTAATCTTATTACTAGTTTATATGAGTGAAAAGTCCCATTACATACAAAAAATAACAAAGTCTCAAAGTGTGATTAATTGAATGACACTGCTGCAAGAAACTGTAATTTTGAGTACTGATTTTATTTCCTGCTCTTTTCTTACTTTTAATGGAACTCATCCTTACGCTTTCACATTTACCATTCACTGATATTTGGACACAATCACACTGCCACACGTTGACCTTTATGAGTCTGGTTCCTTTTCTTTGAATAAGGAAGTATATGGTCAGTAAGGTTTTTTCTTTTCTTTCCTTTCCTTTTTTTTTTACAAGTACATTACTGCTTTATGGATAAGCATTATTGTCACTTCCTTTGATTAATAGGTCTTATTATACTTTGTTGATATATTGGGATCTGCATTGCTCTTCTTCAGGTTTCTTGTGTTAGTCTAATGGCTTTTCTCTCTCTCTTTTTTTATTTTTTTTAATTTATTTATTTATTTATTTATTTATTTTTTGCGGTATGCGGGCCTCTCACTGTTGTGGCCTCTCCCATTGTGGAGCGCAGGCTCCGGACGCGCAGGCTCAGCGGCCATGGCTCACGGGCCCAGCCGCTCCACGGCATGTGGGATCTTCCCAGACCGGGACACGAACTTGTGTCCCCTGCATCGGCAGGAGGACTCTCAACCACTGCGCCACCAGGGAAGCCCTCTCTCTCTTTTTTTTTTAATTGGGGTATAGTTGTTTTACAATGTTGTGTTATTTTCTACTATACAGTGACATGGAGTTCCCTGTGGTATACAGCAGGTTCTTATTAGTAATCTATTTTATATATATTAGTGTATATATGTCAATCCCAATCTCCCAATTCATCCCACCCACCCTTTCCCCACTTTGTGTCCATACATTTGTTCTCTACATCTGTCTCTATTTCTGCCTTGCAAACCAGTTCATCTGTACCATTTTTCTAGATTCCACAAATATGTGTTAATATATGATATTTGTTTTTCTCTTTCTGACTTACTTCACTCTGTATGGTCCAGGTCCATCCACGTCTCTACAAATGACCCAATTTTGTTCCTTCTTATGGCTGAGTAATATTCCACTGTATATATGTACCACACCTTCTTTATCCATTCGTCTGTTGATGGACATTTAGGTTGCTTCTATCTAGTGGCTTTTTATTTGTTTTTGTTTTTTTTTGGCTGCATTGGGTCTTCATTGCTGTATGCAGGCTTTCTCTGGTTGTGGCAAGTGGGGGCTACTCTTCATTGCAGTGTATGGGCTTCTCACTGTGGTGGCTTTTCTTGTTGCAGAGCACAGGCTCTATGTGCACAAGCTTCAGTAGTTGCAGTGCATGGGCTCAGTAGTTGTGGCTCGTGTGCTCTAGAGTGCAGGCTCAGTATTTGTGGTGCACGGGCTTAGTTGCTCCATGGCATGTGGGATCTTCCTGGACCAGGGATCGAACCCATGTCCCCTACACTGGCAGGCAGATTCTTAACAATTGTGCCACCAGGGAAGTCCCTAATGTCTTTTAAATAGAAATAAGTTAATTGTTTCTAATCAGTGGTGAGCTATGCATCCAGTTTTTCCAAAGGATAAAATTCTCTTGAAAGTAAATACAAATGCTGCCAATCTACAAGTAAGGCATAGATAGAAAGGAAAAGAATGAGAATGTAATCTTTGAGGATCTATTCCATATCAGTTTTTGTACTTCAGGATGTAATTTTTGTAGTGTTCAAAAATATTTATTGAATGAAATAATTGATTATATATGTATATCAGTTATCCCTGACTCAGGAAGTTAATGAAAGCAAATATAGTGTACTTTTCTATTAAATTTTTTCATAATTTAATTTTGCTTCTTTAGCTCCTGATTAGCAAATGACTGCTCAAAAGTGTCACCCTGACTCTTAGAAACAAAACCCATGGGCTTTGTTAGCAAACCCATATTCAAACCTGAACATAGAAGTGGCCAATTAGTATTAATTAGGCTAATTGACAAATATAAATCTTATTATAAGTTTCGAATCTTCCACAAATATGTAGTATGATGAATCCTTGTAATTCTTAGATTTAACTAAGAGTAAATCTTAGATTTAACCTAACATCTGGAAAGCCTGGGTATTTGTTTTGTTTTGTTTTTAGCTTTACTGTCTTAGGACAGCAAAACTGTATAGACTAGTGACTGGATTAAAGAATTAAATGTAATAAAACACAAGACATTAAATTGCCCATTTCAATTGATGGTCTCTTATTGTAGTCATTATGCACCCTAATTAGCTTTGTAGTATGATGCTCTCTGAATGGACTGAAAATAGAATCCCCCAGTGGTTTCTGCTCATACCTTGACCCCATCCTTGGAAATTATCACCCATTAGGCCTAGGTTCTTCAACCTTTATACAGGATTGAAGGAGTAGAGAACCACTCCTGACTCCAACATAACTGAAGATCCATTGGTTAGCTGAGATGTGGAGCAGACCCTAGCTCTGCTTGTTGTCAGTTGGCTGACACTAGGCTTTTTGCTCAATGACTTGAGACCTCCAATTCATCATAGTTCTGGGCCCTTGACATTCAAAACCAAGGTGTTATCAGGGTCAATGTCCTTCCAAAACTTTCTTGCCTCTTCCAGTTTCTGGTAGGCCCAGGCATTCCTTGGCTTGAGGATGCCATCAACCCAATCTTTGACTCTGTCATCACATGGCTGTGATCTCCTTGTGTCAGTCCTTGAATTTTCACATTTTTCTGCCATGGTATTTATTCAGTGAGTGATATTACTATGAAATCTTTCACACGAACCCTATTTACCAGGGCCTGAAAACTTTTTATTGTTAACCAGGAAGAGTTCATTGAAATTCTCTACCATACTTGTGTTAGAGCTGGTCGTGTTAATCATCCATCTTAGAACATTAACTATAATTTCAAATATTAAATTAGAATGGCTACACAATTGGATGCAGACACCACACAAACAAGCTGTATTGAGCTAGAGTTTAAATGATACATTAATAGATTTCACGTGATCTTAAAATATGAAGAGGAGTGTTAATACCTCTGAGACCTTACAGAGGGCACAACCATTTGAAATTACTATGAAGGCTTCACTTGATTATATTACTCTTCATTTTTCCTTTTTCCTAAACACAGATAGAAATGGCAGGACCTCAGGAAAAGCAAAATCCTGAACTGAAATATTATTTTTGAAAAGGACACTCAGCAACAAGTCTAGAAAGCTGTTTTTTCTTCTTTGTTCTATTTTGTGTGCTCTTCTTAAGAAAGCCTTAACACCAGAGTTTTAATCAGGAGGGGAAGTCAGCTGGGAGAACAACTGGCTTAACCAAGGGTTCACTTAATTAATTCCTAATTATTCCATAGCTGAAAATTTGATTCTCAGATTATCAACACCTAAACTTTCCTCTTCATTTGTATTTTAGAACTTTGGTCATCTTGCCATTCCCCCATTATGAGTGGGCTAAAGTGAGATAAAAGGAAGGGTAAGTAACCGATTTTCATATGTTAATGAATCTGGTTGGGGGATAGGAAATTGAAATGGGACTTAACAATTTTTTATGAATTTCATGTATTTCTGAGAATTCCTGACCACCATGAAGTTAGCTAATAGTTCATTGTTTTAGTGCCAGTTATTTATTGTGGTATAAATGAGTGATAGGTGTTGCATTAAAAGAAAAATAAGCAGAAGGAGGGAACATGAATGGCCAGAAAACCTACAAACTAAATTAAGGGAGCCAAACATGGGAAAAATCAGAAACTTTCAGGACTGTGGAGTATTTAGATACTCCCTTTACAGGAAGTTTGCTGAATCCTGGACTAAACCATCTGAGATTTCTTCCAATTCTGATAATCTATACAACTATGAAATTATTAAGTTAATAATGAAATTATTAAGTTAATAATGAAATTATTAACTTACAATTGCATCCTATTTATAAACTTGCAGTATCTAATTTATGCAGTGGCTTTTCTTTATAGACAACCTGGCATCTAATATTACTAGTGGAAGAAGGGTTTGTTCTTCATGTTTCATGACTACAGTTAAAGGCATCATCTATAAAGGTTTTTTGTTGTTGTTCTTTCTTTTTATATCATCATCAAAAATATTTCAAGTGAGGTGAATGAACCTTTAGAAATAGCAGTTGAAGACTCCTATAATTGAAACCAGAAGAAAAACTGTTTGAGGATACCGATTTCTTACTTCAATGGCATCATTTGGAATACAGAAGTAAAATACTAGCAACAACATACTACAGTGTCAGCATATGTACAAAACACATCTTGTATCATGAACCACAAAATACAGGCTATAGTCAATACACTTATCCTGTATCCATTAGCAGTAACTTCCCATCCCCCCACAACACACTCCTATCTCTAGGCAACTACTAATCTACCTTCTATCTCTATAGATTTGCATGTTCTAGAATGGAAGCATCCATATGTAACATGGATTTTTTCTTTTTTCTTTTTTCTTGTCAAATATTCCATGGATATGGAATAGAAAAGATTTTATTTACCATTCATCAGTTCATGTACATTTGAGGTGTTTACATTTTTTGGTTATTAGGAATGACATTACTATGAATGCTCATGTATGAGTTTTTGTGTGGACATATGTTTTCAATTCTCGGGCATTATATCTAGGAGTGGAACTTCTGGGTCATATAGTATCTCTATGTTTAAGTTTTTGAGGAACTGTCAGACTGTTTTCCATAGTAGCTGCACCATTTTACATTCCTACCAGCAATGTATGAGGGTTCCAACTTCTCCACATCCTTGCCAACATTATTATTTTCTGTCTTTTTGATTATAGTCAGTGTGAAGTTGTATCTCTGTGGTTTTGATGTGAATTTCCCTAATGGCTACCTTTTCATGTGCTTATTGGACATTTGTATATTTTCTTTGGAAAATTTCTATTCAGATCTTCAGCCCATTTTTAAATTGGGTTATTAGATTTTTTAATTATCGAGTTGTAATTATATTTATATATTCTTTCTATATTCTGGATATAGTCTCTTATCAGATATATGATTTGTAAATAGTTCGTCTCATTCTAAGTGTCTTTTATCTTTCTTGATGGCATCATTTGAAGCACAAAAGTTGTTGCACTGTTGATTTGATGATGTTCAATTTATCTATTTTCTCTTATGCTGCTTGTGCTGTTGATGTCTCATCTAAGAAACCATTGCCTAACCAAAGGTCATGAAGATTTACTATGTTTTCTTCTAAGAGTTTTATAGTTTTAGCTCTTACATTTAGGTTTATGATCTACTTTGACTTAATTTTTATATATGGTGTAAAGGAGTTTACCTTCATTGTTCTGCATGTGGATATCCAGTTGTCAAAACACCATTTGTTGAAGAGAACGTTCATTCCCCATTGAATCATCTTGGCACCCTTTGTCAGAAATCAGTTGGCCATAAATGTAATGGTTTATTTCTGGACTCTCAATTTCTACTCCACTGATTTATATTTCTATCCTTATATCAGTACTGTACACATCTTGATTACTGTAGCTTTGGGGTAAATTTTACAGTTTGGAAGTTGAGAGTCCTCCAACTTTGTTTTTATTGCCTATTTGCCCTGGCTAGAACCTCCAGTACAATAATGAATAGAAGTGGTAAGACCAAACATTCTTGTCTCATTCCTGATGTTAGGAGGACAGCATTCAGTCTTTCACTATTAAGTATGATGTTAACTGTGAGTTCTTCATAGATGGCCTTTATCAGTTTGAGGAAGTTTCCTTGTATGCCTAGTTTATTAAACATTTTTATCATGAAAGGGTGTTGGATTTTGACAAATGCTTTTTCTACATCTAATGAAATGATCATATGCGTTTTGTCCTTTATTCTATTACAATAGTGTATTACATTGATTTTTGGATGTTTTATTAATCTTGTATTCCTGGGATAACTCCCACTTGGCTATGCTCTACAATCCTTTTAAAAAGTTGCTGGATTGTTTACTAGTATTTTGTTGAAGACTTCTGTTATCTATACACATAAGGGATATTGTTCTGCGGTTTTCATGTGATGTCTTTTATTTTGGTATCATGATGTTACAGGTCTCACAGAATGACTTTGGAAGAATTCCCTCCTCTTCTTTTTTTTTTTGGAAGAGTTTGTGAGGTATTGGTATTAATCCTTCTTTAAATCTCTGGTAGAATTCAGTGATGAAGCAATCTAGGCCTGGGTTTTTCTTTTTGGGTAGTTTTGGATTAGTAATTTAATTTCTTTACTTCTTATAGACCTATTCGGCTTGGCTATTTCTTCTTAAGTCAGTTTTGGTAGGTTGTATCATTCTAAGAACTTGCCCATTTCCTCTAAGTTATCTGCTTTGTTGGCACACAATTGTTCATAGTCTTTTACAGTCTTTTTTATTTCTGTAAGATCAGTAGTGATATTCTCTTTCATTCTTTTACTAATTTGAGTCTTCACTATTTTGTTACTGGTGAGGCTAGTTAATAGCTAAAAATGTTGATCTTTCCAAAGAACCAACTTGTGATTTTGTTAATTTTCCCTATTAACTTTGTATTCTCTATTTCACTAATTTATGCCCTAATCTTTGTTATTTCTTTTCTTCTGCCTGCTTTGGGTTCAGTTTGGTCTTCTTTTTCTAGATTAGGGCAGAAGTTTAGGTTATGGTTTTGAGATGTTCCTTCTTTTTTTTTTTTTTTTTTTTTTTTTGTGCTACGCGGGCCTTTCACTGTTGTGACCTCTCCCGTTGCAGAGCACAGGCTCCGGACGCGCAGGCTCAGCGGCCATGGCTTACAGGTCCAGCCGCTCTGCGGCATGTGAGATCCTCCCGGATCGGGACACGAACCCGTGTTCCCTGCATCAGCAGGCGGACTCTCAACCACTGCGCCACCAGGGAAGCCCTCCTTCTTTTTAAATATAGATATTTACAGCTATAAACTGCTCTCCAATGACAATTTTACCTTCATCCCATATGTTTTTGTTGTGTTTTCATTTTCATTCATCTCAAAGTATTTTCTAATTTCCCTTGTAATATTTGACCCATATTTAAAGTGTCTAATTTCCTTCTGAAGTCCCTAAGTTTTTCTCCTTTATTACTGATTTCTAATATATTGTGGTCAGAGAACATTCTTTGTATGATTTCAATCTTTTTAAACTTATTGAAGCTTGTTTTATGGCCCAGCATATGGCCTATGAAGAATGTTCCATGCACACTTGAGCAAATTGTGTATTTCCGTTCTATTCCCTTGTTGATCTTCTGCCTAATTGTTCTATCCATTGTTAAGTGGGGCCTTGAAATCTCACACTATCATTGTTGAATTGTCTATTTATCCCTTTAATTCTGTCAAGTTTTTGTTTCATCTATTTTGATAGGTTCTTAGGTGCATATATATATAATATATATATACATTATATATATATATATATATATATATATATATATATTTTTTTTTTTTTTGCGGTATGTGGGCCTCTCACTGTTGTGGCCTCTCCCGTTGCAGGGCACAGGCTCTGGACGCACAGGCTCAGCAGCCATGGCTCACGGACCCAGCTGCTCCGCGGCATGTGGGATCTTCCCGGACCAGGGCACGAACCCGTGTCCCCCGTATCGGCAGGCGGACTCTCAACCACTGCGCCACCAGGGAAGCCCTGCATATATGTTTTAAATTGTTATATCTTCCTGACAGATTGAATCTTTAATCATTGTGAAATGTCCCTTTTTTTCTTTAGTAACATTTATTTGTTTTAAGGTGAATTTCATCTGATATTAGTATAGTTACTCCAACAATTTTATGGTTGGTTCTTTCATGGTATATACATATATTTTCTATCCTTTTACTTTCAACTTATTTGTATCTTTGACTATGGAGTGCTTTTCCCATAGACAGCATATCTGTTGAATCAAGTTGGATCTTGATTTTTAAAATCCAATCTGCAATCTCTGCCTTTTAATTTAATTAATTCATATTTAATGTTGTTATTGATATGGCTGGGTATATGTCTTCCATTTTAAATTTCTTCTTTATGCCTCATGTCTTTTTTTCTGTTCCTCAATTATCTTCTTTTGTATTAAGCGGATATGTTTCAGTGTAATATTTTGATCCCTTTAATATTTTAAGTGTATTTTTAAGAGTTATTTTCCTGGTGGTAGTTCTAGGGCTTACAATATACATTCTAACTTACCAGAATTTACTTCATTTACACTGATTAATTCCAGTTAAATATAGAAATTTCACTCCTATATAGCTCCTTTCCATACCAACCTTTTTGTACTATTATTATATATATTACATCTATATATGTTACAAACTAAATATATAGCTATAATTATTACTTTATATGATCTTATATCTTTTAAGACAGCTAAGAGGAGTGCAGGTATATATTCAGTTTGTCATATTGACCATATTCTATATCATTTCTAGCTCTCTTCATTTGTTCTTGTAGATTCTAGGTATCATCTGCTATCATTTCCTTACTCCAAGACAGCTTTGTTTCCACCCCCAACAGAAGAATGATACACATATTATTTCATGTGGTTGTTTTCTAAGTCAAAAGAAGTTTTTAAGTCTCTTAAGAAAGGAAAAACGTGCAACTATACTATCTTTAGTAAGTACCTATATGAGTGCCTTTATTGGTGCTCTTTGTTTTTTCATGTGGATTTGAATTACTGCCTGGTGTCACTTGCTTTTTGCCTGAATACTTCCCTTTATGTTTCTTGTAATATAGGTCTACTAGCAATGGACTTTCTTTTTATTTATCTGGTAACATCTTTATTCCACATTTATTTTTGAATGATAGTTTTGAATATAATATTCTTGGTTGATAGTTTTTTACTTTCAGCAATTTGAACATGTCATCCTTCTGTCTTCTGGCTTTCACTGTTTCTAAGGAAACTTAACCTGTTAATCATGTTGGAGTTTCCTCGTATGTGATGTCGTTTCTCTTACTGCTTTCATGAGTTTTCTCATTTTTAGCTTTCAACATTTGACTATCGTGTGTCTGAGTGTGGGATCTCTGCATTCATCCTACTTGGTGTTTGTTGGGCTTCTTTGATGTGTAGATTAATGTTTTTCATCAAATTTAGGCATTTCCATCCATCTCTTTAATACTGCTTTTCTGCTCCTTTCCTCTCCTCTGGTACTCCCATTATGCATATTCCCATTGGTATGCTTAATGGTGTTCCACATTTCTCTGAAGTTATTTTTCTTCATTACTTTTTCTCTTTGGTCTTCAGATTGCATAATCTCTATTGATTTATCTTCAAGTTCACTGATTCTTCAGGCAGCTCAACTATACTACTGAGCTCCTCTAGTAAATTTCTCACTTCATTTATTGTATTTCTCAACTTCAGAATTTCCATTTGTTTTTTTTATTTTTTAAATTCTATTTCTTTATTGACAAATCTTTGTCTGCTACATCCATCATCTGGGCCCTTTCTAAGGCAATGTTTATTGCCTGCTCCCCCCAACCCCCGTGCATCTGGGTAACTTTGTTTCTTTGCATTTTTTATAAATGTTATAAACTGGACATTTTATGTAGTATCTTATATCATCTCTGGATAATGATCTTCTTCCTCTGGGGGATTCTTACTTGCTTGGTTATTTCCCCTGCAGTACGCAGTCTGATATCACCTTTCTCTATCTTTTAGTTTAGCTACCTAAGTGTTGCCCCTGGCTTGGCATAAAGCAATTACTGGTCAGTAAGATTTTTACCCTTTACCATCGGATATGTGTGTGCTTGGAGGATGCTATCATAGTTCAGAAAGTTTACTTTTGACCCATGTTCAGCCAGGGACTAGTAGCTTGGAGGTACCTTCTCTGTTCTGAGAGGGCACAGCCTTTGACATACAGTCTTCCAGATTGCCAGGAATGAATGTGATTTTATTTTTAAGCCTGTGTTCCTAGGGTCAGAGCAACTTTTTGTTCAGTCAGTATTTGGTCAAGTTCCTTGTGCCAATCAAGCTTTTGCCATGTGTTGATGGTTCTGCATGTATTGGGAAATGCTTTTAAGTCTGTCCCACGTTCTTCTCTGATTGTCCTGAGTGGGTGCAGCCCAGCACATGCACAGTCTTCTCAATCCCGAGTTGACTGTACTCGCAGGAGGACTCCTCTGGGCTCCCTCTGGTTTCTATTAAACTTCTGGCTCCTCTGCTGCTTTGCTTGCACCAGCTCCTCCTAATTGCTCTCCACCAAGATCTCCATTGTTTTTAACAATGCCCTTAGGGATGGAGTTCTCCATGCTCTGTTTCAATGAAGTCAGTGTTCTGAGGCAGACCTGTGGAACTCTTTTGTCCTCATTGAGTGTCTTTCCCTTTGGAAAAAAACTCTGCATCACTGAACCAGAGCTAGGGGCAGGGGCCCCAGAGTGAAACCGACATGCTGAGTGGGCACCAGGGCATGGTAGCAGTCCCTGGTACTCTCGGTTTTTCTCTGAGTGAAACCTCTAACCTTTGAGTTAGCTGAGGTGGAAAAAATCAGGGCCCCAGTATACTCAGCTTGTGCATGGAGTAGTGCTTCCACCCTAAGAGTGGGGGCTGGCTGGTGGAAGGGATCTCCAGTACTCTTGGTTGTGCCTACTTGGAATGGTTTTTACAACACAGTGATGGGGAGATGGTAAATGTAGGCAGCTACTTTGCCAGGGTGAAACTGTAGCCCCAGAGGAGTTGGGGAGAGAGGGAGCCCTACCTTTCCCTAACATCTTCACCACACCTGAAGAGAATAGAGCACTAAGGGTAGAGCTTCTGTAACAAAGACCTGGTGAGGTAGAGAGTATGCGGGTAATTCCTCAAATGCCACAGACTCCTGCTGTCTTGAGACTTAAGTCTCTCAAATGAATGTTTCTCCATTTGCTTTATGCCACTTGGATAATTTCTAGATACTTGAAATGATTGTTTTTTTAAAAAATAATTTTTACCAGTTAAGTTTTTGTTTTGTTAGAGAGGGTCTACTGAACCCCTTACTCTACCATTCTGGATGTCTCACCCGTCTCTCTCTCTATATATATATTTAACATCTTTATTGGAATATAATTGCTTTATAATGGTGTGTTAGCTTCTGATGTATAACAAAGTGAATCAGCTATACATATATGTATATCCCCATATCTCCTTACTCTTGCATCTCCCTCCTACCCTCCCTATCCCACCCCTCTAGGTGGTCACAAAGCACTGAGCTGATCTCCGTGCTATGCAGCTGCTTCCCACTAGCTATCTATTTTACATTTGGTAGTATAAGTCCATTCCACCCTCTCACTTTGTCCCAGCTTGCCCTTCCCCCTCCCTGTGTCCTCAAGTCCATTCTCTACATCCATGTCCTGCCCCTAGGTTCTTCACAACCATTTTTTCTTTAAGATTCCTTATATATGTGTTAGCATATGGTATTTGTTTTTCTCTGACTACTTCACTCTGTGTGACACTCTAGGTCCATCCACCTCACTACAAATAACTCAATTTCATTTCCCTTTATGGCTGAGTAATATTCCATTGTGTGTATGTGCCACACCTTCTTTATCCATTCATCTGTCGATGGACACTTACGTTGCTTCCATGTCCTGGCTATTGTAAATAGAGCTGCAATGAACATTGTGGTACATGACTCTTTTTGAATTGTGGTTTTCTCCAGGTATATGCCCAGTAGTGGGATTGCTGGGTCATATGGTAGTTCTATTTTCAGTTTTTTAAGGAACCTCCATACTGTTCTCCATAGTGGATGTATCAGTTTACATTCCCACCAACAGTGCAAGAGGGTTCCCTTTTCTCCACACCCTCTCCAGAATTTATTGTTTGTAGATTTTTTTGATGTGTCAATATATTTTTGAACATAACTTCTGAGTGGAAATGTCATGCAGCAAAAAGAGAAATGGATTGGGTGTCAGGACCCAAAATTTTCATCCCAACTTGGCTAACAGTAAGCTCAGTGACTTCTCCTGAACTACAGTTTCCTCATTTGTAGAATTGAGGAAATTGTATTAGAGGACCTCTACATTCCTTCCAACTCTAAAATCCAATGACTTTATGAAACAGAAATGGAACAGGAAGTCACAAGTGAAAAATATTCTACTGTAGCTGTGAGAACAGGAAGTATGTAAACAATCCACTGCCTTTTTTTAACCAAAAATGTTCCAACCTATTTCTAATTAGAGCATGTACTTCATTTCCAACTCTACCTAGCTAATCAAGATACTAGTTTAATGTGTGGTTTGCAGTCAAGACATTTTTCCACCCCAAAGGTTTCCTTCCCAATCATCAGAACTGAGAAACTGGGGGCAACAAAACGTTGCCTTTCACTGATTGGTCATTAAAAGTATGACATCTTAATGCTAAGTGAAAGCACTACAATTTGCTACCATTTTACCCATATTATGAGCACTGCAAACAATTACTTCCTCTCTGAGACAATTTCAAGCTTTCACCTTTTGCATAAGGCTGTAAGGCCATACTCCCAGAGTGTCTATCAAATTATCTGTACTTATTTGGAGTGTGTGAATGGCAAAATACTAATTCTCCCTATGCATTGCAGAAGAGTTGCTTCAATGGGACACCCATTTCTAGTCACAAAGACATATTGTTTATTTAGTACTGATTATCTGCACAGATTGTTATAACAATAAATCTGGTAAAGAACCTCCCTCACAGAGTCATTTTGTCTTAACTAATCAGTTTTAACCAGCTTATTTGACTTCATATTATCATTTACTATACAGTTTACATTCAAAATCTATATACTCAATGCAGGGAGAGAAGGGGCCTTTCTATAATTTAAGAAAGCTGCCATTGCAAACATATTTAAATGCTTTCAACTACTAATCCACAACAGAATATCCTATGATAAACCTACAAGGTAAGAGGATTATGAATATACATTGGTAAAAGTTGCTACTCCCTGAGACATCCAGCAATAAGGAAGGATAGGAGCAAGATGGCAGTGTGCACAAAGTGATCCAGAAATAAGGAAACATATAATCTTTAAATATCTTGCCTTTAAAAGCAAAACATATTTTTAAACTGGCCATCTTCACAAACTGAGCTTTGTCAGCATCTAAGGAAAAAGGCAAAATATTTAACTAAAGGTATAGAAAAGGTGCAAATCCTTGCACAGGAGAAGTAAATGTGTATTTTGAGTTTATCCAAATGTTAAGGCCTCTTTCTGATTCTCACAAGTGACCCTCAGACTTGAGCTATTCAAAAATTTCCAAATGAGTCCATCTGCTCACCAAGATATTTCTATGTTAAAAACCTGCAGGAAGGCATGTGGCCCAGTTTTCACGATCCCAAATTACCTTGGTTTCAGTTTAATTTTTGTAAACTGGGATTCCCTTAGGAAGAAAGTAAAATTTTCAATCTTAAAAATAAAGGGATATTAAGAAACAAAACCCTATCCCTTGCACCATTTTCAGAGCCCATATTCCAAAATTGTAGCTTATCTATCCCAAGACATTAAGAAAACATTGTTGCAACACTGATTTAGAAATTTGTACTTTTGTGCATGTAATATTGTAATGTAAAATTAGTACATTATAATAAATGTCCCTTTTCTTGGCATTTCCTCTGAATGAATCATTTTAGGAAGCTTTTGTCTATTATGTCACTGTATAGAACCACCTTTCTAAGATGGAGTTAAGAGAAAAAATATTTGACTTAGTTGTGGCCCCTACAATAACTGAGTTTTTCAGGTAATTTTTTATTAGCTGAAAATACTGGTTAATGACCACAATGACCCAGTGGTCTAGAGACCACCAGAGACCACCGCCAATCATATGAAAACAGCTTCAAATTTCTTAGTGGGGAAATTTCCCCACCCTAAAAACATTCCTATCTTTTTTTTTAGTTTATGTAAAAATTTATTTGACCAAAATGTAGAAAAGTGATACTATTACATATGACACTGTTGCAAGAATCTAAATGAAAAGTGTGGGTTTCATTCAATTGCACAATTTGCTAGTGTATTTCCTGGGTAGTGTGATGCTTATAAATAGGAGTGAGGGGCAGAGGATTTGGATAAACTAGAAGCAGGGTAATTTTTAGTCAGAATTGTAAACTTGAGTTGACCCCCACACTGCTAGGGAATGTGGAATATTCCAGCTCTGAGATGTTAACTGAGAGAGCAGAAAGCTAACAAAGCCAAACTGTGCAGCCCTGTCTACAAAATACTCCATATCCAGTTTAATCAGGAGTTTCCTGGTCTTTTATTAACTTGGTCCTGAAGAAGGAATTAAAATTCCAGATAAGTAAATCTCCAATTTGCCAGTCCCTGGAGTATAGAGGAGATGAAGTTAGGCCAATTACTTTTTCATCCTTACTTTGCTGTCAGAGAGGGCTATTCTGTCCAATATTTGTTTATGGAAAGTCTTACTCAACTATTGATGGCTAGCAGTCTTTTTGATATAGCTTCTCTGAATAGGACTGAATTCTACAACATTCATTCCTGCTGAGTGGATGGCCTCATATCAGAGCAGATAAGCATGGGTCATTATTGGAATAAGACATCAGCTACTCAGAGAACAACTTTAGAGTGAAAGAAGCATAGAGAAGAGCATATCAAGGATCTATCTAGAAAACATTTGGGTAATTATTATGACTCTTTTCCAAGCATTCCCATGCTGGCTGCTCAGAGGATGTTTGTTCTGCATGGTGGAGTGTGGAAAAGAGCCAGGGTGATTAGGTTAACCTCTGTGTGGTTTATGACTTCCCATAGTAACCCCACCCCCACTCCCCTTTTTTGCTCTGGATGGAAAATCCCCACCCATTTTAATGTGATGGTCCCTGGCCTCCTATAGTGTGACCAACAGTGGATATTCTACAACCTTTTAAACTGACCCATGACTAGACATCGGAATCTGTGTTTTAAAACTGTGGGGTTGTCTATTCTCCCAGGAACCAAATGCCCTCAGTCTTGAGAGTATGCTCAATATGAAATACCCTGCCTACCTCAGGAATAAATGAAATTTAAGGATAAAAACAGAGCTGAAAAACCTGATGCTATTTGAAAAAAGGAAGGAATAGATTTAACTGGTGCTCAAAGCTTCTCTGATACAAAATATTTGGTCATGTATTCATAATTTGCTTGACATTTCCTGCAAAGCAAAGAGACAATAACAAAAGAAACTTCTTACAAGAGAAGAGAAAGACACGGAGCTCTGGAGTTTTTGTTGGAACAAAACTCTTCTGTTTTGGTTCTATACAGTTTAGTTCATTTAGTGTCTGATCCAGTGTCTGATGTAAGCCCACGTTCTCTTCTTTGGCCTGGGCAAGTTTTTCTTCTAGCTCATCAATTTTTCCAGTTTTGCAATTGTTCTCTGCAAATTTAGCACGGGTCTCAGCCTCTTTCAGTTTGTCAGATAGAAGTTTAATTTCTTCTTCATGTTCATCCTCCCTTTCAGATGCATCCTCTGGCAACTTCAAGTTGTTAGTGACATTGAGTTCTTCTTCCAGGTCACCACATTTTATTTTATTTTATTTATTTTAATGGTTAATGTATTTATTATCTTTATAATTTGATGAAAAGGCACTACTTCTTAGATATTTCATTGAAAAATTCTCAGTTCTTGTCACTGAAACATGTAAGCAACTGAGCAGCTTCTGTCTGTATCTGTTTATCCTCCTCTCCATGTGCTGGATAGTCCTTGGCTTTTGTTAGCCAGAAAGCAGCAAGCTTTTTGTAGTGTAGTTTCAAATATGTCTTTCCTAGAAGAAGCAAGTTTTTGCTGTAGAAGTTTGGATCCACTTGCTCTGCCCTGTGAAAGTAGCCTAATGCCTCCTCATAGGTGGAACTAGGAGTTGCAAACAGCATTTTAGCAATTCTTCTTTGATACCAAGGCATTTCAGCAAATGTGTAACACCAAATACCCATAAGGTGAATTGAGGTAGCATCTTTAGGGTTCAGTTCAACTGCTTTCTCAAAATGCTCCTTGATCATGTAGGCATTTGCAATTTTAGCCTTGATTCCTTCATAATCTCCAACATCACTAATACAGATTGCATACCACTTATGAGCTGCAAAACTTGATTCATTTTTTTCTAGTGCCCTTTTTGCATACTCTAGGGCTTCATACACCAAAATCTTTTTCTCCTCTTCTGAGGTTCCACTGAGTTGAGCTATAACACATGATGCCCATGCCAAACACCACAGTAACTCTGCATCTTCACTTTCCTTGTACTGGGATAGCAACTGGTAAAGTTTTTCTGTTTCTCCACTTTCATATAGATAGTCTGCTTGTTCAAGGATTTCTTCAACTCTGAAGACTCTGGCTGTGGCATGAACCACAGCAGCCTGGGAAATGACTTGATAAGTTTCAAAACCCAAATAAGACAAGGCAGAGAATAAAAGACTTATTTTTAAAGCTCCTGGGTTTCCCATCACCTCAGTGCCACGGAGTCACCAAAGAATGAACTGCTTGCAGCTGCCAGCAGCACCCATCAGGAGCCAAGGTCCTGGGGCAGTGATACGTCCCAAAGGAAGGGAGTGCCAGAGTCGCAAGGCTAGTGCCATGATCTGCAGCTTGCAGGCCTGACCCCTCACCCCTTTGGCTGCTAAGAAGCGGGGCAGAGTGAAAGGCACCCCAGTCTTTCCACAGAGAGCAGTGTCCGCCAGCTTCCGGCCCTGCTCCTCTTCTTTCCCACAGCTTCAGGTCACCACATTTTAGTTCAGACGGCTTGGCATGCTCCTCCACCCTCTCCAGCTCACCCTCCAGGATGACCAACTTACGAGCTACCTCCTTGTATTTGTGGTCAGCTTACTCAGCAATGTCCTTGGTTTCTTTGAGCTGAATCTACTGAATCTCCATCTTCTCCTCATCTTCGTTGCCCAGTTTTCTATCACCTTCATTCCTCTTTTGCTCTCATTTGCACCCTTTTCTGCCTCCTCCAGCTTGCACAGGGCTGTGGCCAGTCATTCCTGAGCCCTGTCCGACTCCCCCTCAATGAGCTGGATGTGTCAACTGAGAGCTGCCACATCACCTTCAGCTTT
This sequence comes from Mesoplodon bidens, assembly GCF_964165515.1. Taxonomy (NCBI): domain Eukaryota; kingdom Metazoa; phylum Chordata; class Mammalia; order Artiodactyla; family Ziphiidae; genus Mesoplodon; species Mesoplodon bidens. The sequence continues at coordinate 78,012,307 of NC_138163.1, read as the reverse complement.
CTCTCACCACTCGCGCTCGCCATCCAGCTCCCACACTGTAGGCCCTGTGCACGGTCCTCCGCCTCATCCGCCTGCTGCTGCAGGGCCTGATTCTAGCGTTTCACTGCCTCCAGGGAGTTGAGGCCAGCCATGGCATGGAGGTGCATGCAGCGGGTGGTGGGCAGTGGGCAGTGGTGGGTGTTTATCTTGGCTCCAGCGAGAGCTGCAGCAGCTGCGCCCCAGCCCCCAACCCTTTGCCTACACCAGGTCCTATCCTTTGACTATATGTTTCCCATATCACAAAATCACTTACTTTGAATACCACTATTCACATTCAAAATGAATATTACTAATGATTACTTCAATCTTACCTGTTTGATTATGCAACTAAGCTAAATATTTTCCATCAGCAACATTGGAAATGTATAGAAGGAATTAACAGAAGCAAAATTTCTATCTAACCACATTTCTAGTAATGCAGCTGGGTTATTCAAAGGACTTGTTGTTGTTGTTGTTCCTCAGAAAAGCAATCACGTCTATGGCTTCAGAGTAAGAAATGTCCCAAACCCCCCATTTTGCAGCTGATTACGCATCTCAGTGTTAACTCCAACTCCAAAAGCAAGATCCTGCACCACTTACTGTACTTTCAAAGACTAACCATAAAATACTGGCTTCAAGCTACTTATCAAATCACCTTTATATAACAAAACTGCAGACCCAATCAGTTTAGATATCTACCTACTAATGACAATACAAATCAGAAAAAAAATTAATCTCACCCATACCAAATTATGACTTAAAAGACAATAAAACCATAGACAAATACTTTAAGACCTTTTCTGAGAAATAAAGCCTCATTATAGAGTTATGTGGCTGTTCATGACACACAAGTTTTTCAAGCTGAATGATTACTACAAAACAAATTAAAGCAAATTCCAGTTGGAAAGGGAGAGGAGCTTTCTAAGTGAATATATACCAACATTTTATTAATTATTTCTTGATTATCTTGTTTGGGCTCCTCCTTGTTATTTCAAGCTTAAAGGAACTCATTAAACTACTGAAAAAGGAAGGGAAGACTTGGTAATAAAGTAACTCTGAACTGTCAACACAGATTAGAGTCCTGATCATGTAAATATATGTGAAATCCTCTCCTATTTGCCTAAAGGTCATTAATAATTTTTAAGTAGATGTTGCTTTATACACATGTATACACATGCAGGCGTGCACACATCCCATTTGGTTGTTTCTTTGTATAACTTCAAAGGGCAAAAGCAGTGCATTTAAGATGGAAATAGAAAAGGCAATTAACTTTCTAAGTTTTTTAGATCACTGCCAGTATGGTAACTCTCAAATTACATCAGGGTTTATGAGACTTTAAAAAGAAATGTATAAATTTTGGTCCAAAACAAAAGCAACACCTCATTTGGTGGAAAAATAAAATTTCCACCGCTAGATGACAGTTACAATGCTGGTTAATGATGAACATTCTACATACCAACATGAGAGTCAAGGTTTTTCCTCTTAAAGGTATATAGTGGCATATAATTTTTAAAATATAAGTATAGTTAACTATCATTGAAGTACTTCAATGGGGGAAGGGGAGGAGAAACAATGAACCTACACTCTCTTATTTTCTTAAAAATTTTTAAGAAACAGACACTTTCCATCTAAATTGTCAGCATAAAGGAGGTTTGAAAAACTACAAAAAATTTGGAAACAAATCTGATTCATCTGGTTATGGATAGTAAATGGCTATCAGGCCTCAAAAATGGAAATGGGGTAAAGTCAAATAGTAACAAAAATTATGCTTTGACCACAACTAAGGCAGTAACAAGAAAATAATTTGGGGATAAATATAAATATAATATTAAATAGATTGTGAAAGATGTAACACTCAATTCCCTTTCAAAATAAATCTTATCTAAAAGAAGGATTATAGAAAATGGGAATGTATGATTATTTATTTATTTATTTTTGTTTTTTTATTAGTTTCTGCTTTATAACAAAGTGAATCAGTCATACATATACATGTTTCCACATCCCTTCCCTCTTGCGTCTCCCTCCCTCCCACCATCCCCATCCCACCCCTCCAGGCGGTCACAAAGCACCGAGCTGATCTCCCTGTGCTCTGCGGCTGCTTCCCACTATCTACCTACCTTACGTTTGGTACTGTATATATGTCCATGCCTCTCTTTCGCTTTGTCACAGCTTACCCTTCCCCCTCCACATATCCCCAAGTCCATTCTCAAGTAGATCTGTGTCTTTATTCCTGTTTTACCCCTAGGTTCTTCATGATATTTTTTTTCTTAAATTTCATATATATGTGTTAGCATACGGTATTTGTCTTTTCTCTTTCTGACTTACTTCACTCTGTATGACAGACTCTAGGTCTATCCACCTCATTACAAATAGCTCAGTTTCGTTTCTTTTTATGGCTGAGTAATATTCCATTGTATATATGTGCCACATCTTCTTTATCCATTCATCCGATGATGGACACTTAGGTTGTTTCCACCTCAGGGCTATTGTGAATAGGGCTTCAAAGAACATTTTGGTACATGTCTCTTTTTGAATTATGGTTTTCTCAGGGTATATGCCTAGTAGTGGGATTGCTGAGTCATATGGTAGTTCTATTTTTAGTTTTTTAAGGAACCTCCATACTGCTCTCCATAGTGGCTGTATCAATTCACATTCCCACCAGGAGTGCAAGAGTGCTCCCTTTTCTAGACACCCTCTCCAACATTTATTGTTTCTAGATTTCTTGAGGATGGCCATTCTGACTGGCGTGAGATGATATTTCATTGTACTTTTGATTTGCATTTCTCTAATGATTAATGACGTTGAGCATTCTTTCATGTGTTTGTTGGCAGTCTGTATATCTTCTTTGGAGAAATGCCTATTTAAGTCTTCTGCCCATTTTAGGATTGGGTTTTGTTTTTTTTTTTTTGCTATTGAGCTGCATGAGCTGCTTATAAATTTTGGAGATTAATCCTTTGTCAGTTGCTTCATTTGTAAATATTTTCTCCCATACTGAGGGTTGTCTTTTGGTCTTGTTTATGGCTTCCTTTGCTGTGCAAAAGCTTTGAAGTTTCATTAGGGCCCATTTGTTTATCTTTGTTTTTATTTCCACTTCTCTAGGAGGTGGGTCCAAAAGGATCTTGCTGTGATTTATGTCATAGAGTGTTCTGCCTATGTTTTCCTATAAGAGTTTGATAGTTTCTGGCCTTACATTTAGGTCTTTAATCCATTTTGAGTTTATTTTTGTGTATGGTGCTAGGGAATGATCTAATCTCATACTTTTACATGTCCCTGTCCAGTTTTCCCAGCACCACTTATTGAAGAGGCTGTCCTTTCTCCACTGTACATTCCTGCCTCCTTTATCAAAGATGAGTTGACCATTTGTGCGTGCGTTTATCTCTGGGCTTTCTATCCTGTTCCATTGATCTTTCTGTTTTTGTGCCAGTACCACACTGTCTTGATTACTGTAGCTTTGTAGTATAGTCTGAAGTCAGGTAGCCTGATTCCTCCAGCTCCGTTTTTCGTTCTCAAGATTGCTTTGGCTATTCAGGGACTTTTGTTTTTCCAAACAAATTTTGAAATTTTTTATTCTAGTTCTTTGAAAAATGCCAGCGGTAGTTTGATAGGGATTGCATTGAATCTGTAGATTGCTTTGGGTAGTAGAGTCATTTTCAGAATATTGATTCTTCCATTCCAGGAGCATGGTATATCTCTCCATCTATTTGTATCATCTTTAATTTCCTTCATCAGTGTCTTATAATTTTCTGCATACAGGTCTTTTGTCTTCTTAGGTAGGTTTATTCCTAGATATTTTATTCTTTTTGTTGCAATAGTAAATGGGAGTGTTTTCTTGAATTCACTTTCTGATTTTTCATAATTAGTGTACAGGAATGCCAGAGATTTCTGTGCATTAATATTGTATCCTGCTACTTTACCAAATTCATTGATTAGCTCTAGTAGTTTTCTGGTAGCATCTTTAGGATTCTCTATGTATAGTATCATGTCATCTGCAAACAGTGACAGCTTTACTTCTTCTTTTCCAATTTGGATTCCTTTTATTTCCTTTTCTTCTGTAATTGCTGTGGCTAAAACTTCCAAAACTAGGTTGAATAAGAGTGGTGAGAGTGGGCAGCCTTGCCTTGTTCCTGATCTTAGTGGAAATGCTTTGTTTTTCACCATTGAGGACGATGTTGGCTGTGGATTTGTCATATATGGCCTTTATTATGTTGAGGAAAGTTCCCTCTATGCCTACTTTCTGCAGGGTTTTTATCATAAATGGGTGTTGAAAGATTTCTCTGCATCTATTGAGATGATCATATGGTTTTTCTTCAATTTGTTAATATCGTGTATCACACTGATTGATTTGCATACACTGAAGAATCCTTGCATTCCTGGAATAAACCCCACTTGATCATGGTGTATGATCCTTTTAATGTGCTGTTGGATTCTGTTTGCTAGGATTTTGTTGAGGATTTTTGCATCTATGTTCATCAGTGATATTGGCCTGTAGTTTTCTTTGTGACATCCTTGCCTGGTTTTGGTATAAAGGTGATGGTGGCCTCATAGAATGAGTTTGGGAGTGCTCCTCCCTCTGCTATATTTTGGAAGAGTTTGAGAAGGATAGGTGTAAGCTCTTCTCTAAATGTTTGATAGAATTTGCCTGTGAAGCCATCTGGTCCTGGACTTCTGTTGGAAGATTTTTAATCAGTTTCAATTTCAGTACTTGTGATGGGTCTATTCATATTTTCTATTTCTTCCTGATTCAGTCTTGGCAGGTTGTGCATTTCTAAGAATTTGTCCATTTCTTCCAGGTTGTCCATTTTATTGGCATAGAGTTGCTTGTAGTAATCTCTCATGATCTTTTGTATTTCTGCAGTGTCAGTTGTTACTTCTCATTTTTCATTTCTAATTCTATTGATTTGAGTCTTCTCCCTTTTTTTCTTGATGAGTCTGGCTAATGGTGTATTAATTTTATCTTCTCAAAGAACCAGCTTTTAGTTTTATTGATCTTTGCTATCGTTTCCTTCATTTCTTTTTCATTTATTTCTGATGTGATCTTTATGATTTCCTTACTTCTGCTAACTTTGGGGTGTTTTTGTTCTTCTTTCTCTAATTGCTTTAGGTTCAGGGTAAGGTTCCTTAATCGAGATGTTTCCTGTTTCTTAAGGTAGGATTGTATTGCTATAAACTTCTCCCTTAGAACTGCTTTTGCTGCATCCCATAGGTTTTGGGTCCTCGTGTCTCCATTGTCATTTGTTTCTAGGTATTTTTTTAATTTCCTCTTTGATTTCTTCAGTGATCACTTCGTTATTGAGTAGTGTGTTGTTTAGCCTCCATGTGTTTGTATTTTTTACAGATCTTTTCCTGTAATTGATGTCTAATCTCATAGCATTGTGGTCGGAAAAGATACTTGATACAATTTCAATTTTCTTAAATTTACCAAGGCTTGATTTGTGACCCAAGATGTGATCCTGGAGAATGTTCCATGAGCACTTGAGAAAAATGTGTATTCTGTTGTTTTTGGATGGAATGTCCTATAAATATCAATTAAGTCCATCATGTTTAATGTATCATTTAAAGCTTGTGTTTCCTTATTTATTTTCATTTTGGATGATCTGTCCATTGGTGAAAGTGGGCTGTTAAAGTGCCCTACTATGAGTGTGTTACTGTCGATTTCCCCTTTTATGGCTGTTAGTATTTGCCTTATGTATTGAGGTGCTCCTGTGTTGGGTGCATATTTACAATTGTTATATCTTCTTCTTGGATCGATCCCTTTATCGTTATGCAGTGTCCTTCTTTGTCTCTTCTAATAGTCTTTATTTTAAAGTCTATTTTGTCTGATATAAGAATTGCTACTCCAGCTTTCTTTTGATTTCCATTTGCATGGAATATCTTTTTCCATCCCCTACTTTCAATCTGTATGTGTCTCTAGGTCTGAAGTTGTTCTCTTGTAGATAGCATATATATGGGTCTTGTTTTTGTATCCATTCAGCCACTCTGTGTCTTTTGGTGGGAGCATTTAGTCCATTTACATTTAAGATAATTATTGATATATATGTTACTATTCCCATTTCCTTAATTGTTTTGGGTTCGTTATTGTAGGTATTTTCCTTCTGTTGTTTTTCTTGCCTAAAGAAGTTCCTTTAGCATTTGTTGTAAAGTTGGTTTGGTGGTGCTGCACTCTCAGCTTTTGCTTGTCTGTAAAGGTTTTAATTTCTCCATCAAATCTGAATGAGATCCTTGCTGGGTAATCTTGGTTGCAGGTTTTTCTCCTTCATCACTTTAACTATGTCCTGACACTCCCTTCTGGCTTGTAGAGTTTCTGCTGAGATATCAGCTGTTAACCTGATGCAGATTCCTTTGTGTGTTGTTGTTTTTCCCTTGCTGCTTTTAATATGATTTCTTTGTGCTTAATTTTTGACAGTTTGATTAATATGTGTCTTGGTGTATTTATTCTTGGATTTATTCTGTATGGGACTCTCTGTGCCTCCTGGACATGATTATCTCTCTCCTTTCCCATATTAGGGAAGTTTTCAACTCTAATCTCTTCAAATATTTTCTCAGTCCCTTTCTTTTTCTCTTCTTCTTCTGGTACCCCTATAATTCAAATGTTGGTGCATTTAATGTTGTCCCAGAGGTCTCTGAGAGTGTCCTCTGTTCTTTTCATTCTTTTTTCTTTATTTTGCTTTGCAGCAGTTATTTCCACTATTTTATCTTCCACCTCACTTATCCGTTCTTCTGCCTCAGTTATTCTGCTATTGATCCCATCTAGAGTATTTTTCATTTATTGTGTTTTTAATCGATGCTTGATTCATCTTTAGTTCTTCTAGGTCCTTGTTAACTGTTTCTTGCATTTTGTCTATTTTATTTCCAAGATTTTGGATCTTGGAAATAGAATCTTGGATCAGCTTTACTATCATTATTCTGAATTCTTTTTCAGGTAGACTGCCTATTTCCTCTTCATTTGTTAGGTCTGGTAGGTTTTTATCTTGCTCCTTCACCTGCTGTGTGTTTTTCTGTCTTCTCATTTTGCTTATGTTACTGTGTTTGGGGTCTCCTTTTTGCAGGCTGCAGATTCGTAGTTCCCGTTATTTTTGGTGTCTGTCCCCAGTGGCTAAGGTTGTTTCAGTAGGTTGTGTAGGCTTCCTGGTGGGGGGGATTAGTGCCTGTGTTCTGGTGGTTGAGGCTCGATCTTGTCTTTCTGGTGGACAGGTCCACGTCTGGTGGTGTGTTTTGGGGTGCCTGTGGCCTTATTATGTTTTTAGGCAGCCTCTCTGCTAATGGGTGGGGTTGTGTTCCTGTCTTGCTAGTTGCTTGGCATAGGGTGATCAGCACTGTAGCTTGCTGGTCGTTGACTGAAGCTGGGTGCTGGTGTTGAGATGGAGATCTCTGGGAGATTTTCTCCACTTGATATTATGCGGAGCTGGGAGGTCTCTTGTGGACCCGTGTTCTCAAGTTGGCCCTCCCACTTCAGAGGCATAGCACTGACTCCTGGATGCAGCAGCAAGAGCCTTTCATCTACCCGACTCATAATAAAAGGGAGAAAATGTAGAAAGAAAGAATTAGTAGAAGAGTGAGAGAAAGTAAGGAAGAAGGAAAGAACGGAAGGAAGGAAGGAAGAAAGAAAGAAAGGAGGGAGGGAGGGAGGGAGGACGGACGGAACGAAAGAAAGAAAGAAAGAAAGGCTAACAGGAGGGAGGGAGGGAGGAAGGAAAGAAGGAAAGAAAGAAAGGGGCAGAGGGAGGGAGGGAGGAAGGGAAGGTAGGAAAAAAAGAAAGAGAGAAGATAAAGTAAAATAGGATAAAGTATAAAATATAGTAGCGTTATTAAAAATAAAAAAGTAATTATTGAAAAAAAATCGGATGGATAGAACCCTGGGACCTATGGTGGAAGCAAAGCTATACAGAGAAAATCTCACACAGAAGCATATCCATACACATTCACAAAAAGAGAACAGGGAGAAAAAAATCGAAAATCTTGCTCTCAAAGTCCACCTATTTAATTTGGGATAATTCATTGTAAAAAGAGGAAAAGGGGAAAAAATGTTAAATCTTGTCCTCAAAGTCCACCTCCTCAATTTGGGATGATTCGCTGTCCATTCATGCACTCCACAGACGCAGCGCACATCAAGTGGACCGTGAAGCTTTAATCCGCTGCCTCCGAGGCTGTAGAGAGAGATCTCCCTGTCTCTTCTCTGCTCTCACAGCTCCCGGGTCTCAGCCTTGGATCTGGCCCCGCCTTTGCGTGTAGGCCGCTGGAGGGTGACCGTTCTTCACTCAGACAGGACGGGTTTAAAGGAGCCGCTGATTCAGGGGCTCTGGCTCACTCAGGCCAAGGGGAGGGAGGGGCACGTAGTGCGGGGCGGGCCTGCGGTGACAGAGGCCGGCGTGACGTTGCACCATCCCGAGGCGCTCCGTGCGCTTTCCCGGGGAAGCCGTCCCTGGTTCCCGGGACCCCGGCAGTGGCGGGCTGCACAGGCTCCCCGGAAGGGGGGGTAGCCAGTGACCTGCGCTCGCACACAGGCCTTGTGGCGGCAGCAGCGGCAGCCCCAGTGTACCACGCCCGTCTCCGGGGTCCACGCCTTTAGCCGCGGCTTGCGCCCATCTCTGGAGCTTCTTTAATTAGCGCTCTTAATGCCCTCTCCTCACGCACCAGGAAACAAAAGGGAAGAAAAAGTCTGTTGCCTCTTCGGCAGCTCCAGACTTTTTCCCCGGACTCCCTCCGGGCTAGCCGTGGTGCACTAACCTCTTCAGGCTCTCTTCCTGCAGCCAGCCCCAGTCCTCTCCCTGCGCTCCGACTAGAACCCGATACCCGAGCCCTGATTTTTTTTTAATAAAACAATTCTGCTTTAGTGCAAATGTGTAGTCAAGGAAAAAAAAGAAAGAAAGGAAGAAGGGAGGAAGGAAGAAAGAGGAGAGAAAGGAAGGAAGGGAGGGAGGGAGAAAAAAGAGAAGAAAAGGAAAGGTTTCATGTGACTTAGCAGGAACAGTTTCCACAGCCTTTCACGCTGTTGACAATTTCTTCTTGTAGTTTCCTCCTTTCCTCCTCTTTGGACACATTTTCTTTCTTTGCATCCCATTTGGGGTTATCATGGTTCTGCACATGGCTGCTCTGTGTATGCCACATTTCTGAATAGATACTGCCAGGGTTAGCAAGCAAACCATGGTGGGTACCACGTTCAGCTACCTTACCCTAATAAGCAAAAACAAGAGAAACGTAGAGAAAGTCATATAACTAGGATAACAATTGAAAATACATAATACTTTCTAAGCAAGAATTTTGAAAGATTTGCATTCATTAAAATACCTTTCCCAATTCTTCATTACAGTAGAAATGGGAAAAACTGGGGTAGAAATGCCTCATTTACTGTTGAGTTATCAGTCCAGTGAGTAAACCAAAAGCTATGAAATTCCATATACCATATACCATTTCACTTAAAGGAAATAAAATTTGAATGTTTCATTTTTCATTTTGAAGAGCAGAAAAGGAAGGTGAAGATTTTCTAAAGGTGGTATTTTCTGTAATCAGTAAATCAAATTTAAATCAAATTTACATAAAAAGCACTGTTATTTATAGAGATTTAAAGGATTTTAAAAAAATATCCCAAAATCCTATGTGTACTTTGAAATAAAAAATATTTCCCCATGAAAAGTTTATTTCTTCCAGTAACTATTTTTCTTAACACTGGCTATTAACCTTCAGATTGCATAGAATTGGTATTGATTCCTAACTCTTATCTAAAATTAATCTGTCTCTGGACAGCTACTGCTAAACATGTTGGGAAACAAAAGTAATTTTGTCACTTTTACTGGTACTCCTGGTGAGAAGACGTTTACAAGCATACCCTTAAGCAAAATAACTGAAATCTGTGTGTGCCCACTTCTGAGTGGTTAAATTTAAGGCTTCTCCTTGATTGCTGGCTGGACAGTCTAGGAACTATTTCACTCAGCTATTTGAACTCTGGATCCTGAATGCAGTCTTCAACTTTGGTATCTGTGGACCACTTCACTAGCACAGAAGTCCCCATGGTTATGTATTTTATATTTTTTTACCACTGTAAAAAAAAAACAAAATAAAAATCTCACTGCACAGACATAAAAAACACTTTTATGGTTACCAAAGGGGATAGGGAGGAGGGAAGAACAAATTAGGAGTATGGGATTAACAGATACAAACTACTATATATAAAATAGATAAACAAAAAGGATTTACTGTATAGCACAGGGAACTGTATTCAATCTTCTGTAATAACCTATAATGGAATATAATCTAAAAAAAAAACTGAGTCACTGACACAATATTGTACATTAACTACACTTCAATTAAAGAAATCCTCAATGAAAACTGCATCAAAAAGTATTAGAAAAAATGGAATTATTTTTGCAGAAAACCAATGAAATAAATCACAAAAAATTATCCTGCTATAAAATGTATATTATATTTTAAATTATTTTTGTTTGTATTAAAGTATAAATGTACACACCTTAAAAAGTCAACTAATAATTGCAAAGTTTATAACAGAAAGTACAGTCTTTTGTCTCCTCCTCCTCCACCCTTGAATATCTCCTTATCTCCAAATCTGTAGCTATTTCTTCTGGCATTTACACACACATATACATATTAATGAGATTCAGCACTTTTAACTATTCCACATTCCCAATGCCTCACTCTTCACTCTCCTAATAACATTGGTTATATCATAAATGTTATTTAAGTTAATACACAATGTGTACTTTATTATGACTATGTAAGTATTATCTGTTGAGCCAAGTGAAGTACTAGGATTTTATATATATTTTCTCATAAATTTTTATTCTTCCTGGACATAGTAACTGCCTTGTTTTTTCATTTGCTTAGTTTTCTATGTCACTATTGGTAATTCTCTCTAAACTTTAAGCCTGTCTGAACAGTATTTTTCTCATAATCAACTATATTAGGTAATCTATTATTCAGTCCCCACCCTGCCCGGAGATATTTCTCTCACAGCTTTTAAGTTATTTTCCTTATGCTCAATTCTGAAATTTTATGATAATTTGACTTTTATTTTTCTTTCCTCCATTTATTGTGGTGGGTTCTTGGTAGGCACTTTCAATCTGGAAACTCATGCGCTGAAGTTCTGGACATTTTTGGGGTATTATTCTTTAGTTATTTCCTTCCCTTTTTCCTATCCCCTCTTTCTAGAACAACCATTAGTCAAATGTTGGACCCCTCAGACTAATTCTCTTGTTTTCTTATCTTTCCTCTATTTTCTCTTTTTTTGCTCTACTCTTTAGAGATTTTCTTGACTTTATTTCAGCAATGACTATTTTCATTTTCAAAATCTCTCGTTCTCTAGCTGTTCATTTATTTATTTACTATCCCCATTTTAAATTTGAAATGTTGCAAGAATGGTAAAAATGAATGCCTATATATGCTTCTCCTAGGTTAGCAACTGTTCATTTTTCCACATTTGCTTTCTCTCACTTCATCCTGTCTCTAAATTTACACTACTTTTTGCTAAATCATTTAAGAATGAGTTGTGGACATCATTACATTTCTCCCCTAAATATTTCATTAGCATGTATCTCCTGAAAACAAGGACATTCTCCTATGTGACTAGAATACAACAATATCACACCCAAGAAATTTATCTAATATATAGCTCATATTTAGATTTTACCAATTATCCCAATAATATCCTTTATATATATTTTTTCCATCCAGGATCCAATCAGGATCAACACATTGAATTTATAAGTTTCCTATTCTGTGTGAATGTGACAATGACATTTCTAAAATGTCCAGGCTTGTTTTTTTTTTTTTTTTTTGGTGGTACGCAGGCCTCTCACTGTTGTGGCCTCTCCCATTGTGGAGCATAGGCTCCAGACGCTTAGGCTCAGCAGCCATGGCTCACAGGCCTAGCCGCTCCGCGGCATGTGGGATCTTCCCGGACCAGGGCACAAACCCGTGTCCCCTGCATCAGCAGGCAGACTCTCAACCACTGTGCCACCAGGGAAGCCCCAGGCTTGTTTTTTAAAGAATGCCCTTCACGTTGTATTTGTCTAGTTGTTCCTGATTCTTAGATCCAGGCTAAACATTTTTGTTGCAATACAATATAGGTGATATGTCCTCAGTGTATCATATTAGGAGGTACATGATGTCATTTTGCTCCACAGTTAATGATTTCAGTTTGATCACTGGTTAAGGTAGTGTCTACCAGATTTCTCTATTTTAAAGGCACTTTTTCTCTTTGTAATCAATAATTAATCTATGGGTTATGCTTTCAAACTCTGTGAATATTCTATTCCCCAATAGTTTTTCACCATATGGTTTTAGCAAACAATGATGATCCTTATGTGAATCATTTATTACAATGGTGGTTGCAAAATATGATTCTGTAAACTTATCATTCCTTGTATGTGTTAGCATTTTTTTCTCAGAGTTATAATTAACATACAACATTACATTAGTTTCAGGTGTACAACAGTGATTCAGTATTTTTATACATTATGAAATGATTACCTCAGTTAAGTCCAGTTACCATCTGTCACCATACAAAGTTATGAAAATATTATTCACTATATTCCCTATGTGTACATTACATCCTCATGACTTAGTTTGTACTTCTTAGTACCCTTTACCTATTTCATCCGTCCCCCCTGCCAACTACCAGTATGTTCTCTGTATTTATGAGTCTGTTTCTGGTTTGTTTGTTCATCTGCTCTGCTTTGTAGATTTCACATATAAGTAAAATCATACGGTATTTGCTTTTCTCTGACTTATTTCACTTAGCATAATACCCTCCAGGTCCATTAACACTGCTGTAAATGGCAAGATTTCATTTTTAAAAAAGAGCTTTCTCTAAGTACAATTATGGAATTATAGATTAGTTTTTTATTCAATGTGTTGTAATTCATTAGTATCATTTTTTTTTGACATTCAAATCATCCCACACTTGGCCAGTGGGAACCCATTCAAAATGGTTCTGGTGTCCTTGTGATATGCCTTCATTAATTTCCCTGCTCCAAATAAATATGGAATCAGTCATTTCTCCAAGGAGTCTTGGTTCCTTTTAGTGAGGAACAGTATTTAGTGTCCAAGATCTATGTGCTAGTTACACTCATTACTACTGGAATTTCATTGTTTCTAGGGCTTTTCACTGAACAAAGTTAGGAATATTTTTTTTCATCATGAACTGATATTGACAATTCTGTTCCAATATAACATCACAAGGCTCCTCTTCTTTTCCCATTCCATATCTGTATCTTTCTTCTCCCAAGTAAGACCTCTATTTCTCAACATCAGTATATTTACTCACATGCTCAGTCTTACAGTATACACAAAATAGTTTCAAAACAGCTACTCTCATGCTACTACCAAAAACAAACTTACTAAGTTCAAGTCTGAGTTATTTTTATCCTTATAATATATTCCACTAAGGCTAAAAAATCAGAGTAATGTGTTCAAAAGTTATTTGGGTTAATTCTGCATGCTATTTTTCTTCTACATAGTTATGTTATTAATTCGTTATATACCTAGTTTTACTTCTTTCTGTTTGTATTCAATTCCTGCTTCTGCCCCATCCTTGTTGATTTTTAAATATATAAAAACATTAGCATGGTTCAAAAGTAAAAATAATACAAAAAAGTATAATCAGCAAAGTCTTACTCCCTCCCCTTTGTCTTCTACCCCTTTTTGTCTCCATCCTGCAGGTAAACAATGTCTCTAGTTTCTAGTTTATCCTCCCAGGGTTTCTTTTTGCAGAAACAAGTAAATATACGTATGTTTCCCCCACATCCTCCTTGCAAAAGGTAGCATACTATATACTCTTTTGCAGCTTTCTGTCACTTAACACTGTATCCTGGAACTCATGCAATAGTAAGTCTTCTTTATTTTTTTTCTTAATAGCATTTGCCCTTATTTTATTTTATTTTATTTATTTATTTATTTATTTATTTATTTTTGCGGTACGCGGGCCTCTCACTGTTGTGGCCTCTCCCATTGCGGAGCACAGGCTCCGGACGCGCAGGCTCAGCGGCCATGGCTCACGGGCCCAGCCGCTCCGCAGCATGTGGGATCCTCCTGGACCAGGGCATGAACCCATGTCCCCTGCATCGGCAGGCGGACTCTCAACCACTGCGCCACCAGGGAGGCCCCCCTTATTTTAAAATGCTATATTTTCCATGACCTCTGATGATATTAATTATATTTTTAAGTTTTCTTATGCTCTCTGCATTGTCTACATTTTCTACTGAATTTTTTTCTGCTTGCTTTGGAGGCCTTCCTTTATTATCCACTGACACTTAAAAATACATTATTAAAAAAAGCTGACTGGAAGCTCTATGTGCATGGGAGTGGGCTTCTCAGCTGTTGGGTTTCATTGTAGGATGATCACATGGGTATCTGGTCATTTTGTGGGGGTCCCCAAATATGAACATGTTTTCTTATGGGGTTACTTTTGTTTCTCTAGAGAAGAATCCTCTAATCATCTGCTGGTGAGGGAAGGAGTGGTGACAGTAGAAATAAATAATTGGTTGGCAAGGTTCTTGGAGCCAGTGGCACAGGAGGCTCTGTGGTCTTATTCTTCAGTATGTTTTGATTTCCAGTTAATCTCGCCCATCTCTGTTAATGTGCTTGGTAATTTTCTTGTGTCCAGAGCCTCTCTGACTCAATTTCCTGACAAGTAAACCCCCAGTCTCTTGCCAAGGCTGGGAACGGGTAATCACCAGGCTGCAAGAGGGTGAGGAAGGGCCTTGGGAACTCTGTTATGAAGACTTAATATTAATACTACCAGAGACTGTTGATGGAACACATGAGGTCACATTAGTTTCACTAGAAAATGAAAATCTCTGATCTTCATAATCAAGCAATTATAGAACCATCAAATTCAACATAAAGAGATTTTAGATACAAATGGTATGATCAATAGTTAGTTCCAATTATAATCCAAACCCCAAGTGGCAATGTTATGATATAACTGTATAGATACTGTGAACCTCCTGGCATGAGGTAGGTAAGCACATGCTTGTTAAAGTACTTTTAACATTTTATATTTATAAGAAAAGGCTCTATGTACATGACTGCATACAATTGGAAAGTTTAGTAAAAAGCACAAAAGAGCAGATTTTATTTCAGATACCTGAACATCAATGAGATAATAAAGTATATTTACAAAACTTCCCATTTAAGACACTCTGGAACAAGCATACTGAAGAAAATCAGTTTACATTTTAGTCAATGTTAGCATTTTTGAACAAATGAACAAAAAGACCTAGGGTAGCAAGTGAACAGGTAACACATAAAAGAAATAATATATATATCACAGAACTGAATATCACATAAGAAATTTTAGTGGCATGAAAAATTATCTCTCAGTATAGACAGTACAAGAGAATGCTTCTTCTCTCTTAACTCCCAGTACTCAGGCTTTCAAAATGATAAAAAATTGAAGGCTTATGTATTAGAAGGGAGAAATAAGCATAGAAAACACTGTTAGAAATAATCAAGTACAAAGGGGGGTGGGAGTAAGATATCCCTACAGAGAGGAGGAAAGAAAAACTATTACAATTTTCAAATCTACCAGTCACAATACTGGCACTCTGATTTGTTCAGAACATTTAGACAGTATACTCTTATAGTAATTCCCTCAGAGAAATAAAGCAGGCTGTCCTTTTTCTTACTTTCCTCATGAGGAAAAAGATAAAATAAAAATGGCCATGCATGAAAATGACTTTATTTTACGGTAATTTTCTTTTAGACATCAAGGGTATGTGCAGGTATTAGAAAAATGAAAATATAAAATACAGTGAAGACAATGAGCAAAGATTCTGTACAGAGCAAAAATGAATAAAGAAAAATTATTTTAAATACATACCCTTTAAAACTGCTTCTACCATATTAGGATTTAATGCTTTTCTCATCTAACTTTGCTTTTAAAACTTTAATAGAGTGAGTTAATACAGTTTATTCATTTTTGGAAGTGGCATGCATTATTTCCTATCAAAAGGAGGTAAAAATGGAATCCTATCAGGATTCAATCTTACTCAAATAACACAAAATTCTATAACTTTCTTTAGAAATAATATTTAAGTTGCTTGCGTTTGTAACAATTTCTAATGTTCTTCAAACACTAAACATTAAAGTTCAAACTCTTACCTGGTCCAAGACAATGATCTCATCTGCATCAACAACTGTTGACAATCTGTGTGCAATGAAAATAGAAGTTCTGTGTTTGACTGCATCCCTCATGGCACCAAGAATAGTCTGCAAGTTTGACAACAAGAACATTAGGAGGGGAAAAAAGATCTATCTATTAGGTAAATGTATAGTAAAATACTCATGTATTTCTGAAAAGAATATATAAAATGCTAGTTAATTTGGTATTATATAAACTTTATACCACTATCAAATATTTTACCTAAACTAATAATTACTAAGAAGAGAATAAAATCAAAGAGGGAAGGTGAATATGACCATATTATTATGAAAAAAATTAGCTTTAAGATAGGCAATATTTCTTTAAATTATAAAGTTTGGGAGAAGGTAGATATTCTCTATACATAAAAACAAACAATAACAATGATGAATCCACTGATATCAGGAGCATAGCCAGATATGTTTATCTGGACAATGAGAGCAAAAACAAAATGAGGAGGGACTCAAGTGATAGGATGTGGAGAAGTACAAAAAAAATCAAGAAAGATAGGAAACTCAAAGGGTACAGGAGCACTTGCTTTTCCTCAGTTCAAACAAAGAGGATGGAAAGGGTGACAAGGACAACGATGCATGTTTAACTTGAGAAAACTTCTTTTTCAAAAGCAGTCTGACTTCTTAAGGCATTCTGGAAAATACATTTTTGTTTACTGCCTGTAAAATGTAAGGCAACTGTATATATATTTACCTATACTTGGAAACCTGGGTCTAAGTACAGCTAGCTAGATGGAAATAGCAGTGTGGGGGATGGGGATATTCCCAATGGCTTTCTACAGGTATCTCTAGTCACTGTATTTATTAAAGAAATAAAATTATCATGACTAGATGGCTACCCAGGAAAAGAAGACCTTATATTTTACTATGGCAGACTTAAAATCAAGCACAGGGTCAATTCTAAGAAAAACTGTGATGTCTGGGGAGGACTCCTCTTTCGTGCCCTCCAGAACTTAAACTCTCACATCCTACTGATGCTCTGGACCTTTTTAAAAGGTTGATTAAAATTTACCAAATCTTCCGGTAACTCATTCCCTCAAGGGGGAGTGTTCTCTGCTAGCAATTAATGGGTTATGCTCGGTGAGCTAATAAAGATACATGACTCAAATAATGACTGTTGTTAGGACTCTGAAATTGTGATAAATGTGGATGACACATTTTTAGGTACAAAGTTCTTGTAAGCAGATTCCTACTATGCATATGAATGGAGTCTGGTGCAGCTTAAGGTTCCCTTTAAATATATCAATAACAAATCCTCAGATTAGCTCATGATGGTAGAGTAGAAGGATGTGAGCTCACCCCTTCTTATGTAAACATCAAAATCACAATCAACGGGTAAACAACCATTGACAAAAAAACACTGAAACCTACCAAAAAAGATACCCTACATCCAAAGGTGAAGAAGAAATAACAACAAGACAGTAGGAGGGTCACAATCACAATAAAATCAAATTCCATACCCGCCGGGTGCTTGACCCACAAGCTGGAAAACAGTTACACCACAGAAGTTCTCCTACAGGAGTGAAAGTCCTGAGCCCCCCGTCAGGCTTCCCAACCTGGACGTCCAGCAACAGGAGGAGGAGCCCCAGAGAATCTGGCTTTGAAGGCCAGTAGGGTTTGATCACAGGAATTCCACAGAGCTGGGAAAAGCAGAAACTCCACTCTTGGAGGGCTGACACAAGATCGTGTGTGCACCAGAACCCAGGGGAAAAAAGCAGTGACCTCATAAGAGATGGGGCCCAAACTATGTGTTAGTAATGGAGGGTCTCCTGCAGAGGTGTGGGGTGGCAGTGGCTCACTGTGGGGATAAGGACACTGGCAGCAGCAGATCTGTTGAGTACTCATTGGTGTGAGCCCTCCCTGAGGCTGCCATTAGCCCCACCCTACAGCCTGTAGGCACTAGTGCTGGAACACCTCAGGCCATGCAACCAACAGGGTGGGAACACAGCTCCACCCATTAGCAGAGAAGCTGCCAAAAATCTTCCTGAGCACAGCCCTGCCTACCAGAGAGACAAGACCCAGCTCCACCCAGTAGGCAGGGACCAGCCCCTCCCATCAGGAAGCATGCACAAGCCCCTTAGACAGCCTCATCCACTAGAGGGCAGACAGCAGAAGCAAGAAGTACAATCCAGCAGCCTACGTAATGGAAACTGCAATCACAGAAAATTAGACAAAATGAGATGGCAGAGGAATATGTCCCAGACGAAGGAAAAAGATAAAACCCCAGAAGAACAACTAAATGAAGTGGAGAAAGGCAATCTACTGGAAAAAGAATTCAGAATAATGATAGTGAAGATGATTCAAGACCTTGGAACAAGAATGGAGGCAAGGATTGAGAAGATGCAAGAAATGTATAACAAAGACCTAGAAGAATTAAAGAACAAACAAACAGAGATGAACAATAAAATAACTGAAAATGAAAAATACACTAGAAGGAATCAATAGCATAATAACTGAAGCAGAAGAATGGATAACTGACCTGGAAGACAGAATGCTGGAAATCACTGCCATGAAAAAGAATAAAGAAAAAAGAATGAAAAGAAATGAAGACAGTCTTAGAGACCTCTGGGACAACATTAAAAGCACCAACATTCATATTATAGGAGTCCCAGAAGGAGAAGAGAGAAAGGACCTGAGAAAGTATTTGAAGAGATAATAGCTGAAAACTTCCCTAACATGGGAAAGGAAACAGTCACTCAAACCCAGGAAGTGCAGAGACCCCCAGGTAGGATAAACCCAAGGAGGAACACACCAAGACAAAATAGTACTCAACTTGACAAAATTTAAGATAAAGAAAAAATATTAAAGCAACAAGGGAAAAGCAACAAAAACATACACGGGAACTCCCATATCCCATAAGGTGATCAGCTGATTTCTCAACAGAAACTCTGTAGGCCAGAAGGGAGTTGTACAATATATTTAAAGCAATGAAAGGGAAAAATCTACAAACAAGAATACTCTACCTAGCAAGGCTCACATTCAGATTTGACGGAGAATATAAAGCTTTACAGACAAGTAAAGGCTAAAGAATTCAGCACCACCAGACCAGACTTACAACAAATGCTAAAGATTCTTCTCTAAGTGGAAAAGAAAAGGCCACAACTAGAAACAGGAAAATTATGAATGGAAAAGCTCACTGGTAAAGGCAAACATACAGTAAAGGAAGGAAATCATCTGTACACAAATATGATATCAAAATCAGCAATTAGTGAGGAGAGAACAAATGCAGGGTATTGAAAATGAATTTTAAATTAAAAGACCAGCAACTTAAAACAACCTTGCTCATATACAGACTACCATAGCAAAACCTAATGGTAACCGCAAACCACAAATCTACAATAGATACACACACAAAAAAGAAAAAGGAATCCAAATACAACACTAAAGTTAGTCATCAATTAACAAGAGAACAAAAGAGGAAGGGAAGAAAAAAGACCTAAAGAAACAAATCCAAAACAATTAACAAAAAGGTAGTAAGAACACACATATCAATAATTACCTTAAACGTAAATGGATTAAGTGCTCCAACCAAAAGACAGACTGGCTGAATGGATACAAAAACAAGATCCCTATATATGCTGTCTATAAGAGACCCACTTCAGACCTAGGGACACATACAGACTGAAAGTGAGGGGATGGAAAAAGGTATTCCATACAAATGGAAAACAAAAGAAAGCTGTAGTAGCAATACTCATATCAGACAAAGTAGACTTTAAAATGAAGACTGTTACAAGAGACAGGGAAGGACACTACATAATGATCAAGGGATTAATCCAAGAAGAAGATATAACAATTGTACATATATATGCACCCAACATAGGAGCACCTCAATATATAAGGCAAATACTAACAGCCGTGAAGGGAGAAATCAATAGTAACACAATAATGGGAGACTTTAACACACCATTTTCGTCAGTGGACAGATCATCCAGACAGAAAATCAACAGGGAGACACAGGCCTTAAATGCCACATTAGACCAGATGGACTTAATTGATACTTATAGAGACTTCCATCCAAAAGCAGCAGAATACACGTTTTTCTCATGTGCACATGGAACATTTTCCAGGATTGATCACATGCTGGGCCACAAAGTGAGCCTCAGTAAATTTAAGAAAACTGAAATCATATCAAGCATCTTTTCTGACTACACACTATGAGATTAGAAATCAACTACAAGAAAAAAAGTAAAAAATACAAACATGTGGAGGCTAAACAATATGCTACTAAACAACCAATGGATCACTGAAGAAATGAAAAGAGGAAATCAAAAAATACCTAGAAACAAATGAAAACAAAAGCCCAAAGATCCCAAACCTATGGGACACAGTAAAAGCAGTTCGAAGAAGTAAGTTTATAACAATAAAATCTTCCCTCAGGAAACAAGAAAAATCACAAATAAACAACCTAAATGTACACCTAAAGCAACCAGAGAAAAGAGAACAAACAAAACCCAAAGTTAGCAAAAGAAAGAAATCATAAAGAGCAAAAATAAATGAAATAGAAATGAAGGAAACAACAGAAAAGATCAATGAAACTAAAAGCTGGTTCTTTGAAAAGCTAAACAAAATTGACAAACCTTTAGCCAGACTAATCATGAAAAAATGGGAGAGGGCTGAAATCAATAAAATTAGAAATGAAAAAGGAGAAGTTACAATGGACACCATAGAAATCCAAAGGACCATAAGAGACTACTACAATCAACTGTATGCCAATAAAATGTACAACTTGGAAGAAATGGACAATTCTTAGAAAGGTACAATCTCCCAAATCTGAACAAGGAAGAAACAGAAACTATAAACAGACCAATCACCAGTACTGAAATTGAAAAACGTGATTAAAAAACTCCCAACAAACAGAAGTCCAGGACCTGATGTCTTCATAGGCAAATGCTATCAAACATTTAGAAAAGAGTTAACAACAATTCTTCTGAAACTATTCCAAAAAATAGCAGAGGAAGGAACACTCCCAAATGCATTCTATGAGGCCACCATCACCGTTATACAAAAACCAGACAGACATACCATGAAAAAAGAAAATTACAGGCCAATATCACTAATGAACAGAGACACAAAAATCCTCAACAAAATACTATCAAACCGAATCCAAAAATACATTAAAAGTATCATACACCATGATCAAGTGGGATTTATCCCAGGGATGCAAGGATTTTTCAATATCTGCAAATCAATCAGTGTGATACATCACATCACATCAACAAATTGAAGAATAAAAACCAAATGATCATCTCAATAGATGCAGAGAAAGTTTTTGACAAAACTTACCATTTATGGTAAAAACTCTCCAGAATGTGGGCACAGAGGGAACCTACCTCAACATAATAAAGGTCATATATGACAAAACTACAGCTAACATCATACTCAATGGCGAAAAGCTGAAAGCATTTCCTTTAAGATCTGGAACAAGATAAGGATGTCCACTCTCGCCACTTTTATTCAACATAGTTTCGGAAGTCCTAGTCACAGCAATCAGAGAAGAAAAAGAAATAAAAGGAATCCAAATTGGAAAAGAAGAAGTAAAACTGTCACCGTTTGCAGATGACATGATACTATACAGAGAAAGTCCTAAAGATGCTACCAGAAAACTGCTAGAGCTCATCAATGAATTTGGTAAAGTTGCAGGATACAAAATTAATACACAGAAATCTGTTGCATTTCTATACACCAACAATGAAAGATCAGAAAGAGAAATTAAAGAAACAATCCCATTTACCATCACATCAACAAGAATAAAATACCTAGGGATATACCTACCTAAGGAGTCAAAAGACCTGTACTCTGAAAACTATAAGATGCTAGTGAAAGAAATCAAAGATGACACAGATGGAAAGATCTACCATGTTGGGACTTCTCTGGTGGTCCAGTGGGTAACACTCCATGCTCCCAATGCAGGGGGCCTAGGCTCGATCCGTGGTCGGGAACTAGATCCTGCATGCCATAACTAAGTGTCTGCATGCCGCACCTAAGAAGTCCGCATGCCACAACTAAAGATCCCACATGCTGTAATGAAGGTCCCACTTGCTGCAACTAAGTCCTGGTGCAGCCTAAATAAATAAATAAATATTTTCAAAAAAGATCTACTATGTTCTTGAATTGGAAGAATCAATATTGTCAAAATGACTATACTACACAAGGTAATCTACAGCTTTGATGCAATGCCTATCTAATTATCAATGGCATTTTCACAGAACTAGAACCAAAAAATCTTAAAATTTGTACAGTGCCACAAAAGACCCTAAATAGCTACAGCAAACTTAAGAAAGAAAAATGGAGCTGGAGGAATCAAGGCTCCCTGACTTCAGACTATACTACAAAGTTACACTCATCAAAACAGTATGGTACTGGCACAAAAACAGAAATATAGATCAAAAGGATAGAAAGCCCAGATATAAACCCATGCACCTATGGTCAATAATCTACCACAAAGGAGGCAAGACTATAAAATGGTGGAAAGACAGTCTCTTCAATAAATGGTGCTAGGAAAACTGGACAGCTACATGTAAAAAAAATGAAATTAGAACAATCTTTAATACCATGCACAAAAATAAATTCAAAATGGGTTAAAGACCTAAATGTACAAACGGATACTATAAAACTCTTAGAGGAAAACATAGGCAGAACACCCTTTGACATAAATCACAGTAATATCTTTTTCAATCTGTCTCACAGGGTAATGGAAATAAAAACAAAAATAAACAAGTGGGACCTAATAAAACTCAAAAGCTTTTGCACAGCAAAGGAAACCACAAACAAACTGAAAAGACAACCCACAGACTGAGAGAAAATATTTGCAAACAAGGTATTAGTCTCCAAAATTTACAAACAGCTCATGCAGTTCAATATTGAAAAAACAAACAACCTAATCAAAAAATGGACAGAGGACCTAAAGAGACATTTCTCCAAAGACATACAGATGGCCAGGAGGCCCATGAAAAGATGCTCAACATCACTAATTATTAGAGAAGTGCAAATCAAAACTATAATGAGATATCACCTCATACCAGTCAGAATGGCCATCATCAAAAAATCTTCAAACAATAAATGCTAGATAGGGTGTGGAGAAAAGGGAACCCTCTTACACTGTTGGTGGGAATGTAAAATAGTATGTCCACTATGGAGAACAGTATGGAGGTTCCTTAAAAAACTAAAAATAGAGCTACCCTATGATTCAGCAATCTCACTCTTGGGCATATATCTGGAAAAAACCATTTTGAAAGGATACATGCACCCCACTGTTCACTGCTGCACTGTTTACAATAGCCAAGAGATGAAAGCAACCTAAGTGTCCATCAACAGATGAACGGATAAAGAAGATGTGGTATATATGTCCAATGCAATATTACTCAGCCATTAAAAAGACTGAAATAATGCCATTTGCAGCAGCATGGATGGACCTGGAGATTATACTTCATACTAAGTGAAGTTAAGTCAGAAAGAAAAAGACAAATATCATATGATATTGCTTATATGTGGAATATGAAAAAAATGATACAAATGAACTTATTTACAAGACAGAAATAGACTCACAGACTTAGAGAATGAACTTATGGTTATCATGGGGGCAGGGTGGGGGGAGGGACAGATTGGGAGTTTGGGATTGACATGTACACAGTGCTATATTTAAAATAAAATGCCTTTTCATGAAAAATAAATAAAATAAAAATTTTCTAAATAAATATAACAAATCCTCATGCTAAACAACTGACTTAGAAATTAAGCTGTTTTAAACATATGGCAGATCAAGTAATGTGCCCTGAAACTTAACTCCATATGCAAATATGTCATATATGCTCTAAAGCTGAAATTAGGTCTATCCTTCAACAGGGTTTTACTATATATTCAAGTAAAACGTAGGTGAATGGAGGCAACTGTCAAATTACATCAGCCTATCTTCAGTTTTAGATTAAGGGGATTCATTCATGAAATTATGATTGCTGTTAAGACTTTGGTATTTAATACAAAGATGTTATGATGTTTAATGTAGTTGCTGGGTAGTACCATGACGTCAGTGTCACAACATCTTGGTGCTTCACAATACTTGTTATGAAATGAATATAAACTGATACCAGAATCACAGGCTGTGTGTGCCTAATTTGCATCTTAGTGAGTTGCTCCATGATAAGTGAAAGGCTTTCTGGTGTGTACCATGTCACAATCATTTATAAGACCTATTTTAATTAATGTTAAGTGGCAAAAATCAGAAAGACTAAAACCTTCCTTTGTCAGCAGGTTAGTTGATTCCCACAGCTTTGCAAGATGAAAAGGTAATACAACAAGAGCATAACGTGTCACACACAGTTTCAAAAAGAGATATATTTGCAAATGGACTTAACAGTGTGATAATATAATGCAACCTGGCATTCTTACTATCAACACTTCCTACATTGGGAAAAAGGGCTAGGTATTTGGCTCTACAGAACCTTCTATTGAAGCTCATTCAAAATATGAAAGAATGTAGCTATTTTACTGAAACTTCCAAGGAAAAAAGTTAAGCAATTTGAATTAAAGAGTTTTATGTTATCACCATCATTTACCTCTTCAGTAATTGAATCTAATGATGAAGTAGCTTCATCATAGAGAATGACTGGGGGGTCCTTCAAAATGGCTCTTGCAATTGCTACTCTTTGCTTTTCTCCTCCTAGTAAAGAAAATTTTTAGTTTAAGAGAGCATAACATACACATTTTATATTTCTAGTATTTCCATTAATTAAAACCACCAAATAATACCTTCAACATTTATCTTTACTGATTACTGATCATTTTACTCATCTATAAGAGTTTATGTTCATATATAATATTCTTTGGCAAACTATATTCCCTGGAACATAAATGTGACTCTGAATTCTGACGTTATGGCAGGCGAAAAGAACAAGGAGGGGAGGTGACAACTTTGATTCCAGAATTACCTCCCTCACCAGAAATATGCTCATGACATGTTACTTTATATGTACTTTATATTACTTCCCAATGAACAGCAACCTCAGCTAGAAAAATTTCAATATTAGAGAATCAACAAAGCCAAAACCAAATTCAATATCTGAAGCCTGAAAACTTGAAGACATGAAACTATGAATAACTACATTTATTTCTTAACATAAAAAAGTACCATTCAGCCAGTATTCTTAAAGACTTTTTTTTTTGACAGAAAGCTATTATTTTCACAGCACTCTTCAAAGTTAAGGCTACAAACTAGGACCTCTTATTTCACCTTAGTTATTTGTTATAGGACTCTAGCATAGCAGAATTTTAAAACAGAAAGGAAACAGAAGCCCAGAAAGGTTAAGTAATTTGCTCAAGGTCACAGGCAAGTTCTAGCAAAATCTGCTAGAACAGACTAATTACCCTCGACTAATTCCCAGTCCGATGCTCTTCCTTTCACAATGTACAAACCCATAATTATTCTTAAATTTATTCTAGAGAAAAGAAAGCAATCTTTCTTTCTCCACTGGGACTCCTGCAGGTCTAAGGCCATCAATCTTACATAAAACTATGGTTGGAAGTACAAAAGATGGTGCTTTGCTGAATATGTCCCTTTTGGCTTCTTTTCTTGTTCATTATCCATTAATTTATCAATGTCTGAAAAAACTTGTACTTTTTAGCATCAGTAACCTCTTCAGAAAACAAGCTCTACCTGTTGATTATCTGGTTCACAAGTATTAGTTCACTTTTATCTGTTCTTCAATTATTATCTTCAACCTGTAAGAGGGGCTCCTTATGTCTAATATTAGTGAATACGTTTATATTCATACTATCCACACTCTTCCTCATTTTGTAAGTTCAAAATTCTCCTGTCAAGACAGGCAGTATGCCAGAACAATCTGCTTACCCACCTAGCAACTCAGCAGCAGAAAGATCCTAAAAGAACTAGATACTCAGAGGAAGAACTAGTTTTCACATGTTTCCCAAATTTCAAGTAGAAACCAACCCAGTTTCAATTCTATTCAATAGAATTTGGAAAAGAAACATTTGTTTGTTCTCTACTGAAATTATTTGCATAGGTGCTAAATAATATATTGCTCATTTTCAGAGGCCTGGTTGTAAGGCAATGGGTATTAGGTAAGAATAAAATTTTGTTAAACATTCCTACCCCCAGAGGCATGCAGAGAGGAACAAAATGATTGAAAAATGGGATGCAGCATAGCTAACTGAAGCAAAGTCATGTCTGAGATGGCTAGTCTGTATTACGTGACAAATTTGGTATCTCTAGAATTAGCCCAATGGATAAATAATCTGGGGTGTGGGCTAGTTAATTGGAAAGTCCTATGAAGAGCAATGGTAAAGTATAAAGGTGGACTGGAATGAAGCAGGCATCTTATACTATCAGGTAATGACTAAATAGCTACTACAAGCCACCTAAACTTGAAAATAATCTTTGCTTCATATTTTCTAAACCTAGATCAAAACTTTCTAATAGACTGCAAATTCCTTGAGAGTACGTCCCTTGATGCTTCATATTTTTAACTCTCAAATCACTTAGCACAGCTGCTTGCACATAGCATGTACCTAATCAATGTTGTGAATAACTGAAGCCAGCTTACAATGAAGAGGAACAGGGATTCATTAAAATTCATGTGGAGTATTCTTCATTCTCTTTTCCCTTACCCTCATCCCTAATCTATACATTTTCTCCCCAAACTAAACTAGAATGAAGAGTAAATGTACAGGATGCAGTATGTTTATATGAGTTATATTAATACTTTCAGGCATTAGATATCATTATACTTTTAGAATTCAAATAATTTAGGGCAAAGAAACATTTTTATGGATCCTCAAAAAAATTCAGTCATTTTAGGATGATCCACTATTAAACACAGTAATCATCTCATAATTAAACACTTAAGTTAAAATGTACAAGCCCTAAAATTTACTTGGCCACTGAACCAACAAAGACATGAAAATGAAGTTGGCTGTAAGGAAGTATAAGGAGGTCTAAAGTATTGAAAACATCCCATAATGATCTAGGAAATTATGAGGAGGTACACTATTTACTATCAAATTTCTTGTCCCTACTCTTACTTATTTCCCATGTGAATAATGACCTTGGCTTTCCTTTAATATTAAGATTATGGATAATAAGTTAACACTGATTTCAACATGTATCAGTAACTTACTATTAGGCACTTACAGTGTTTGCAGCTGCAAGTGAAAAAAAGAGACTTGCATGATTTGAGAACAGTTACTTCTAGCAAGTTGAATTGTTTAAAGTGACAGGCAGGAAACGGGAATTTGTCAAAAGAGACTGGATGAGCACTATGTTTGTACTCTGTCATTACATTTTCTAATAAATGGCCCTGACAAATTAAAGTGTGAAGGGAGTATATAAGTGGGGGCCAGGTCTAAAATCTTTGATTACCTGAAAGCTTGAGTCCTCGTTCCCCTACTTGGGTGTCATATCCATGTGGCATTCGAAGAATTGCATCATGGAGTCCAGCTAATTTTGCCACTGCATATACTTCCTCTGGTGAAGCATTGATGTTTCCATATAAGAGGTTGTAGTAAATGGTATTATGGAAGAGGACAGCATCCTGGAGCAAATTTATATATACACACATAGACATACATGTTCATATTTAACAATTCAAAGAATAGTAAAGACATAAAGGCATAAAACGTAAAACATTATAACTCCTTTTATCACCCCCTCATGCCTGTTCCATTTCCTTTCCCAGAGCTAATCACCATGAAAAATTTGTTGTGTTATAATCCTAGACTTCTTCTGATGCATTTATGTGCCTAAACAAACACTTTTTTTTTTCCAACAGAAGTGGGGCCATACTATATTTATTCATTTGTAAGTTGCTTTTTTCACTTAACACAACCTGGAGATTGTTCATGTCAGTAACAGAAACCTACCTCATTCTTTGCAACAGTTGTGTGATACTAAGAATATATCATATTTATCTTATCCATTCCTCTACTGATGGATATTAATTAAAACTTTTGCTACTATAAACAATGTTGAAATAAAATATCATTGTATATATGACTTATGTACATCCATGCATTTCTGTAAGAAGGATTCCCAGAAGCACACTGATGAGTTAAAAGGTAAGCATATGTTTATCCTTTGATAGAAACTGCCCAACTATTTTCCAAAAACGCTCCAACAGCATATACACCAACCAACAGTGTACCAGGGTGCCAGGTCTCCATATCCTCAACAATGCTGGATATTAATAAGTTTTAGTTGTTGCTACTCTTAAGGGTAAAATGTGCTTTTTGTTTAAATTAGTATTTCCCTAATTACTAATGAAGCCGAATATGTTTTTATATGTTTCTCAGAAGCTTTTAAATTGGACTTAAAACACAGAAAACAAAGAATTGATGCGCTATAGATTTTTGAGAAAGTTCACTGCAAGCATTCATTTGATATTTCAACTTATTCTGACATGGCACACTAAAGCTAAATTACTTAAAATGAGCATCCACCTCCCACTTTTCTTTCAGTATCCAACAGATGGAAGGTAACAGTAAGATGAAATAAAATGATTCCATTCATTAACATTAACCAGTACCCTCAATTAATTAAGATCTTCTTTAACATCACAATCAGCCCTAGAGTTACAGATATTATTTCAAATCACTTTAATAATTTTTATACCTATTACTAATATAAAATTTTCTTGTATTGAGATGGTAAGTTAAAAGTAATGAGTTTAAAGTTCTACTTAAACTTTAAGTAGAACTTCAGAAAATACTTATTTTAAAATATTTTACATTTAGAAAAGAAGTTAACAAACAAATGCTAACTGGAAATGTTGAAAATACAAAATATGGGGCATTGAGAAGACAGCAGAGGAGTAAGATGTGGAGATCACCTTCGCCCCACAAATACATCAAAAATACATCTACATGTGGAACAACTCCTACACAACACGTACTGAACACAGGCAAAAGATCTCAGACTTCCCCAAAGGCAAGAAACTCCCCACATACCTGGGTAGGGAAAAAGAAAAAACAGAGACGAGAATAGGGACGGGACCTGCACCTCTGGGAGGGAAAGGTGAAGGAGGAAATGTTTCCACACACTAGGAAACCCCTTCACTGGCAGAGATGGGGGGTGGGAGGGGGAGGGAAGCTTCGGAGCCACAGAGGAGAGCGCATCAACTGGGATGCAGAGGGCAAAGCGGAGAGATTCCGGCACGGAGGATCAGTGCCAACCAGCACTCACCAGCCTGAGAGGCTTGTCTGCTCACCCACCGGAGTGGTGGGGGCTGGGAGCTGAGGCTCAGGCTTCGGAGGTCAGATCCCAGGGACGTGACTGGGGTTGGCTGTGTGAACACAGCCTGAAGGGGGATAGTGCGCCATAGCTAGCCAGGAGGGAGTCTGGGAAAAAGTCTGGAACTGCCTAAGAGGCAAGAGACCATTGTTTCAGGGTGCGTGAGGAGAGGGGATTCAGAGCACCGCCTAAACAAGCTCCAGAGACGGGCACGAGCCGTGGCTATCAGCACGGACCCCAGAGATGGGCATGAGATGCTAACGTTGCTGCTGCAGCCACCGAGAAGCCAGTGTGCAAGCACAAGTCACTATCCACACTTCCCAGGAGCCCGTGCAGCCCACCACTGCCAGGGTCCCGAGATCCAGGGACAACTTACCCAGGAGAACACACGGCACGCCTCAGGCTGTTGCAACGACACGCTGGCCTCTGCCACTGCAGGCTCACCACGCATTGCATACCCCTCCCTCGCCCCAGCCTGAGTGATCCAGAACCCCCTATCATGCTACTATTTTAACCCCGTCCTGTCTGGGCGGGGAACAGGTGCCCTCAGGAGACCTACACGCAGAGGAGGGGCCAAATCCAAAGCTGAGTGGCAGGAGCTGTGCGAACAAAGAAGAGACAGGGAAATTTCTACCAGCAGCCTCAGAAGTAGCAGATTAAATCTCCACAATCAACTTGATGTACACTGCATCTGTGGAATACCTAAATAAACAACGAATCATCCCAAAACTGAGGCGGTGGAATTTGAGAGCAACTGTAGACTGGGGTTTGCTTTCTGCATCTAATTTGTATCTGGTTTTATCTTTACCTCAGTTTAGTTTTTAGAGCTTACTATTATTTGTAGAGTTGTTTATTGATTTGGTTGCTGTCTTCCTTTTATATATATATATATATATTTCCTTTTTCTCTTTTTATAGCTCTGTATGTGTATGCTTCTTTGTGTGATTTGGTCTGGACAGCTTGGCTTTTACAATTTGTTCTAGGGTTCTGCCTGTCCGTTTTTTTTTGTTTTGTTTTGTTTTTAGTATAGTTTTTAGCACTTGTTATCATTGGTGGATTTGTTTTTGGGTTTGGTTGCTCTCTTGTTTCTTTCTTTTTCTTTTTATTACTTTTTTACTTCTTTATATTTAATACTTTATAAATTTTTTATTTTAATAAGTTTATTTTATTTTATCTTTGTTTCTTTTTTTCCCCTCCCTTTTCTTCTGAGCTGTTTGGCTGACAGGGTCTTCGTGCTCCAGCTGGGTGTCAGGCCTGACCCTCTGAGGTGGGAGAGCCAAGTTCAAGACATTTGTCCACCAGTGACCTCACAGCTCCACGTACTATCAAACTGCAAAAGCTCTCCCAGAGATCTCCATCTCAACTCTAAGACTCAGCTCCATTCAAAGACCAGCAAGCTACAGTGCTGGACACCCTAGGCCAATCAACTAGCAAGACAGGAACACAACCCCATCCATTAGCACAGAGGCTGCCTAAAATCAAAATAAGTTCAAAGACCCCCAAAACACACCACTGGATGCGGTCCTTCCCACTAGAAAGATCCAGCATCATCCAACAGAACACAGGCAACAGTCCCTTCAACCAGGAGGCCTACACAACTCACTGAACCAACCAATGGGGGCAGACAACAAAAAAAACGGGAACTACAAACATGCAGCCTTCAAAAAGGAGACCCCAAACACAGTAAGTTAAGGAAATGAGAAGACAGAGAAGTACACAGCAGATGAAGGAGCAAGGTAAAAACCCAAGAGGCCAAAGAAATGAATAGGAAATAGGCACTCTATCTGAAAAAGAATTCAGAGTAATGATGGTAAAGGTAATCAAAAAACTTCGAAATACAATGGAGAAAATACAAGAAACATTTAACAAGTACCTAGAAGAACTAAAGAGCAAACAACAATGATGAACATCACAATAAATGAAATAAAAAATTCTCTAGAAGGAATCAATAGCAGAATAACTGAGGCAGAAGAACAGATAAGTGACCTGGAAGATAAAACAGTGGAAGTAACTGCTGCAGAGCAGAATAAAGAAAAAAGAATGAGAAGAATTAAGGACAGTCTCAGAGACCTCTGGGACAACACTGAATGCACGAACATTCAAATTATAGGGATCCCAGAAGAAAAAGAGAAAAAAATAGGGACTGAGAAAATATTTGAAGAGATTACAGTTGAAAACTTCTGAAATATGGGAAAGGAAGTAGTCAATCAAGTCCAGGAATTGCACAGAGTCCCACACAGCATAAATCCAAGGAGAAACACTCCAAGACACATATTAATCACACTATCAAAAATTAAATACAAAGAAAAACTATTAAAAGCAACAAGGGAAAAGCAACAAATAACATACAAGGGAACACCCATAAGGTTAATAGCTGATCTTTCAGCAGAAACTCTGCAAGTCAGAAAGGAGTGGCGGGACACATTTAAAGTCATGAAAGGGAAAAACCTACAACCAAGATTACTCTACCCAGCAAGGATCTCATTCAGATTCAAAGGAGAAATTAAAACATTCACAGAAGCAAAAGCTAAGAAAACGCAGAACCACTAAACCAGCTTTACAACAAATGCTAAAGGAACTTCTCCAGGCAGGAAACACAAGAGAAGAAAAAGACCTACAAAAACAAACCTGAAACAATTAAGTAAATGGTAATAGGAACATATATATCGATAACTACCTTAAATGTAAATGGCTAGATGCACCAACCAAAAGACACAGACTGACTAAATGGATACAAAAACAAGACCAGTATATATGCTGTCTACAAGGGACCCACTTCAGACATATAGACACATAGACTGAAAGTGAGGGGATGGAAAAAGATATTCCACATAAATGGAAATCAAAAGAAAGCTGGAGTAGCAACTGTCATATCAGACAAAATGGATTTTATCTTTAAATGTTTAAAAAATATCTTTATTGGAGTATAATTGCTTTACAATGGTGTTAGTTTCTTCTTTATAACGAAGTAAACCAGCTATACATATATACATAAATACACACACACACACATATATATATATATATATATATATATATATATACCCATATCTCTTCCCTCGTGCATCTCCCTCCCTCCCACCCTCCCTATCCCACCCCCCTAGGTGGTCACAGAGCACCAAGCCCATCTCCCTGTGCTGTGTGGCTGCTTCCCACTACCTATTAATTTTACATATGGTAGTGTATATATATCCATGCCACTCTCTCAATTTCTCCCAGCTTAGCCTTCCCCCTCCCCGTGTCCTCAAGTCCATTCTCTAGTAGGTCTGCGTATTTATTCCCATCCTGTCCCTAGGTTCTTCACACCCATTTTTTCTTTTTTAGATTCCATATGTGTGTTAGCATACATTATTTGTTTTTCTTTCTGATTTACTGCACTCGGTATTGCAGACTCTAGGTCCATCCACCTCACTACAAATAACTCAATTTCATTTCTTTTCATGGCTGAGTAATATGCCATTGTATATATATGCCACATCTTCTTTATTAATTCATCTGTGGATGGACACTTGGGTTGCTTCCAGGTCCTGCCTACTGTAAATAGAGCAGCAATAAACATTGTGGTACATGACTCTTTTGGAATTATGGTTTTCTCAGGGTATATGCCCAGTAATGGGATTGCTGTGTCGTATGGTAGTTCTATTTGTAGTTTTTTAATGAAACTCTATAGTGTTCTCCATACTGGCTGCATCAATCTACATTCCCACCAACACTGCAAGAGGGTTGCCTTTTCCCCACATCCTCTCCAGCATTTATTGTTTGTAGATTTTTTCATGATGGCCACTCTTGACTAGTGTGAGGTGATAACTCATTGTAGTTTTCATTTACATTTCTCTAATGATTAGTGATGTTGAGAATCGTTTCATGTATTTGTTGGCAATCTGTGTATCTTCTTTGGTGAAATGTCTATTTAGGTCTTCTGCCCATTTTTGGATTGGGTTGTTTGTGTTTTTGATATTGAGCTGCATGAGCTACTTATAAATTTTGGAGATTAGTCCTTTGTCAGTTGCTTCATTTGCAAATATTATCTCCTATTCTGAGGGTTGTCTTTTGGTCTTGTTTATGGTTTCCTTTGCTGTGCAAAAGCTTTGAAGTTTCATTAGGTCCCATTTGTTTATTTTTGTTTTTATGTCCATTTCTCTAGGAGGTGGGTGAAAAAGCATCTTGCTGTGATTTATGTCACAGAGTGTTTTGCCTACGTTTTCCTCTAAGAGTTCTATAGTGTCTGGCCTTACATCTAGGCCTTTAATCCATTTTGAGTTTATTTTTGTGTACGGTGTTAGGGAGTGTTCTAATTTCATTCTTTTACATGTAGCTCTCCAGTTTTCCCAGCACCACTTACTGAAGAGGCTGTCTTTTCTCCACTGTATATTCTTGCCTCCTTTATCAAAGATAAGGTGACCATATGTGCATGGGTTTATCTCTGGGCTTTCTATCCTGTTCCATTGATCAATATTTCTGTTTCTGTGTGAGTACCATACTGTCTTGATTACTGTAGCTTTGTAGTTTAGTCTGAAATCTGGGAGTCCGATTGCTCCCAGCTCTGTTGTTCTTTTGCAAGATTGCTTTGGCTATTTGGGGTCTTTTGTGTTTCCACAGAAATTGTGAAATTTTTTGTTCTAATTCTGTGAAAAACGCCAGTGGCAGTTTGATAGGGATTGCATTCGAATATGTAGATTGCTTTGGGTAGTACAGTCATATTCACAATGTTGATTCTTCCAATCCAGGAACATGGTATATCTCTCCATCTGTTTGTATCACCTTTAATTTCTTTCATCAGTGTCTTATAATTTTCTGCGTACAGGTCTTTTGTCTCATTACGTAGGTTTATTCCTAGGTATTTTATTCTTTTTGTTGCAATGATAAATGGCAGTGCTTCCTTAATTTCTATTTCAGATTTTCCATCATTAGTGTATAGGAATGCATTAATTTTGTATCCTGCTACTTTACCAAACTCATTGATTAGCTCCAGTAGTTTTCTGGTAGTACCTTTAGGCTTCTCTATATATGGTATCATGTCATCTGCCAGGAGTGACAGCTTTACTTCTTTTCCAATTTGGATTCCTTTTATTTCCTTTTCTTCTCTGATTTCTGTGGCTAAAACTTCAAAAACAATGTTCAGTAATAGTCGTGAGGTTGGGAAACCTTGTCTTGTTCCTGATCTTAGTGGAAATGGTTTCACTTTTTCACCATTGTGGACGATGTTAGCTGTGGGTTTGTCATATATGGCCTTTATTAGGTTGAAAGCAGTTTCCCCTATGCCTACTTTCTGGAGGGTTTTTATCATAAATGGGTGCTAAATTTTGTCAAAAGCTTTTTCTGCATCTATTGACATAATTATATGGTTTTTATTCTTCAACTTAATAATATGATGTATCACATTGATTGATTTGCATATATTGAAGAATCCTTGCATTCCTGGAATAAACCCCACTTGATCATGGTGTATGATCCTTTTAATGTGCTGTTCGATTCTGTTTCCTAGTATTTTGCTGAGGATTTTTGCATCTATGTTCATCAGTGATATTGGCCTATAGTTTTCTTTCTTTGTGACATTTTTGTCTGGTTTTGGTATCAGGGTGATGGTGGCCTCATAGAACAAGTTTTGGAGTGTTCCACCCTCTGCTATATTTTGGAACAGTTAGAGAAGGATATTTGTTAGCTCTTCTCTAAATGTTTGATAGAATTCGCCTGTGAAGCCATCCGGTCCTGGACTTTTGTTTGTTGTAAGATTTTAAATCACAGTTTCAACTTCAGTGCTTGTGATTGGTCTGTGTATATTTTGTATTCCCTCCTGGTTCAGTATCGGAAGTTGTGTTTTTCTAAGAATTTGTCAGTTTCTTCCAGGTTGTCCATCTTATTAGCATATAGTTGCTTGCAGTAATTTCTCATGATCCTTTGTGTTTCTGTAGTGTCAGTGGTTACTTCCCGTTTTTCATTTCTAAGTCTATTGAGTATTCCCTTTCTCTTGATAAGTCTGGTTAATGGTTTATCAATTTGTTTAGCTTTGGAAAGAACCAGCTTTCAGTTTTATTGATCTTTGATACCGTTTTCTTTATTCCTTTTTCATTTATTTCTGAACTGATCTTTATCACTTCCTTCCTTCTGCAAACTTCGGGGTTATTTTGTATTTCTTTCTGTAATTGCTTTAGGTGTAAGGTTAGGTTGTTTATTTGACATGTTTCTTTTTTCTTAAGGTAGGATTGCATTACTATAAACTTCTCTCTTAGAAGTGCTTTTGCTGTATCCCACAGGTTTTGGGTCACTGTGTTTTCACTGTCATTTGATTCTAGGTATTTTTTGATTTCCTTTTTGATTTCTTCAGTGATCTCTTGGTTATTAAGTGATGTGTTGCTTAGCCTCCATGTGTTTGTATGTTTTACAGATTTTTTCCTGTAATTGATATCTAGTCTCATAGAATTGTGGTTGGAAAAGACACTTGATACGATTTCAAATATCTGAAATTTACCAAGGCTGGATTTCTCACCCAATATATGATCTATCCTGGAGAATGTTCCATGAGCACTTGAGAAGAAGGTGTATTGTGTTGTTTTTGGATGGAATGTCCTATAAATATCAATTAAGTCCATATTGTTTAATGTGTCATTTAAAGCTTGTGTTTCCTTATATATTTTCATTTTGGATGATCTCTCCCCTGGTGATACTGGGGTGTTAAAAGTCCCCTACTATGTGTGTGTTACTATTGATTTCCCCTTTTATGGCTGTTAGCATTTGCCTTACGTATTGAGGGGCTCCTATGTTGGGTGCATAAATATTTAAAATTGTTATATCTTCTTCTTGGATTGATCCGTTGATCATTATGTAGGGTCCTTCTTTGTCTCTTGTAATAATCTTTATCTGAAAGCCTCTTTTGTCTGATGTGAGAATTGCTACTCCAGCTTTCTTTTGATTTCCATTTGCATGGAATATCATTTTCCATGTCCTCACTTTCAGTCTGTTAGGTGTCCCTGTGTCTGAAGTGGGCCTTTTGTAGACAGCATATGTACGGGTCTTATTTTTGTATCCATTCAGCCAGTCTATGTGTTTTGGTTGGAGCATTTAATCAATTTACATTTAAGGTAATTATCGATATGCATGATCCTATTACCATTTTCTTAACTGTTTTAGGTTTGTTATTGTAGATCTTTTCCTTCTCTTGTGTTTCCTGCCTAGAGAAGTTCCTTTAGCATTTGCTGTAAAGCTGGTTTGGTGGTGGTGAATTCTCTTAGCTTTTGCTTGCTTGTAAAGGTTTTAATTTCTCCGTCAAATCTGAATGAGATGCTTCCTGGCTAGAGTAACCTTGGGTGTAGGTTTTGCCCTTTCATCACTTTAAATACGTCCCGCCACTCCCTTCTGACTTGCAGACTTTTTGCTGAAATATCAGCTGTTAACCTTATAGAGATTCCCTTGTATGTTATATATTGCTTTTCTCTTGCTGCTTTTAATATTTTTTTCTTTGTGTTTAATCTTTGATAGTTTGATTAATATGTGTCTTGGTGTTTCTCCTTGGATTTATCCTGTATGGGAGTCTCTGTGCTTCCTGGACTTAATTAACTACTTCCTTTCCCATATCAGGGTAGCTTTCAACTACAATCACTTCAAATATTTTCTCACTCCCTTTCTTTTCTCTTCTTCTAGGACCCCTATAATTCGAATGTTGGTGCATTTAATGTTGTCCAAAACATCTCTGAGACTGTCCTCAATTCTTTTCACTCTTTATCTTTATTCTCCTCTGTGGTCGTTAGTTCCTTTATCTTCCAGGTCACTTATCCGTTCTTCTGCCTCAGTTATCCTGCTATTGATTCCTTCTAGAGAATTTTTTATTTTATTTATTGTGTTGTTCATCATTTTGTTTGCTCCTTAGTTCTTCTAGGTCCTTGTTAAATGTTCTGGTATTTTCTCCATTCTATTTCCAAGGTTTTGGATCTTTAGTATCATTACTCTGAATTCTTTTTCAGGTAGACT
Source organism: Mesoplodon bidens (assembly GCF_964165515.1). Classification (NCBI taxonomy): domain Eukaryota; kingdom Metazoa; phylum Chordata; class Mammalia; order Artiodactyla; family Ziphiidae; genus Mesoplodon; species Mesoplodon bidens. The sequence goes on along the minus strand of NC_138163.1, from coordinate 77,974,923 downwards.
GCCTATTTCCTCTTCATTTGTTAGGTCTGTTAGGTTTTTACCTCGCTCCTTCATCTGCTGTGCATTTGTTTGTCTTCTCATTTTGCTTAAACTTGCTGTATTTGGGGTCTCCTTTTACAGGCTACAGGTCTGTAGTGCATGTTGTTTTTGGTATCTGCCCCTAGTGGCTAAGGTTGGTATAGTGGGTTGTGTAGACTTCCTGGTGGAGGGGACTAGTGCCTGTGTTCTGGTGGATGAGGCTGGATCTTGTCTTTCTGGTGGGGAGGTCTGCGTCTGGTGGTATGTTTTGGGGTGTCTGTGACCTTATTATGATTTTAGGCAGCACCTCTGTTAATGGGTGGGCTTGTGTTCCTGTCTTGCTAGTTGTTTGGCCTAGTGTATCCGGCATGTAGCTTGCTGGTCACTGAGTGGAGCTGGGTCCTGGCGTTGAGATGGAGATCTCTGGGAGAGCTTTCGTTGTTTGATATTATGTGGAGCTGGGAGGTCTCTGGTGGACCAATGTCCTGAACTCAGCTCTCCCACATCAGAGGCACAGGCCTGACAGCTGGCTGGAGCAACAACATCCTGTCATCCACAAGGCTCAGAATAAAAGGGAGAAGAAATGAAAGAAAGAAAGAAAAAAATAAAATAAAATAATTAAAATAAAAAATAATTATTAAAAATAAAAAAATTATGGGCCTTCCTGGTGGCACAGTGGTTGAGAGTCTGCCTGCCGATGCAGGGGACATGGGTTCGTGCCCCGGTCCAGGAAGATCCCACATACCGCGAAGCGGTTAGGCCCGTGAGCCATGGCCGCTGAGCCTGTGCGTTTGGAGCCTGTGCTCCACAACGGAGAGGCCAGAACAGTGAAAGGCCTGCGTACCACAAAAAAAAAAAAAAAAAAAAAATTAAAAATTAAAAAATTGAAAAGTAATTAAAAAAGGAAACAAAGAAAGGCACAGGATAGCAACAAAAACAAAAAACAAATCCACTAATAATAAGAAAAAATTAAAAACTATACTTTAAAAAAATGAAAATGGGCAGACAAAACGCTAGGACAAATGGTAAAAGCAAAGTTATACAGACAAAATCACACAGAGAAGCATACACATACACACTCACAAAAAGCGAAAAATAAAAATAAAATATGTATCATTGCTCCCAACGTCCACAACCACAATTTGGAATGATTTGTTGTCTATTCAGGTATTCGACAGATGCAGGGTACATCAAGTTGATTGTGGAGAGTTAATCCATTGCTCCTGAGGCTGCTGGGAGAAATTTCTCTTTCTCTTCTTTGTTTGCACAGCTACTGGGGTTCAGCTTTGGATTTGCCCCTGCCTTTATGTGTAGGTCGCCTGAGGGCGTCTGTTCTTCGCTCACACAGGACGGGATCAAAGTAGCAGCTGTTTATGGGGCTCTGGCTCACTCAGGCTAGGGGGAGAGAGCGGTACCGAAGGCAGGGCGAGCCTGCGGTGGCAGAGGCCAGCATGACGTCGCAACAGGCTGAGGCATGTCATGTGGTCTCCCAGGGAAGTTGTCCCTGGATCACAGGACCCTGGCAGTGGCGGGCTGCACAGGCTCCCGGGAAGGGAGGTGTGGATAGTGACCTGTGCATGCACACAGGCTACTTGGTGACTGTAGCAGCAGGCTTAGCATCCCATGCTCGTCTCTGGCGTCCATGCTGAAAGCCGCAGCTCGTGCCCATCTCTGGAGCTCATTTAGGCAGTGCTCTTAATCCCTTCTCACACACCGCAAAACAAAGAGGAAAGAAAAAGTGTGTTGCCTCTTCGGCAGTTCCTGACTATTGCCCGACTCCCTCCAAGCTAGGTGTGGCGAACTACACTCCTTCAGACTGTGTTCACACAGCCAACCCCTGTCCTCTCCCTGAGATCTGACCTCCAAAGCCCAAGCCTCAGATCCCACCCCCCACCAGCCCCAGTGGGTGAGCAGACAAACCTCTCAGGCTGGTGAGTGCTGGTCAGCACTGAGCCTCTGTGCGGGAATCTCTCTGCTTTACCCTCTGCACCCCTGTTGCTGTGCTCTCCTCCGTGGCTCCTAAGCTTCCCCCCGGCCCACCCCCATTTCCGCCAGTGAAGGGGCTTTCTACTGTGTGGGAACTTTTCCTCCTTCACAACTCTCTCCCACTGGTGCAGATCCCATCCCTATTCTTTTGTCTCTGTTGTTTCTTTTGCCTTTTGCCCTACCCAGGTGCTTGGGGGAGTTTCTTACCTTTTGGGAGGTGTGAGGTCTTCTGACACCGTTCAGCAGGTGTTCTGTAGTACCTGTTCCACATGTAGATGTATTTCTGATGTACCTGTGGGGAGTAAGGTGATCTCCACATCTTACTCTTCCACCATCCTGAAGGACTTCTCAAAACAGACTTTAAAATAAAGACTATTACGAGAGACAAAGAAGGACACTACAAAATGATCAAGGGATCAATCCAAGAAGACAATATAAGAATTTTAAATATCTATGCACCCAACATAGGAGCACCTCAATACATAAGGCAAATGCTAACAGCCATAAAAGGGGAAATCAGTAGTAACACAATAATAGTAGAGGACTTCAACACCACACTTCCACTAATGGACAGACCAACCAAAATGAAAATAAATAAGGAAACACAAGTTTAAATGATACATTAAACAAATGGACTTAATTGATAATTATAGGATATTCCATTCAAGAACAACAGAATACACTTTCTTCTCAAGTGCTCATGGAAATTCTCCAGAATAGATCATATCTTGGGTCACAAATCAAGCCTTGGTAAATGAAAGACAACTGAAAAGGTATCAAGTATCTTTTCCGACCATAACACTATGGAACTAGATATCAATTACAGGAAAAATATGTAAAAAGTACAAACACATGGAGCCTAAACAATACACTACTAAATAACCAAGAGATCACTGAAGAAGTCAAACAGGAATTCAAAAGATACCTAGAAACAAATGGCAATGAAAACATTACGACCCAAAACCTATGGGATGCAGCAAAAGCAGTTTTAAGACGGACGTTTATAGCAACACAATTCTACCTCAAGAAACAAGAAACATCTCAAATAAACAACCTAACCTTGCACCTAAAGCAATCAGACAAAGAAGAATAAAAACCCCTCCAAGTTAGCAGAAGGAAAGAAATCATAAAGATCAGATCAGAAATAAATGAAAAAGAAATGAAGGAAACTATAGCAAAGATCAATAAAACTAAAAGCTGGTTCTTTCAGAAGATAAACAAAATTGATAAACCATTAGCCAGACTCATGAAGAAAAAAAAGGGAGAAGACTCAAATCAATAGAATTAGAAATGAAAAAGGAGAAGTAACCACTGACACTGCAGAAACACAAACGATCATGAGAGACAAATACAAGCAACTATATGCCAATAAAATGGACAACCTGGAAGAAATGGACAAATTCCTAGAAAAGCACAACCTTCTGATACTGAACCAGGAAGGAATAGAAAATATACACAGAGCAATCACAAGCACTGAAGTTGAAACTGTGATTAAAAATCTTCTAACAAACAAAAGCCCAGGACCAGATGGCTTCACAGGTGAATTCTACCAAACATTTAGAGAAGAGCTAACACCTATCCTTCTCAGAGTCTTCCAAAATACAGCAGAGGGAGGAACACTCACAAACTCATTCTACGAGGCCACCATCACCTTGATACCAAAACCAGACAAGGATGTGACAAAGAAAGAAAACTACAGGCCAATATCACTGATGAACATAGATGCAAAATCCTCAACTGAATACTAGCAAACAGAATCCAAGAGCACACTGAAAGGATCATACACCATGATCAAGTGGGATTTATCTCAGGAATGCAAGAATTCTTCAATATATGCAAATCAATCAACGTGATATACCATACTAACAAATTGAAGGAGAAAAACCAAATGATCATCTCAATAGATGCAGAAAAAGCTTTTGACAAAATTCAGTACCCATTCATGATAAAAATCCTCCAGAAAGCAGGCAGATAAGGAATGTACCTAAACATAAGAAAGGCTATATATGACAAACCCACAGATAACATAGTTCGTAATGGTGAAAAATGGAAACCATTTCCACTAAGATCAGGAACAAGACAAGGTTCCTCATTCTCACCACTATTATTCAACATATGTTTGGAAGTTTAGGCACAGCAATAAGACAAGAAATAGAAATAAAAGGAATTCAAATCGGAAAAGAAGTAAAACTGTCAGTACTTGCAGATGATATGATACTATACGGAGAGAATCCTAAAGATGCTAGCAGAAAACTACTAGAGCTAATCAACGAACTTGGTAAAGTAGCAGGATACAAAATTAATGCACAGAAATCTCTTGTATTCCTATACACTAATGATGAAAAATCTGAAAGAGAAATTAAGGAAGCACTCCCATTTACCACTGCAACAAAAAGAATAAAATTCCTAGGAATAAACCTACTTAATGAGACAAAAGACCTGTATGCAGAAAACTGTAAGACACTGATGAAAGAGGTTAATGGTGATACAAACAGATGGAGAGAGATACCATGCTCTTGGATTGGAAGAATCACTATTGTGAAAATGACTATACTACCAAAAGCAATCTACAGATTCAATGCAATCCCTATCAAACTACCCATGGCATTTTTCACAGAACTAGATCAAAAATTTTCACAATTTGCATGGAAACACAAAAGACCCCGTATAGCCAAAGCAATCTTGAGAAAGAAAAACAGAGGTGGAGGGATCAGGCTCCCTGACTTCAGACTATACTACAAAGCTACAATAATCAAGACAGGATGGTACTGGCACAAAAACAGAAATATAGATCAATGGAACAGGATAGAAAGCCCAGAGATAAACCCCCACACATATGGTCACCTTATCTTTGATACAGGAGGCAAGACTATACAATGTAGAAAAGACAGCCTTGTCAATAAGTGGAGCTATGAAAAGTGGACAGCTACATGTAAAAGAATGAAATTAGAACACTCCCTAACACCGCACACAAAGATAAACTCAAAATGGATAAAGACCTAAATGTAAGATCACATACTATAAAACTCTTAGAGGAAAACATAGGCAGAACACTCTTGACATAAATCACAGCACGACCCTTTTTGACCCCCCTCCTAGAGAAAGGGAATTAAAAACAAAAATAAACAAATGGGACCTAATGAAACTTAAAAGCTTTTGCACAGTAAAGGAAACCATAAACAAGATGAAAAGAAAACCCTCAGAATGGGAGAAATATTAGCAAATGTATCAAGGGACAAAGGATTAATCTCCAGAATATACAAGCTGCTCATGTACGTCAATATCAAAAAAATAATAATAAAATAAAATAAACAACCCAACCGAAAAATGGGCAGAATACCTAAATAGACATTTCTCCATAGAAGATGTACAGATTGCTAACAAACACATGAAAGGATGCTCAACATCACTAATCAATAGAGAAACTCAAATCAAAACTACAATGAGGTATCACCTCACACCAGTCAGAATGGCCATCATCAAAAATCTAGAAACAATTAATGCTGGAGAGGGTGTGGAGAAAAGGGAACCCTTCTGCACTGTTGGTGGGAATGTCAATTGATACAGCCACTATGGAAAACAGTATGGAGGTTCCTTAAGAAACTAAAAATAGAACTACCACATGACCCAGCAATCCCCCTACTGGGCATATACCCTGAGAAAACCATAATTCAAAAAGAGTCATGGAACACAATATTCATTGCCGTTCTATTTACAATAGCCAGGAGATGGAAGCAACCTAAGTGTCCATTGACAGATGCATGGTAAAGAAAATGTGGCACATATATACAATGGAATATTACTCAGCCATAAAAAGAAACGAAATTGAGTTATTTGTAGTGAGGTGAATGGACCTAGAGTGTGTCATACAGAGTGAAGTATGTCAGAAAGAGAAAAACAAATACCGTATGCTAACACATATATATGGAATCTAAAAGAAAAAAAAGGTTGTGAAGAACCTAGGTGCAGGACAGGAATAAAGATGCAGACATTGAGAATGGAGTTGAGGACAGGGAGGGGGAAGGGTAAGCTGGGACGAAGTGAGATAGTGGCATGGACATATATACACTACCAAAACGTAAAATAGATAGCTAGTGGGAAGCAGCCGCATAGCACAGGGAGATATGCTCGGTGGTTTGTGTCCACCTAGAGTGGTGGGATAGGGAGGGTAGGAGAGAGACAAAAGAGGAACGAAATATGGTGATATATGTATACGTGTAGCTGATTCACTTTTGATACAGCAGAAACTAACACACCATTGTAAAGCAATTATACTCCAATTAAGATATTTAAAAAAAGGGAAATAGAAATATAAGGTAAAACAAAAATTAAGTAAATAATCCATAATCCCACCATCCAGCAATAACTACTATTAACATGTTGCTGTATTTTCTCCAATATTTTTTCTGTTACAATGTATTCATTTAATATTATAAAATTGAGATATTACATTTTGTTTGGAACTTCTTTTTCAACAACCTTTGTATCTGAGCATTTATCTATGACACTCAATACTCGTTACAAACATGATATTTAAAAATGACTGACATTTGATTCTATGATGATAATTTAACCATCTACTTAATACTGGACTTTATAGTGTTTCCAACTTCTGCTGGTATAAATAACACTATAATGAACCGTTTAGCGTTGAAAAATCTGTTCACTTCCCTGTTTATTTCCTTACTAAAACTTCCTAGGGGCACAATTACTGTAATATAGGGTATAAATATTTTTCAGACTCTTGCTACATACTGCCAATTTGTTCATCAGGAAAGTTGTATGCTTCCTGCAGCAAAACAGACTAGCCATTTCACACAGCCTTGCCCAAACTAAATACTATGCATTTTAAAATTTTCAGCAGTTTAATAGGTGATAAATGGTATCCCATTGTTGATTTAATTACTAAGACTTCTAATGAGGATGAGTATCTTTTCTTTCATTTATTGACCATGTATATTTTTCCTTAGTGAATAAAACATTTTATTTTTCAAAACGATGAGGGTAATTATTATACAGCCCAAGAGAATGGATGAGGACACTGAGCCCTAAGCAGGTACAGCCCAGAATTCAGTTCACTTGATATATGGTTTAGGTCAGTGTTTTTCAACATATAGTCTATGAATCACGTAAATCACCTAGGAGGCATATTAAAAAATGCAGGTTTCTGGGGCCCCCACTGCCCTCCTAAACCAGAACCAAGGTGTGTGAAAGAGAGTTGGAATTTCGATAATCTCCCTAAGTGACTCATGAACACTAAATTTGGGATTCTCAGTGAAAGAGAGGACAGGGCAGAGTGGCATGTGTTAGATCACTTGATGACCTTTTACAAACTACATGAAAGGAACTGTCTGATCCTTTTCTTATAGTTCTCCCAGGGACTTGGTTATGATTCTAGGTGGCAACTAATTCCCAGGTCTCTCTATTGGCTTTCAGTATAAGAAAAACTCACATCCTGTAAGGCTACCTCCTTCTTATCTTCTCAGATCTTACTCTGAACTTATGTTTCCCCCTAAAGTCACTCAGCAAATACTTGTTAAATGCTCACTATGGGTCGGGCACTGTGCTTGGTACTGTGGGAACAAGGCATACCAACTTGAAGTTGGCAGCCAGACTGCTTTGTCATTTTTATAAATTTACTCTGCCAAAAACTGCTCAAAATTAAAATAATAGTTTTCATTTACTGAACAATTATGTGATGGACATTGTACTTGGTACTTTACACATATTATCTCTACTCCGTAATAATTCTGTCCTATAAGAAAATGGTATCCTTATTTTACAGATGAGGAAACTGAGGCCCAAGGCCATACAACGTATATGGGTTAGAGCTGGGCTTAGAATCCTGTTCTATTTGACTCCAGTCTGGGCTCTTTCATCTATATTATGCTATCTTCCTAAGGCTTAAAAAAATCTTCCCATCATGAAGATTTTTGAATTCATGTTTTTTTGTCTTTTTGGTAACAGAATATGGCCTGTAGGGTCTACAACTTCCAACTTAATTAGCATATACTGACTCTTTGGATTCAAATGATTCTAGTAAAAGATCCACCAACCCAATATATCTTCCCCCAAATAAGTTTTTTTCTTTTTTTAAATACCTGAGGTACCACTCCCACTGCCCTCCGAAGGCTTTCCAGGCTCACATCTTGTATATCTTGACCAGCAAGGTAAATGTTACCCTTTTGAGGCTCATAGAAGCGAAACAACAGCCTCACTATTGTGCTTTTCCTGAAATAGGAGACAATGAAAGGTTATGTAGCTCCAACTGGCATTAGGGAACCCCTATTTTAAACCACAGTCATCATTTTATTATGACACATAAAAAATATTACAATGGGAGTCAGCAATCAACAATGCAGAATTTTATAAAGAACTAAATTACCCACCCTGACCCACTACCTCCTACAATGGCCACTTTCTTTCCTGCAGGAACTTCAAAAGATATTCCACTAAGGACTTTCTGCCCTTCAATGTATTCAAAATGCACATTATCAAAGGCCACCGTAGCTGTCTGTGGTGTGATCTGAAGGGGAGATGCCATCACTTTGTCCTAGCAGGGAAGAGAAAAGAAAAGCCACTTTACACACCTCTTAGAGTACAGCTATGCAATTTTCTAATTCACAGAGAGAAAAAGGAAAATAAAGGGAAAGGAGGAGGTTTATAAGTGGAGTTAGACCACTTCTAAGCATGCTTTTAAAAATGTTTTTTCACTCCTCACTGTTAAGGGTAAAAATACTGAATGCTTTGATTTCTGATCAATTTGTTTTGGGGGTAAAGAGGGATGGTGGGCAGGGGAGAAAGGAGGTTGAGAATATGAGGAGAGGCAATCACATTTTATATCATTATTAGCAAAAGTAAATCAGGTGCAAGTACAAATATTGAAGTTAACAAAATTTAGCTTCTAGGTATAATATTCTTTGCTAATACTGTAAGGTTTCCAAACACAGAAGTAAAAGCTGTAACAGCCTTTTAATACACATGATAGTCCCAATTCCTGCAAAAGAGAAATTAGTTTGCTAATATGGTAATGTAAAAATATTCCCCCGGAATAATACCATTAATGAGATGATGCTTATATGCTTTTAAAAAGGTACTAAATAGAGTACTTACTTTAATTCGGGTGTCTACCTTGAGTAGAGTAAACAAGGTGTTCATATCTATAAGTGCTTGTCTAGTTTCTCTGTATACAGTTCCCAGAAAGTTAAGGGGCAATGAAAGCTGAAAAAGCAGTCCATTCACCATTACTAAATCTCCAACAGTAAGGGTACCTTAATATGCAGTTGGTAGAAAAAAAAATTTTAGATGTCATGAACTTTCCAGTTTAAGACAGAGAAGTTTACAGTTTACTACTGTGGAATACAGTTCAAAATGTACATAATCAGCAACTCTTAGACCTACTTAAATTCCAAAGCATTTTAATCCACGATTTAGGAAAATAGGGAACTAGATATATGCTAACTGGAATGCCAAAAGCCCACCCATACACTACACATAATATATAAGAAAAAGAGAATGGTTTAAGTGAGGAAAGAAATGGAAGGCTGAAAATCTCTCCTTTCATCCTAAGAAAGTTCCTTGTAATGTAAAATAGAAGTTTTTTCAAGTATAAATTAAAAAATTGGAGCAAATGGATATCATGATTGGGAATGATAAACCATGTATTAAGGTCTCAGTGAATGAATGAATCCTATCTAAGCAAGCAGGTTACAGAAAAGAGGCACAGATATTATTTACTTTTGAAATGTTTTGCAATGAACAACTAATAGAAAAATTAAAACGTTACTAGTGATTTTTATATATGACTGCTTGCATTTTAGTCCTTTGGACTAAATATTAAATTAATTACATTTCTTTCCAGGTCTACAAGAGAAATTAGAAATATCAAACGCTAAAAAGAAAGTTACTCCAAAAAGAATCAGGTTGTAGCCCCACAAACAGTAATCCCAATCAATGAGAGAACCAGTGCTAAACTTGTAGTGTTAAACAAAGGGAAGTAAAAAAAAAATCATCATGTAATCAAGAAAACATATTCTGATACAAAAACGAAAGTACTCCAAGGATGTTATAGCACCTTATTGAACATGCTTTATAATTAAGACTAATATACACATTTCTTTCATTAATCTTTATAAAGGTTAAGTAAAACATTGACTAACGTGAAAACCACATATCCATTACCTGCCACAATTCCCTGACTGGCGAGCACCATTATGGCTGTTAAACCAACACTGAAAATAGCACTTTGACCAAAGTTCAGCATAGCCAGAGTAGAGGTACTTTTCAATGAAGCAGTCTCATATGTCTTCAAAAATCCATCATATCTTTGTGCTTCATAATTTTCATTATTAAAATACTACAAAATACATAAAAATAGTAACTACATACAACTATAATTGGAATTTAATCTCTTAAGTGATTAGTATCCTTTTCATGGATACAATTTTGTACTGCATACACCATTTTAAAAACTGACTTTCCATATATTGGACTATGGTACTCCTGCAGTTTTCCACAATGGACAGTATTTGAAAAGTCCATAAAATTCATCCCCCAAACATTTAATGAATGCCTAGTTAATTTAAACCCAGATCTAAAAAAGTTGTCAATGGCACTTCCTTCACAAAGCTTTGCCTTGATCCTCTGAGACTCTGAATTGACAATTCTCATTGCCCCCACAACATTACGCCTTTCTCATGTAGCCACTTGCATACTTTACTTTAACTCTCCCAGTGCTTAGAAAATTCTGGGAAGGCAAGGATCAAACAGTAATCATTGTTTTTACCACCCTCCCCCATTACAGGACTTAGCATAGTGCTTTGCACACAAGAGGCATTCAGTAATATTTGTTAAATGGAAAAATGAACAGATAAGTGGAAGAATTAGTGAAAAGCACTCTGCTAGGCACTATGAGGGATAGTCAAGAACTTAGTGTACATTCGGAATCAAGATACTAACCATACTGTCACTACTTATAAATTAATTCAGAAGGTAAAATTCTGATGGTGCCACACAAAAAATGAGGTAGAAAGGGCAATTTCTAAACAAAAGAAAAACAATAAAGTACTATTATTTCATCATACCTAGAGATCCTATACTAATCTGCAGCTCTAACTTACAGCACCTATTCAATTAAATGGCAGAACAAAGCTTAGTGTGGTGTGAAAGGAAGAGGAAGGTAAAATTAAACATATTACCTTCACAGTTTCATAATTCAGCAGCGAGTCTATGGCAGCGTTACCTGCATCATTATCTGCTTTGTTCATCTCTATTCTAAATCTAGTTCTGTAAGACAAAGATTTGCATAGGCATGGAATGTTTGCTACAGAAGCATAACTAATTTCTGAAACTTGACTGACTTCTGGGGAATACCTTACCTCCACCGTGTGACAGCAACTGTGAATGCTGTGTATGCACCAAGTGTCCCAAGGGTCACCAGTGCAAACTGGGCACCACATCTATAATACTGGAGAAGGCAAAAGAAGAAATGAGAAACAGTCATTGCTCTTGCCAAATAGTTTATAATATACATTAGCAAATCTCAAAGATTTTAATTAAAAAATATGTTGGTATAAAGTTGTATATATGAAAAACTGAGTGAGAAAACAAATACCTTAGAAAATCAACTTTAAGTTATATGCATACTTTTAATTATAAAATATGAAATTGCCTAAAATGCTACAAATGGTGAACAGAAAGAAACCTAGATAATCTGAGCATATCAGTCCAAAGTCATATACCATAATGTCTGTTAACAAAAAAACTGCAACCACTAGCTAAATGACTGACCTATGTGTAGAACTGAACAGCTCTTTACAATAACATGATAAAGACTTCGGACACAGTCCCTTGAAGCTTGTGGCAAAATAATTAAACAAACTGTATAACCCTTCTGGCACCATGGGATTTTGCTTTCAAATCGTAAGCATGCAATAGTACAAAAGCTTCAAGTACTAAATAGCTACTAACAAGAATGTAAGATAAAAGCTTGTCATGAAAAATGTTTTACTCACCAAAACACCACTGACAAGGGTCACTTGAATGTAAGATAAAAGCTTGTCATGAAAAATGTTTTACTTACCAAAACACCACTGACAAGGGTCACCTCAAACATGATGGGAAGAAGATTAAATACTAAAGCACTCAGGACAAAACTGATACCCCTTGTCCCTCTGTCAATAGCCTTTGATAAAGCTCCTGTCTGTCTGTTCAGGTGGAAAGCGAGATCCAGGTTGTGAAGATGGAGAAAGACATTTTTGGCTATTCTTCGGATTGAATTTTGGGCTACCTTGCCAAATACTGCATTTCGAACTTCATTAAAAAAGGCAGCTCCGGCTCTTGATACACCATCTAGCAATACAATCAAGAAAAAGTGGGGTGTAAAAACATTAGAATCGTTGGAGTATAAAAACGTCAAGGGCTCAGAAAATGTTTGTACAATGAATGAATATATCACAGAATACTTTCACTAAAAGAAACCTAGAAAACACCTAGCCTACTGAGTATCAATCTTTCCACCACCATGAAAACCTTTCACTGTTATTATCCCCCATAAGATTCCAAATGTTGAAAGATTTTTCCAAGTAAATACTCCTACTAAACAGCAGCCCATAAGGCCTTATTGTGGATAGATGTACAGTATCTGTTGAGGTTTTGTGATCTAATTCAATTCCCCCAAATAACAATGATAAAATTGAGATCCTGAAAAATCCAAGTGCTTTGACTAAGCATGCCCCAACTCAGGTCTGAGTTTCAAAAAGTACCCTTTCTACTGCATGGGGACACAAAGCATCATATTCTATTCTTTACAAATTGTAGATTTGTGTCATGGCTACTGAATATAATTTAATGACACATTAATACAGGTATATCATTATGTAGCCATTTCCTATTCAATGGCTAACAACAACAGCAAGAAAATAACTAGTCTTACTAAAAATAATCTTATAAGGAGCCTAACTATTAGAAGTGGTTATTATGAATTTAATGTCTTACTTCATGTTATTGTTTTCTAGAACTTAAAAAATGAGACTTTTATAACAGAATTCTTGGAAAGTATATCATACAAAGAATTTTTTAAAAACCACACATCAAAAAAAAATCTCACATAAAACAAACATCCAAAATGCTAAGTTGTGTTTGTGGTGAAAAGGTCATATGCTCAAATATGATGAAACCCTCTTGAAGAAAGTCAACACCTGTAGACAGATTAAAGAACCAAACATACAGCCAATGAGAACTGCCGTTGCCATGGTTGCAACTGTATTTGGTGCATCACTCAGGTTCAGCATGTTTCCCGACATCTGGTTGAGGCTGTCTACAGCATATTTAAACATGAAGGGAACCACGATATTCATAGCCTAAAAACATAAAAGCAGCAATTATCAATCATATGCAAATTATGTATTTATAAAAGTACAAATATTTACCTTAAATTAGTATTTATGGGAATGTTTGGATATTAACCATTTACTAGTATTGGAATGATTTTCCCAGTTTATAAAGATAAAATCTTTGGCAGTGGGAGAGCAGTCATTTCAGGATTCCTACCTCACACTGACTGCCATGTTAATATTCATTTATAAGCTATGTGCATTAGTCAAATGCTCCTGCCTCCATGAAATCACCCCGATCATCCACTCAAAAATGCTTTCTCCATTATCTAATATCCTACAGAGCTCATAACACTTACAGCAAACTGCCTTATACTGTAGTTCTTTGTGTATGTAAGTAGAATGCTTTGTATACAGCAGGTATTCAATAAATATATGTAAAATTATTTATTCACCAAAATAATAGTAAAACTGAAATTATACAGCAAAAAAGGATCTCAAAAGCAGATAAATTACAAGTATCTGTAGCTGATTCACCATTCAGGGGGAAAAAAACCCAACACTGATATATCTATTTGCCCCAGAAAAAAAAACCCTTTGCTCCAACACCGTATAAAAGAAAACACAGGAGGTTGAGGAAGATGGCTGAAGAGTAAGACGTGGAGATCACCTTCCTCCACACAGATACATCAGAAATACATCTACACGTGGAAAAACTCCTACAGAACACCCACTGAATGCTGGCAGAATACCTCAGACCTCCCAAAAGGCAAGAAACTCCCCACGTACCTGGGCAGGGCAAAAGAAAAAGCAGAGACAAAAAAACAGGCATGGGACCTGCACCAGTAAGAGGGAGCTGAGAAGGAGGAAAGGTTTCCACACACTAGGAAGTCCCTTCACTGGTGGAAACTGTGGGTGGCGGAGGGGGGATGCTTCAGAGCCGTGGAGGAGAGCGCAGCAACAGGAGTGCAGAGGGCAAAGTGGAGAGATTCCCGCACAGAGGATAGGTGCCCACCAGCACTCACCAGCCCAAGAGGCTTGTCTGCTCACCCACCGGGGAGGGCGGGGGCTGGGAGCTGAGGCTCAGGCTTCAGTTGGATCGCAGGGAGAGGACTGGGGTTGGCGGCGTGAACACAGCCTGAACGGGTTAGTGCACCACGGCTAGCCGGGAGGGAGTCCGGAAAAAAGTCTGGACCTGCCAAAGAGGCAAGAGACTTTTTCTTCCCTCTTTGTTTCCTGGTGCGAGAGGAGAAGGGACTACGAGCACTGCTTAAAGGAGCTCCAGAGACGGGCGCAAGCCATGGCTATCAGCGTGGACCCCAGAGAAGGGCATGAGACGCTAAGGCTGCTGCTGCCGCCAACAAGAAACCTGTCTGCGAGCACAGGTCACTATCCACACCTCCCCTCCCGGGAGGCTGTGCAGTCCGCCACTGCCAGGGTCCCGTGATCCAGGGACAACTTCCCGGGGAGAACGCACGGCGCACCTCAGGCTGCTGCAACATCATGATGGCCTCTGCTGCCGCAGGCTCGCCCCGCATCTGTACCCCTCCCTCCCCCCGGCCTGAGTGAGCCAGAGCCCACGAACCGGCTGTTCCTTTAACCCCGTCCTGTCTGAGCAAAGAACAGATACCCTCAGGCGACCTACTCGCAGAAGTGGGGCCAAATTCAAAGCTGAATCCCGGGAGCTGTGCAAACAAAGAAGAGAAAGGGAAATCCCTCCGGGCAGCCTCAGGAGCAGGGGATTAAACCTCCACAATCAACTTGATGTACCCTGCATCTGTGGAATACCTGAATAGACAACGAATCATCCCAAAATGAGGAGATGGACTTTGGGAGCAAGGTAGATTATTTTTTCCCCTTTTCCTCTTTTTGTGAGTGTGTATGTGTATGCTTCTGTGTGAGATTTTGCCTGTATAGCTTTGCTTTCACCATTTGTCCTAGGATTTCTCCGTCCGTTTTTTTTTTTACTTAAAAATATTTTTCCTAATAACGATTTTTTATTTTAATTATTTTCTTTTATCTTACTTTAGTTTATTTTATCATCTTTCTTTCTTTTTTTCTCCCTTTTATTCTGAGCCATCTGGATGAAAGGCTCTTGGTGCTTCAGCCAGGAGTCAGTGCTGTGCCTCTGAGGTGGGAGAGCCAACTTCAGGACACTGGTCCACAAGAGACCTCCCAGCTCCACATAATATCAAATGGCGAAAATCTCCCAGAGATCTCCATCTCAACACCAAGACGCAGCTTCACTCAACAACCAAGAAGCTACAGTGCTGGAAACCATATGCCAAACAAGTAGCAAGACAGGAACACAACCCCACCCATTAGCAGAAAGGCTGCCTAACACCATAATAAGGCCACAGACACCACAAAACACACCACCAGACATGGACCTGCCCACCAGAAAGACAAGATCCAGCCTCATCCACCAGAACACAGGCACTAGTCCCCTCCACCAGGAAGCCTACACAACCCACTGAACCAACATTAGCCACTGGGGACAGACACCAAAAACAACAGGAACTATGAACCTGCAGCCTTCAAAAAGGAGACCCCAAACACAGTAAGATAAGCAAAATGAGAAGACAGAAAAACACACAGCAGATGAAGGAGCAAGATAAAAACCCACCATATCTAACAAATGAAGAGGAAATAGGCAGTCTACCTGAAAAAGATTTCAGAATAATGATAGTAAACATGATCCAAAATCTTGGAAATAGAATAAAGAAAATGCAAGAAACATTTCACAAGGACCTAGAAGAACTAAAGAGGAAACAAGTAACGATGAACAACACAATAAATGAAATTAAAAATACTCTAGAAGGGATCAATAGCAGAATAACTGAGGCAGAAGAACGGATAAGTGACCTGGAAGATAAAATAGTGGAAATAAGTACTGCAGAGCAGAATAAAGAAAAAACAATGAAAAGAACTGAGGACGGTCTCAGAAACCTCTGGGACAACATTAAACACACCAACATTCAAATTACAGGGGTCCCAGCAGAAGAAGAGAAAAAGAAAGGGACTGAGAAAATATTTGAGGAGATTATAGTTGAAAACTTCCCTATATGGGAAAGGAAATAGCTAATCAAGTGCAGGAAGCACAGAGACTCCCATACAGCATAAATCCAAGAAGAAACACGCCAAGACACATATTAATCAAACTAGCAAAAATTAAATACAAAGAAAACATATTAAAAGCAGCAAGGGAAAAACAACAAATAACACAGAAGGGAATCCCCATAAGGTTAAGAGCTGATCTTTCAGCAGAAACTCTGCAAGCCAGAAGGGACTGGCAGGACATATTTAAACTGATGAAGGAGAAAAATCTACAACTAAGAGTACTCTACCCAGCAAGGGTCTCATACAGATGTGATGGAGAAATTAAAACCTTTACAGCAAGCAAAAGCTGAGAGAGCTCAGCACCACCAAACCAGCTTTACAACAAATGCTAAAGGAACTCCTCTAGGCAAGAAACACAAGAGAAGGAAAAGACCTACAATAACAAACCCAAAACAATTAAGAAAATGGAAATAGGAACACACATACCGATAATTATCTTAAATGTAAATGGATTAAATGCTCCCACCAAAAGACACAGACTGGCTGAATGGATAAAAAAACAAGACCCATATATATGCTGTCTACAAGAGACCCACTTCAGACCTAGGGACACATACAGACAGAAAGTCCATGCAAAAGGAAATCAAAAGAAAGCTGGAGTGGCAATTCTCATATCAGACAAAATAGACTTTAAAATAAAGACTATTAGAAGAGACAAAGAAGGACACTACATAATGATAAAGGGATCGATCCAAGAAGAAGATATAACAATTGTAAATATTTATGCACCCAACATACGAGAACCTCAATACATAAGGCAAATACTAACAGCAATAAAAGGGGAAATCGACAGTAACACATTCATAGTAGGGGACTTTAACACCCCACTTTCACCAATGGACAGATCATCCAAAATGAAAATAAATAACGAAACACAAGCTTTAAATCGTACATTAAACAATATGGACGTAATTGATATTTACAGGACATTCTATCCAAAAACTACAGAATACACATTTTCCTCAAGTGCTCATGGAACATTCTCCAGGATAGATCATATCTTGGTTCACACATCAAGCCTTGGTCAATTTAAGAAAACTGATATCGCATCAAGTATCTTTTCCGACCACAATGCTATAAGACTAGATATAAATTACAGGAAAAGATCTGGAAAAAAGGCAATCACATGGAGGCAAAACAATACACTACTAAATAACCAAGTCATCACTGAAAAAATCAAAATGGAAATCAAAAAATACCTAGAAACAAATGACAATGGAGACACGATGACCCAAAATCTATGAGATCCAGCAAAAGCAGTTCTAAGAGGGAAGTTTATAGCAATACAATCCTACCTTAAGAAAGAGGAAAATCTCAAATAAATAACCTAACTGTGCACCCAAAGCAATTAGAGAAAGAAGAACAAAAAAGCCCCAAAGTTAGCAGAAGGAAAGAAATCATAAAGATCAGATCAGAAATAAATGAAAAAGAAATGAAGGAAACAATAGGAAAGATCAATAAAACTAAAAGCTGCTTCTTTTAAAAGATAAACAAAATTGATAAACCATTAGGCAGACTCATCAAGAAAAAAAGGGAGATGACTCATATCAATAGAATTAGAAATGAAAAAGGAGAAGTAACAACTGACACTGCAGAAATACAAAGGATCATGAGAGATTACTACAAGCAACTATACCCAATAAAATGGACAACCTGGAAGAAATGGACAGATTCTTAGAAATGCACAACCTAGCGAGACTGAACCAGGAAGAAATAGAAAATATGAACAGACCAATCACAAGCACTGAAATTGAAACTGTGATTAAGAATCTCCAGCAAACAAATGCCCAGGACTAGATGGCTTCACAGGCGAATTCTATCAAACATTTAGGGAAGAGCTAACACCTATCCTTCTGAAACTCTTCCAAAATATAGCAGAGTAAAGAAACTCCGAAACTCATTCTACGAGGTCACCATCACCCTGATACCAAAACAAGACAAAGATGTCACAAAGAAAGAAAACTGCAGGCCAATATCACTGATGAACATAGATGCAAAAATCCTCAACAAGATACTACCAAACAGAATCCAACAGCACATTAAAAGGATCATACACCACGATCAGGTGGGGTTTATTCCAGGAATGCAAGGATTCTTCAATATACGCAAATCAGTCAATGTGATACACCATTATTAACAAATTGAAGGAGAAAATCCATATGATCATCTCAATAAGATGCAGAGAAAGCTTTCGACAAAATTCAACACCCATTTAAGATAAAAACCCTGAAGAAAGTATGCATAGAGGGAACTTTCCCCAACATTAATAAAGGCCATATATGACAAACCCACAGCCAACATTGTCCTCAATGGTGAAAAACGGAAACCATTTCCAATAAGATCAGGAACAAGACAAGGTTGCCCACTCTCACCACTCTTATTCAACATAGTTTTGGAAGTTATAGCCACAGCAATCAGAGAAGAATCAGAAATAAAAGGAATCCAAATCGGAAAAGAAGAAGTAAAGCTGTCATTGTTTGCAGATGATATGATACTCTACATAGAGAATCCTAAAGATGCTACCAGAAAACTACTAGAGCTAATCAACGAATTTGTTAAAGTAGCAGGGTACAAAATTAATGCACAGAAATCTCTGGCATTCCTATACACTAATGATGAAAAATCTCACAGTGAAATTAAGAAAACATTCCCATTGCAACAAAAAAAATAAAATATCTAGGAATAAACCTACCTAAGGAGACAAAAGACCTGTATGCAGAAAATTATAAGACACTGATGAAAGAAATTAAAGATGATACAAATAGATGGAGAGATGTACCATGCTCTTGGATTGGAAGAATCAACATTGTGAAAATGACTCTACTACCCAAAGCAATCTACAGATTCAATGCAATCCCTATCAAACTACCACTGGCATTTTTCACAGAACTAGAACAAAGAATTTCACAATTTGAATGGAAACACAAAAGACCCTGAATAGCTAAAGCAATCTTGAGAACGAAAAATGGAACTGTAGGAATCAGGCTCCCTGACTTCAGACTATACTACAAAGCTACAGTCATCAAGACAGTATGGTATTGGCACAAAAACAGAAATATAGATCAATGGAACAGGATAGAAAGCCCAGAGATAAACCCACACACATATGGTCACCTTATCTTTGATAAAGGAGGCAAGAATATACAGTGGAGAAAAGACAGTCTCTTCAATAAGTGGTGCTGGGAAAGCTGGACAGTATAAAATTAGAACACTCCCTAACATCATACACAAAAATAAACTCAAAATGGATTAAAGACCTAAATGTAAGGCCAGACACTATCAAACTCTGAGAGGAAAACACAGGCAGAACACTCTATGACATAAATCACAGCAAGATCCTTTTTGACCCACCTGCTAGAGAAATGGAAATAAAAACAAAAATAAACAAATGCAACCTAATGAAACTTATAAGCATTTGCACAGCAAAGGAAACCATAAACAAGACCAAAAGACAACCCTCAGAATGGGAGAAAATAGTTGCAAATGAAACAACTGACAAAGGATTAATCTCCAAAATTTACAAGCAGCTCATGCAGCTCAATAACAAGAAAACAAACAACCCCATCCAAAAATGGGCAGAAGACCTAAATAGAGATTTCTCCGAAGAAGATATACAGATTGCCAACAAACACATGAAAGAATGCTCAACATCATTAATCATTAGAGAAATGCAAGTCAAAACTACAGTGAGATATCATCTCACTCCAGTCAGAATGGCCATCATCAAAATATCTTTAAACAATAAATGCTGGAGAGGGTGTGGAGAAAAGGGAACACTCTTGCACTGTTGGTGGGAATGTAAATTGATACAGCCATGATGGAGAACAGTATGGAGGTTCCTTAAAAAACCTAAAAATAGAACTACCATACGACCCAGCACTCCCACTACTGGGCATATACCCTGAGAAAACCATAATTCAAAAAGAGTCATGTACCAAAATATTCATTGCACCTCTATTTACAATAGCCAGGACATGGAAGCAACGTAAGTGTCCATCATTGGATGATGGATAAAGAAGATGTGGCACATATATACAATGGAATATTACTCAGCCATAAAAAGAAATGAAATTGAGATATTTGTGTTGAGGTGGATGGACCTAGAGTCTGTCATACAGAGTGAAGTAAGTCAGAAAGAGAAAAACAAATACCATATGCTAACACATATATATGGAAACTAAGGAAAAAAAAGTCATGAAGAACCTAGGGGTAAGACAGGAATAAAGACACCAACCTACTAGAGAATGGACTTGCGGATATGGGGAGGGGGAAGGGTAAGCTGTGACAAAGTGAGAGAGTGGCATGGATATATATACACTACCAAACATAAAATAGCTAGCTAGTGGGAAGCAGGCGCATAGCACAGGGAGATCAGGTCCGTGGTTTGTGACCACCTAGAGGGGTGGGATAGGGTGGGTGGGAGGGAGGGAGATGCCAGAGGGAAGAGATATGAGAATATATGTATATGTATAACTGATTCACTTTGTTAGAAAGCAAAAACTAACACACCATTGTAAAGCAATTATACTCCAATAAAGATATTAAGGAAAAAAAAAACCAATGAATACCAAACTAAGCTTTCAAAAACCAACCTATTTCTGCATGAGAATACACCAAAATTAATTAATTAATTACTTAATTAATTAATAAAGAAATACATAAAGGGTATAATGCTTTCATATATTCAAGGCAAGTTAGTCAATCACTCACATTTCACATTTTCTACGTTATGCTATTACAAACACCAACCATCATTTAGGAATAGGAAGTTGCGAAGACTGGCGAAGCTTTCTTTGAAGAAATTAAATTCATATACATTAAGAACATGTGAAAACAATTCTATAAGACTTCACAAACATACTGAAATCCCAGCTTTTGTTAATGTTCCATTATTATATCATTCACCTTTATTAAACAGAAATAATTTATCATCAACAAGCTTAAGTTTAGCTACAACTGACAGGAGCTATGTAAACCTTACCAATCAAGATTTCAAAGTAAGGTATACAAGTGTCTTAGCAACCAAGCAGGTACTCTAATATTCAATATCATTAAAATAGACAGCAAATGTTGGAATACTTTTAAAATGTAACACTATGGAAAAAATTGCTTAAAACTTTAAGATTTATATGTTCCCAAATATAATCTAATAGAATAGCAGGTTTCAAGTAGTATAAATTTCTCAATTTTGATTCCCATATAATCATATATCCTCAGGCTTCTGCTTCTACTTGAAATGGTCTCCCTACCAATTTACCCCTCCACTTCTCTGTTCTTCAAAACCCACTTTGAATTTCATTCCCATCATGATGCCTTCTCTAAAATCTGCAGCGCTTTTGGTACTTTCCATTTTCCAACTCCTTGTTTTTATAGTTTAAACCTCAGTATTTATAATTTTTATTATATATTTATCATTCACTTTGTCTTCAGGTGCATGTGTATGGATAACTCAGTAGAAACCTTTTGCAGCAAAGAAACATTTTGTGAACAGCTGTATGAGTCAGATATGGTGCTAGGTACATTTCACAAAGGTAAGAGCTGAACGAAATAAGTCTATGAAATGTGTATTATCCCTATAATTGAGAAAACTCAGGTTCTGTGAGGTTTAGTGACTTGTTCAGTAAGCAGCAGAGCTAGGATTAAAATCCAGGTCTGTCCTGAAATTCAGAATTTTTTCCTGCATACCATAGCCATATCAGCAGCTTAATAAGGTAGGGACAACATTATTTTATTACTTTTGCAGCCTAAAATGGATACTCTCAAATGCAATGCTTAAACCAGTTACAGTTGAAAAGTATGGCATAAGTAATCTAAATAAATTTGAAGAGATTCCAGGTTTTCCATATAAGGCCAAATCCCCTCACTTGCATTCCAATACTTTCTTGAGTGGGAGAAAAAGTGATAGTTATAGCTAGTATGCAATTTTCACAATACACAGCCCATTATATCTTTGCCACAGAGTGAGTCTGACTGAAACTCATGTATCACCAGGAAAACTGTGCAATTTTATTTTTTTTGAAAATGTGTTTGCATTTGGTCAAATTTGGGAGCATCCTTATAAGTATGTAAAGAATGTGAATGTCATCTGCCTGTGTTTTCACTAGCAGGAAAAGGGCAGTTAGCATAGCGCTAAGAACACAGCACTACCTGTAATGATAATTGTTGATTACTGTCAGTTTTCCCATAGAAGTAATTTTTAAAAGAAAAGGAAAAACACCAAAGAAATGGATATGTAGATGTTTTTATTAGTATACACATGTGGGTTCCATTGACGCTGTGATATTTTGGGGATGGGGGGTGGCAAATATTGGTTTTCCCTAATATTCTGCTTTCAGCAGAACTAGACTTAAATCACCTCAGACAACTGTGAATTTTTAAAAACTTTTTATTTTGAAATAATTATAAGCTGACAGGAAGTTGCAGAAGTAGTACACAGACTCATAACTCTTCACCCAGCATCTCCTAATGATGACATCTTATATAGCTGTAGTTCCATATCAAAAACAAAAATATACATTGGCACATTACTGTCAACTAGGCTACAGAACTCATTCAGTTTTCATCATTTTAAAATGTGTATTAGTGTGTGTGTGTGGTTTTATGTGTCATCTCTGTGGTTCCATGCAATTTTATCCCATGTTCAGATCCATGTAACCATCACCACAATCAAGATACAGAACTATCCCTTTACCACAAAAGAACTTCCTTGTGCTACCTCTTTATATTCCTTCATCAAGGATGATGCATATATAAATAGCTCATCTCTTTTTATTGCTGAGTAGTATTCCATAGATGTAACAGAATTTATTCAAGCACTCGTCCCTGAAGGATGTTTTGGTTGCTTCTAGTTTGGGGCTATTATAAATGAAGACTTTATGAACATTTTCATACAGGTGGTCATAAGTTTTCATTTCTCTGGGATAAATGCCCAAGAGTGTAATTGCTAAGTCATATGGTAAGTCTACACTGAACTTTTTAATAAACTGCTATACTCTTTCAGAGTGGCCGTACCACTTTATAGTCCCACTAGTAAAGTATGAGTGATCCAGTTCCACTGCATCCTCACCAACATTTGGTATCATCACTATTTTTAAAAATTTTGAAACTATTTTAATAGGTGTATAATGATATTTCATTGTGGTTTTAATTTGTTTCCATAACAGCAATGATGTTGAACATCTTTTCATGTGCTTATTTGCCATCCATATATCCTCTCTGATGAAATATCTGTTTGTGTCTTTTGTACATTTTACATTTGGATTGGTTTTTTGCTGTTGAGTTTTAGGAATTCTTTATAGATATTCTAGATATAGGCCTTTGTTGGTTATATGATCTGCAAAGTTTCTCCTAGTCCATCACTTGTCTTTCATCTTCTGAGGTGCCTGAACTCCTTCCCCACCTAGCAGTTGTAAGGAGTCCCTTTCCCCAGGAATAAATGGAGGCCAAGGTAAGAACCTGGACTTTCACCTGCACTTGCAGTAATGAGGCATCCCCACTGGAGCAATGCCACAAGAGGCCTGCTAAACAGAAGATTTAAGTAAGATCCAGAGTCTCATAACATAATACCCCAAATGTCCAGGTTTCAATCAAAAATCACTCATCATCCCAAGAATGACTAAGATATCAACTTGAATAAGAAAATACAATAAATAGACACAAATGTTAGAACTATCTGACAAGAATTTCAGAGTAGCTATCATAAAAGTGCTTCAAGGAGCATTTATGAACATGCTTAAATCAACAAAAATAGAAGGTCTCAGCAAATAAAGAGAGGACATAAAAGAAGAAACAAATGAAAAATCTGAAACTGAAAAATATAGCTGAAGTTAAAAAAAACTTGAGTGAATGGGATCCATGGCAGAATGGGGAGGACAAAGGAAAGAATCAGTAAACTTGAAGACAGAACAATAGAAAGTACTCAATATGAACGAGAGAGAAAACAGACTTAAAAAAAAAAACAGTAAACAAGACTCAGGAACCTATGGGACCATAACAAAAGATCCAATATTCCTCTTCAGAGTGCCAGAAGAATAGAAGTGTGAAACTGGAAAAAGTATTCAAAGAAATTAAAAAATCCTCTATTTTGGTAAAGACAAACCCAAGAATTCAAGAAGCTGAGCAACGCCAAATAGGGATAAAGTCAAAGAAATCCACACCAAGACACATCATGATTAAATTTCTGACAGCTAAAGACAAGGAAAAAAATCTTAAAAGAGCTAGATACAACTAATACATTAAGTATAAGGGAAAAACAATTTGAAGACAGTATATTTCCAGGGAAGCTAGCAGGAAGTGGCACAACATTTTTCAAGTGGTAAAAGAAAAGAACTGTTAACCTAGAATCCTATAACCAGCAAAATTAGCCTTCAGAAATGAAAGGAGTATCAAGACATTCTCAGATTAAAGAAAACTAATAAGAATTAATCACCAGCAGACCTGCTCTAAAAGAACTGCTAAAGGAAATTCTTCATACACTTGGGAAATAGAAGCAGAATGAATCCTGGAATATTAGCAATGAAGGAAAAGCAACAGAAATGGTAAATATCTATGCAAATATAGTAGCATATTCTTCTCTTAAGTTCTTTAAAATATGTTTGATGGTTAAAAGCAAAATTTAGAACACTGACTGATGGGGTTTTCAATGTATGTAAATGTAATATGTAAGATGACTTGTAAACATAAAGAGGGAAGGTAAAAGGACTTAGAGGGCAGGAAGGTTTTTACATTCTACTTGAAGTGATAAAGTATTGATTCTAAGTAGACTGTGAAAAGTTAAGTATGAATATTGTAATTCCTAGAGCAACTACTAAAAAATTATACAAAGAGATTGACCGAAAGGCATGATAAATTAAAATGGGATAGTAAAACCTGTTCAAATAATGCAAAAGATAGCAGGAAAAGTGAAACAATGCAACAAAATAAAGAGGCAACTAGCAGATAATAAAATGCTATACCAAACTCCAAATATATCAATAATTATTAATACAATTATCAATATATTATAATGAGCAATACAAATGAACAATTATTAATGTATCAATATACAATCAATGAACAACTAGAAACCAAAAATTAAAAAAATTTACAACACCCCTCCCCACAAAAATAAATCCTTAAGTTAAATCTAACCCAGGGTTTCTCAACCTTCAGCACTACTGACATTTTGGTTTAGATAATTCTTTCTTATGGGAGGGGCTGTTCTGTGTACTTTAGGATGTTTAGTAGTGTCCCTAACCTCTACCGACCACAAGCTAGTAGCACTCCCCATCCCCACACAATTGTGACCAATAAAAATGTCTCTAGTTACTGCCAAATGTCCCCTTAAGGGCAAAATCACCCCTGATTGGGAACCACTGATCTAATCAAAGATGTACAGTGTCTGAATGCTGAAAGCTACAAATGCATATGAAATAAATCATAGAAGATCTAAATAAATGGAGAGATATACTGTGTTCATCAACTACAAGAATCAACGTAATAGGGACACCAATTCTCCCCGAACTGGTCTAGAGATTTAATAAAAATCCATTTAAATATCCCATCTGGCTTCTTTGTAGCTACAGACAAGATTATTCTAAAACTCTATGGAAAAGCAAAGAAACTAGAATAGCCAAACAATTTTGGAAAAAGAAATTGGAAGAATCATACTACCTGTCTTTAAGACTTACTATAAAGCTACAATAATGAAGACAGTGTGGTGGTGATGAATGGAGAGACACATAGATCAAAGAAACACAGCAGAGTCCAGAAAAGGATGACATTCCACTATCTATCTATCTGAGAATCATGGCTCCCTAAACATCTCCATGTACTAATATCCGGAACCTGTGAAGATGATACCTTACATGGCAAAATGGACTTTGAAGATGTGATTAAACTGAAGAATG
Source organism: Mesoplodon bidens (assembly GCF_964165515.1). NCBI lineage: Eukaryota > Metazoa > Chordata > Mammalia > Artiodactyla > Ziphiidae > Mesoplodon > Mesoplodon bidens. The sequence goes on along the minus strand of NC_138163.1, from coordinate 77,948,579 downwards.
TGAGCTGGGGAGAGTATCCTGGATTATCTGGGTGGGCTGAATATAATCAAGAGTCCTTATAAGAGGGAAGTAGGAGAGTCAAAGTAAAGAAAAAAGATATGACTACAGAAGCCAAAAGTCAAAATCAAGAAGATTGAAGATGCTGCCGGCTTTAAGATGGAGGAAGGGGCCTTGAGCCAAAAATGCAGGTGACATCTAGAAAAAGCTGGAAAAGGCAAGGAAATTGATCCTCTCCCAAGAGCCTCTGGAGGCAGCACAGTCCTGCTAAATGCCTTTATTTTGATCCAGTGAAACCTAATTTTGGACGTCTAACCTTCAGAAATATAAGATAATAAATTTGTGTTGTCTAAGCTATTAAATTTATAAGTTGTTACAGCAGCAATAGGAAACAAAGAAAATTCAATGAGGAGAGGAGAGCCTTCATGCAGGAACAACTGGACAAAACAATGAACCTTCATTTAACCTGGATACAAGAATTAATGCAAAATGGAGCATGGATCTAAATGTAAAAGGTAAAAAAATAACTTTTAGAAGAAAACATAGGAGAAAATCTTGATGACCTTGAGTTAGGCAAACAGTTCTTAGACATAATAAAGCATAATCCATAAAGAAAAAAATGATGAACTGAAACATATCAAAATTTAAAACTTTTATTCTATATAAGACACTATTAAGGGAATTAAAAACAAGCTACAAGGACTTCCCTGGTGGTCCAGTGGTTAAGAACCCGCTTTCCAATTTTGGGGAAGCGGGTTCAATCCCTGACCAGGGAACTAATATCCCACATGTCACAGAGCAACTAAGCCCACACGCCAAAACTACTGAGCCTGCATGCCACAAACTACAGAGCCCACGTGTTCAGGAGCCCGTGTGCCACAACTAGAAAGAAGCCCACGTGCTGCAACGAAGAGCCTGCGTGCTGCAACTAAGACCTGACGCAACGTCCCCACCCCACAAAAAAAATATTAGAGAAAGAGAAACAAGCTACAGACTGGGAGAAAATATTTGCAAATTATATATCTGAGAAAGGTCTCATACAGAATATATAAATAACTCACTAAACTCAACAGTAGAAACAACAGCCCAAATAAAAAATGGACAAAACACTTGAACAGAAACTTTACCAAAGTGGATGTATGGATGGCACCAAAGCACATGCAAAGTATATTAAAACCACAAGATACCACGATATGCCTGATGATACCAAGTATAGTAAGAGAAATGAAGCAACTGAAACTCTCATATATTGGTGGTGGCAGACAAAAACAGCCACTTTGGAAAATAATTTGGCAGTTTCTTATAGAGTTAAAAATACACTTACCGTGACCCAGCAATTCCACTCCTAGGTATTTATCCTAGAGAAATGAAAACTCAGATTCACACAAAAACCTGTACTCGTGTGTTTATAGCAACTCTAGTTATAACTGCCAAAGGGTGGAAAGAAACCACATGTCCATAAGTGGGTAAATGGATAAACAAACTCTAGTACATCCATACTATGGAATACTGCTCATTAATAAAAAAGAATAACTGATAGAGTCAATGACTTGGATGAATGACAAAGGCATTATGTTGAATTAGAGAAGCCAGCTCAAAAGTTTATATATTATATGACTCCATTTATATGGTATTCTCAAAATGACAAAGCTATAGTGATAGAGGACAAATGAATGATACCTAGCAGTTAGGGGCCTGGAGAGGGTATATCTACAAATGGGTTACACAAAGGAGATTTCTGGGGCAATAGCACTTTTCTGTGTCATCCTGACTGTGACAGTAATTTTACAAATATACACATGTGTTAAAAATTATAGAACTGTATATCAAAAAAGTACATTTTATTGCATGTATATTAAAAATAAAGCCAGTATCACAGGTCACATCCCATCTACCTCCCCTAGTGGCTGGAAATGTCTAAAAATAAAGCTAGATGATAGTGTATTTCAATAAAAAGTGACTCAATATGAAGTTTCATACCCCCTTTCCTTTCAAAATTGAGAAACTGGTTATTTTTACTAGATTATAACCATGTGACAAATGGTATGTTTCATCTATAACTGCATTGTACCCATTAATTTAAGTACAAAAGAAATAAAGGGACTTATTCTCACAAAACCTTTTTCTTTCACAGATGAAAAAGTTTAAATCACATATATAAATAATCTGCTAAACTCTTTAATTTTCACAGAAACTGGTATACCATTAGGGAATTGAATTCATTTAATTTTAACATGCAAATGTACAATTTGGGACACTGATTGAAGAACAGAGTCAAGGAAAAAGTAAAATCACCATAAAGAACAGTTAAAAGTATGCTGTATCTATATGATGCCAAAACATGGTCAGTTTGCTGAGGGTCTCAAATTCCAGATTTTAAAATGACTTTTCCCTTCCTGGTCATAAAAGTATTGTCTATCTCACCTGAAGAACACAATTCTTTCAGAACTTTTAATATCTAAATTTCTCAATAATTTATCTCTTTTACAGCAGCCTCTGATAATTAAGGGCTCTGTAAATAGTGCTGCTCAGAAGGGTCCAATATATGTGAAGAGGTAAAAGGGAATTTTGTTTCTTTGTTTAATTACCTCTCTGGTCCCTAAAAGATCAGAAGGAGAGAAAGAAAGAACAAGAGCACTAAAGGGAGATCTGATTAGCAAGGCAAAACAAGGAGAATAGAAAACTGGATAAAGTACTTATACAATTGGTAAAAACAGAGATAGAGGGAACATTTCCTAACTCATTCTATGAGCCCAGCATTACCTTAGTACCAAAACCAGACAAAGACACCACAAGAAAGGAAAATTATAGACCACTATCTCTCATGAACATAGACCAAAAATTCTCACCAAAATATTAGCAAATCAAATCCAATAATGTATAAAAATAATTATATAATATGACCAAGTGGGATTTATTCCAGGTATGCATGGCTGGTCCAACATTGAAAAACCAATTAATGTAATTGATCACATCAACAGGCTAAAGAAAAAATAGGATATTTTATCAATAGATGCAAAAAAAGCACTTGAAAAATCCAACATCTATTCATGATAAAAGAAACTCTAAGCAAAGTAGGAATAGAGGGGAACTCCCTCAACTTGATTAAAACATCTACAAGAAAACCTATAGCTAACAACATACTTAATGATGAGAAAGTAGATGCTTTTACCCCTAAGACTGGGAACAAGGCAAGGACGTCCTGTCTTACTGCTTCTGTTCAACATGGTACTGGAAGTCCTTAGCTAATACAATAAGACAAGAAAAGGAAATAAAAGGTATACATGTTGGGAAGGAAGAAATAAAACCATCTTTGCAGATGATATGATTATCCATGTAGAAAATCCAAAAGAATCAATAATAAAAAACCTCCTGAAACTAATAAGCAACTCTAGCAAGGTTGCATGTTACATGGTTGCAAGGTACATAGCTAATATACAGAAGTCAATCACTTTCCTATGTACCTCCAATGAACAATATGCAATTTGAAATTAAACATATAACACCATTGAAATTAGTACCAAAAAATTATGTATACATCTAACAAAACATGTACAAGATCTACATGAGGAAAACTATAAAGCTTTGATAGATAAAAGAAATCTAAGAACTAAATGAACAGAGAGATAGTCCATGTTCATGGATAGGATGACTCAATATTGTCAAGATGTCAAACTTGATCTATATATTCAATTCAGTCCCAATCAAAATCCTAGCTAGTAATTTGGTAGATAGGGGCAAAGTGATTCTAAATTTTATATAGAAAAACAAAAGATCCAGAATATCCAACACAATATTGAAGACAAAAACAATGCTGACGGGCTGATACTATTTGACATCAAGACTTATCATAAAGTTACAGTAATCAAAACACTGTGGTATTGGGAAAAGAATGGACAAATAGATCCATGGAATAGAACAGAGAGTCCAGAAATAGACAAATACATACAAATATAGTTAACTGATCTTTGACAAAGGAGCAAAGGCAGCCCAGTGGGGAAAGGGTAGTCGTTTCAAAAAATGGTGCTGAAATAACTGAATGTGAGAGGGAGAGGAGAGGGAGAGGAGAGGAGAGGAGAGGAGAGGAGAGAAGAGGAGAGGAGGGGAGGGAGGGAGGAAGGGAAGAAAAGAAAAGAAAAGAAAAGAAAAGAAAAGAAAAGAAAAGAAGAAAGAATCTAGACAGTGACCTCACTTACACTTGCAAAAATTGACTCCAAATTGATTACAGACCTAAATGTAAAGCAAAAAACTATAAAACTTCTAGAAGATAACATAAAGGAAAATCTAGGTGACCACTGGTTTGCCAATGACATGAGATAACAACATTAAAGGCACAATCCATGAACACTGATAAGTTGGACTTCATTAAAATCTATAACTTCTGTTCTGTGAAAGACACTGTAAAGAGAAGGAAAATGCAAGCCACAGATCGAGTAAAAATATCTGTAAAACATCTATCTGATAAAGAACTGGTATTCAAAGTATGCAGAGAACTCTTAAAATTCAACAATAAGAAAATGAACAACGCAAATAAAAAATCAGCAGAAGACCTGACAGACATTTCACCAAGATGGATATACAGATGCCAATAAGCATATGAAAAGATGCTCCATACCATGTGTCACTAGGCAATTTCAAATCACAACAAAAATGAGATACCATTATGCACCTATTAAAATGGTTGACAAGGATATGGAAGAACAGAAACTTCGTTGCTAGTGGGAATGCAAAATGGTACAGCCAGTTTGGAAGACAGTATGGCAGTTTCTCACAAAATTAAACATAGTCTTACTACATAATCTAGCAATTGCAATCCTTGGTAATTACCCAAATGAACTGAAAACTTATGTCACACAAAATCCTGTACACAAATGTTTATTGCAGCTTTATTTATAATTGCCGAAATTTAGAAGCAACCAAGATATCTTTCAAAGAGGGAGTGGATAAACACACTATGGTACCTCCATACAGTGAAATATTTTTCAGCAATAAAAAGAAATGAACTATCAAATAAAAAGAAAGACACAAATGACCCAGAAATGCATATTCCTAAGTGAAAGAAACCAGTCTGAAAGGGCTACATACTATATGATTCCAACTTTCTGGAGAAAGTAAAACTACAGAGACAGCAAAATGATCAGTGGTTATCAGGGATTCAGGAGGATGGAGAGAGAGATGAATAGGTGGAATGCCTTGGATTTTCAGGGCAGTAAAACTATTCTGTATGATACTTTAGTGGTGGTATCTCACATTATGCATTTCCCCCAAACCATATAACTACAACACAAAGAATGGAATCCTAATGTACACTATGAACTTAGTTAATAAGAATAATGTATTTTTTTATACTTGGTTCATCAATTGTAACAAATGTACTACACTAATGCAAGATGTCAGTAAAAGAAGAAGTTTAGTGGGGGGGCTTTGGGAGCAGGGATATATAGGAACTCTCTGTACTTACAGCTCAATTTTTCTGTAAATTCTAAAAATTCTCTAAAATATAAAGTCTTTTAATTAAAGAAATACTCCAGGGTGTAAATCACACTTATCAACTTAAATAAAGGCTTCAGGTAGCACTGTTAGCATTGTTTTACTTTTAAAAATGTTTTCCAGAAAATTTTAAAGTATCAAAGTTAAGCAAAAAGTGCATTAATCTTTTGAAGAGAGTAGTTACTGAAAAACTCTAGCTCCTCCATGAAGCCTTCCCTAAATGCCTAATTCTTGGAACACCCCTATAGCTTCATTTGTGACTCCCTTTGGGTGTTTATGTTATATATAGATATATTTTATCATTATTTGTATATTCTTCTCCTTCAGTACACAGCAACTCCAGGAGGGCAAGGCCCACATTTTATTCATTTTTGTATTCCCAGCTGCCTAAGCACAGTACCTTATACCTAACAGTCAGTCAACAAATGTTTGTTTAGTACATATTACTATGGTCTGAATGTTTGTTTCCCCCTACCAAATTCATATGTTGAATTCTAACCCCCAGGATGATGGTATTTGGAGGCAGGGCCTTTAGGAGGTGAGTAGGTCATGAGGGCAGAACCCTCATGAATGAGATTAGTGCCCTTATAAGAGTGCCCAGAGACCCTTCTTGCCCTTTACATCATGTGAGGTTACAAAAAATGACAGTGATCTATGAACCACCCAGTTTATGGCATTTTGTTATAGCAGCCCAGATGGACTGACACATATATTATCCATTACTTTATATAATATATGCATTCTTGAAGAAATGAGGTATTGATAATATTTTTATAAATCACACTCTCCCCTGAAATTATTTTATAATTTTAAAGTAGCTTATTTTCATTTCTAACAGATTAGTGAGACTATCTTTTTGTACTTGATATTTAATTTTCTGTGCCCCCAACTTCTCTGTCAACTAAGTGGTTTCCAAGACGGTAGTGGTTAGAGAATATGAGTAAACTTTTTTACAATATTAAAACATTTATTTTATAAAATCAGATGATTTCAGTAAATGTGTTTTATATTTTCCTTAAATCCTTATATTACATATTAAGTGTAATATACTAATAGAAAGACTGAAATTTTTTAAATCCTTAGAAGAGATTAATGATGATGTGATACTCCTATGATGTATGTGGATGATGAGAAAAGGTACTGCATAAAATCTGTAGGGATTTAAGGAATGAAGGCAAAGAGTATTCTATCTCTATCTCTGTGTCTCTTGTGGCAATAGAACCACTAAACTGTACCTCATACAGAACTCTACAGTACTAAAAGAGAATTGCTGTAACTTGGATAGAAGAAATACCAATCCATCCTCTTGGCCTCCTCTGGGCTGCAAGACATCTCTATATAATACAGTTAATCTTAAAAATCTTTGTAAGAGGCAATGACAGCATTAAGAATCTCAGAATCAAAAGAGCATTAAAAAGCAAATAAGCAAGCAGATGGTATGCTGTGGTCCCGTATGTTAACCATGAAATCCTCCCTTTTCCTTCTACTCACTAAACATTTCTCTTTCTGTCTTCCTTATCCTTCATGGATGCCTTAGGCCTTGTTATGAAACCACCACACACTGCTAAGATGGCTGGGTGGCATTCAATTAGAGCAGAAAAGGTTCCTGAACCCTGCCCTAAAGTTCCAAGAAGTATGTGGAGGAGATAGGGAAGATCTGAGTATAAAGGGGCATAGATTGGATCAAAGTGCTTATATGCCAAAGCATGTAATCAGGTTGAGGAAAAAAATAGGAAGCCAAGGAATGAAAGGGCTAACAATGCATCTAATGCACACTAATGATAAATCACACCTGCAGTACTACTCAAGAATAAATAAGGGACTCACACTTCACGATGGCTAAGGAGTAAGACGTGATCACCTTCCTCCCAACAGATACATCAAAAATACATCTGCATGTGGAACAACTCCTACAAAACACCTACTGAACACTGGCAGAAAACCTCAAACTTCCCAAAAGGCAAGAAACTCCCTCAGGTACCTGGGTAGGGCAAAAGAAAAGAGAAAAAAGAGACAAAAGAATAGGGACAGGACCTGCACATCTGGCAGGGAGCTATGAAGGAGGAAAGGATTCCACACACTAGGAAGCCCCTTCACTAGCAGAGACGGGGGTGGCGGGGTGGAAGCTTTGGAGCCACGAAGGAGAACGCAGCAACAGGGGTGCAGGGGGCAAAGCAGAGATTCCCGCACAGAGGATGGGTGCCGACCAGCACTCACCAGCCTGAGAGGCCTGTCTGCTCACCTGCCGGGGCGGGCAGGGGCTGGGAGCTAAAGCTTCAGCATTCAAGGTCAGATCCCAGGGAGAGGACTGGGGTTGGCTGCGTGAACACAGCCTGAAGGGGGGTAGTATGCCACAGCTAGCCAGTAGGGCGTCAGAGAAAAAGCCTGGACCTGCCTAAGAGGCAAGAGACAATTGTTTCAGGGTGCGTGAGGAGGGAGGATTCAGAGCAACGCCTAAACGAGCTCCAGAGACGGGTGCGAGCCGTGATACCAGCGTGGACACCAGAGACGGGCATGAAACGCTAAGGCTGCTGCTGCAGCCACCAAGGAGCCTGTGGGCAAGAACAGGTCACTATCCACACCTCCCCTCCTGGGAGCCTGTGCAGCCCACCACTGCCAGGGTCCCATGATCCAGGGACAACTTCACCAGGAGAACACACGGTGCACCTCAGGCTGTTGCAACATCATGCCAGCCTCTGCTGCCGCAGACTCACCCCGCATTGCATACCCCTCCCTCCCCCCACCATGAGTGAGCCACAGCCCCCAAATATGCTGCTACTTTAACCCCGTCCTGTCTGGGCAGGGAACAGATGCCCTCAGGTGACCTACATGCAGAGGTGGGGCCAATTCCAAAGCGGAGCCCCAGGAGCTGTGCTAACAAAGAAGAGAAATGGAAATTTCTCCGAGTAGCCTCAAAAGCAGCAGATTAAATCTCCACAATCAACTTGATGTACCCTGCATCTGTGGAACACCTGAATAGACAACGAATAATCCTAAAATTGAGGTGGTGGACTTTGGGAGCAACTGTAGAGTTGGAGTTTGTTTTCTGCATCTGTTTAATGTTTTATGCTTATTTTAGTTTAGAGCTTATTATTATTGATAGATTTGTTTATTGATTTGGTTGCTCTCTTCCCTTTTTTGTTTAACGTATATATGTATTTTTCCTTTTTCTCTTTTTGTGAGTGTGTATGTGTATGCTTCTTTATGTGATATTGTCTGAATAGCTTTGCTTTTACAATTTGTCCTAGGGTTCTGTCTGTCCATTTTTTTTTTCTATAGTTTTTAGCACTTGTTATCATTGGTGGATTTGTTTTTTGGTTTGGTTGCTCTCTTCTTTCTTTCTGTTTTTTAAGCACTTTTTTATTTTTAATAATTTTTTTAAATTTTAATAACTTTATTGTTTCCCTCCTTCCTTCCTCCCTCACTCCCTGCCTGCCTCCCTCCCTTCCTTCCTTCTCCCTTTTCTTCTCAGCCGTGTGGCTGACAGGGTCTTGGTGCTCCAGCCAGGTGTCAGGCCTGACCCACTGAGGTGGAAGAGCCGAGTTCAGGACACTGGTCCATAAGAGACTTCCCAGCCGCACAAAATATCAAATAGCGAAAGATCTCCCAGAGATCTCCATCTCAATGCTAAGACCCAGCTCCACTCAAAGACCAGAAAGGACCAGTGCTGGACACACTATGCCAAACAACTAGCAAGACAGGAACACAAACCCACCCATCAGGAGAGAGGCTGCATGAAATCATAGTAAGTTCAAAGACACCCCAAACCACACCACCAGATGCGGTCCTGCCCACCAGGAAGACAATATCCAGTTGCATCCACCAGAACACAGGCACCAGTCCCCTCCAGCAGGAAGCCTACACAACCCACTGAACCAACCTTATCCACTGGGGGCAGACACCAAAAACAACGTGACCTACAAATCTACAGCCTGCAAAAAGGAGACCCCAAACACAGTAAGTTAAACAAAATGAGAAGACAAACAAGCATACAGCAGATGAAGGAGCAAGGTAAAAACCCACCAGAGCAATCAAATGAAGAGGAAATAGGCAGTCTACCTGAAAAAGACTTCAGAGCAATGATAGTAAAGATGATCCAAAATCCTGGAAATACAATGGAGACAATACAAGAAACGTTTAACAAGGACCTAGAAGAACTAAAGAGCAAACAAGCAATGATGAACATCACAATAAATGAAATAAAAAATTCTCTAGAAGGAATCAATAGCAGAAGAACTGAGGCAGAAGAACGGATAAGTGACCTGGAAGATAAAATAGTGGAAATAACTACTGAAGAGCATAATAAAGACAAAAGAATGAAAAGAATTGAAGACACTCTCAGAGACCTCTGGAACAAGATCAAAAGCAACAACATTCGAACTATAGGGGTACCAGAAGAAAAAGAGAAAAAAAAGGGACTGAGAAAATATTTGAAGAGATTATAGTTGAAAACATCCCTAATATGGGAAAGGAAATAGTCAATGAAGTCCAGGAAGTACAGAGAGTCTCATACAGGAAAAAATCAAGGAGAAACATGCTAAGACACATATATTAATCCAACAATCAAAAATTAAATACAAGGAAAAAATATTAAAAGCACCAAGGGAAAAGCAACAAACACAAGGGAACCCCCAATAAGGTTAACAGCTGATCTTTCAGCAGAAACTCTGCAAGCCAGAAGGGACTGGCAGGACACATTTTAAGTGATGGAAGGGGAAAAACCTACAACCAAGATTACTCTACCCAGCAAGGATCTCATTCAGATTCGACAGAGAAATTAAAACCTTTACAGACAAGCAAAAGCTAAGAGAATTCAGCACCACCAAACCAGCTTTACAACAAATGCTAAGAGAACTTCTCTAGGCAGGAAACACAAGAGAAGGAAAAGGCCTACAATAACAAACTCAAAACAATTAAGAAAATGGTAATAGAAACATACATATTGATAACTATCTTAGATGTAAATGGGTTAAATGCTCCAACCAAAAGATACAGACTGGTTCAATGGATATAAAAACAATCCCTGTATATATGCTGTGTACAAGAGACCCACTTCAGACCTAGGGACACATACAGACTGAAAGTTAGGGGATGGAAAAAGATATTCCATGCAAATGGAAATCAAAAGAAAGCTGGAGTAGCAATTCTCATATCAGACAATATAGGACTGTAAAATAAAGATTATTACAAGAGACAAAGAAGGACACTATATAATGATCAAGGGATCGAGCCAGGAACAAGATATAACAATTGTAAATGTCTATGCACCCAACACAGGAGCACCTCAATACATAAGGCAAATGCTAACAGCCATAAAAGGGGAAATCGACAGTAACACAATCATAGTAGGGGACTTTAACACCCCACTTTCACCAGTGGACAGATCATCCAAAAGGAAATCAGTAAGGAAACAAGCTTTAAATGATACATTAAATAAGATGGACTTAACATATTTACAGGACATTCCATCCAAAAAGAGTGGAACACACTTTCTTCTTAAGTGCTCATGGAACATCGTCCAGGATAGATCATATCTTGGGTCACAAATCAAGCCTTAGTAAATTTAATAAAATTGAAATCGTATTGAGCATCTTTTCGACCACAACAACATGGAACTAGATATCAATTAAAGGAAAAAGTCTGTAAAAAATACAAACACATGGAGGCAAAACAATACACTACTAAATAACCAAGAGATCAGTGAAGAAATCAAACATGAAATCAGAAAATACCTAGAAACAAATGACAATGGAGACACGATGACCCAAAATCTATGAGATGCAGCAAAAGCAGTTCTAAGAAGGAAGTTTATAGCAATACAATCCTACCTTAAGAAACAGGAAACATCTCAAATAAATAACCTAAACTTACACCTAAAGCAATTAGAGAAAGAAGAATAAAAAAAAACCCAAAGTCAGCAGAAAGAAAGAAATCATAAAGAAAAGAAAAGAAATAAATGAAAAAGAAATGAAGGAAATGATAGCAAAGATCAATAAAACTAAAAGCTGGTTCTTTGAGAAGATAAGCAAAATTGATAAACCATTAGCCAGACTCATGAAGAAATAAAGGGAGAAGACTCAAATCAGTAGAATTAAAAATGAAAATGGAGAAGTAACAACTGACACTGCAGAAATACAAAGGATCATGAGAGATTACTACAAGCAACTCTACACCAATAAAATGGACAACCTGGAAGAAATGGACAAATTCTTAGAAAAGCACAACCTTCCGAGACTGAAACAGGAAGAAACAGAAAATATGAACAGACCAATCACAAGCACTGAAATGGAAACTGTGATTTAAAATCTTCCAACAAACAAAAGCCCACGACCAGATGGCTTCACAGGCGAATTCTATCAAACATTTAGAGAAGAGCTAACACCTATCCTTCTCAAACTCTTCCAAAATATAGCAGAGGGAGGAACACTCCCAAACTCATTCTATGAGGCCACCATCACCCTGATACCAAAACCAACAAAGATGTCACAAGAAAATGAAAACTACAGGTCAATATCACTGACGAACATAGATGCAAAAATCCCCAACAAAATACTAGGAAACAGAATCCAACAGCACATTAAAAGGATCATACACAATGATCAAGTGGGGTTGATCCCAGGAATGCAAGGATTTTTCAATATACGCAAATTAGGCAAAGTGATAAACCATGTTGACAAACTGAAGGATAAAATTCATATGATCATCTCAACGGATGCAGAAAAAGCTTTTGATAAAATTCAACACCTATTTATGACAAAAACACGCCAGAAAGTAGGCGTAGAGGGAACTTATCTCTACATAATAAGGGCCACATATGACAAACCCACAGCTAGCATTGTTCTCAATTGTGAAAAAGTGAAACCATTTCCACTAAGATCAGGAACGAGACAAAGTTGCCCACTCTCACCACTATTATTCAACATAGTTTTGGAAGCCTTAGCCACAGCAATCAGAGAAGAAAAAGAAATAAAAGGAATCCAAATCGGAAAAGAAGAAGTAAAACTGTCACTGTTTGTAGATGACATGAAACTGTACGTAGAGAATCCTAAAGATGCTACCAGAAAACTACTAGAGCTAATCAATGAATTTGCTAAAGTAGCAAGATACAAAGTTAATGCACAGAAATCTCTTGTATTCCTATACACTAATGATGAAAAATCTGAAAGAGAAATTAAGGAAGCACTCCCATTTACCACTGCAACAAAAAGAATAAAATACCTAGGAATAAACGTACCCAAGGAGACAAAAGACCTGTATGCAGAAAACTATAAGACACTGAGAAGATGATACAAATAGATGGAGAGAGATACCATGTTCTTGGATTGGAAGAAGCAACACTGTGGAAATGAATATACTACCCAAAGCAATCTACAGATTCAACGCAATCCCTATCGAACTACCAATGGCAGTTTTTACAGACCTGGAACAAAAAATTTCACAATTTGCACAGAAACACGAAATACCCTGAATAGCCAAAGCAATCTTGAGAAAGATAAATGGAGCTGGAGGAATCAGGCTCCCTCTCTTCAGACTATACTATAAAGCTACCGTAATCAAGGGAGTATGGTACTGGAACAAAAACAGAAATATAGATCAATGGAACAGGATAGAAAGGCCAGAGATAAACCCATGCACATATGGTCCCCTTATCTTTGAGAAAGGAGGCAGGAATATACAATGGAGAAAAGACAGCCTCTTCGATAAGTGGTGCTGGGAAAACTGCACAGCTACATGTAAAGAAATGAAATTAGAACACTCCCTAACACCATACACAAAAATAAACTCAAAATGGATTAAAGACCTAAATGTAAGGCCAGACACTATCAAACTCTTAGAGGAAAACACAGGCAGAACACTCTATGACATAAATCACAGCAAGATCCTTTTCGACCCACCTCCTAGAGAAAGGGAAATAAAAACAAAAATAAACCTAATGAAATCTAAAAGCTTTTGCACAGCAATGGAAACCATAAGCAAAGGAAAAGAGAACCCTCAGAAAGGCAGAAAACATTTGCAAACAAAGTAACTGACAGAAGATTAATCTCCAAAATACAGAAGCAGCTCATTCAGCTCAGTATCAAAAAAACAAACCATCCAAACCAAAAATGGGCAGAAGACGTAAATTGACATTTCTCCAAAGAAGGTATACAGATTGCCAACAAACACATGAAAGGATGCTCAACATCGTTAATTATTAGAGAAATGCAAATCAAAACTACAATGAGGTATCACCTCACACCAGTCAGAATGGCCATCATCAAAAAATCTACAAACAATTAATGCTCGAGAGTGTGTGGAGAAAAGGGAACCCTCTTGCACTGTTGGTGGGAATGTCAATTGATACAGCCACTATGGAGAACAGTATGGAGGTTCCTTAAGAAAGTAAAAATAGAACTAGCATACAACCCAGCAATCCCACTACTGGGCATATACCCTGAGAAAACCATAATTCAAAAAGAGTCCTGCACCACAATGTTCACTGCACCTCTATTTACAAGAGCCAGGACATGGAACCAACCTAAGTGTCCATCAACAGATGAATGGATAAAGAAGAAGTGGCACATATATACAATGGAATATTACTCAGCCATAAACGAAATGAAATTGAGTTATTTGTAGTGAGGTGGATGGACCTAGAGACTGTCATACAGAGTGAAGTAAGTCAGAAAGAGAAAAACAAATACCGTATGCTTACACATATATATGGAATCTAAAAAAAAAAGGTTGTGAAGAACCTTGGGGCAGGACAGGAATAAAGACGCAGACGTAGAGAATGGACTTGAGGACATGGGGAGGGGGAAGGGTAAGCTGGGTAGAAGTGAGAGAGTGGCATGGACATATATACACTACCAAATGTAAAACAACTAGTTAGCAGGAAGCAGCTGCATAGCACAGAGAGATCAGCTAGGTGCTTTGTATCCATCTAGAGGGCTGGGATAGGGAGGGTGGGAGGGAGACACAAGAGGGAGGGGATATGGGCATACATGTATACATATAGCTGATGCACTTTGTTATACAGCGGTAACTAACATAACACTGTAAATCAATTATACTCCAATAAAGGTGTTAAATAAATAAATAAATAATGACTCGGTTTTAAAGATTTGGGAGAGTGATTATTTTTAAACTGAGGACAGTATAGAAGCTGAACAAATGGTGTTAGGAATGGTTAAATGCTACTACTATGCTCTACATTCCTAAAGTTGCTCTATGGTGTAGTTCCTACCTAGTGAAAGAAAACTTTTAATATATATGCTCCAAAAGTACCAGCATGCATCATAACACCTGGCAATTTCCTCCTTTTCCTGATCCAAAAGAAATCAAACATACATTTGGAAAACTTATTTCTCTATATTAATTTCTGTTTACTTGTAATCAGTTTATATCAGATTAGTACAGCACTTTACATTCTACGGGTGCTCAGCATTTGTTGACAGGAGAATCAAATATTAGCCTTCTGAAAATATTTCAGTCCTTATGGATGTTAACTTGGTCTGCATTTTATACCTGATATCGACCTGTCACCAAGCAACAAAAATTTACATTTTGAAGGATTGAAATTCACTCTAAAAACAAAGTCTAAAACAAATGTCAGTACTTAGGACTCCTCCCTTTGACTAGCTTGGTCATCTTCTAATCTGCTATCTTCAATTCAAAAGAAAGTCCAGAAAACTATCTGCCTTTAACTTGTCAGCAAGGTATTTACAATCACATGAAGGAATAAAGGGCAATTTGCTAATTCTGCCTTGAACAGGAGCTCAGAAAAATCTTTATCCTTCAGTAATTTGTAGGTAAAAGACAATTCAGCAACCAATACTGTTCTAAATATGAATATGAGTTAAAAATTTTCAACATTAGCTAACAAAATTAGATTTGTAATACAGTTCTCTCTTTTCGGCTTGACAAAGAGAATAAAGTATGGATTCTTGGTTTGTTGCTCAGAATCTTCATTTAAATTCTCTCCCACGGAAGTTCACTGGGAGAGTACTCACCAGAGCCCATAGATGAGAAAGGAGACAAGAAAATAGATGGAGTCTGACTGAATTATTTTGGTTTTACTCTCTAATCATGCCTTCCCTTTTCCCACTATTATTTACTTCCCTACAGGAACACATTTATCACAAGTGACGTCTGCAGTTGTCGTCTATTTCTGTTCTTTTCTTTGATGAACTCACTAATTTGCATTGTTTCAACTATCACCTCAATATCTCTAGCCCTGGGCTCCTTCCTGAGCTTGTCTTGCATTTTGTATTATGAGCCACTTGATGTTCCACTGGCACCTCAAACTTAACATGCCCAAAACCAAAATTTTCATCTTCCCAAACAAGACTTCCTGACTTACTACCTACTTCTGTTAAAGGCATTATCATTCTCTCATCCTTGGCATCATCTTTGAATCCTATTCTTTTTTTTACTTTTAATATCTCATCCATTGTTAAGTCTTGTTGATTCTACCTCCCTTAATTCACAATATCCCTGGCATCTCTTCTCTCCATATTACCATCTCTATCATCTGCTCCAGTACAAACTACTATTACTTCTCATCTACATTAGCCTCCTAACTGGCTGGTAAGTGTTTGCTGAATGAATGCATGAAATGAAAATGAATGAATGGTATCCCTACTTTAGGTCTCTCACCACCCTAATTCATCTTATACAACAGTCAAATTAATTCCCTAAAGTACAGCTCTAACGTTATTACTCTTCTACTCAAAATAGAGGTTCCTACTTCCAACATAATTAAATAAATTTTACAGTTTTACAGTTAAGGTATTTCACAGTAGGAATTCTATTTACCTTTCCAAGATTACTTCTAATTCCTCTGAAACATTATCTCCTCATTAGAGCAAAACTGGACTACTCACTTCTCCACTCACACTATATGATCTCTCTCATCTTGTCCATGTTATTCCTATACCTGTAACAATCCTACTCATCAATCCAGGCCTATCTCAGACATCACCTCCTCTGTGAAACCTTTCCTGACTCCCCATATTGGTGGTTCTTTCCTTTGAAGCCCTCCAATACTTGAATGGTACTTCTTTTCAATCATTTATGACCTATGTTGTATTATGACAATAAGTAAAACTTGTCTTATCCTTATAATTTGAGAAAAAAATGTGCTTTATTCATATTTGAATACCCTGCAGGGCCAAGAACCATACTTGTATGACAAGTTCTCAGTAAATATTTTTAGGATAGGGTAAAGAATGAGTAAATAAAAGGGAACACACAGGAGACAGAGAAGAAATAAGTGATAAGACCTGGGTTCTAAAACAATGTATTAACCCTTATACATAGAATGATAACAAAATTATAGCCAAATCTCATTTATACTTTTGAACAGACATTTTTTTTACTATATTTCTGATGGAAATCCAAATCTATTTTTATTTTAACACGTATATAGTGTTTTACTATGTGCCAGGTACTGTTCTAAGTCTTTTATATGTTAATTTATTTAATTCTTATGACAACCCTATTTTACCTTATTTTACAAATTGGGAAACCAAGGAACGGAGAGTAAGCAATTTACCCAAGGTTACAAGGTTAGTAAGAGGCAGAGCCCAGGAAGGCTGACTTGAGACTATAACACGTACTATGACTGTATATTGTACCTAAAGATAATAGAATTCACTGACTTTAAAATCTGAATAAATTGAAAGGAGTTCTTCTTGAAAGCCCAGAGTCATTATCATAACTTTGCCTTATTAAAATGCGTTACAGTATAGTGATGAACTGAGGAGGCTGCTAAGATGTAGAGGGTCCCTATACTGAATGTACCAAAATGCCCAGCTTTTTGGCTTTTGTTTTTTTTTAAGTTTTCCTGTTTTATTTTTCCCTTCATGTCACACTGCTGTTTACCACTTATGATTATTAATGTACCTAAAATGTCTTCATCCTCTTTTCAATTTACTAGGAACTGAAAACTAAGCTTACCAGAAATATGTATTAAATAAAAGCCAACGGACTCTGAGGAGCTTCTTTTACAAGTTCCTTATGCTTTGTTACAACCCAAGATCCTGTATCTTACACTGGTTTCAGGAAGAATTCCATTAGGTTGAGGCTGTTATAAGTCTGATACATAGATAAATCAGGCATTATCATATAATTTCTGCTGACTGCATAGGAGAGTTACATAAACGAGGGCCCTAAATGTTGACAGTACTCCCCAAAGTGACTTATATCAGCCTAAGTTTCTTTACCAGAAAATGTCATAGTATTTCCTAGTTATAGCAACAAACAATACATAATTTCTCTTATTCTTACCTTTGCTCCACCCAAAAATCCCAAGGAAATGGCAACCCTAGCTCGTAGATCTGGCCTGTCTCTGGGCCACACATAAGACAGCATTGCTTTTATGATTTTCTGAGTATCAACATCTTTTAACTGTTGAAAGAGAGAACAAAAGCAGTGAGTAACATGTCATTTCAAAAATAAATATAGTTCAATAGTGTAGAATTATCTAAATATTTGAGGAAAATATGAAAACATTACAAACATAACTTTTATTCTGAATCTAAGGTCAATATCTTTTAAACTCAAACTATTTCAATAGTTTTTAAAAGCTACTTATTTCTCTAAATTTCTTACTTTCAGCTATAGCCATCCTCATATTGTCAAAAAGTTACCCATACATTTATTTGAAGTAATCTATACATTTATTTCTTATCTATTAAGCTATCAAAATATTACATAAAATTTAAGAAATATTTCCATATTTCCATCTTTGTGGTCAAAATCTTTACATACGTTTGGCCTCTATCAGTATGGTTATGTAAGATATTTTGGAACCCTATGTCCAACCTCATGACAGAGCACAGTTACAATACAGTGTTTAGGAAAGTATGAGTCTTGGCATTGACTATGTAGAACAGAAGCTGGGTTATCAAAAATTTCAACAAAAACATAACTTTCCAGTCATACTTAATCTGACTTAAATTAAATCTACATTTTTCTTTTTCCCAAGTTCCTGAGGCAACATTCCCATTAAATCTTTCTGTTTTAGTTTCAGCTTTTAGAAACAAAATATTAAGAATGAAACCTACACTTTCCAAAGCCAAAATAAGAATATATACACACATTCCCAAACTACTATATTATTTTAGTTGGTGAAATAATCCCCATTTTAAAAATTGAAGTATCTGGGCTTCCCTGGTGGTGCAGTGGTTGAGAGTCGGCCTGCCAATGCAGGAGACACGGGTTCGAGCCCTGGTCCGGGAAGATCCAAGATGCCACAGAGCAACTAAGCCTGTGTGCCACAACTACTGAGCCTTCACTCTAGAGCCCGCAAGCCACAACTGCTGAAGCCACGTGCCTAGAGCCCATGCTCCGCAACAAGAGAAGCCACAGCAATAAGCCCACGCATCACAACGAAGAGTAGCCTCCTCTCACTGCAACTAGAGAAAAGCCCGCGTGCAGCAACGAAGACCCAGTGCGGCCAAAAATAAATTAAATAAATAAATAAATGTATTTTAAAAATTGAAGTATCTAATCAATTTCTGTAAAAGGTATTAAAAAATAAGAAGAAAGTTAATGCTAATTGTTGGTGAAGGTATATGGAAATAGGTACTCTAATACACTGCTAATGGGAGAGTGCACTGAAATAATCCTTCTGGAAAGCAATTTGATATCTGCCATAAGCTTTTAAAATAATTCTGCCCTTTGTGTTGAGAATTCCACTTCTGGGAACTTAATGCTTTAAATAAATATATGAATATTCTCCAAGTTGAATCAATTTTACTTCCTAAAAATCTCCTGAATTTGTCTACTTCTTTCTGTTTCCACCACAAACGTAATCCAAGCTATCATCTTTCTCACATAAACCACTGCAACAATCTCCTAACTGATCTCCTTGCATCTGCTCTGCTCCTGGTCCAATTAGTTCAGCCTGCAATCAGATATTACTCAGTTTAAAATCCTTCAATGTATATAATATGCATAAAATAGATAATAAGAACCTGTTGGATAAAAAAATAAATAAAATTCAAAAAAAGTAAAAATAAAAATAAAGCATTGGGCTTCCCTGGTGGCGCAGTGGTTCAGAGTCCGCCTGTCAATGCGGGGGACACGGGTTCGTGCCCCGGTCCGGGAAGATCCCACATGCCACGGAGTGGCTTGGCCCGTGAGCCACGGCCACTGAGCCTGCGCGTCCGGAGCCTGTGCTCTGCAGTGGGAAAGGCCACAACAGTGAGAGGCCCGCGTACCGCAAAATAAATAAATAAATAAATAAAGCATTGCTAATATATATATATATATATATATATATATACATATGGCCCTGAATATAAAAAGATACTCAACTTTACTCATAAAAATAAAAAATGCAAATTAAAACGACTCTGATATATTTTTTATCCAATCAGATTAGCAAAGATAATACTTTGTTATGGTGAAACTGTTAAGAGATGGGCACTCCCAAATATTTGTTTTTATATTCAAAGATCATCTCTGGAAAGATACCAAAGAAACTGGTAATAATGTTTGCCTCTGGGAAGGGGAACAGGGTAGGGGGAAGATTTTTTTTTAAATTCTGTATCCTTTTGTTCCTTTTGAATTTTGAACCATGTGAGTGTGTTACCTTTTAAAAAATTAATACAATTTTAATTAATAAAAATATAAATTGAAGTAAACAAACAAACAAACAGAAAAACCCTTCAATGGCATCCTATCACTCTTAGGATAAAGATCAAAGTCCATAGCATGGCTTATGAGGCTCTGCTTGCCCTGGCCCCTAGCTTCCTCTCTAGTCATGTCTTACACTACTGCTTTCAGTGTTCATGCCACACTACCTTTCTTTCAGCTCCTCAAATAGACTATAATCCCTCCTGCCACAAGGCCTTTGCACAATACCTTTCACTTTGTCTGGAATAATCTCTCTCTCTGAAACACCAACCTGCCCTCAACTTCTTCCAATTAGTTAACTGCCAGCTCAAGCAGCACTTCCTCAATGAGGTCTTCCCTAAACCCAGTCAGGATCCTTGGCTATATTCTATCACAGAACAGTATTCCTTTTCTTTCAGAGAATCCATTTCAGTTATAAACTACATATTCAACAATGTGATTATCTGATTAACAACTGCTCTCCTGCTAGAATTTAAGTTCCACATGAGTAGTAACTTTGTGTTTTGTGCTCACTGTTGTAACCCAATACCAAACACAATGGCTGACACACAGTAAAGGTACTCAACGAATAACGAATATTTATTGAATAAAGGGATGAAAAATTTAGCCATAAGGATGTTTATTCCCACGCTGTTTTAATAGGGGAAAAATTGGGTTTAGGCTAAATGATCAACAGTGGAGAATCATGTAAACAAGTTACAGCGAATGCATACAGCAAAATATAGCCATTCAGAAATATATGCAGTGACACAGAAACATGTTAAGTGAAAAAAGCAGAGTACAAAACATATTTTGTAGAAAAAAAAGTTATGTGTGTATGAGTTTACACATGCATACAAATGGATCTGGAAAGCAATACCCCCAAAGTGTTAACATCAGTAGCTGTGAATAGATGGAATCATTGATGATTTTTTATATTCTTTTTGCTTTCTTGTTTTCTGTAGTTCACATATAATAAGAAGAAAATTTAATTTATTTTGGGGGGAAAAGTTAGACAATTTCAAGTAGATTTGCACAGCAAAGAATGGGGGGAAACTGTCAACATATAAGTAACCCAGGACAACACATTATATTATACAGGGTAGCTTTTATATTATAGTTATTCCATCCAAGGCTCAGTAAACTATTTTCTAGTCTCTTTTATTCAGTTTATTGAGTCAACAGTAACAGAAATAAAACTGTTCATATTGTACTGAAAACAGGACTACCTTCTTGAGCTGCTTTAAATACACTGGATTGCAAAAACATGAAATGCTGAAAGTACAGCTCTTAATGCTTTATTTTATACACACATACACTCACACATATGAGCTCTCATAACTGGTAGGGTATCTTTAAAAAGGGAATAAAGCTGTAATTTTAAAATTCACTTTTCCAATTGAACTAATACTAAACAAATATAATTTGATATAACACAAACTGCGACATTTCAACTACTTCCCCACTTCACAAGTTTCGTCTGTCTTATTTTTCTTGATGGAATAATAGCAAAAAGGCCCTGTTTCCACATATCTTTAGAAACACTCTCTCTTGTCAAAAACCTTCTACAACACACCCCAATATTTCTTCAATAAGGACACAGAGAAGTTATGGCTAAGAGCAAGAAAATTATTCTAGTTGGCTTAATAGTGCATAAAATGTCACCACCTCATTTAACAAAATGGGTTCTAAAGTTGTGTAATCATGCATTATGAGTCCATTAGTCTGTAAAGTACATGTCTTTCAGTTATAGTTTAGATAAACTACAAAGTTTGAAAAACAACGTCTTTTTTAAAGAGCAGGCCAAATCAAGAGGCATTTCAGAGGCTGAGGCACATTTTTAAAGTATTTTAAACCAACTTATTCCTGCTGCACAAGAGTAAAGTAAAATTGAAGGCCTCAATACAGATCCTCAAAGATAATATACCCCCTTTCAAAATCACCACAGTTAATTCATACTGGACACCCAATGGTAATCCTGAAAGACAAAAGACTTATCTAAAGCTGAAAAGAGACCAGTCGCAGCTTGAGACTGAATCAGATATCATCTTCACATCAACTCATCTTTCCATTTCAGGCTAAGCAATACAAATAGCATATACACCATTTTAAGATCACATTCGTAAAGAAAAGGTGAGAAATGTAGGAAATGATCAAGGAGGATGACAAGAAATTGAATTATTTGAAAACACACTATGTAAGGAGTAATTATATTATAGTATAGGGGGAAAAAAACCCAATGATTTAAGAAAAGAAAGTCCTTTCTCAAGGGTCAAAATTCCTGAAGTAATCAACAGTTGATATCATAGTAGTTTTTCTTTAAGCCTTGCTTACACATAAACAGAAAATATGAAATTTTATGAAATTCTTTAACTTTTATAATTTTCACAGTACACAGAATTTAGAAGTTGTTTTAAAAACATAACTGTGATTACTACATCATGATAACAAAAGTTCTCTAAAATGAACACTACAGAAATATTAAAAAGCCTGTAAAAGTAGGAGTCAATCTACTTTCCTCCTCTGCTATCATATACAATGTGGCCTTCTTGCTGTAGCTAGATAGCCTCAAGTTCAAACCATGAAACTGATATTTTAAGCCCCATTACACTGTAAAACTACTACTACGTTAGTATGAGGAATAAAAGTTTTTAGAAAGGTCTCAACTATATACTGGAATTAGCTAGCCATAATAAAGGAAAGCAATTAGATTCAGAATAAAAACACAAGAGTAACAAAAGAAGGAATTCAAATTGGCTCACTAAGATCTCTGAATGATAACAAAACTGTACTGAATTTTTTTTTCCCCTAGAAATGAGTTTGGAAGAAAAGGTTTGGAGACATCAGAGAGCTGTCATAGAAGAGATGAAAGTAAGTGAAAACAAGCTGGACAAAAAGAAAACAGCAGGTACCAGAGAAGAAACTTGATTGATACTAGAAACAATGCCCAATAAATATTTATTCAATTAATGAATTAACTATTCTTAAACACATGAGGACAAGTTCCAGGAGGAACACCTAAATGCTTGATTTATTAAGTCATCACAACTTTACACGGATTTTTAAATATTTATTTATTTGGTATTAATATATAGCTTAATAAGCTTTATGAGGCTGGGCAGGTAAGAAAAAAATAATGAAAGGAATATCTACTTGTACACAGGGAACTGAAACAGCACAGTAGGCCTAAAACAAACACGAAAGTAACACTGGAAGTACCTGACCCAATAGTGTATAACTGGAAAGCCACAAACTGTACTGCTTATATGCAGCACTGCTCAGTTCAACAGCATGACCTGAGGGAAAGATGCAGTTGCTCATAGTCATAAGTACTCTAAGTGAATACCTATAGCTAACAACCATGTGGACAGGGCACAAAAAGGACAAGTAAAAAATTAAAACATACCTGGAGCAGCTCACCTGGTAGAATTCTCAGATATTAAAGATAACTGTATATTGATAAACTGAATACATTTTGCTTCTCAAGTCAGTGATTTCATATTTCTCACCAGAAAAGGCTGTTTAGCACTGGCTATTTAGCACTAAAGCAAGAACAATTTTTTCTACCAAAAATCCACTCATTTCAAGGGAGTGGAGCCCACTGGGCTTCGATAGGAAAATGAAAGTGTAAGAAAAAAAAGATTTTTGATAAAGGTAGCAGAATCACCTTTTCTTGCAAGGTGAATTTATATAAGAATTCTGGTTTTAGAGACATTCTAAATTTCACTAGCAAGAAATGTTCTAACTCACAAAATCAAGGGATTGGTTTAGAAGGAAACTACTTGGGGGCAAAACTTATGGAGATGAAGAAAAAAAATATACCAAAAAATTTTGGATGCTATTTGTTTTGTATAAATGTGGGCTATAGGCTGAATGTTTTCTCTCTAAAGAACTAATTTAGCAGAGACTTTGGAAATGCCCACAATTTCAAGGATACTCAAACCATCCAAAAACTGTCTCTTCAATCCAAGCTAAAGATAACTAACTGCAATTAAAGGAATAATTTTAACCACTACTTCAATACTGTTAGGGATAACAGTGGCTTGATAAAAGCTAGGTCAAAAGATAAGAAATTTGAGTAGATATCTAATGGAAAAATCTAGAAAGTAAGTGAAAGACTTTTCCCACATTATTGGGGATATAAGCATAATGAGTTTATGGGTGGGAAAGGAAAGATATATTAATTGTCAGGAAAAGCTTTGCAATTATTGTTGCTTTTTCTATACCTCGAAGTTTGTTTTCTAAGCTCTGTTGGTCTGAAACTGCAATGAAAAGCTTACCTGGCAGTGAAAAGGCCCTAGGAGAAAATGGCTTATTCTATATATAAGATGGATTTGAACCCAACAGTCAATTTAATAATTTATAATTAAAAAAACTACCAAGTTGACTGATATTCACATTGGCCACTCAGTGAATTCTCTATCTCAAAGGGAAGTCAATTTGAGAAATCAAATAAAGATCATAAGGCTGCTTGATGATGGATGTAATCAGAGCTGAAAAATGGCCTCTCCATGTCATACAGGTATTCTTGTCCACTGGTCTGTGTGTCCACTCATTTTAACAAGCCTGGAGGCTTATTATTCCATTTTCTCTCCAATCCTCCATTTTTTAATACTCTAAGTTGCTGTTTCACTTCTTTGATTATATCAATATCTATATCAAAGCCTCTGATTGCTCTAGTAAATGCTAATCTCTCTTTCAATACTACTAGCTTCTGGCAATATCTAATCAATGAGGATATGTTTCTAACATTAAAAAAAGAGTATGTCAAGCAAAGTCTAGGAAGCAGTCCTTATATTAAGCTCTGCATTATTCGTGTTTTTATTATGAGCACAGGATTATCTAAATTTACTAACAGATGCTTCTCCCAAGGAGGCACATAATAAAGTTTAAATGCAGGAGCAAAGTTCCAAAATCCTTAAAAAATCTGAAGATTCTGTTATAAAACAAGTAAGACTTTATTTTAATTCATCTATTTTAACAACAGGAGCTTCCAAATATTGAAACTGCCACTCTTTTTCCACAACCCCTTTACTATAGCCACACTGGATAAACAAATGATTTAAATACCTTCTGAGTAGCATTATTAATGCTTAAGAACATACAAGTAGAAATGCATAGAAAGTAAAGTGGTAAAAGTTTCAGTTGGTTATAAGGTAAAATCTATAACTTGTCAGAGTGATAAAATTTCTACATGGTAGTTTAGATATTCTGTCATCTAAACTGTTAAGTTTCTGAACAGCAGGGACTGTGTCTTGCTCATTACTGTATCTCCAGTTACTTAACATAGAGTTATGCACAACGCAGGTATTCAATAATACATACTTTTAAAATGAATGGTAAGCTGTGACAAAGCGAAAGAGAGGCATGGACATATATACACTACCAAACGTAAGGTAGATAGATAGTGGGAAGCAGCCACAGAGCACAGGGAGATCAGCTCGGTGCTTTGTGACCGCCTGGAGGGGTGGGATGGGGAGGGTGGGAGGGAGGGAGATGCATGAGGGAAGGGATGTGGGAACAGATGTATATGTATGACTGATTCACTTTGTTATAAAGCAGAAACTAATAAAAAAAATAAAATAAAATAAAAATAAAATAAAAATAAAATAAAATGAATGGACAAGAGCAGAGTATAGGACTTAATCTCACATTACAGTAATAGCAGCTAATATTTACTGCTTACTGTGTGACAGGCACTATTCAAGAGCTTTGCATGGTGTGAAGAGTTAACTCATTCAAATCCCCTTTGCTATGATTATCAGCCCCATTTTAAAGATGAAGAAACTGATACATACAGAGATTAAGTATCTTGCTCATGGTCATTCCAGTAGGAAACGATGGAGCCAAGATTCAAATCTAGACAGTCTGGCTCCAGAGCTCAGGCTTTTAACTTCAACTCCATATTGCCTCTTTTCTGGTGTAGCCTTCATGCTCTATTATTCTATGATTCTTTTTAGCTAATGAGGCTAAAGTAACACAAAGATGGCAGGGAACAAACGATAAAGAAGAGATCAAATATAAAGATTTACAATGATTTTTGCTTTGTTTTTATTTTACTGGAGAATAAAGAATCTAACTTGAAGTTTATATTGCTTGAGTCTAAGACTGCTTTTCCTGTATTAGTCAACATATTTTTGGTCTGTTTAGAGCATTACTTACAAACTATCCTTAAGAGGCCTTCGTGACAATCCTGAAAGCTGACAAATATCATGCTAACGATATGATATCATGCCATATCCATATATCCATAATATATGGATAAACAAATTTCAGTATTTGTATTAATTTTTTAAAATTCTATTTTATAATACTTTGTTGTTTCTAAAGACAACCAGGACAAATGTTAATATGTAAAAATGGGATAGAAACATGAATGTGATGTGTTTTGAGTTCTGTGAAAGAAGCTACATGGGGGATTAAAGAAACAGGGAGAAAAGCCCTGGAAAGGTTTTCTTACCAATCACCTCGCACCAATAAAATAAAATTTATTTATCTCTCTACAATTTAGAGAGCACTTTTACATAAAATTTGTTCACTTGCCAATAAACCTGAAAATATCATTTCTACTTAGAGATACCATGCATATACTGGTTGGGTGAAGTTAGAGGAAGAAAATAAAGGCAAGCTTAGAGAAAGAGGGCCAGATGGAGAATTGTATAACAGTATTCCAATGACAGTTTCACTCACTTAGAAAAAGTGTAGTGCAATTAAATCTTTTGATTTCAGTGGCCCTACTGTTTAGCTTGTCTGTATAATGACAATCATAAAGAATATGGATAATTAAATAAATGGATCAGGTAAATGGAGGATTTACCATGAAGCTAGGGGACATTCTAGAATCTCTTTAAACCAAGAGTATAGAAGGGAAAACATTAACCTTAACACACATACACATTACTTGTAAGAGCTAAATGTAATTTATCTATATATAATGCTAGATTATATAACAAATAACTGCAACCAATGCTATTTAAAATAAAGAACTAAAATATTTAGGTTGGTAACTAACTCTTCTTCTTTTTTAGTCAATCACAATATTTTTTGTCTTAAGCTTGAGAAAATCTCATCTATATAACCATTGTCAATTCATATGGTTTTATATTAGAAAACCTGCAGTTACATGAGTCAATCAAAATATTCTGTAATATAACAATCTTTAATTTATCTATCTTCCAATCAGCTATAAGAATTTCCAGGTACTTGTTATTGTCTCTTACCCCTTCTTTCGGGTCTGTGTGGAGTCCTCCTCCTGCATGACCATGCCAACATGTTCTCTTTTCTATCAGTGGCCATACCTGAAGAACCTAGTTGAAGATGATACCAAGCCATCCATTAGCTATTAAAGAATTTCAGATCTTTAAAAATCTGATCTAATGGATGTCCCCCCCAACAAATTCAGAGGCATACCTTTGAGCCTAGCATAGCTAAGTAAAACACCTTCATAATAAACTTACAGATACATTTATACAAAGAATATTGAGATATAACAAATTACTCATACAGAAGTTACTTTCTCTAAATAGTTTTTAAAATTAATGTTTAAAAGATTTAACTTGTAATATACTTCTATTTGACTTATACCAGCTTTCTTACCATCATTTGCTACTAAGGTACTGTGTAGGCCATAACTCTAACATTGGCAAGTATATAATACAGTTAATTAATTCTATCCCACTTGTTTTCCACGTGTATAACATTTTTGCTTTACAATTTAATATAGTTCTTACATAACTGATTCTTTTTCTTATTATTCTGGCTTACAAATATATATATTTAGAAACAAAGTACAATTTACTTCTTCACAGTCTATCTTATGCTAGAGTAATCTGCATACATGTTTTGTCCTTACTACTATATGGTAAATTCTTAAGATTAGGGACAGTCTCTTTTAGCCTTGTATCTCCCATGGCCCATACCACAGTGTCTTGTACATGGGCTTGTTGAATTAGCTTATAAAACAAAGCTATCTATAAATTTTCCAACTAGTCTTGAAAATATGCAAATATCTTGCCTATTATAATTTTTTAAAAGGCCCTAGATTACTGCTCAGGTTAGAAAAATATAAAAAGTAAATCATTTGAGAAAATATAATAGTTGAAAAGATAGTAAAGATTAGGCTTAAAATTTAGGCTTGCTAATTTTAAAGTGTTTCCTCAAAAATTACTTAACTACATGGACATAATAATGCTTCTTCAGTAGCCGTAATAATCAATAATTAATGAACAAGGGCATAGTTTTTTACAAACACAAACGTGTATCAATACTGAATCCTAAGAGTTATCAGCTCTGGACCAAGCTATGAAAATGGAATTACAGAAAGCAAAAGTGCCTTCTTGTTCTCACCAGTTGAGACCCAAAAAAGTAATTGCCATAAATGGGTTACTGATCTTTGGATCAACAATCTTAAAGCATGTTGAAAGGGAAAACATCAAAAGGTAATACTTAGTGTGACAATGTCACTTTGTGACATTTTTTCCCTCTAAAAGACTGAGCAATGTTACATCAAGGGGTCTAGTAAATAACACACAAGATAATGAGGTCTTCAACACAGCAAAAGATTAAAATATAAATATACAGTGGTGTTATAAACAATGAGAAGATGGAGCACCTTAACTTAAAACTTTAATTAAATAATGGAAAATCTAATTCATTTCTACAGCTTCTGCATAAATTAGAACAATGCTTTGTACCTTAATGGCAAATAACTGTTAATCAAAAAGAAAAAATAAAGGAAGTACTCAGGACTTAGACTGTCTTCTAATTTTCTAGTCTTTCTATCTTGGAGATTTATTTGTCTCATTTTAAAGCACTGAGAATTTTTAAAGGCGTCTTTCACTTACATTAGCAATGAAAAATAACCCTCATCAACATGTAAACTCACATGACTTTACCCCACAGGCTCTAATAAACTTACGGTCCCTTGATATTCTGATATTTGAACATCTTCTAAGGTAAAGAAACTTTAATCACTTGAAAAATGTACAGCATTCCATATATCACATACAAATTACCAGGATAAATTTAAGCGTCAACAAGCTGCCATTACATTTATAAAAGCTTTCTAAAAACATTACTCTAGTTGGCATTGATCTCAAGAGATTCAGACAGATTTCTTCAGGAGTAGAAAAATATCAAGATTTCTTTCTCCATTTCCAGTAGCAAAAACATATCTTCTTATTCATCTTGCCAGTACTTAGAAAAAAAATAAAAAGGGAAATTATTTGGAAAATATAAAATATGTAGTATAAATTGGAAAATGCTCTAAGGGCTTACACCTTTTTCCTAGCTGTATGTAGAAGTGTCTGCTTCATCTTACCCTTGTAGCGTCTAATAACTGTCTTGAATTGCCTTTTCCTAGTCTCTGCCATGTGGTTTGTCTTAATGACTCTGAGACCTGCAGAAGAGAAAAAAAAATGAGGGAAGAAGTTTCAGAGTGGACAGTTAATGTTCATAGATTTCTTTTATTGTCCATAAACATATATAAAAGTAAAACCATAGCCAATATTAGAAAGATGGTTATGTTTCTAATACATACCTGAAAAGGTAAAAAATAAAATGTGTGGTCCAGATATAAAGTAAATTATATTACCCATTAAAAGTGTCAAATTGTACTTTCTTTTTGCCCTCTTTCTCTATAGGTTTCTCTTTGTTTCTGAAAGCCTCCGATGAAGTCTTTAACCCCATTTCTTTCTTAAATGGCTTTATGCTCTTTCCAAACACTCTTCTCTTTACTGTATTTTATTATGTTCTACCTTGTGTGTGCTCCCTCTTTAGTCTTAATGTGAATGCTAAATTTAGACACTGGTCACAAGATCACTTTCGCCAAGGTTTGTAACCAGGTGATGGATTCTTGGGCCAATTTTTTGCCTTGATAATATTCCAGAAGTAGAGTTGAAAGAAAGCAGAATAAAAAATAGACATCTGTAGAATGGACACACATCCTTCTAAAATGCACCATCAATTTAGTGAAGAAAAATTTGCTTCTTAGGTCAAGAATCTCTCAAAAGGCAGGTAGTACTTAGGTTTTCCCTAAGCTATACATGAGTTGTACAAATGGATTAATGTCATTATATAAAAGTCAATGTTGCATACTGCAAAAGAGCAAAAATTAAATCAACCAAAAAACAACCTCCATACACACAAAAAAGCTAACCAAATTACTGAGAAAATTAGCTCAGTTGCTTTCTAGAATGTAATGAATGGTAGCAGTTTCTGTTTACGTATACTTGTAAATACATAAGGCATTCCCTCAATTATAAAAATTTCAAAAATACTAATAGCTATTTGCACACTGTCTTGCCAAACCCAAGCTCCTACAACATGCCATGTATCCTCAAACCTCTATAAGCCTTCTACTGTCAATGATACCTTTCTGGTGCTTAACTCAATTGTTTTCCTCACTGCCTTTCACCCTACTCAGACCTCATACAAGCTTTACTCCCTCATTTTCCTATTTTTCATAAGCCCCCAGTTCAAGTAACTATTTCAAGCAAGATCTCGCATATGTCTGCACATGCATATGCAATTTAATCTTCTTTGCCTTTCAAAATTTACCCAGTTATCTCACAATGACTATCCACCTGGCTTTATTCTCTCTCGAAACGTTGCCTATATATGGCCAATAGGTAAAAGATAAATGTTGGTGACACACTTAAATTAACAGCATAAACATACTTTCTAAAATGATATTGGTCAAAATAAAGATAATTTATCAAAAAATCTAAGCACTTGAAAGTACTCATAAAACCCCTTCAAAATTTCTAGCTATCTCTTTATCCTTCTCTAATCAAACCATGTTTCCATTATGCATCAGGATTCAAGATAAATAATTTTTAAATGTTCACACTCAAACTGAACTTCTATTACTAAGATAGCATGGTAAAATTATGAACTATATCAGGCATATAAAAAGTTCAGAAAACAATATAATGAACACAGTATGTATTCGCTACCCCACCTAAGAAATAACAGATAAAAAGAAAGCCCCTGACATGCTCCTCTACAATGCAATCTCCTTCCTGTTCCCCAGAGAAAATCAGCATTGATCATTTAAAACATCTTTCATTGCAAAAGCAAAAACAAAAACAACAGTCACATAATGTGTTAACTCCTTTTGAGGGCTAGTCCCACCACTAATTAAAATATTGTTTCTATGGAGAAAAATGTTCTGACTTCTAAACAACAGACTTACAAACACTTCTGAAACACAATATATTTGTAAGTTAGGGATTAACTCTACTTTTAAAACTCTGAAGGAAGGGGTTTATAGCAAAAACAACAACAACAACAAAAAACTTAAATGGAAGAGGGCAACAAGGGAAAACAAGATGATTAATTCTTTGAAACTTGATTTTAAAATTAGAGGGTTGGCCTAGATGCTCTCTAAGGTCCCTTTCAACTCTAAAATTCTGTGATTTTTATGGAATAAAATGAAAATGCTGCAGTTATTAATTGGATTTTAAAAATCTTAACTGAGAAGCTTGTGTTTATTTCTTCAATAAATCTAGCCTCTGAATTTATTTATAACACCATCCTTCCAAAGACACACACAGAAATAAAACATATTACTGAAAATAACAGACATGACTACTGTTCAGATACCATACAAATGCAGTATTCTGAAAATGACAATCTGCCAGTCCATTTGAAGAGGCATGTAAGTTAAAACACTGGAGAGTCATGTTTATTTTACCTAAAAAAGAAGAAATTCTGGAAGAACCTAAAAGTCATCTGTGGCATCCAAGCATAATAATGTATGCTCTTATCTAGAACAGAACTATCTGTCCACTAATTAATAAAAATATTAATCCTCGACAGACAATTGCATAGGCACAATATCTTGCTTTGTGTAAACATTCAATTACTATTTACAAAAATTTTATCAGCACTAAAACCATCAATCTAGCAGACAGAACTACCTCCACGTAAATGAGACTAAGATTCAAGCATCAGAGGCTAATAAAATAAAAACCTATTCCATTACAATTGTATTTTTCCTTTAAGGTAAAAATTCAATTTTACTAAAAATAATCCTATTAAATAACTCTTTAGTGATTACTAAATATGATTGCATCCTTTTTTAGAACAGTTAGCTTTCATAATACAAGTTATGTTCAGTGTTTATGACACTTGAAGAATTACCTAATAATAAACAGAGATTAAAGAGCAATTTATAAATTGTCAACCCATCAGGGATTTTGCAGTCAATTATATATTCTGCATTCCTGAGGCTTTGGAAACAGAACTAAGTTTACAATTATCTATCCATGATGCATGTAATGCTTAACAGTATCAAACAAGTCATGCATGAATATTGTTATCATCTGATCATTATAAACCTAAAACATTTAAAATTAAGCTCTTGATACATTTTTATTATATATATATATATATATATATATATATATATATATATATATATATATATATATATTTTTTTTTTTTTTGCGGTACGCGGGCCTCTAACTGTTGTGGCCTCCCCCGTTGCGGAGCACAGGCTCCGGACGCACAGGCTCAGCGGCCATGGCTCACAGACCTAGCCGCTCCGCGGCATGTGGGATCCTCCCAGACCGGGGCACGAACCCGCGACCCCTGCATCAGCAGGCGGACTCTCAACCACTGCGCCACCAGGGAAGCCTCCGCTTGATACATTTTTAAAGATAAACTTATAATTTAAAATTACATTTAACTTACTTTAAAAGTTTAAAAGTCTGAAATAAATGTTATTTAAACTTGGTTTTCTTCCCAACTTCTTAGAAACTAGCTGTGGGGGGGAGGGGTATGGAGAAAAGGAGAGGAAGTAAGGGGTGAGGTGGGTGGGGGACCTGAGGGGTAAGAGGGGGAGAGGGAGAGGAGAGAAAACGTTAGACTGACTTCTTAGGTTTTGAAATTATATTTCTCAACTGTAAGTTGAAGGATAAAAGGATTTCTTTAATTGTGTTAGATATTCAATAAATGTGTGTTGAATGAATGAATAAATGAATAAATAGCTTAAGGATGTTGGGCAGCTCGCATCACCTAAGTATTCATTCATTAAACAACAAAACCATCAGGTTGAACTACATTGCTACAAAATTTGATGCCTCCAGAACAGGGAATGGCAATTTTTTTTTTCTCTAAAGGGCCAGAAAGCAAATAATTTAGAGTTTGCAGGCATATAATCTGTGTCACAACTACTCAACTCTGTCACTGTGGCACAAAAACAGCCACAGCTGTTTTTGTGCCACACAAATGAATGAGTGTGGCTGTGCTCAAAGAGAACTTTATTTACAGGGCTTCCCTGGTGGCGCAGTGGTTGAGAGTCTGCCTGCTGATGCAGGGGACACGGGTTCGTGCCCCAGTCCGAGAAGATCCCACATGCCGCGGAGCGGCTAGGCCCATGAGCCATGGCCGCTGAGCCTGCACGTCGGGAGCCTGTGCTCCGCAACGGGAGAGGCCACAACAGTGAGAGGCCTGCGTACCGCAAAACAAACAAACAAACCAAAAAAACCCTTTATTTACAGACACTAAAATTTGAATTTCATATTGTCATCTGTCACAAAAAAAAATTCTTCTTTTGATTGTTTTCCCAACCATTAACAAATGTAAAAAAATTCTTAGCACAGAGGCCTTGCAAACATAGGTGGCATACTGAATTTGGCTCAATGGCCACAGACTGCTGATTCCTGCTCTAGATGATTTCTAAAATTCCCTACAGCCACCTCCTGCTCTGGATGATTTCTAAAATCCCTGCAGCCTCTAAGGATTCAGAGAACGCCATAGCAAAACAAAACACCTCCACAAAAAAATCACCACCGTCACCATCACAGAAAATCAACTCATGAACAAAAATTATCCACAGAATTCCCCCCCTCCTCAACCAGTTTTCCTTTAATCTACCAAATTTTTACATCTCTGAGGGCATAACACCAGCAGCAAGGCCTATTTAGCAGTTTGTGCAAAAACTCTTCATAATTTTTATGTTTGTTTAGGCAACTTCTGTGAAGAAAGTTTAGACCTTGTTCCCCATTCATATAAGAAACTCATTTATCATCACATTTTTTGTCATCATGAAACCTGTGCTCTGCTTCATATGTTTCATCTAAGTGGTGTGAAATTCCATGCTGTTTGATAATAAAGTAACAAAGAATTACAAGGCATTTGCCAAATTCAGGGCAATAAAAACTAATGACAATGTTAAAAAGTATTAAAAAAGAAAGGAGGGCCTCCCTGGTGGCGCAGTGGTTGAGAGTCCGCCTGCCGATGCAGGGGATACGGGTTCGTGCCCCGGTCTGGGAGGATCCCATATGCCGCGGAGCGGCTGGGCCCGTGAGCCATGGCCTCTGGGCCTGTGCGTCCGGAGCCTGTGCTCCGCAAAGGGAGAGGCCACAACAGTGAGAGGCCCGCATACCGCAAAAAAAAGAAAAAAAAAAAAAAAGAAAGGAGGTGGATGGACATAGAGTCTGTCATACAGAGTGAAGTAAGTCAGAAAGAAAGACAAATACCGTATGCTAACACATATATATGGAATTTAAGAAAAAAACATGTCATGAAGAACCTAGGGGTGGGACGAGAATAAAGACACAGACCTACTGGAGAGTGGACTTGGAGATATGGGGAGGGGGAGGGAGAGGCTGTGACAGAGTGAGAGTGGCATGGACATATATACACTACCAAATGTAAAACAGACAGCTAGTGGGAAGCAGCCGCATAGCACAGGGAGATCAGCTCGGTGCTTTGTGACCACTTATATTTCTGATTTTTTTAAACAACTTTAATGGAGTATAATTGCTTCACAACAGTGTATTAGTTTCTGCTTTATAACAAAGTGAATCAGTTATACATATGCACCTGTTCCCATATCCCTTCCCTCTTGCGTCTCCCTCCCTCCCACCCTCCCTATCCCACCCCTCCAGGCGGTCACAAAGCACCGAGCTGATCTCCCTGTGCTATGCGGCTGCTTCCCACTAGCTATCTACCTTACGTTTGGTAGTGTATATATGTCCATGCCTCTCTCTCGCTTTGTCACAGCTTACCCTTCCCCCTCCCCATATCCTCAAGTCCATTCTCTAGTAGGTCTGTGTCTTTATTCCTGTCTTACCCCTAGGTTCTTCATGACATTTTTTTTCTTAAATTCTATATATATATGTTAGCATACGGTATTTGTCTTTCTCTTTCTGACTTACTTCACTCTGTATGACAGTCTCTAGGTCTATCCACCTCATTACAAATATCTCAATCTTGTTTATTTTTATGGCTGAGTAATATTCCATTGTATATATGTGCCACAAACCCTCAGAATGGGAGAAAATATTTGCAAATGAAGCAACTGACAAAGGATTAATCTCCAAAATTTATAAGCAGCTCATGCAGCTCAATAGCAAAAAAACAAACAACCCAATCCAAAAATGGGCAGAAGACCTAAACAGACATTTCTCCAAAGAAGATATACAGACTGCCAACAAACACATGAAAGAATGCTCAACATCATTAATCATTAGAGAAATGCAAATCAAAACTACAATGAGATATCATCTCACACCAGTCAGAATGGCCATCATCAAAAAGTCTAGAAACAGTAAATGCTGGAGAGGGTGTGGAGAAAAGGGAACACTCTTGCACTGCTGGTGGGAATGTGAATTGGTACAGCCACTATGGAGAACAGTATGGAGCTTCCTTAAAAAACTACAAATAGAACTACCTTATGACCCAGCAATCCCACTACTGGGCATATACCCTGAGAAAACCATAATTCAAAAAGAGTCATGTACCAAAATGTTCATTGTAGCTCTATTTACAATAGCCCGGAGATGTGACCACTTAGAGGGGTGGGATAGGGAGGGTGGGAGGGACAGAGATGCAAGAGGGAAGACATATGGGAACGTATGTATAATTGATTCACTTTGTTATAAAGCGGAAACTAACACACCATTGTAAAGCAATTATACTCCAATAAAAATGTAAAAAAAAAAAAACAAAAGAAAGAAAAACAACAACAAAAACCTTCAGAGGGCTTCCCTGGTGGCGCAGTGGTTGAGAGTCCACCTGCTGATGCAGGGGACACAGGTTCATGCCCCGGTCTGGGAAGATCCCACATGCCGCGGAGCGGCTGGACCCGTGAGCCATAGCCGCTGAGCCTGCGCGTCCGGAGCCTGTGCTCTGCAACGGGAGAGGCCACAACAGTGAGAGGCCCACGTACAGCAAAAAAAAAAAAAAAAAAAAAAAAAATCTTTCAGAACCATTTCATTTTAAATCATGATATTAGGGGGGAAATGCATAAAGAGAACCTTATCACACTAAGAGTAATTCACCAAGGGCATATTTTAGACACATTTAATAGTGAATTATTTCACTGGGCTCGTTTATTAGAACTTTACGAAATTGGTATGAATCTCTCAGTGCTTCTAAGATTCCTAGCCCTATTGTGTTTGTGCACAGAATGGAGACATTACCATACATTTCACACTGCAGCTGGAATGCTGAGATAATGTGAAAGAAGTTGAGAAAGTGGAATTGGACCTATTTTTTTTTTTGCTACTTTACAGTTTCAACTTTCAGTCTTTATGTTTACTAATATGGACGTAGAAGAAAACTCTCAAGCACATTTCCTAACTTTAAGTTCCATAGCTGGACCATTTGAATCAGTAGCAGACCTGCCACTTTGTTTAGTTATACTTTTCTGTAAATGCTCTCATTTATGTTTGTTGCCTTTTACAGATGTATCAGATTGCCACTGATGACCAAATTACCTGGAAAATTACCCTAAACTCGTACAAGATAGGATTTTCATTTACTTGGGTCATTCTGCAAGGCTCACCTATGCAGGTCATATTCAAAATACTTTAGCTTTCTTTATATGCACTCCAACAAAATCTAGTAACAGGCAGTCCTTTGGTAGGAAATGTGTGACATAATATTTGCTTATTAACACAGGTACATACTGAAAGTACTAATATAAACATAAACTCAACTCCAGGGCTTACAAATGATACCTAATGAGTTCCTGCTGAGCACTAGATGGAAAAGGTATTTTGAAGAAGGTATTTGGTTTTGTGCATTTTAAATTCCTTTTGGCTTATCCATAGTCTCTTTCTAGCATGCTATAAGTTAATTTCTGCTGCAGAGGTAGGTAAACACGCACATTTCAGGCTGATAGCAATGTGCCACTCCCCTCAACATGGGTAACTCCTCTTTATCTCTTTGCTACCCCCTTTTGCTCTCTTCTTATGTGTTCGTAGATTTCTCTTTCTCTTCTGCCTTTTTTTTTTGTTAGTTTAGTACTGCTAATGGCACTCAAACCTGAGAAGGCTGCTAACCTCTACTCCATTATCTCCTCATGGTCTTATTGAACAGAGACAAGATATAGAACACAAATGTGTATTTCTGGTAACACAATTATTGTCCAAAACAATTGACTTAGTTTCTCAAATGAAAACAAAAGGAAACTTTTCAAAAGATATTGCGCCCCTTCAAAAATATATACACAAAAATGTCTTAATTTTGCTGCCTCTCATTTATCTATTTGAGCCCTGAAAACCTGTCAAGCGTTTTTTCTAAAAATATCCACTCTTCTTTTCAATTGCACTTTGAAAATTCATAAGGTGACCATAATTCATACAATGACTAGAACAGTTGTTTTCAAATAATCCTGGGAAGAAACTTGACAGCTCTCTTAGAAGTATTTTATGAGCAGTATATTTTTTCTAAATGCCTTCAAGAGAAGCACCTAGAGCCTTAAAGTCACGCTAAGAATGTTTCAAGAGTAAACAAACCTTGCTCTAAATTGCCATATCAACCTTCTCAAATTGGATACACTGTTGAAATATAAAAAGGTTTTTAACTTACATAGTGCACACAACAAAAAAATTAAATAAGTGTTCCTCACGTTTTAGGAGTTTATAGTCCAAAGCTAACAGATGCAGGCATAAATATCACAGCAAGGCAAATGCAAAGGTAAGATATAGCTTAACGGCCTTCCTACCATCATCCACCCAAAAATACCATTCAATTTTAGTTCATCTCTGGAGATGCTTAGCCCAGAACAGAATAGCAGATTCACTGAAGGCCAGGGTAGTTTAGTATCAATATTTTATCCACTTTTCATATTTTAATTTGGATCTTAGTTTGCTAAGGTATTTTTGCATTATGATGCAACATGGATTAGAAGCAGCTATACTATAATCATTTTTAGTAAGAACCACAGCAGTTACCGTTCACTAAGCAATCATTATTTGGCTGGCCTTCCGCCCAACACAACATTATCTTATTTCATTCTCACTACAATCCTACAACGTATCTACTATTATTATTATTCCCATTTTACAAACTAGATACTGAGGCTCAGAGAGGCTGCCTTGCTCAAGTTCATACAGCTAGTGAACGGTGGAATGGAGATGGACATTTCTAACATTATCAATACTAACAATACGAACAATGTCACTGGACCTAGTGATTTTACTCTTCCTGATTGATAACCTTGAAATGCCTAGGTTAATTTTTTCTGTTATTAACAAGGAAGACGTGGTGTTGTTTGTTTGTTTGTTTGTTTTTTGGTAAAAGTATCAATGCAATTGTGATGTTAAATACAAACAGTGACATCACCAAAAGCAGCAGAGTATGAAACTCCAAAAAAGTGTACCTCCACTAAAACAATTATTAAGCTGTAAAAAACTGACAAAAACAATTTTTAGAACTCTGGAATCTAATAAAAAACATATAACAACCAGGGAGTACATAAAGAGGAAAGAAATTGCTAAATTTCAGCAGAGAGCATTACGACATTTGTGCATACTCACCTCTCATATCCCATTCCCCAGATCAGAGGTAGCTATGGGGATAGATGGTATCTCTCATTCCTGGTATGGCTGGCTGCTACCAGAGGGGGAAATGTAAGCCTTGTTCTCAAAGAATTGTGATTGTGTCTTCTGACTTGTCTGGCAGCTTCCTGAACACCTGGCTCAGGGGCTTACCTCGTTTTGCAACGTTCAGAACTCTCTTCAGGATGAAGCTGTGTTCGGTGTTGTTTGTTGCAAGTATATAAACTACATAAAGTATATAAAGTACATACACTACCTGCACATGCCTGGAGCAACAGCTAATGGGGCAAGCAGGAGACAGAATAAAAGTCTAACAGTATGGAGGTTCATTAAAAAACTAAAACTAGAACTACCATATGACCCAGCAATCCCACTACTGGGCATATATCCTGAGAAAACCATAATTCAAAGAGTCATGTACCACAATGCTCATTTCAGTACTATTTATAATAGCCAGGATATGGAAGCAACCTAAGTGTCCATCGACAGATGAATGGATAAAGAAGATGTGGCACATATATACAATGGAATATTACTTAGCCATAAGAAGACATGAAACTGAGTTATCTGCAGTGAGGTGGATGGACCTAGAGACTGTCATACAGAGCGAAACAAGTCAGAAAGAGAAAAACAAATACTGTAGGCTAACACACATATATGGAATCTAAACAACAACCAAAAAGGTTCTGAAGAACCTAGGGGCAGGACAGGAATAAAGACCCAGATGTAGAGAATGGACTTGAGGACACGGGGAGGGAGAAGGGCAAGCTGGGACAAAGTGAGACAGTGGCATGGACATATATACACTACCAAATGTAAAATACATAGCTAGTGGGAAGCAACTACATAGCACAAGGAGATCAGCTAGGTGCTCTGTGACCGCCTGGAGGGGTGGGATAGGGAGGGTGGGAGGGAGATGCAAGAGGGAGAGAAATGGGGTTAAATGTATATGTATAGCTGATTTACTTTGTTATACAGCAGAAACTAACACACCACTGTAAAGCAATTATACTCCTATAAAGATGTTAAAAAAAAGAATAAAAGTCTAGGAAGGAAGAGTCTGGGGCAGGAGGTACATCGTAGAATAAGGATTTTTAAAAGAGTAGCAATATTATATTTTTAATGTAACAAAAGATAAATAAACATAAAAGTATATTAACATCTATTTAATATGATGCTAAGAAAAAATAAAATGTTGAGAAAAAATATTTAAAAAAATAAGGTTAAATACACCAAGATTAAAGATGAAAGATCTCATATTACAAGAGTACACAGAGTGCCAAAAGGAAAAATAAAAATCTACCATCTCGTCATATTCACTATCAAACTTAGGAATATCAAACTAAAAGAACATATTCTAAACGAATCCAAAAAAACCCAAATAACATAAAGCAAAATGAATCAGGGAGAAGCTTCAAGTTGGCGGAAGAGTAAGATGCAGAGATCACCTTCCTCCCCACAAATACATCAGTAATACATCTACCTGTGGAACAACTCCTACAGAGCACCTACTGAATGCTGGCAGAAGACCTCTGACCTCCCAAACGGCAAGAAACTCCCCACGTACCTGGGTAGGGCAAAAGAAAAAAGAAAACACAGAGACAAAAAAATAGGGATGGGACCTGCACCAGTGGGAGGGAGCTGTGAAGGAGGAAAGGTTTCCACACACTAAGAAGCCCCTTCGTGGGCGGAGACTGCGGGTGGTGGATGGGGGAAGCTTTGGAGCCACGGAGGAGAGTGCAGCAACAGGGGTGCAGAGGGCAAAGCAAAGAGATTCCCGCAGAGGATCAGTGCCGACCAGCACTCACCAGCCCGAGAGGCTTGTCTGCTCACCCACCGGGGCAGTGGGGGCTGGGAGCTGAGGCTCGGGCTTCAGTCAGATCGCAGGGAGAGGACTGGAATTGGCTGTGTGAACACAGCCTGAAGGGGGCTAGTGTGCCACGGCTAGCCAGGAGGGAGTCAGGGAAAAAATCTGGAGCTGCCTAAGAGACAAGAGACTGTTTCTTGCCTCTTTGTTTCCTGGTGCGCGAGAAGAGGGGATTAAGAGCACTGCTTAAAGGAGCTCCAGAGACAGGTGGGAGCCGTGGCTATCAGAGCAGACCCCAGAGACAGGCATGAGACGCTAAGGCTGCTGCTGCAGCAACCGACAAGCCTGTGTGCAAGCACAGGT
Source organism: Mesoplodon bidens (assembly GCF_964165515.1). Lineage (NCBI taxonomy): Eukaryota > Metazoa > Chordata > Mammalia > Artiodactyla > Ziphiidae > Mesoplodon > Mesoplodon bidens. The sequence goes on along the minus strand of NC_138163.1, from coordinate 77,907,521 downwards.
CACTATCAACACCTCACCTCCCGGGAGCCTGTGCAGCCCACCACTGCCAGGGTCCTGGGATCCAGGGACAACTTCCCCGGGAGAACGCACGGCGCGCCTCAGGCTGGTGCAACGTCCCGACCCGCATCCGTACCCCTCCCTACCCCCGGCCTGAGTGAGCCAGAGCCCCCGAATCAGCTGCTCCTTTAACCCCGTCCTGTTTGAGGGAAGAACAGACGCCCTCAGGCGACCTACACACAGAGGCCGGTCGAAATCCAAAGCTGAACGCGGGAGCTGTGTGAACATACAAGACAAAGGGAAATCTCTCCCAGCAGCATCAGAAGCAGCGGATTAAATCTCCACAATCAACCTGATGTACCCTGCATCTGTTGAATACTGGAATAGACAACAATTCATCCCAAATTAAGGAGGTGGACTTTGGAAGCAACGATATATATTTTTTTTCCGTTTTTCTCTTTTTGTGAGTGTGTATGTGTATGCTTCTGTGTGTGATTTTGTCTGCACAGCTTTGCTTTTACCATTTGTCCTAAGGTTCTGTCTGTCCCTTTTTTTTTTTACCTAAAAATTTTTTTCGTAATAGTTATTTTTTATTTTAATAACTTTATTTTATTTTATTTTACTTTATTTTATTTTATTTCATTTTATTCTTTCTTTTTTTCTTCCCCTTTATTCTGTGCCATGTGCAGGACAGGTTCTTGGTGCTCCAGCCAGGCGTCAGGATTGTGCCTCTGAGGTGGGAGAGCCAAGATCAGGACACTGGTCCACAAGAGACCACCCACCTCCATGTAATATCAAACAGCAAAAATCTCCCAAAGATCTCCATCTCAATGCCAAAACCCAGCTCCACTCAACGACCAGCAAGCTACAGTGCTGGACACCCTATGCCAAACAACTAGCACGACAGGAACACAACCCCATACATTACACAGAGGCTGCCTGAAATCATAATAAGGCCACAGACACCCCAAAACACACCACCAGACGTGGACCTGTCCACCAGAAAGACAAGATCCAGCCTCATCCACCAAAACACAGGCACTAGTACCCTCCACCAGGAAGCCTACACAACCCACTGAAACAGCCTTAGCTACTGGGGACAGACACCAAAAACGGGAACTACGAAACTGCAGCCTGCAAAAAGGAGACCCCAAACACAATAAGTAAAGCACAATGGGAAGACAAAAAAACACACAGCAGATGAAGTAGAAAGGCAAAAACCCACCACACCTAACAAATGAAGAGGAAATAGGCAGGCTACCTGAAAAACAATTCAGAATAATGATAGTAAAGATGATACAAAATCTTGGAAAGAGAATGGAGAAAATACAAGAAACATTTAACAAGGACCTAGAAGAACTTAAGAGCAAACAAACAATGATGAACAAACAACACAATAAGTGAAATTAAAAATTCTCTACAAGGAATCAACAGCAGAATAACTGAGGCAGAAGAACGGATAAGTGACCTGGAAGAAAAACTAGTGGAAATAACTACTGCAGAGCAAAATAAAGAAAAAAAAATGAAAAGAATTTAGGACAGTCTCAGAGACCTCTGAGACAACATTAAATGCACCAACATTCCAATTATAGGAGTCCTAGAAGAAGAAGAGGAAAAGAAAGGGACTGAGAAAATATTTGAAGAGATTATAGTTGAAACTTCCATAATATGGGAAAAGAAATCATTAATCAAATCCAGGAAGCACAGAGAGTCAAATACCGGATAAATCCAAGGAGAAACATGCCAAGACACATATTAATCAAATTATCAAAAATTAAATACAAAGAACAAACATTAAAAGCAGCAAGGGAAAAAAAAAAACAAATAACACACAAGGGAATCCCCATAAGGTTAACAGCTGATCTTTCAGCAGAAACTCTGCAAGCCAGAAGGGAGTAGCAGGACATATTTAAAGTGATGATGGAGAAAAATCTACAACCAAGATGACTCTACCCAGCAAGGATCTCATTCAGATTTCATGGAGAAATTAAAACCTTAGAGACAAGCAAAAGCTAAGAGAATTCAGCACCACCAAACCAGCTTTACAGCAAATGCTAAAGGAACTTCCCCTAAGCAGGAAGCACAAGAGAAGGAAAAGACCTACAATAACAAACCCGAAACAATTAAGAAAATGGTAATAGGAACATACATAGCAATAATTACCTTAAATGTAAATGGATTAAATGCTCCAACCAAAACACAGACTGCCTGAATGGATATAAAAACAAGACCTGTATATATGCTGTCTACAAGAGACACACTTCAGACCTAGGGACACATACAGACTGAAAGTGAGGGGATGAAAAAAGATATCCCATGCAAATGGAAATCAAAAGAAAGCTGAAGTAGCAGTTCTCATATCAGGCAAAATAGATTTTAAAACAAAGACTATTACAACAGACAAAGAATGACACTACATAATGATCAAGGGTTCAACCCAAGAAGAAGATATAACAATTGTAAATACTTATGCACCCGACATAGGAGCACCTCAGTACATAAGGCAAACACTAACAGCCATAAAAGGGGAAATCGACAGTAACACAATCATAGTAGGGGACTTTAACACCCCACTTTCACCAATGGACAGATCATCCAAAATGAAAATCAATAAGGAAACACAAGCTTTAAATGATACATTAAACAAAATGGACTTAATTGATATTTATAGGACATTCCATCCAAAAACAACAGAAAACAATTTCTTCTCAAGTGTTCACGGAAGATTCTACAGTATAGCTCATATCTTGGGTCACAAATCAAGCCTTGGTAAATTTAAGAAAATTGATATCGTATCAAGTATCTTTTCCAACCACAATGCTATAAGACTAGATATCAATTACAGGAAAAGATCTGTAAAAAATGCAAACACATGGAGGCAAAACAATACACGACTTAATAACCAAGTGAACACTGAAAAAATAAAAGTGGAAATCAAAAAATGCCTAGAAACAAATGACAATGGAGACACAATGACCCAAAATCTATGAGATGCCTGCCAATGCAGGGGACACGGGCTCGTGCCCTGGTCCGGGAGTATCCCACATGCTGCGGAGCGGCTGGGACCATGAGCCATGGCCACTAAGCCTGTGCGTCCAGAGCCTATGCTCTGTGGCAGGAGAGGCCACAGCAGTGAGAGGCCCTCGTCCCTCAAAAAAAAAAAAAAAAAAAAAAGAAAAAGAAAAAGAAAAAAGAAGACACTGATGAAAGAAATTAAAGATGATACAAATAGATGGAGAGATATACCATACCATGTTCTTGGACTGGAAGAATCAACACTGTGAAAATGACTCTACTACCCAAAGCAATCTACAGATTCAGTGCAATCCCTAACAAACTGCCACTGTCATTTTTCACAGAACTAGAACCAAAAATTTCACAATTTGTATGGAAACACAAAAGACTCAGAATAGCCAAAGCAATCTTGAGAAAGAAAAACGAAGGTGGAGGAATCAGGCTCTGTGACTTCAGACTACACTTCAAAGCTACAGTAATCAAGACAGTATGGTACTGGCACAGAGAAAGAAATATAGATCAATGGAACAGGATAGAAAGGCCAGAGATAAACCCACACACATATGGTCAGCTTATCTTTGACAAAGGAGACAAGAATATACAGTGGAAAAAAGACAGCCTGTTCAATAAGTGGTGCTGTGAAAACTGGACAGCTACATGTAAAAGAATGAAATTAGAACATTCCCTAACACCATACAGAAAAATATACTCAAAATGGATTAAAGACCTAAATGTAAGGCCAGACACCATCAAACTCTTAGAGGAAAAGATAGGCAGAACACTATATGATGTAAATCACAAGATGCTTTTTGACCCACCTCCTATAGAAATGGAAACAAAAGTAAACAAATGGGACCTAATGAAACTTAAAAGCTTTTGCACAGCAAAGGAAACCATACACAAGACAAAAAGACAACCCTCAGAATGGGAGAAAATATTTGCAAGTGAAGCAACTGACAAAGGATTAATCTCCAAAATTTACAAGCAGCTCATGCAGCTCAATGTCAAAAAAACAAACAACCCAATCCAAAAATGGGCAGAAGACCTAAATAGACATTTCTCCAAAGAAAATATACAGATTGCCAACAGACACATGAAAGAATGCTCAACATCATTAATTATTAGAGAAATTCAAATCAAAACTACAATGAGATATCTTCTCACACCAGTCGGAATGGCTTTCATCACAAAAAATAAATGCTGGAGAGGGTGTGAAGAAAAGGGAACCCTCCTGCACTGTTGGTGGGAATGTAAATTGATACAGCCGCTATGAAGAACAGTATGGACGTTCCTTAAAAAACTAAGAACAGAACTACCATACCACCCAGCAATTCCACTCCTGGGCATATAGCCTGAGAAAATCATAATTCAAAAAGTGTCATGTACCAAAATGTTCAGTGCAGCACTATTTACCATAGCCAGGACATGGAAGCAACCTAAATGTCCATCGACAGATGAATGGATAAAGAAGATGTGGCACATATATACAATGGAATATTACTCAGCCATAGAAAGGAACGGAACTGAGTTCTTTGTAGTGAGGTGGATGGGCCTAGAGACTGTCCTATAGAGTGAAGTAAGTCAGAAAGAGAAAAACAAATACCATATGCTGACACATATATATGAAGTCTAAAACAAAAATGGTCATGAAGAACGTGTGGCAAGATGGGAATAAAGATGCAGACCCAGTAGAGAATGGACTTGAGGACACAGGGAGGGGTAAGGGTAAGCTGGGGCAAAGTGATAGCGTGGCATGGACATATGTACACTACCAAACGTAAAATAGATAGCTAGTGGGAAGCAGCCGCACAGCACAGGCAGACTAGCTTGGTGCTTTGTGACCACCTAGAGTGGTGGGATAGGGAGGGTGGGAGGGAGGGAGATGCAAGAGGGAAGAGATATGGGGACATATGTATATGTATAACTGATTCACTTTGTTATAAAGCAGAAACTAACACACCATTGTAAAGCAATTATACTCCAATAAAGGTGTTTAAAAAAAACGAATAAAAAGGCATCTGAGTTTTCAACAGGTTAGACTGGGTGCAAAAAGACAATGGAGTAAGATTACAGAGCACTGAAGGAATAGAATGTTGAACCTAAAGTTTTATATACAACTAAATTGTCTTTCAAATATGATGGCATCATGGGCACAGATTCACATCGGTCTGTTCAGTTTGTAAGAATCATCAAGCTGTATACTTATGAAATTTGCATTTTTCTGTACATATATTATACTTAAATAAAGAGTTAAAGAAGTCACAGGATGTCAGAAAAGGAAATCCCAGCACTCGTTCTCCCACAGAAAAACTAATTTAACAACAATATATGGACCAAAATACGTTTATGAGTTTTCCACATTAGCATTAAGAAGTTGCAGTACCCCAGACAAGGACAAAGTAGAGAACAGCTGCAATGAAACAAGATGACCAAATTCACTTTATCCACATGAGCCCCTCCCCCAACCCAGCAGAGCTCAGTGTCAAGACAGATTACTCAGGCATGCAACTTCTCCCTTGGGGGAAAAGAGGGAGTGGAATATTAGTCCCACATCCCAGAATTACAGAGTGTGCCCAAGGTAATGGATTCTCTTGCAGCTTACTTGGAGTGCTGATGGACCAGAACAGTTTGGATGCCTGGGGGCAACTATGAACAAAGGAAAGTGGCTGGAATGTTACTACAGTTGGCATGGTTTGTGTGATTGGAAGCAGGCACACAACGTGAGGCTTCCCTCCTGACAGTGAAGGAGAGGAGTGGAAGGAACATGTGTTCAATATCCCAGCCGTTCAGAGTGCTGCCCAAGGGACTAGTTTCTGTCTTTCTTCACTTGAAGCTCTGACAGAACCAGCATAGTTTGGATACCTGAGGGCTGCTGAGAATAATGGTAAGTGGCAAGCAGCCTACTGTGGGTGGCACACTCAGCGTGATTACAAGGTGCACAACTCGAGGCTTCTACCTTTGAAGGGAGAGAAAGGAGTGGAGCATGCATCCAATATTCTGATCTTTCAGGGGACTGTACAAGAGACTGGTTTCTGTCTTGCCTGACTCAGAGTGCTGATTAGACCTGGCATATTATAAATACCCGGGAGAGCTGAAAACAAAAAAACTAGCTTGATGATGTGCTACTGTTTCAGAGAACCAGCAATACAGCAGACAGACACCAGAGAAAGCAAGAGATTATGAGTTTCTGAAAAAAAGAAACCAACAAATCCCTCTAATTAGAAATCTACAAACACAAGTCCAGAGAAGATACATCCACAGGCCCCCAGAATTTTGAGCTGGGATGACTGATGAAGGTCTTTCCCTGTCAGAGCCAGTACATAAAGACTAGGATATATGACTGTCTCTTCAAATGTGCAGATATCAATGCAAAGCTAAAAGGAACATGAAAAGAGAATAATAAAGTCCAATCAAAGGGACAAAATAAAGCTCCAGAAACTGATACTAATGAAATGAATATTTTGAATAAAAAGTTCAAAATAACTGTCATAAAAATGCTCAATGAGGTTGGGAAAACTGTGCATGAATAAAATGAAAATATCGAGAGAAAATATGAAAAAGAAACAAATTCTGAAGATGAATAATACAAAAACTGAACTAAAAAAATGCAATGCCTGGGTTCAACAACAGATTTAATCATATAGAAGAAAGAATTAGCCAACATGAAGAAAGGTCATTTAAAATTACCCAGTCAGAGGAGTAAAAAGGAAAAAGAATGAAGAAAGCCTAAAGGACTTAAGTGATACCATAAAATGAATCACCCTTCATATTATGGTAGTCTCAGAACAAGAAGTGAGAGAGAAAGGTTCATAAAGTTTCCCTTCTCAGAACCAGAAGAGAGAGAGAGAGAGAAAGGTATTTAAAGATAATAGCTGAAAACTTCCCAAATCTGGAGAGGGAAATGGACAACCAGATTCAAGAAGCCTAAAAAGGACCAGAAAAGATGAATCCAAAGAAATCCACACCAAGACACATTCCAATCAAATTGTCAAAAGTCAAGGACAAGGAGGGAATTTTTTTTCAAAGGGAAAATTTTAAAAGCAGAAAGATTAAAGTGACTCATCACATAAAAGGGATCCCCAACAAGACTAACAGTGGACTTCTCATCAGAAACTTCACAGATCAGAAGGGAGTGTAATGATATATTCAAACTGATGAAAGTAAAAAAAAGGCCTACCACGAATATTACATCCAACAAAGATGTACTGCAAAAAATGAAAGAGATAAAGACTTTCAGATAAACAAAAGCTGAGGGAGTTTGTCAATGTTAGACCTGACTTACAAGGTATGATAAAGGGAGTCCTTCAAGTTGGAACAAAAGGATACTAAATAGCAATACAAAAGCATATGAGAGTATGAAGCTGGATGGTAAAGGTAAATATACAGACAAATAAAGAGTACCATAACAATATGGTACAAAGATCACTTTTTCTAGTACTTGAGTTAAAAAATAAAACCATAAACAATAACTATAACTAGAAATATTTAATAAACACTATAAAAAGATGTGATTGTGATATCAATAATATAAGGTGTGTGGGGGAGAGTAAAACTAAAGTTTTTATAAGTGACCAAAGTGAAGTTGTTATTAGCATAAAATGTACCGTTATGTTTTATGAAAGCCCCTTGATAACCACAAAGAAAATGCCTATAAAAGATACACAAAAGAAAACAAAAAGAATCAAAGAATACCACTACAAAAAAATCCAACAACAACCAAACACAAAGGAAGCAAAAAAAGTGGGGCAAAAGAGCTATAAGACAGAACACAATTAACAAAAATGGCAATAGCTAAATCCTTATCTATCAATAATTACTTTAAATTTTAATGGACACATTCTCCAACCAAAAGACAAAGAATAGCTAAATGGGTCAAAATACCAGTATCTAACTACATGCTGTCTTACAAGAAACTCACTTTAGACTTAAAGACACACATAGGCTAAAAGTGAAAAGGATAGAAAAATATATTCCATGAAAATGGTAACCATATCAGACCAAATAGACTTTAACTCAAAAACGAACGGTCACAAGAGACAAAATAGGACATAATATAATGATAAAAGTTTCAATTCACCAGGAAGATGTAACAGTTATAAATATATATGTACCCAACATCAGAGCACCTAATATATATAAAGCAACCTTTGACAGAAATGAAGGGAGAAATACATAGTAACACATTAATAACAGGAGACTTCAATACCCCACTTTCAATAATTGATAAAACATATATGCATTCAACAAAATGAGAGAACCTGAACAACACTACAGACCAAATGGACCTAACAGACCTAACAGACAAATGAAAATGTTCCATGTAACAGCACCAGAATACACATTCTTCTCAACAGCACAAAGAACATTCTCCAAGATAAATCACCAATTAGGTCATCTGTTTTGTTAAAACAGATCTTAACAAATTTAAGAAGATTAAAATCATACAAAGTATCTTCTCTGACCTAAACAGACTGAAATTAGAAATTAATAGGAGAAGGAAAAAAATACAAATTGGAACCACAGTAAAATATCACTTAACACCTCTTAGGATGGCCATTATGAAAAAAACAAACAAACAAACAAAAAACCAAGTGTTGGTGAAGATACGGAGGAACTGGAACCCTGTACACTGTTGGTAGGAATGTAAATTGGTGCAGCTGCTACAGAAAACTATATGAAGGTTCCTCAAAAAATTCAAAATAAAACTACCACATGATCCACCAATCCCAGATCTGAGTATTTATCCAAAAGAATTGAAATCAGGTACCTGAAGAAATATTTGCATGCCCATATTCACTGCAGCATTACTTGGGATAGCCAAAATTCAGGAAGCAACCTAATTGTTCATCAATGGATAACTAGATAAAGAAGGGATGATACATCCAAACAATGGAATATTTTTCACCCTTAAAAAAGAAATCTTGGAAATTCCCTGGCAGTCCTGTGGTTAGGACTCCATGCTTTCACTGCTGAGTGTCCAGGTTCAATCCTTGGTCGAGGAACTAAGATCCCACAAGCCACAGAGCATGGCAAAAAAAGAAAAAAGAAATCTTGTCATATGTGGTGACATGAATAAACCTGGAAGATATCATGCTAAGTGAAATAAGCCAGTCACAGAAGGACTAACACTGCATAATGCCACTTATATGAGGTATCTAAACTAGTCAAACTCACAGAAGCAGAAAGTAAAGTGGTGGTTGCCATGGACAGGGAGAAGGAAGAAATGGAAAGCTGATAACATGCATAAAGTTTCAGTTATGCAAAATGAAAAAGTCTTGGAGATTTCTCATAAAACTTTGTGCTTAAAATTAACAGTATTGTACTGCACACTTAAAAATTTGTTCAGAGGGTGGATCTCAGGCTATGTGTTTTTACAACCACAATAGAGGAAAAAATAGTTTAAAAACATGATGGAGGAGATAACAGGGCAGTAGAAGCATAATATTTTCATCTTGAATTCTCATATTACAAACAGATAGGATAACTATAAAAAACAAAGAACAGAACTTATGAACAAAATATACAACAAAACTAAGACATAAGAAGTCCCACTTGAACCTCATAATACAACCACAAGGAGATAAACCACCAACAGCAACATGATCTGCATGGTAACAGCAATTCTATGGTAATAAGCAGATACCATATGCAGACCTGAGAACAGGAGAATAAACACATAGTACTCACTGGAAAACACAGTGGCCAAATTAGGAACAGTAGGTGAAATTGGAAGGGTTTTTGTCAATTCCAATAGTGGATGAATGCAAGCAGTCTGGGATAATAAGTTCTAAAGGAGCTGGAGCAGTCTAATCCCATGAACTCTCAAAATTGACTAACAAAGGCTCCTTTTTAAGACACCATGAGGACAAACTGCTTTAAGTGTAATTAAAATTGGGCAGGACAAGGACAATAGAAAGAAAGAAAAAGAAGACCCAGACAAAAGTAAGGGTAGGGAAGGGAGACAGGATACCACAGAAAAAAAAGGTGAAAAAACACAAAATGGAGCTCTGTGTAGTTAGAAAACCTAGCTGAACCAAACTTCCTTCTAAAAGCTCAGGCAAAGTAACTTCACATAAAAACAAACAACAGAAAGCTATCAAGATCAAACCCCATACAAAATTAGCATAAAAATACAAAAGAATGAGAATGACACAGCTATAGAAAAGGAAAGCACAACAGAAAAATATGCTTCTAAAACAGATCAAAACGAGAAATTATCTCAAAATATGCTAAAATTTTTGAGAAACAGACACAAAATATGAAAGAACATATATCAGAACTGGACAAACTCAGGAATAAGATGAGAATTTAATAAGAACTAAAGAATTAGAAATTTTTTAAATTTCAGAAATAAAGCCCAAATTAAAAGGAACACAAGAGCAAACACACAAGGACAAACAACAAATAATTTCTTAAGAAAAGCAGAAGGTGAAAAGGAAGAAAATATTAATAACCCAAAATAAATGAGACAAAAGGATTCAAGAAAAAGTGACACAACTGAATATAGGAAAAGAAGGTCCAGCATATGAATAACAGATGTCCCTGAAAAGAAAATTAAAACATATTTCTCGATTTCAAAATTTACTACAAAACTATAGTAATTAAGACAAGGTAAAAACAAATTAACAAAACTACAAAAAAAAAGACAAGGTGGTACTGGCATAGAGACAGAAATATAGTTCAACAGAACAGAACTGAAAGTCAGAAATAAACCAATAAATTTACTGTTGGTTTATTTTTGACAAGGGTGTCAAGAAAAACAAATGGGAGAAAAAATACTCTTCAACAAATGGTCTTGGAGCAACTGGATACCCACATGCAAAAGAATGAATTGGACCACTTCCTTAGCTGTACACAAATGACATACACACACACACACACACACACACAAACCTCAAAATGGATTGATTACCAAATTATAAGAATATGAACTATAAAATTCTTAGAAAAAACATATATAGGACAATTTTTAGTTTTTGCTTTTGTTGCCTGTGCTTTTGGTGTCACATTCAAAAACTTTTTGTCAAGGGCAATGTCAACAAGCTTTTTCCTGTGTTCATCTAGGAATTTTATGATGTCATTTATTATGTTTAATCCATTTTGAGTTGAATATTGTGTATGGTGTAAGATAAGGGTCCTAAATTCATTCTTTTGCATGTGAATATACAGTTTTCCCAACATCATTTACTAAAGATATCATCCTTTCCCCATTTTGTATTTCTGGTGCCTTTGTTGAACAGTAGTTGACCATACATGCCTGGGTTTATTTCTGGGCAAATCAAGCAACATAATACACATTAACTAGACAAGGGATAAAAATCATATGATCATCTCAATAGACACAGAAAAAGCATTTGACAAAATGCAACATGCATTTATGATAAAAATTCTCAACAGGGGCTTCCCTGGTGGCGCAGTGGTTGAGAGTCCGCCTGCCGAGGCAGGGGTTCATGCCCCGGTCCGGGAAGATCCCACATGCCGCGGAGCAGCTGGGCCCGTGAGCCGTGGCCGCTGAGCCTGCACATCCAGAGCCTGTGCTCCGCAACGGGAGAGGCCACAACAGTGAGAGACCCGCGTACCGCAAAAAAAAAAAAAAAAAAAAAAAAAAAAATTCTCAACACAGTAGGTATAGCAGAATATACCTCAACATAATAAAAGCCATCTATAACATACCCACAGCTAACATCATACTCAGTGGAGAAAAGCTGAAAGCTTTTTCTCTCAGATCAGAACAAGGTAAGGATGCACACTATCATCACTTTTATTGAACACAGTATTGGAAGTCCTAGCTACAGCAATTAGGCAACAAAAAGAAAAAAAAAGGATTCCAATTTGGAAAGGAAGAAGTAAAACTGCTACCATCTGCAGATGACAAGCCATTATATACAGTAAGTGCCCTACATATGAACCTTCAAGTTGCAAACTTTCAAAGATACTAACGTGTATCTGGTTCCAGCAAGGAAGCAGAACCTGTGCCATCAACGTCAGGTGTGAGTGAAATTGCAGCTTGCCCTCCGTCTCCTATTGCTGAGGATCCTTCAGCGCTACCATCTCCAACCTCCTCTCCCTCCTCCAGTCAGTAACTCTTCTTGCCTGTTCACTTGATGCCAGCCCTTGTATGCCAGCTGTTGTACTGTACTACTGTACTTTTCAAGGTATTGTACTGTAAGATTAAAAATGTTTTCTTCCTCTTTTGTGTTTGTTTGTTTTTTATGTATTATTTGTGTGAGAAGTATTATAAAGCCATTACGGTACAGTACTATATAGCCGATTGTGTTAGCTGGGTACCCAGGCTAACTTTGTTGGACTTACAAACAAATTGGACTTACAAACGCACTCTTGGAATGGAACTCGTTCATATGTAGGGGACTTACTGTATAGAAAACCCTAAAGACTCCTCCAAAAACCTGTTAGAATAAATGAGTTCAGCAAAGTTGCAGGATACAAAAATAATAGATAGAAATCAGTTGTGTTTCTATATACACTAATAATGAGTTATCAGAAAGAGAAAACAATCCCATTTACAACTGCATCAAAAAGAATAAAATACCTAGGAATAAATTTAACCAAGGAGGTGAAAGACTTGTACTCTGAAAACTATAAGACACTGATGAAACAAAACTGAAGAAGGAACAAATAAATGAAAAGATATATCATTCTCATGAATTGGAAAAATTAATATTGCTAAAATGTCCATATTACCAAAACTGATCTATAGATTCAATGCAATCCCTATTAAAATACCAATGGTATTTTTCACAGAACTAAAACAAATAATCCTAAAATCTGTAAGGAATGACAAAAGACCCAGAATAGCCAAAGCAATCTTGAGAAAGAAGAACAAACCTGAGGCATCATGCTCCCAGACTTGAAACTATACTATAAAGCCATAGTAATTAAAAGTGTACGGTACTGGCATAAGAACAGACACATAGATCATTGGAACAAAATAAAGAACCCAGAAACAAACCCATGCATATATGGCCAATTAATCTATGACAAAGGAGGAAAGAGCATATAATGGAGAAAAGACAGTCTCTCCAATAAAAAGTGTTGGGAAAACTGGACAGGTACATGCAAAAGAATGAAACTGGATCCCTTTTTTACAACTTCCAAAAAAATTGACTTGAAATGGATTAAAGACTTGAATGTAAGAACTGAAGCCATAAAACTCCTAGAAGAAAGCATAGGCAGTAAGCTCTCTGACATCAGTCTTAGCAATATTTTTTTGGTCTTATCTCCTCAGGCAAAGGCAACAAAAGCAAAAATAAATAAATGGAACTACATCAAACTAAAGAGTTTTTGCACAGTGAAGGAAACCATAAAAAAAAAAGCAACCTACTGAATGGGAGAAGATATTTCCAAATCATTTATCTGATAAGGGGTTAATATCCAAAAAATTCATGAAAAACGTATACAACTTAATATCAAAAAAGCAAACAACTTAATTTAAAAATCAGCAGACCACATGAATAGACATTTTTCCAAAGATATATACATGGCCGACAGGCACAAAAAGGATTCTTGACATCACTAATTATCAGGGAAATGCAAATCAAAACCACAATGAAATACTGTCTCACACCCGTCAGAATGGCTATTATCAAAAAGACAAAAAAATAACAAGTGTTGGCAAGGATGGGGAGAAAAGGGAACCCTCATGCAATATTGGTGGGAATGTAAATTGGTACAGCCACTATAGAAAACAGTATTGGAGTTCCTCAAAAAATTAAAAATAGAACTACCATATGATCCAGCAATTCCACTCCTGGGTATTTATCCAAAGAAAACACTACTTAGAAAAGATATACATACCCCTATGTTAACTGCAGTATTATTTTCAATAGCCAAGATATGGAAACAACCTAAGTATCCATCAATAGAAGAACAAGTAAAGAAAATGTGTTTTATATCTATACACAACAGAATGTTATTCAGCCACAAAAGAAGAATGAAATCTTGCCACTTGTGACAACATGGATTGGACTTAGAATTATGCTAAGTGAAATAAGTTAGAGAAAGACAATTACCATATGATTTCACTTATATGTGAAATCTAAAAAACAAACAAGTGAATGAACAAAGTAAAAACATACTCACAGATTCATGAAAACAAACTGGTGTTTGCCAGGGGAAAGTGGGGTTGGGTGGTGGGCAAAATATTTGAACAGGATTATTAAGAGGTATAAACTTCCAGTTACAAAATAAATAAGTTACAGGGATGTAATACACAGCATAGGGAATACAGTCCATAATAGTGTAATAACTGTATGGTGAGAGATAACTAGATTTATCATGGTGACCATTTCAAAATGTATATAAATCAAATCACTATGATGTAGATCTGAAACGAATATAATATTGTATGCCAATTATACTTCAATTTTTAAAAAAACTGGCATAATATTGTATGCCAATTATACTTCAATTAAAAAAATATTTCAGCTGGTTTTCAATGTCCTGATGACAGAGAAGCCCAGGAAAAAAGAGAAAATGACAGCTTTATCTATCCCTGTGTTTTTCCTGATTTTCCTCTCTCAGGAGTCCTTACATCAGAATCCCTGAAAGAGGTGAGTAAGTGTTAAACACAAAAGATGTAGTAAGACAAACATTATTCTAGAAATTAAGAGATTTTGGTTTTAAGTCTGATTCATTCATTATCTCTTTATGCTACCAGGCATATGATTCTTCAGTTTCTCATTTGTAAGATTCGCAAAATGGAGAAGATTACCCCTAAAGGCTATTTGAATGCTAACATCCAATGAATCTATGATTCATGTGTAATCACTTCATCTACTTAAAAAAGCAACTGCCTTTGCTGGCAATTAAAACATTAGCTAACAGCCATTTGAAATGTCATCCAAAAGTAAATAAAGTTTACTTAAATGAAATTTGGATAGAATACAATATCTGGCCTTCCCATATGACTATGAGTGAAATCTTTGATTCACAGAAATTTTATAAAGTGAAAAATCTCACACAAAGTTCTTACGCAATTTCAAACAGTAATAAATCAAAATCGAAAGAAAACTTATTAAAAGACAACTACATTACATAATTATACATGTTTTTAGACCACGTAATGAAATTAAGTATATTAGTATGTTATATTATATGATAGTATGTGCTCTGAATACTCATTTAAAAACCACACCAGCTCTAAAAAAAAAAATCACTTGCTCTTCAGTTTCTCTATCATATGTGCCAACTTAAAATATTAAAGTATGAAAGTTAATATGAAGGGATTAATAAACACTGATATGGTGATTGCTCAGATACAGGTGCTCATTAACAGAATTAGTATCCTTATGAAAAAGACCCCAGAGGAATCCCTCAGCCTATCCACCATATAAGGATACAGTGAGAAAACAGCTGCCCATGAATCAGGAAGTGGGTCCTCAACAGACACTGAATTTCCTGGCACCTTGATCTTAAGACTTCCCAGCCTTCAGAAGTGTGAAAAATAAATTTCTGTTGTTTAAAGCCACCAATCTATGGTATTTTATTGGAGCAGCCTGAACTTAGACAATCTCAAATAAACAACCTTACTTTTCACCTCAAGGGTAGACAAAGAACAAACTAAACCCAAAAATAGCAGAAGGAACGAAATAATAAAGACTAGAGCAGAAATAAATCAAATAGAGGATATAAAAACAATAGAGGGAATTCCCCGGCGGTCCAGTGGTTAGGACTTGGTGCTCTCACTACCAGGGACCCAGGTTCGATCCCTGGTTGGGGAACTAAAATACCACAAGCCACACAGTGTGGCCAAATAAAAATAAAAACAATAGGAAAAAAATCAACAAACTGAGAAAATACTTGTAAATCATATGTCTGGTAAGGATTAATATCCTGAATGAAGAACTCCTACAACTTAGCAACAACAACAACAAAACCAAACAACTCAATCAAAAACTAAGTAAAAGATTTCAACAGACATTTCTTCAAAGAAGATATATAATGGGCAATAAGCATATGAATAGATGCTCAACATCATGAAATATGAGAGGAATGTAAATGAAAATCAAAATGAGATACCACCTCACACCTCTTAGGGTGGCTATCATCAAAAAGCAAACAAAACAAACAAACAAAACAGAAAATAACCAGAGTTGGAAGGATAATGAGAGATTGGAATCCTTGTGCATTGTTGGTGAGAGTATCAAATGGTGCAGTCACTGTAGAAAATGCTATGGCAGTTCCTCAGAAAACTAAGAACAGGGTTACTATGTAATCCAGCTGTTCCACTTTTGGGTGTATAACTAAAACAATTCAAAGCAGGGACTCAGGCATCTGTACATCCATGTTTACAGCAGCATTATTCACAACAGCCAAATGGTGGAAGCAACCCGAGTGTCCACTAACAGATGAATGGATAAACAAAATGTAGTATATGCATAAAATTGAGTGTTATTCAGCCTTAAAAAGGAAGGAAATTCTGACACATGCTACAACATGGATAAATCATAAAGACATTATACTAAGTGAAAAATACCAGTCACAGGAAGACAATATAAATATTGTATGATTCTACTTATATGAGGTACCTAGAGTAGTCAAATTTAGAGACAGAAAGCACAGACACGTCATTTTACTGAGCTTCACAGAAGAGTTTTTGTTTTGTTTTGTTTTTTAGCAAACTGAAGGTTTGTGGCAATCCTGCATTGAGCAACTCTATCAGCAACATTTTTTCCAACAGCATTTGCTCACTTCATTTCTCTGTGTCACATTTTGGTAATTCTCACAATATTTCAAACTCTCCACCAGAAAAAAGATTATGACTCACTGAAGGCTCAGATGATGGTTAGGATTTTTGAGCAATAAAGTATTTTTTTAATTAAGGCATATACATTTTTTACACATAATGCTTTTGCACACTTAACAGACTACTGTATAGTGTAAATATAACTTTTATATGCACTGAGAAGCCAAAAAATTCATGTGACTAGCTTTGTGATACTTGCTTTATTGTGGTGGTCTGGAACCAAACCTGCAATATCTTCAAGGTATGCCTGTAGAATGGTAGTTGCCAGAGGTAGGAAAAGCGGGGGAATAGGGATATTTCCTATTCTACAAACTACAAACTAATAGGGAAATTAGTTTGTAGTTAGTGGGTACAGAGTATCA
This sequence comes from Mesoplodon bidens, assembly GCF_964165515.1. Classification (NCBI taxonomy): domain Eukaryota; kingdom Metazoa; phylum Chordata; class Mammalia; order Artiodactyla; family Ziphiidae; genus Mesoplodon; species Mesoplodon bidens. The sequence goes on along the minus strand of NC_138163.1, from coordinate 77,890,382 downwards.
GTTGGGGAAGCTGAAAAAGTTCTGGAGATGGATGGTGGTAATCACTGCATGACAATGTGAATATACTTAATGCAACAGAACTGTACACTTCAATATGGTCACAGTGGTAAATTTTATGTTACATATGTTTAAGTACAATAAAAATAACCAAATTTAAAAAAACAGAATGTATAGGATGCAGTGAAAACAGCGCTCAGAAAGTTACAGCACTAAATACCCACATTAAAAATGAACAAAGATCTCAAATAAATAACCTAACGTTACATCTTAAGTAACTATAAAAAGAAGAGTAAACTAAACCTAGAGATACCAGAAAGAAGGAAATAATAACAATTTGAGTGGAGATAAATGAAATAGAGAAGAAAAGAACAATAACGGCAATCAACAAAAGCAAAAGTTGGTTCTTTGAAAACACCAACAAAATTGACAAACTTTTAGTTAGAATGACAAAGAGAGACACAAATAACTAAAATCAGAAATGAAAGGAGAAACATTACCACAGGCCCTACAGAAATAACAAGGATAAACAATTGTATGGCAATACATTAGATGACCTAGATAATAAGGACAAATTCTTATTATAATAAAAATTACCAAACTTAAGTTATTTCAAGAAGACATAGAAAATCTGAACAGACCCACAACATATAAAGACATTGAATCAGCAATACAAAACTTCCCAACAAAGTCCTTGACCATATGGCTTCACTGGTGATTTCTATCAAGCATTTTGAAAAGAAATAACTTAAATCTTTCTCAAACTCTTCCCCAAAAATTGAAAGGGAAGGGACACTTCCTATCTCATTCTATAAGGCTAGCATTACTCAGATACCAAAGATAAAGACATTAGAAGAAAACTAAATACCAAAATCTCTTATGAACATAGATGTAAATACTCTTGACAAAATACTAGCAAACTGAATCAAGAAGTATGTTAAAAGGATTATATACCATGATCAGGTGGGATTTACCCCAGGAAAGGCACAGCAGTTCAACATAAGAAAATCAATTAATATAATACACAACAGTAATAGAACAAAGGGGAAAAAACCCCACTTGATCATCTCAATTGATACAGAAAAAGCACTTGACAAACCCAACACCTTTTTGTGATAAAAACCCTCAGAGAACTGGGAATAGAAGGAAACTTCTTCAACATGATAGACCACGTAAAAACCACAGCTAACATAATATTCAGTGGTGAAAAACTGAACGTGTTCCCCTTAAGACATGGACAACAGCTTTTAACTACTGCTACTCAATACTGTACTGGAAGTTCTAACCAGAGCAATTAGGAAAGAAAAAGAAGGTGGTTGGGGAGGAGGGAAGTTAGAGGACACATACTTACTGATTTCAATGTCACCTGCAAAGCTACAATAATTGAAAGTGCAGTACTGACATAAGGATAGACATAGAGACTAGTGGAATAGAATTCATAGTGCAGAAATAAACCCACACAGTGATGGCAACTGATTTTTTTTTTTTTTTTTTTTTTTTTTTGCAGTACGTGGGCCTCTCACTGTTGTGGCCTCTCCTGTTGCAGAGCATGGGCTCCGGACGCGCAGGCTCAGGGGCCATGACTCACGGGCCTAGCCACTCCGCGGCATGTGGGATCTTCCCGGACCGGGGCACAAACCCATGTCCCCTGCATCGGCAGGCAGACTCTCAACCACTGCGCCACCAGGGAAGCCCAGCAACTGATTTTTGACAAGGGTGCCAAGTCCATTCCATGGGGGAAAAAAGTCTCTTCAACAAATGATACAGTAACAACTGGATATCCACATTCAAAAGAATGATCCTGGACCCCTACCTCAAATCATATATAAAAAGAAGAGCTAAAACCATAAAACTCTTAGAAGAAAACATAGGGGGAAATCCTCATTACCTCAGATTTGGCAATAGATATACGAGTGGCCAACAAACACATGAAAAGTTTCTCAATCTCATTAGTCATTAAGGAAAAGCAAATAAAAACCACAATATGGTTCCACTTCACAATCACTTGGATGGCTATATCAAAAATGCCCCCCCTCAAAAAAAGACCAGAAAATAAGACACGTTAGAAGGGATATGAAGAAACTGGAAACTTCATACACTGCTCGTAGGAATACAAAACACTGCTGTGGAAAACAGTCTTGCACATCCTAAAAAAGTTAAACACAGAATTACCATATGATCCTGTAATTCCACTCCTAGATATATAATCAAAAGAATTGAAAACAGGACCACCTCAATATATAGAGCAAATACTAACAGAACTAAAAGGAGAAATAAAACAATAGTTGGGGACTTTAATACCTACTCCTGGTAACAGGTAGATCATCCAGACAGAGAATCAATAAGGAAATAGCAGATGTGAACAACACGATAGGCCCAATGGACCTAAAAGACATAAATAGAACACTCCATCTAACAGCAGCAGAATAGGCATTCTTCTCAAGTGCACAGAGAACATTTTCTAGGATAGATCATATGTTAGGCCACAAAATTAGTCTTAGCAGATTTAAGAAGACTAAAATCATACCAAGTATCTTCTCACACCACAATGGTATGAAACCAGAAATCAATAACAAGAGGACAACCGGAAAATTCACAAATACATGGAAATTAAACAAAATATTCCTGAACAACCAATGGATCAAAAGAAAAAAAATTAAAAGGGAAATTTAAAAATACCTTGAGACAAAAGTGAAAACACAACATACTAGAACCTATGGGCTGCAGCAAAAGTAGTTCTAAGAACTTATGGGCTGCAGCAAAAGTAGTTCTAAGAGGGAAGTTTATAGTAATACACATTGAGGAAAAAGAAACACTTGAAATAAACAACCTGACTTTACACCTCAAGGAACTAAAAAAATAAAAACAAAGCCCAAAGTTAGCAGAAGGAAGGAAATAATACAGATTAGAGGAAAATTAGAGAGCAAGAGAACAGGAAAGATTAACAAAACCAAAAGTTGGTTCTTTAAAAAGACAAAACAAAAGTGACAAACCTTTAGCTAGACTAGCCAAGAAAAAGCGAGGCCCCAAATAAATAAAATCAGAAATGAAAGAAGAGACATTACAACTGATATCACAGAAATACAAAAGATCATAGGAGACTAACAAATTGGACAACCTAGAATAATGGATAAATTCCTAGAAACATAAGATCTACCAAGATTGATCAGGAAGAAACAATAATTACAGTATGGTGACTATAGATAATAACACTGTATTTTACAGTATTAACTTGAAGAACAAGGGTTTGAATTGTTAGGGTACACTTATATGAGAATTTTTTTCAACAGTAAATACTACAGTACTACACAATCTTCAGTTGGTTGAATCCACAGATGCCAAACTGTGGATATGGAGGAACTGCCTATAGAGAAGGCCAACTGTAAGTTATATGCAGATTTTGAACTGTGCAGAGAGTTGGCACCCCCAGCCCCCACATTGTTCAAGGGTCAAGTGTATATTTGAAGGTTGCTTAGAGAGTAATTTTGAAAGTTCTCATCACAAGAAAAAAACACTGTAACTATGTAAGGTGATGGATGTTAACTAATTGTGGTAATCATTTCACAATATACACATATATCAAATAATTATGTTATACACCTTAAATTAATACATAATATGTCAATCATATCTCAATAAAACTGGAAAAAAAGAAAAAAAATTGAAAACAGGTCCTCAAACAAGTATATTACATGTACATGCTTGTTTCTAACAGCAAGATTCACAATAGCCAATAGGTAGAAACAGCCCAAAGGCCTTCAACAGATGAATGGATTAAAAATTGTGGTATATACATGCATATACAAAGAAATAATATCCAACCATTAAAGGGATGAAGTACTGATACATTCTACAATGTAGATGAACCTCGGAAAGATTATGCTAAGTGAAAGAAGCCAGACACAAAAGGTCACGTGTTGTATGATCCCATTCATATGAGATATCTAGAACAGATAAATCCACAGAGACAGGATGCAAACTGATGGGGGCTGGGGGAAGGTAGGAATGGGGAGAAACTGCTTAACAGATAAGGAGTTTCACTTTGGAGCAATGGAAATGCTTTGGAATGATGGCTGCACTACATTGTGAATATATTAAATGCCACTGAATTGTTGACTTTAAAATTATTATTTTCATATTATACAAATTTCACCTAGTAATTTTTAATAAGTTATCTATTACAGAATTATATCAAGGGCATTTAATCAGAACAAATGAAAAGTTGGACGCACATTTCTGAAAATACAATTTATCAAATAAAATAATAATCACAATTAAATGGCCTCGCTGGTCTTATGTGAAATTAGCATTCCTAGATGAAAGCTTATTAAATTTTCTTAGCAAAGCCAGTAACTACATTTATTTGTGGATACTGGCAATCCCCAGAACTTAGAACTGATTATGTTTTAAAAATGTACAGTCATCTAGCATCTAGATCTTCATGTCTACATACCATTTTCCAATAAAAGGCACAGGGTTCCTTGTAGAAAGGGATGATTTCAAGGCCAGGTCAGGGAAAATATAAGAGGAACCTGGAACACTGTGTGGTGCCAGAAAGAAAGGAAGTACTGAAAAAGGATGGGGGCATGTCCAAAGGACACAAGAGCCAATCTAAAGGAGCTTCCAGTGGCCCAGAGCTAGGACAACTAGAACAAGAAAATAAAAATTGAGAGTATTAGATGGTAGTCCATAGAATATAGTTTATTAACATCTATGAGTTCAGCCTGATATAAATAAATAAGTAAAAATATAAATGAGGGAGAAGGCAACAGCTCTTCTTTACAGAAGTCCCATTAACAAATGCAGAATGAAGGAAACAAAAAAATGTATTCAGGCAAACACCACAGTAATAACTGTTGTAGATATGTTAATATTAGCTGGTGAAAGTTTGAAGAGAAACATGACATTTGCATATTCTCAAAGAATCTCCCTCAAGGTGTTTTTTAATTACAAAGGAGAAAATAGTATTTTTCACTGGAGAAACCCAGTAGATACCACCATAACCATTCAATAGAGGTTAACACCACCAGTAATAAGACATATCAACATTATGTACCCCCTGATATGATGCACTGAAAAGGACACAGCTTAATGTTTTACTGCTTAAGACACTGTAATATGGCTTCTACCACCATATCACCACTCTGTTTTTTATCAGGAATACTAAATGAGCAACTAATTGCTAAATTCAATAACATCTTGCGTATTCATCTTACATACCCTCTCTGTCGCATAATACTATTAACCATTCCTTCCTTTCTAAAACCCTCTCCTCTCTTGGCTTCTAGGATATCTATCTATCCCTATTCCTTGAACCTCTCTGGCCACTGCATATTCTCCTTCTTGAACTATACTTCATTTAAATTTTGGCAGTCTCAGGAGTGTCTTCCTTAGCTCTCTATTTATTTCTCATTCTAAATAGTCTCCAGAAGGTATCCATGGCCACTATAAAAAAAATACTTCCACGATGATTCTCAAACTTTACCTCAAGTCCAGATCTCTTTCTTGAGTACCTACCCCATACATACAACTGTTCATTAGACATTTTCATCATGATGTCTCATAGATAGCTTAAACTCCACATATCCCAAGCTGAACTCACCATTTTCTCTAACTTCTCCAACTCCTCAAATTTGTTCCTCCCCATCTTAGTTAATAGCATCACTATCCACCCAGCTGCCTAAGCCAGACACCCAGGAACTACACACTTTATTTTTTCTTTACCCTCTATCAAACCACTCAGTAACTCCTATCAACTTTACCTCCTAAATACCTCTATAATCAGTGTCATAGCCTTAGTTGAGATTGTCATCCCTTCTTACCAATATTACCATTAAACTCTCTGATGTTCCATTCAAACCAAATGTCTCCCTACCTCCAATCTTGTCCACTTTCAATCCACCCTCCAAACTACAGCTTTTCCAAAGAACACATTATTTAATACCTTGTGCCCTAAAATGCCCTTTTCTCATTCATCCACCAGACCAGTATCTACCTACACATCCTTCAATATTCATCTATAAATTGTTTGTTTGGAAAGTTTTCCATGACCTCTCTAGACTGAGGGTGGTTCCCCTCAAAAACCCTGCACACATATCTACTAAAGCACTTACCACACCTTATTCTGAATAGTTGGTTACCTGTTTTCTCCTCTAAATCATGATTCCCTGGAGGGCAAAGGCTATGCCTTGTTCATGGTTGTAGCCCCAGTACCTAGTACAATGTCTGCCAAATGGCAGGTAACTGATAAATGTTTGTTAAAAGACTGGCTGAAGATGGTGGCATGTTCTTTTTGTAAATGTAAAGCTGTGACAGGCAGTGGTAAACTCTAGAAAGACAAGTATAGTATGATTTTGCTACTTTTGTATCTATGATAATATTCTAAGCTAGTAATATATAAAAATTCATTTAAAAGATAATTTTACAATAGGTTTATTTAAATAGATTTCCTCTAGCTATTCATCAAAGCAATAGATTGTAGTTGCACAAAAGATGCTAAATAAGAACTAAAATTCATCAGAGTTGTGAAAAGTAGAGCTAGCAAGATGAAGGGGAAAGAGATGAGTGAAAGGACCTGGGGCGTAGTGTCAGTTCTGTCACTGATTAGCTAGGATGTAACTGGACTGCTTGAGAAGTATTCAAAACAGAAACAACGATAGTAGCCTAACCACATGAGCTCTATCGGCAAACCCCACAAAATCCATTACCAAAAATGGTGTTTTACTACAGAACCACACACCAAAATTGCAATGGCAAAAGTTTAAAGCACTTTACAATTCACAAACTGCTTTCATATCTGTCATTCTCTTGATCCTCCCCAGAATAGTGGAAGATAGGTCTTATTCAAATGTCCATTTTATAGCCTAAAAACACCGAGATTAAGATAAAGTAGCTAAAACAAAGTAATACTCTCCTGATTCAAAACCTTTCAAAATCTTTCCATGATATTAGACTGCTTGGTGACAAATCCTGACAACACTTCCTCATGACATGAAGTGCAGGCCCTTATCATTTCTCTTCTATATTACTTCAGTATCCTCCTAACTGATGTCCCTATCTCCAATCCCTGCCTATTTCCAATCTATCCTTCAAGCTGCAGGCAGAATCACATTGCTAAAACAAATCTGATAATATTATCCCTACTTAAAAATTATATTCTAGGCCAGCCATGTCCAGTAGAACTTTCTGTGATTATGAAAATGTTTGTATCTGTGTGGTCAAATACAATAGCCACTTAGACACATGTGGCTATTGAGCACTTAAAATATGCCTAGTGTGACTAAGCTACTAAGTTTCAAATTTTATTTAATTTTAATTGAAATTTAAATAGCCACATGTGGCTAATGTCTACTGTATTTGAAAGTATAGCTCTAAGCAATAGGAAGCCTTTATTTATTTATTTTTCTGATCCTGGTGAAAACCAATGAATAAATAAATAGGTTATACTTACTTATTAGACAAAAAGTTTTAGAACATAACTGCTTTTTGTTCTTTTCTCCTTTTCAGTGTTTTCTAATCTTTCAGTAGCTGGTATGTACTGTTTTGGTAAATTTTTTGTAAATACAAGAACTTGATTTTGAAAAAAGAAACATGAGTATAGATCTTTATTAGGCAGCATCATATATGCAGAATACCTATGTTACATAGAAACTGAAGAAACCACTGAAATAAAGAGGAAATACTGGGACTCAATCTTCAAAAATCCCCCAATTCCCCAGTAAAATGATAACCAAAACTGGCTAAACCTAAAAGCTGCAGAATACTTCCAGGAAAGCTTCTTAAACATGTTAAAGACTGTTTTACATTACAAAAAATAATCATTAAGTCATATGCAAGAATGCTAAAATGCATTACTAGTAGACAAAACAAACCAGAGTTCAATAAATGAACATATTAATACAACCTATTCAAAAAGATCAGACCACCAACTGAAAAGCTTAAATATGAAATTTTTTTCATTATAAAAACAAGTATATCAAACAATGCCAAACTAGAATGACAAGTGAAAGTTCATTTTTACTGTCCTCTGGCCTCCCAACCCATCCCCTCTCCAGAGGCGTGTTTGCAGTATATGCTTCCAGTTTTCTATGTATTTACATACACACACACTGGCATGGACTGAATTGTGTCTCCTCCAAATTCATGTTGAAGTCCTAACCCCCAGTGTCTCAAATGTGACTATATGGAGATAGGGCCTTTAAAGATGTTTATTAAGGTTAAGCGAGGTCATTAGGGTGGGACCTATCTAATATGACTGGTATACTTATAAGAAGAGATTAAGACACAAACTTGCACAGAGAAAAGACCTTGTGAGGACAGAGAAGACAGCCATCTGCAAGCCAAGGAGAGAGGTCTCAGAAGAAATCTACCCTGCCAACACCTTATCTCAGACTTCTAGCCTCCAGAACTGTAAGAAAATAAATTTCTGTTGTTTAAGCCACCCAGTCGATGGTACTTTGTTATGGCAACCCTAGCAAACTAATACACACACACACATACAAACAGCTGTTAAGTCATCATAGTTAAGAATGGTTGAAGAAAGAGTTCACACTTGGCAAATACTCACACACTTAAAAATATGAATATATTACAATGACAAGTCAATACAAGTTACTCAAGATCAGTAAAAAATAATCTGATAAGTAAACCAAAATAGAAGCCTCAACTTCTCTTTTCTAGTATGCTTTGAAAAGCATAAGTTAACAGTTTAAAAGCCTACTCTCCTAAAACATCAGTATCTGAGAAACTACACTCTTAGGATATAGTTTCTCCACTCTAACACTTCTTTCACCTCTGGATGTGGTAAAGAAAACTTAATCAGAGAACTAATAAATAAGCCAAAATACAGCCTGTGGTTAAAATTGCTACAAGGACTAAAATTTTATATATCTTATTCCTCAAAGAACTCCATCTTATAAGTCATATTTTAAGCAAAGGATGCCTACTAATAAAGTAACTCAAAAATTTTAAAAGCATATATGCTTTGGTTATTGAGCAAAAACTGACATTCAGTGACACTACCCCACCATAGTACCACCTAGTGACAGAAATGCAATGGACAAACTTAAGAGGTTACCCTCAAGCTTAATAATTCCACAATCTGATTATGATTTTGCTGAAATATACACTTTATGTAGAAAGTGAGCCTTCTATTACAAATGTATAGTACAAAAGCAAACATTATTTATTCTTATGTTAGACTTTGTTTTGATTTGATTATAGGGTTTAATCACTCATTTTATAAATATTTTCTGAGTGTCTGCTACATGTGAGATACCATGCCCAGCTATGCGGAAGATAAAAAAGATGACTGGAATGTATCTGCCTTTTAGGTGCATAAAATCTTACCTCCTCCACAAGACACATGATAACTGTACTTGTAGAAAAAGGTATTATAGGAATTCAGAGGAGGAAGAAATCAGTGTCTTATAAGCTTATAAGGAACAGTTCTGTGACATAAATTGGCCCTTGAGCTAAGATTTGAAAAACAGAAAGGAGTTAGAGAGAGGACATTTCAGACAGAGTGTATGGTATAAATGAAGAAACAAAAACAAAAAAAGCACAATGTCCAAGGAACAGGGAGCAATCCAGGGTGGCTGAAGGGGCAGGGAATTTATAGAGAAATAGTTAATAATATGGCTAGCAAGCTAGTTAAGTGAAAATCCTTTAGGGCCTTGAACGGCAGGCTAAGGTGTAGAGACCACTGAAGTCCACAAGCAGGAAAGTCATACTTATCAGAGTTATGCTTTAGGAAGAATAATCTGGATGTTTTGTGTGGGATGGGTTGGAAGGGTGAATACCTGAGGCAGTGAGAAAAGTCATGCGTAAAGTTACAAGGGCCTAAAACTAGGGCAGAAGTTGAGGGACTGAAAAGGACAGAATAGGCCATTGCTACTACAATGAAATGTTCACCTACCTCACAGGGCTACTGTAAAGATCAAACGACATAATAAAAGATCTGAAAAGTTTATTTACTCACTAGTGACAAACTTTACAAGAGTGTCAAGAGCACAAATAAGGACTTTAGGGAGAGAGATTTTAAAAACGGAAAGAAAAAAATCAAAACAACAAAAACGTCCTTTTGCAGGCAGCTAAATATATACCTATTAAAATTACTAAAATATTAAATAATTAAAAGACCTAATTTTGGTAAAGACTGAGTACTAAGTAAAAGACTGCTTATAAGTAAAAAGAAACAGGATTTAAAATTATCTCAGCAACGTAAAAATTATGTACATATAAGAACTGAAATTCAGGGGTAAAATGGAAAATTATTTAAGAGGTGAGATTGTGGGTATTTTTCTCATGTTTATTAGATGTGATTTTATACAATTAAAGAGAAATGTATAAATAAAATAAAAAAGGAAAACTATAAGAATCACATACAGAACAGGCAATTTCACCTCTACTGTATATTTTACAACATGGAAAGTACACACTCCTTTGAAAAACCAACAACTTTAACATCACAACATTGAATATTGATGTATTACTGCATTTTGCATTTAATAAAAAGTTTGATATGAGCAAAACAGGTTTCCATTCCATTTCGACCCCCACTGCCCAGTGACAAGGGTCCTTTACTCTGCCACTGGCTACTTAGAAACTACATTAGAAACCCACCAGCCTGCAATATTTATCGGGGATTCTCTGATACCCCTGATATTGCATGCAAAATGAAGCATATGTGTATGTGCATTTTTCTAGGGGGAAAGTTCATAGCTTTTATCAGATTCTCAAAGGGCCTATTGTTCTAAATGAAATGAAAGTTTAGAACCACTATTATGAACTTTTCTCCCCCTCCTATTAATCTCAATAACCAACTCAAATCAATATGTCAATGGTTTCGAGAATGTTATTTATTCAACCATTTCTGAATGAGGGGCCCTCTGAATTCCTCTTCTCAATCCCCAGTGCCACTTCTGCAAGTGGAAGAAGACCTTTAGACGTAAAAAGTTTCTAAGACCTTTTTATTTCCATTCCTTACCATTTATAGCCCATGTAAGCTTCATCTTTAATTTATAAAAAATTTTATAGTAATGCCGCTACTCTCCACCACCTCCTTAGAATCTTTTCTACCTTCCTAGATGATTTTAGAACCTAGCTTACATTTCCTCCACTCTAATTCCATCTCCCCAACACTAGCAAATACTAAACTCACCATCAATCTCAGTTCTTCTACTCTTACACTAAGATCAATAAGTAGTATAAGAGACAACAATACAAATTTGCTCCATTAAAAGTTCATGTGGGACTTCCCTGGTGGTCCAGTGGTTGAGACTCTGTGCTCCCAATGCAGGGGGCCCGGGTTCGATCCCTGGTCAGCGAACTGGATCCTGCATGCTGCAGCTAGGAGCCTGCATGCTGCAACTAAAGATCCTGCATGCTGCAACTGAAGATCCCGCATGTCACAACTGGGACCTGGTGTAGCCAAATAAATAAATGTTTTTTAAAAAATGCATGTGAACTGAAATGTAGCCTATGTTGCTCCTGGCAAACCACTACCAGTAATAAACTAGGCTCTCAAACTAGAGGTATTGGGTTGGCCATAAAGTTCGCTCAGCATTTTTGAAACATCTGGAAAATCCCAAACGAACTTTTTGGCCAACCCAATAGTATATATTCAAAGGGCTAGTCCCAACAGATCAAAGTCAGGAAACTACAGAAGTGGAAGAAACCTTAAAGATCAAGTAGCTGAATCTTATTTTACAGCAACTGAGGTCCAAAGGAACAAGTGATCTGTCCAAGATAATTAGAGTAGAAACAGAGCTCAAATGGTCAGCTGTCCTGGTCCAACGTTCATTCCACCGCGCCATGTTATGTCCTTTGTACACCAGTTGTTTATTCTCTTCAATATTTAGAAATCAAAATCCTTCAAATTGTCTGTATTTTCTCCAGTAAGCTATACTTACTACTACCTCAAGACTCCTTAATATATGCAATATCATTCCTTCCTGGCTTGTTGAGAGAGAATGATACAAGGGACAGGAATTGAGCCTTAATGAAATCAAGGTCAACTGTACATCTGAGTACACTGTCACTCTCTTATATGAAGAACTGAATTGGTTTGGTATGTCTTATTCTTCTCAAAACCAAGCTGACTGCTTCCTAATAGCTTATATTCTTCTAATGATAGCAAATTATTGCCTAATGATTTGCTCTAGTGTCTTCTAACACAAAAGCCAAAACTAGAATCCAACTCTTCTGATTGTTGGTTTACCAATATTCTTTCTGCTAGATTATCCTCTTTAAAGTGAGCTGTGGGGACTTGCCTGGTGGTCCAGTGGGTAAGACTCCACGCTCCCAATGAAGGGGGCCCGGGTTCGATCCCTGGTCGGGGAACTAGATCCCGTATGCATGCCACAACTAAAGAGTTCGCATGCCGCAACTAAGAGTCCACATGCCACAATGAAGATCCTACACACTGCAACTAAGACCCAGCACAGCCTAAATAAATAAATAAATAAATTAATTAATTAATTAAATGTTTTAAAAAATAAAGTGAGTTGTGATCCTGAAGGATATAAATTTAAGTCAGTTCTATCTTTAAGAAGATATCTATTTAAGTTATGATTAATGGTTATTTATTCTGCCTCTTAGAACATCATTTATAAAGTTGTTTTGTTATCCCAATAAAAGGATTATTAATTTAAGAAATTTCTTCTAATATGCACATGAAATCCCTCTTCCTTAAACTGAAGTCTATATTTCTGTATTATAAACTAATATTCCAGGTACATTCAGGTATCACTGAACTATTACAAGGACAGCTTTTAATTTTTTTAAAAATAATTATCCTTCAGATACTTTAAACATAACTGAATCACCTCTCACCCTCTTCAGTTCCATGAAAAATAATCCACTTGAAAACATCCTTAATTTTTTCCTGTTAAGTTGTTTTTCATTTTCTTATTACATTTTGTGTCTCCTCAGTATTCACTGTAATTTCTTGACATGCATCTTATGTTATGAAACTTAAATCTTAAAACTTTAGGATCTCTAAAAAGCAGAGTAGGAGGATTATTTCCCTAGTGTTATTATATTCCCACTTCAGTTATTATGAAGGCCAGAAGTCTCTTAACTTTTATCTACTTTGTTAATTATCAGCAGCTAGTCACCAGTGGGAGGGTAGGAAGAGGGAACTTACACACTACTGGAAGAAATTAAAGTTCCCATCCTTTGTCCATGATGTCAGAGCCAACAAATGAAAACAAAACAGTACCTATCCAAAAGAACTACTAAATGGAACATACAAGGTAAGTACCTCACTGATAATATCTCCTACAAACCAAAGAGAAAGGACAGACTGCTTTGCTGCACGCAGTAAGCCAAAGAACATGAACCCGTCAAAAACAAATGAAAAGAGTTCCACTTCTAACATGACAACATAAGGAGCTCCTTAGACTCACTCTCCAACAAAACTGGTGAAATTTATAAAGTATTACCATTTGAAGTCCCTAGAAATGGTCCTGGAGGCATATAGCAAATGAAATATCATTTACTCAAGAAAATCTATTAGAGCTCAGTAAGAATGGCAAGAGTCTGTGGTGTTTGAACCAGGACACACTCCCTGCCTCCCGACTCCCAGTTCAGCCATATGGAAACTCCACTTGAGACTGATGCTCCCAATGCTCCCTCTGCCCCCTGAGCTCCCTCTGCTCTCAGTGCTCCCTCTGCCCCCTGAGCTCCTAGTCAAAAGACTATCTTCCTGGGAAAGGCAGGACATCAGCATTTCTCATCCTTCCCCTCAACAACCTGTTGCTGAAGCTAAGTTCTGGGCTAACATGGCCAAGAGGTAGGGTCTCCCTTCTTCCACACACCCCCACTAGAGGGACAGAGGCTCAACCTTGGGTGTGATGCCACTGAGAATACTGAAGCCCCAGTCACCCTGGCCCTGACTCATAAGAGGGTAGTTGCATACCAAGAGAGGAAAGGCAAAAAGACCTGAGGCTACTGCTCCCCAAACTCCATCTAGTGCTCAACTCCTAAAGTGGGGATATCACTCAGAGAGAAGCCACCATTGTCCCCTATGCCCAGCTCCAGAGCTGTGGCTGGGAGATTTTGCCTGGAGAGAGAAGGCCCTGAAGCAGAGAGCTCCTAATCTCTTCCCAGAGGAAGTGACTTCATACAACTAGACGTGGATTAGTTCAAGCCCAAGGCTACTCTCAAATATAGTAGAGGTTGAGGTGAAAGGCAAGTAGGAGGAGACTAGTGGAATCACTGGACACAGAGGCTGAACTGTATTTCAGCTGGTTTGCCCCAGAGAACCAGAAAATCAAGGAGGGAAATGTACAGGAGGAGACTGCCTAGGGTCAGAAAAAACCTCAAACACTGACCTCAACAACTTTCACTTCAAAGGAACCCAATCTGATGGCTTTAGTCGGTGAAACAATTTCTGCCCCAGGGCACTGTTGGAAAAAACAGTGCTGATCTCCCAGCAACAATTGGAGCATAACTGGAAAAGAGACAGAGAGAGCCTCAGCAAAACCACTGCCCTCTCAGGGTGACTGTGGGCATATCCCAGGCTATGCTGGTAAGGCTATGTTGCTTAAGAGGCAACATCAGAGGCACTAACACTGTGAGGTGGGGAGCAAGGGGAGGGTGGAGAGAGACAGCACTAAAATCCAGCCAGTTCCTAAATAAACAAACAAACAAGTAAATAACACTAATAAGCCCTGGGAGGGAGGGCACCAGTACCTAGAGTTACTACTGGACTATCTGGACTATCTAAAATGTCCAGTTTCCAAAAAATTGCAAGACACACAAAGAAACACGAAACTACAACCTATACACTGAGGAAAAAAGCAGGAAAAGTAAACTGCCTACGGTTTTGACCAGATGTCAGACTGAAGAGAAAAAACCTTCAAAGTTGTCATTATAAATATGTTCAAGGACTAAAGGAAACTCTGTTAAAGAAATAAAAGATTGGTTCAAGATGGCAGAGAAGAAGGACGTGCTCTCACTCCCTCTTGCAAGAACACCAGAATCACAACTCACCGCTGAACAATCATCGACAGGAAGACACTGGAACTCACCAAAAAATATACCCCACATCCAAAGACAAAGGAGAAGCCATAATGAGACAGTAGAAGGGGGACAATCACAATAAAATCAAATCCCATAACTGCTGGGTGGGTGACTCACAAACTGGAAAACATCATACTACAGAAGTCCCCACACTGGAGTGAAGGTTCTGAGCCCCACGTGAGGCTTCCCAACCTGGGAGTCCAGCAACAGGAGGAGGAATTCCTAGAGAATAAGACTTTGAAGGCTAGCAGGATTTGATTGCAGGACTTTGACAGGACTGGGAGAAACAGACTCCACTCTTGGAGGGCACACACAAAGTAGTGTGTGCATTGGGACCCAGGGTAAGGAGTGGTGACCCCACAGGAGACTGAAGCAGACCGACTTGCTAGTGTTGGAGGGTTTCCTGCAGAGGTGGGGGGTGGCTGTGGCTCACTGTGAGGACAAGGACACTGGCAGCAGAAGTTCTGGGAAGTACTCCTTGGCGTGAGCCTTCCCAGAGTCCGCCATTGGCCCCACCAAAGAGCCCGGCAGGCTCCAGTGCTGGGTCGCCTCAGGCCAAACAACCAACAGGGAGGGGACCCAGCCACACCCATCAGCAGTCAAGCACACTAAAGTTTTACTGAGCTCTGCCCAACAGAGCAACAGCCAGCTCTACCCACAACCAGTCCCTTCCATCAGGAAACTTGCACAAGCCTCTTAGATAGTCTCATCCACCAGAGGGCAGACAGCAGGAGCAAAAAGAACTACAATCCTGCAGCCTGTGGGGAAAAAAGCACATTCACAGAAAGATAGACAAGATGAAAAGCCACATGGCTATGTACCAGATGAAGGAACAAGATAAAACCCCAGAGAAGCAACTAAATGAAGTGGAGATAGGCAAACTTCCAGAAAAAGAATTCAGAATGATGATAGTGAGGATGATCCAGCACCTCGGAAAAAGAATGGAAGCAAAGATCAAGAAGATGCAAGAAATGTTTAACAAAGAACTAGAAGAATTAAAGAACAAACAAGCAGAGATGAACAATACAATAACTGAAATGAAAAATGCACTAGAAGGAATCAACAGCAGAATAATTGAAGCAGAAGAACGGATAAGTGACCTGGAATACAGAATGGTGGAATTCACTGCTGTGGAACAGACTAAAGAAAAAAGAATGAAAAGAAATGATGACAGCCTAAGAGACCTCTGGGACAACATTAAATGCAACAACATTCACATTATACGGGTCCCAGAAGGAGAACAGAGAGAGAAAGGACCTGAGAAAATATTTGAAGAGATTATAGTCAAAAACTTCCCTAACATGGGAAAGGAACCAGACACCCAAGTCGAGGAAGTGCAGAGAGTCCCAACAGGATAAACCCAAAGAGAAACACACTGAGACATATAGTAATTAATTGGCAAAAATTGAAGACAAAGAAAAATTGTTAAAAGCAGCAAGGGAAAAATGACAAATAACGGACAAGGGAACTCCCATAAGGTTAACAGCTGATTTCTCAGCAGAAACAGAAGGGAGTGGCATGATATACTTAAAGTGATGAAAGGGAAGAAACTACAACCAAGATTACTCTACCAGGAAGGGATCTCATTCAGATTCCATGGAGAAATCAAAAGCTTTACAGACAAGCAAAAGCTAAGAGAATTCAGCACCACCAAACCAGCTCTACAACAAATGCTAAAGGAACTTCTCTAAGTGGGAAACACAAGAGAAGAAAAGGACCTACAAAAACAAACCCAAAACAGTTAAGAAAATTGGAATAGGAACATACATATCAATAATTACCTTAAACGTGAATGGATTAAATGCTCCAACCAAAACACACAGGCTTGCTGAATGGATACAAAAACCAGACCCATATATATGCTGTCTACGACAGACACTTTTCAGACCTAGGGACACATACAGACTGAAAGTGAGGGGATGGAAAAAGATATTCCAGGAAAATGGAAATCAAAAGAAAGCTGGAGTAGCAATACTCACAACAGGTAAAAGAGACTTTAAAATAAAAATGTTACAAGAGACAAGGAAGGACACTACATAATGATCAAAGGATCAATCAAAGAGGAAGATATAACAATTATAAATATATATGCACCCAACATAGGAGCACCTCAATACATAAGGCAACTGCTAACAGCTATAAAAGAGGAAATTGACAGTAACACAGTAATAGTGGGGGGCTTTAACACCTCACATACACCAATGGACAAATCATCCAAACAGAAAATTAATAAAGAAATACAAGCTTTAAATGACACAATAGACCAGACAAATTTAATTGATATTTATAGGACATTCCATCCAAAAACAGAAGACTACACTTTCTTTTCCAGTGTGCACGGAACATTCTCAAGGACAGATCACATCTTGGGTCAGAAATCAAGCCTCAGTAAATTTAAGAAAATTGAAATCACATCAAGCATGTTTTCTGATCACAACACTGGGAGATTAGAAATCAATTACAGAGGGAAATAACGTAAAAAAACACAAACACATGGAGGCTAAACATTACTAAATAACCAAGAGATCACTGAGGAAATCAAAAAACTACCTAGAGATAAATGATGATGAAAACAAGAGGATCCAAAACCTATCGGATGCAGCAAAACCAATTTTATCAGAGAAGTTTATAGCTATACAAGCCTACCTCAAGAAACAAGAAAAATCTCAAATAAACAATCTAAACTTACACCTAAAGGAACTAAAGAAAGAAGAACAAACAAAACCCAAAGTTAGCAGAAGGAAAGAAATCATAAAGATCAGAACAGAAGTAAATGAAATAGAAACAAAGAAAACAATAGCAAAAATCAATAAAACTAAATGCTGGTTCTTTGAGAAGATAAACAAAATTGATAAACCATTAGCCAGACTCATCAAGAAAAAGAGGGAGAGGACTGAAATCAATAAAATTAGAAATGAAAAAGAAGAAGTTACAACAGACACCACAGACTTACAAAGCATCCTAAGAGACTACTACAAGCAACTCTATGCCAATAAAATGGACAACCTGGAAGAAATGGACAAATTCTTAGAAAGGTATAACCTTCCAGACTGAACCAGGAAGAAACAGAAAATATGAACAGACCAATCACAAGTAATGAAATTGAAACTGTTATTAAAAATCTTCCAACAAACAAAAGTCCATGACCAGATGGCTTCACAGGTGAATTCTATCAAACATTTAGAGAAGAGCTAACACCCATCCTGCTCAAACTCTTCCAAAAAATTGCAGAGGAAGGAACACTCCCAAACTCATTCTATGATGCCACCATCACCCTGATACCAAACCCAAAAATACCACAAAAAAATGAAAATTACAGACCAATATCACAGATGAATATAGATGCAAAAATCCTCAACAAAACTGTAGCAAACAGAATCCAATAACACATTAAAAGGATCATACACTGGGCCTCCCTGGTGGTGCAGTGGTTGAGAGTCCGCCTGCCGATGCAGGGGATACGGGTTCGTGCCCCGGTCTGGGAGGATCCCATATGCCGCGGAGCGGCTAGGCCCGTGAGCCATGGCCTCTGGGCCTGCGCGTCCGGAGCCTGTGCTCCGCAACGGGAGAGGCCACAACAGTGAGAGGCCCGCATACCGCAAAAAGAAAAAAAAAAAAAAAAAAGGATCATACACCATGATCAAGTGGGATTTTTCCCAGGGACACAAGGATTCTTCAATATACGCAAATCAATCAATGTGATAAACCATATTAACAAATTGAAGGAGAAAAATCATATGATCATCTCAACAGATGCAGAAAAAGCTTTTGACAAAATTCAACACCCATTTATGATAAAAACTCTCGAGAGAGTGGGCATACAGGGAACCTACCTCAACATAATAAAGGCCATATACGACAAACCCACAGCAAACATCATTCTCAATGGTGAAAAACTGAAAGCATTTCCTCTAAGATCAGGAACAACACAAGGATGTCCACTCTCGCCACTATTATTCAACACAGTTTTGAAAGTCCTAGCCATGGCAATCAGAGAAAAAAAGGAAATAAAAGGAATACAAATTGGAAAACAAGAAGTAAAACTGTCACTGTCTGCAGATGACATGATACTATACATAGAGAATCCTAAAGATGCCACCAGAAAACTACTAGAGCTAATCAATGAATTTGGTAAAGTTGCAGGATACAAAATTAATGCAAAGAAATCTCTTGCATTCCTATACACTAATGATGAAAAATATGAAAGAGAAATTAGGGGAACATTCCCATTTACCACTGCAACAAAAAGAATAAAGTACCTAGGGATAAACCTACCTAAGGAGACAAAAGACCTGTATGCAGAAAACTGTAAGACACTGTTGAAAGAAATTAAAGATGATACCAACAGATGGAGAGATATACCATGTTCTTGGATTGGAAGAATCAATACTGTGAAAATGACTATAATACCCAAAGCAATCTACAGATTCAATGCAATCCCTATCAAATTTCCAATGGCATTTTTACAGAACTAGAACAAAAAATCTTAAAATTTGTACGGAGACACTAAAGACCCCGAACTGCCAAAGAAGTCTTGAGGGAAAAAAACGGAGCTGGAGGAATCAGACTCCCTGACTTCAGACTACATTACAAAGCTACAGTAATCAAGACAATACGTTACCGGCACAAAAATAGAAATATAGATCAATGGAACACAATAGAAAGCCCAGAGATAAACCCCCACACCTACGGGCAACTAATCTATGACAAAGGAAGCAAGGATATACAATGGAGAAAAGACGGTCTCTTCAATAAGTGGTGCTTGGAAAATGGGACAGCTACTCGTAAAGGAATGAAATTAGAACATTCCCTAACACCATACACAAAATAAACTCAAAATGGATTAGAAACCTAAATGTAAGACTGGACACTATAAAACTCTTAGAGGAAAACATAGGAAGAACACTCTTTGACATAAATCACAGCAAGATCTTTTTTGATCCACCTCCTAGAGTAATGGAAATAAAAACAAAAATAAACAAATGGGACCTAATGAAACTTAAAAGCTTTTGTAAAGCAAAGGAAACTACAAACAAGATGAAAAGACAACCCTCAGAATGGTAAAAAATATTTTCAAACAAATCAGTGGACAAAGGATTAATCTCCAAAATGTATAAACAGTTCATGCAGCTCAATATTAAAAAAACAAACAACCCAATCATTAAATGGGCAGAAGACCTAAATATACATTTCCCCAAAGAGGACATACAGATGGCCTAGAAGCACATAAAAAGCTGCTCAACATCACTATTTTTTAGAGAAATGCATATCTAAACTACAATGAGGTATCACCTCACACCAGTTAGAATGTACATCATCAGAAAATCTACAAACAACAAATGCTGGATAGGGTGTGGAGAAAAGGGAACCCTCTTGCACTGCTGGTGGGAATGTAAATTGATACAGCCACTATGATGAACAGTATGGAGGTTCCTTAAAAATCTAAAAATAGAATTACCATATGACCCAGCAATCCCACTACTGGGCATATACACTGAGAAAACCACAATTCAAGAGGAGCCATGTACCACAGTGTTCATTGCAGCACTATTTACAATAGCCAGGCCATGGAAGCAACTTAAATGCCTATCGACAGATGAATGGATAAAGAAGATGTGGTACATATATACAATGGAATATTACTCAGCCATAAGAAGGAACGAAATTGGGTCATTTGTAGAGATATGGATGAATCTAGAGACTCTCATACAGAGTGAAGTAAGTCAGAAAAAGAAAAACAAATATCGCATATTAACGCATATATGTGGAACCTAGAAAAATGGTACAGATGAACCAGTCTGAAGGGCAGAAATTGAGACACAGATGTAGAGAACAAACATATGGACACCAAGGGGGGAAAGCAGCGGCGGGTGGGGGTGGTGGTGTGATGAACTGGGAAATTGGGATTGACATGTATACACTGATGTGTATAAAATGGATGACTAATAAGAACCTGCTGTATAAAAAAATAAAATTCAAAAATTCAACAAGGCCTTCCCTGGTGGCACAGTGGTTGAGAGTCCGCCTGCTGATGCAGGGGACAGGGGTTTGTGCCCCAGTCTGGGAAGATCCCACATGCCACGGAGCGGCTAGGCTCGTGAGCCATGGCCACTGAGCCTGCGTGTCCGGAGCCTGTGCTCCGCAACGGGAGAGGCCACAACAGTGAGAGGCCCACTTACCGCAAAAAAAAAAAAAAAATCGGCAAAAAAAAAGAAATAAAGGAAGGTGTGATGACAATGTCACATCACAGGTATAGTATCAATAGGAATGTACTGATATGTATAGGAATTATAAAAAAAAGAACCAAATGGAAATCCTAGAGTTGAAAATTACAATAACTGAAATGAAAAATTAAGTACAGGTGCTCAACAGTAGATGTGAACTGACAGAACAAAGAATTAATGAACTCATAGATGAGCAATAGAGGGCTTCCCTGGTGGCGCAGTGGTTGAGAGTCCGCCTGCCGATGCAGGGGACACGGGTTCGTGCCCCAGTCCGGGAAGATCCCACGTGCCATGGAGCAGCTGGGCCTGTGAGCCATGGCCGCTGAGCCTGCACGTCCGGAGCCTGTTCTCCACAATGGTAGAGGCCACAACAGTGAGAGGCCCGCATACCAAAAAAAAAAAAAAAAGATGAGCAATAGAAATCATGCAATATGAAGAACAGAGATTTAAAAAGAGTGAAAAAAAATAAACAGATTCTCAGAGAAATGTAGGACATTATTAAGTGCATATATATATATATACATATATATATACATATATAATGACTGTACCAGAAAGAAAGGAGAGAGATAAAGGGGAAGAAAACCTGCTCAATGAAATAATGGCTGAAAGCCTCCAAAGCTTATTAAAAAGAAAAAACATTTACCCATCCAGGAAGCTCAACAAATTCCAAATAGGAAACATGCAAAGAGATCCACAGACACATTATAGTAAAAATACTGAAAGCCAAAAACAAGGGGAAAATCTTGAAAGTAACAAGAGAAAAAAGACCCCTCACTAATAAGAGATCCCCAATAAAACTAACAGCTAATTCCTTAGCAGAAACTAGTACAGGTTGTAAGCCAGTAGGATACCATATTCAAAGGACTCAAAGAAAAAACTGCCAAGGAAGAATCCTATATCCAGGAAAGCTGTTGTTCAAAAATAAAGGCAAAATAAAAACATTCCCAGACAAACAAAAATTGAGAGAATCTGTTACTAGCTGAACTACCTTACAAGAAATACTAATGTAAGTTCTTTAGCCTGAAAGCAAGTGACCTCAGACTGTAATTCAAATCCACACACACAAAAAAACAAGAGCAAAAGGTAATTGTGTTATTATAAAAGACTGTATAAATGCATACTTTTCTACTTTCTTCTTTGTACTAATTTCAAAAGCAATTGTATAGGGCTTCCCTGGTGGCGCAGTGGTTGAGAGTCCGCCTGCCGATGCAGGGGACACGGGTTCGTGCCCCGGTCCGGGAAGATCCCACATGCCACAGAGCGGCTAGGCGTGTAAGCCATGGCCGCTAAGCCTGCGCGTCCGGAGCCTGTGCTCCGCAACAGGAGAGGCCACAACAGTGAGAGGCCTGCGTACCGCAAAAAAAAAAAAAGCAATTGTATAAAGTAATATTTATATAATGTATGATTAAGCCTATAACATATAGAGATGCAGTATACTTGCCAATAACAGCACAAAGGAGATGGATGGGAGCACAGCTATATTGGGATAAGGAAATGACTCCAGATGGTAACTCAAACACAAGAGCACAAATGAAGAGAACCAGAAATGATAAATATGAAGGTTAATATAAAAAAAGCCATAAATATTTACTTACCCTCCTTTCTTCTCTCAGCCTCTTTAAAAGTCATAAAATTATATAAAGTCATAATTATGACAATGTATTGTTAGGATTTTAACATTTATAGATGTAATATCTATAAAAGTAAAACAACAATGCAGGGTAAGGAACTAGAACTATGCAAAAGTAATGTTTCTATATCTCACTAGAATTAAGTTACAAAATTCTTAGAAGAAAACATAAGGGTAAATCTTCATGACCTCAGATATGGCAATGGATTTTTAGCTATAACACCAAAAGTATGACCAACAAAAGAAAAAAAATAAATAAACTTGGCTTCAACAAAATGAAAAATTTTTGTGCTTCAAAGGACACTATCAAGAAAGAAAAAGACAACCCACAGAATGGGAGAAAATATTTGCAAATCATATATATAAGGGACTTGAATCTAGAATAAAGACTCATATCTCAAAAATAAAAAGACCAATAATCTAATTAAAAATTGGGCAAAGGATCTGAACTGACATTTCTCCAAAGAATATATACAAATGGGCAATAAGCACATGGATAGATGCTCAACATCTTTAGTCATCAAGGAAATACAAATCAAAACCACAAGGATACATGACTTCACACCCACCAAGATGGCTAGACTAAAAAAAGTCAGATAACAACAATTAGCTAGGATATGGAGAAACTGGAACCCTGTATACTTCTAAAACTAATGTAAAATGTTGTAGTCACTTTGAAAACCAGTCTGGCAGTTCCTTAAAGAACTAAACAGAATTACCATATAACACAACAATTCTACTCTTAGGTATACACCCAAGGGAAATGAAAACTCATGTCCATATAAAACTTGTACATGAATGTTTATAGCAGCATTATTCATAATAGCCAAAATATGGAAACAACCTGAATGTCTATCAACTGATGAACACATAAAGATAATCTTTTACATCCATAACATCGAATATTATTCAGCCATAAAAAGGAATTAGGTATTTAATGCATGCCATAACATGCATGAACCTTGAAAACATAATGCTAAGTGAAAGAAGCCAGACTCAAGACCAAATATTATATGATTCCATTTATGTAAAATGTCCAGAATTTAAATATAAAAAATGAAGAAAATATATGACCAGTGTCAGGATCAAGAGTCAAGGACTTGTTAAACAGAGATAAAAAAGGCACTATGGATTAAGTATATGATGCCTCAGTTTCTACCATATCAATATTAATGAAATAAATCCAAAATTCTATCATTCAAAATTCATAAGTCCTTTCAATATTTATTAGTATAGTAGAGAGGCAACTATATAATAATCATTACAATTTATGTCTTATCATATGAAATCTTCCCATTTTAAGAAAAAACTGTTTTAGGTGTTTCCCTCTATGAATAGTGGTCTAGTAATTATTAGATAAGTATCTTTAGAATTCAAAAAACATTCACTGTGTGATTAGGGTCTGTCACAGTCTTAATTACCCTTATATAAATATCTAACACACAGAAGGCAATAAACAAATGAATGGCCTTAATGGCTGTCATTTATCTACACTAGAACTTACTCTCCTCATCTGCAAAATTAGAAGGGCTGGATATGATCTTTTAAAAAAAAACTTTGTGGAGTACTTTATTTTTATTTATTTATTATTATTATTTTTTTGGCTGCTTTGGACCTTTGTTGCACGTGGGCTTTCTCTAGTTGCGGCGAGTGGGGCCTACTCTTCGATGCAGTGCGCGAGCTTCTCACTGCGGTGGCTTCTCTTGCTGCGGAGCTTGGGCTCTAGGCGGGCGGGCTTCAGTAGTTGTGGCTCGCGGGCTCTTGAGTGCAGGCTCAGTAGTTGTGTGGCACACGGGCTTAGTTGCTCCGTGGCATGTGGGGTTTTCCCGGACCAGGGATGGAATCCGTGTCCCTGGCATTGGCAGGTGGATTCTTAACCACTGTGCCACCAGGGAAGTCCCTGATCTTTTCTAAAGTACTAGTGTTCAATAGAAATTTCTGCAATGATGGAAATGTTCCACATCTATATGGCTATTCAGCCCTTAAAATGTGACTAATGCAACTGAGGAATTAAATTTTTAATTTAATGTAAATTTAAACAGTCACAGGAAGCTAGTGACTACCACATTGCACAGCATAGCTCTAGGGCAAAATCCTGTGTGAAAAACACATTTCACAATGCATTCCAGTAACCGCATACACATGGTAATGTATATATATGTATTCGTAAAACAATACTTCCCTTAATACATATAAAGCATTGATATTTTCTTTCCTATTCTACTAAATTTCATCTAAAACAAAGTGCTAATCCAACCCACTAACGTGATTTCATAACACTGCACTAAGGTTCCTTTCAGCTCTAAAATATGCTATAAATACTAATGACTGTCCTGAAAGTATGCATTCATTATTTATTTTGTAATCTTAACCACAAGTAACTAATTAATCTGAAAAGTTGCCTCAGGTTGTACCAGGTTCTACTTTAAAAGCCTTATAATCATTCCTTAACCTCCCTGTTAAGTCAACATTTTTAAAAAAGAGGAAAGAGTTGCATGTCTTTAAGAAGTAGAATACAAAGGTAACATCTTTTCCTTGTTTTTCATACTTCAGAAATGGTAACCAAAGAAATGGCAGGATATGTAGGAGAGAGTGAAGGAAATTGTGGAGATAGTGTTCATGTAAAGAGAGAAAGCTAACTTTTTATTGTCATCACCTCCACTGAATCTCCTAATGACGTCTCCTTCCCTCTCATTCTTCGAGCCTGAAAGTCCTACAAATTTCATCTTGTTTTAAATTAATTTTTACTGGAGTATAGTTGCTTTACAATGTTGTTTTAGTTTCTACTGTACAGCAAAGTGAATCAGCTATACATATACATACATCCCCTCTTTTTTGGATTGCCTTCAAATTTTATTTTAACTTCATCTGGCTTATCAGAGGACTACAGAATAAGACTGGCTCCCAAGAGATCACATGTTACAAATTTCAACTACAAAGTGCTTTTAAAAAACCTTAATAAAAGGATCTGGATTTGCTTCTCTACCCTAATCTGCCATCTCCTATCATGAAATCCTCACTAGTCTAAACTATAAGCAGTTCTACAAAAGTTTCATGCTCTCTCTTACCTGTGGGCCTTTGTACATCCTATTTCCTCTTTAGCTAACTTCTAATTTTTCAGGTCTTGGTTTACATATCAGTTACTCAAGTCAATTTTCTCCACCTCAAGATTAGTCTTGATGCCTCTCATGTATATTCTTCCAGTACTTTGTACCTTCCCCATCATTGCACTACTGTATTAATTGCCTGTTTATTTATCTATTTCCCCTACTAGATTTTAAACCCTTTAAGGACAGGGTGTATATTTGGTACTGTTCACTGATGTAAAGATGTTCAATAATTACGGAATGAACATATGGATATAATTCCTTCAGCATTCCACATGCCTAGTGTCATACTCCCTGCTTGGAATGTTCTCCCCAGTTCTATCGCCAGCATGAGATCCTCTCTATAATCTAGTTCTTAATTACCGCTATTTCCTCTGGATGCCTACAGCCCTTATTATTCATACTATTCATTTGATATTTAATCTATTACGTTGTTTTTTAGTTATTCTTGTAATGCATAGATCCAATCTCATTAACTAAATTGTCCAGCTTGAAGATATTACTGTGTTTCTCTTGGTACTGCATTACCTAGCATAGCACTATGCAGATAGCAGACATTAAACATTTGTTGACAAAGAATCAAAATTTGAGAGGTTGTTTCTCATATGAAGCTGACAACACTTTAGCGATACAGATGAACAAGGGGTGCCAATTAAGCTTTTTGTCAATTATAGGCAATAAAAAGATATACTTAAGTATGAATACAAATAACAATAAAACAGTATTCTTAAGTGAGAGATAATAATGAACACAAATACTAAGATGCACTGTAGCCAAAGCTACATTCATTAAAGACAAGTAGCCTTATGGCTTCCAAAGTGACCTGTGTACACAAAAGAACACTGCTTTTCAGATCAAGGGATAATCGTGTTTACATGTGAATTTAGGGCGGTCTATGTTTTGGAGACATAGATAATTACGGTTTGGGCCTATCAAGGAGCGCTGTCAGCAAGGAAGCTAACTGGTGCTAACTCAATTTGCCGCTTGTTAACAGGCAGCTTGTTTCTTCCAATGCCCTCCAAATTGCTAATTCCGACTGAGTAAAATCTTAACCATTGGCAAACTGGTCCCAAATTCCATTACTAACTTTGGAAAGTAGCCCAGTTCTGCTAGCATTTAGAAAAGTAAGCAGTATGGGAATGGTGTCTACCCTGCCTCCTAAACTAAGAGAAAAAAACTAAAACCTGCGAGAGTCACCAGCGCTCCAGGTGCCCTCTGCCCGGGACCTTCCGTCCCGTTCCCATTTACTGTACCTCAAAGATTTTCTTCACCCCTTCCTCAAATTCCCAACCCTAACTTCCTTCACTTACTGCTGCTCCAAGTTAGCCCTGACAACCTTTCTTCTATGTACTGGCTCTGACCTGAAGACACAAGGGCAACCTTTTCCCTATAGGTCCCCTTGTCCTTCACGCTACACTTCCAAGTGAACGGCATCTCACCTGGGAGATTCCAGCAGTTCCCGAGCCGCCGAGCTGACGTGACCTCCATTGCGGACCTGGGCCCCAGACAGAGACTAGGGGCCGTATCGGTATCACGGCGTGCCGACGCTTTTCGAAAGCAACCGCCGCAGCTGCCCAGCTCCAGGAAGGTATCGCGAGCAGCGCCATCTTGAGCGAGGAGAGAGGAACCGAGAGCAGAGGATTGTGGGACGCTGGCGGTCCGAACTCGCTACCTTAATCCTCCTCACCCCACCCCCCTCCCTGGAGGGGAGCGGAAATAGCGTCTCTCTGAAGATTCGGGTGCGTTAGCGCGACCGCATTTTTATTTCTAGGGCCGGTCTTTGAGTGTTTTTATTGTTTTGTTTTGTTTTTAACATCTTTATTGGAGTATAATTGCTTTACAATGGTGTGTTAGTTTCTGCTTTATAACAAAGTGAATCAGTTATACATATACATATGTTCTCATATCTCTTTCCTCTTGCGCGTCCCTCCCTCCCACCCTCCCTATCCCACCCCTCTAGGTGGTCACAAAGCACCGAGCTGATCTCCCTGTGCTATGCGGCTGCTTCCCACTAGCTATCTATTTACACAGCAGGGAATAACGGAGTAACATTGTCTTTCTCTCTTTTCCTAGATTTGTCAGGTAAAACACAGGATGCACAGTTAAATTTGAATTTCAGATAAACAATGAATCATTTCTTAGTATAATTATGTCCCAAATATTGCATTTGCTAAATCTGGCAACCCTATCTTGTCAATCATTTCACTCTTCTCCTGCCGCCTCCAACTCAGTGCCAAAATCCACTCTCTCCATTTTCCCTGTGAATATTATCACTCTCCTGTGTACTAACGCTTAGGGCAGATTAAACTACAGATATTGATTTCCCCAGGAAGAAGGCTTCATCTGTGAGATTCACTGCCTGTGAGAGTCACTTGCTGTGTTGTAAGTGCTTTCATTTGGCTGATTGTTCTTTTTTGCACAAACTTTGGAGCAGTTTTCCTTTGGTCTTTTGCTCTTGGAAGAGTTTTAAACACACACACATACCCCTTTACGCTGCTAATTTGCCTTTCTACCTCTTCCCTTTGGTTTCTGCAGCATCTAATTATTGCAAAACAGCTGGATTCGCTGAAGGACCGTAAAATGAAAATGTATGCAGAGAAGTCCATGTTTAAAGACAGGTTTATATTCTTTTGTCACCACTATCATCCAACAAAATAATGTTGAAATATGTTTACAGTTATCTAGGAAACTACATTTCCAAGTGTAAATGTAACCTGAAGCCCTGGCGACAGTAATGCGTTTGCAATTTCTATTCATTGCTCCGTTCTCAAACTTTCACACAAGACAGGCAAATAATTATTAACTCCTTATGTAGAGGCACCATGGACTAATGATAAGTCTGATGAAGACAAAGGATATGCATGGCCCATGCAGTTAGCTTTACTTTGTTTCAGGATTCATATTACACCCCAGGTTTCCAGGGTAAGAGGATGCTTGAAAGGAATTATTTACAGAGGAATAATGTTTCCAGTTGAAGGGAATTCCATGTGAAGGAAATGGCAGTTTTAACAGCAAGGAGTCGAAAGAAAATATTTCCAGGTTCGGGAGTCTAGGGAGTGTATGGCAGAGAAGAGATGAGCCTGGGTGAGCAGAGGCCTGATGGTGAAGGGGCTTGTATTTCATTTTAAGAAGTTAATGCTTGATTCTGTACCAAGTGAATAGTTTTAATCATGAAAGTAACATGATCAGATCTGTATGTTCATTAAACCACTCTGGCTTAAGTAGTAAGGTTGGACTGGAAGGAGTTCAGATTGGAGTCATGAATTTAATGCCATAGTCATAAAATAAAGGCCTGAACCTGGCAGTAGCAATGGCAGTAGATCAATTCCAGAGATATTATGGAGATAGAATTGACAGAACTTAGTGATTGATTGGATGTTTCTGGCTTATTATTGTCTAGTTGACAAATCAATAATGGTCTCTTTCATTAATGCCTACCTATATCATCATCAGTAAATATTTACTCAGCATCTATTCTGTATTATCACACTTTACACTAGAGAAACCCTAGACTCTACCAATGATTTCTATTAGGGCTGAGTATTGCCACTGAATCTTTCTACCCAGGTAAAGTATTGTCCAGTAATGCTCTAATTTGTTTTTAATGTAGGAGCCTGGGAGTTCCCTGGCAGTCCAGTGGTTAGGGCTCCATGCTTCCACTTCAGGGGGCACGGGTTCAATCCCTGGTCGGGGAATTAAGATCCCAAATGCTGCACAGGGCAGACAAAATAATTTTTTTTAATGTAGGAACCTATACAGTATATATTTTCTGAGAGACTATCAGATATAATGCGACAAAATAATATCTTAAATTTTTATACTTTCAGAAACACTCACACACATTATCTTGCTGGATCTTAATCACAGCGTTTTGGGTGTATTCCTTGTTCCTTATTTGGCTCATGTTCGAAGAGCCAAGGTCCATGTGGTGACAGAGTCAGAACTAGAACCATGGTATTCTGGCTGCTATTCCACTGTTCTTTACTCTAAAGATGTTACCTGCACTCAGATACAAGATTTAATTGAAAGTCTCTACCGGCCATATAGAATTATAAGATTTTAAATCAGGCGAGCTCTCAGAATTCTGAAACATCTGACCCTACAGATGATTTCTCAGGAGTTTTGAGGAGTTTCATTAGAATCACCTACAGGCATTATTGGCATGGAACAACAGTTGTGAGGTCTTGGACGGGAATCAAAGCATTTTTACCAAAGTAGTCTCATTGTAAGTCAACTCCTCTGATCAAGAAATGTGAATAACATTGGAATAACAAAGTAGTTCCTCTATGATGAGCTAAAATGAGTCGAACATGAGCCAAATAAGCCAAAGAAAATTTCCAGTGCACCCAGAAATAGAACATGAAGCATAATGAGAGTTGTGTACTGGGGGAGAACTGAAGCAACAGGCCAAATTGGCCTGCAGCAACTTGACACATAAGTGTTGGAAATAAGTTAGAGAGACAGAGGAGCACACATAAAAGCTGCTATAAATAGCTGTTGCAGACACAGATCACATGACAACACTTTGTTTATGCAATAATTATATCTATACTTGCCCAAGGGTACTTACCTATTAAGCAGCAGAGCCATAACTCAAACTTAAGTCCTGACCCTAAAGTCTGTGCTGTCAACCTAAACTGTAATGCCTCCTCATGTATTTCTCAACAAGGCCCATAGAGTTTAAGGAGCATACCAAAGCTGTTTTCACTCCCTAATACTGTGGGCAATCCTGTGTGTTGTAAAGCAGCAACCAAACTTTTCTTGGCAATGAATGATCTTGTAGAAATTTTCCTTTGACTGTGGGACTCCATGCAGATGGCACAACAAGAATCATTCTCTTTCTGAGAACTATGCATACCATTGCTCAGAAAGTAATCAAGTGGATCCCTTAGAAATGTTGCTAGATATACCATGATTTCAAGCTCCTTGAAAATCTAATTAGCTAGCTGTTTCATATCTCCATGGTTTTACTCTGATGTGAAGGAGCCAGTGAACTGTGAAAACATGTCTTCTTCTCTGTGTGCCATATAGGTCCATGATGAAGCTGTATGCAGCATGATGTTTTTAATCTTTCAGAGCTCACTTCAGTTTTCACCTTAAACTCTCCCTTAAAAGAAGGTGGTGATTTCAACAAGATGATCCAAAGGCCAGCAGAGTGGAGTGAGAAAATGAGAATAGAAAGATCAGAGAGGGTTATCTGGGAAATTATTTCAATGAGGCAGGTTACAAAGGGGTTAATAGGCTTGAGTATGACATCAATCTTTAGGCTGAGCCTGATGAATATTCTTTTCAGACTACTGATGTAACATCTTTAAGATTCCTCTGGCTATAAAAACCCATGATTATGTGATTTCTTGCTAAGCAGAAAATCATTACTTTCCTTATTTTGAGTGAGGCTTTCTAGCAAAATTGGATTTTTAGAAAGATCTATTATTATCTAGGCAACTGCAATAATTATGACACAGTATTAATAATCATGGAGAAGGAAGGGAACACAGGTACATGGAGGCAGTACTGGATGGTATGATAAAAAAGGGTCTATATGACATTGTATTCACTTCCTGTTGTTACATAAAAAATTAGCACACACTTGGCAGCTTAAAACAACATACATTTATTATTTCACAATTTCTGTGGGTCAGGAATATTGTTACAAATCAGGTGCATCTTCTGCTCAGAGCCTTACCAAGATAAAATCAAGGTGTCAGTCAGGTCGGCAATCTCACCTGAGGTGTGAGATACTTCTTCCCTGCTCCCTGGTTGCTGGCAAAAATCACTTCCTTGCTGTTGTCGGACTGAATTCATTGTTTTCTTGCTGGATGTTGGCTGGGAACTGCTCTCAGCTTCTAGAAGCATCCTCAGTTTCTTTCCAGGTGAGCCCCTTGATAGGCAATGAACTTGGTTGCTTCTTCAGGGCCAGCAAGAGAATCTCTTTTGCTCATTTTTAATTGAGATAAAATTGGTGTATAACATTGTATTAGTTTTAGGTGTACAACAAAATGATCTTATATATATATATATATATATATATATATATATATATATATATTGAAAATGATTCCCACACTAAGTTTAGTTAGCATCCATCACCCCACATAGTTACTAATTCTTTTCTTGTGATGAGCACTTTTAAGATCTACTCTCTTTTCTCCACTGTATATTCTTGCCTCCTTTATCAAAGATAAGGTGACCATGTGTGCGTGGGTTTATCTCTGTGATTTCTATCCTGTTCCATTGATCTATATTTCTGTTTTGGTGCCAGTACCATACTGTCTTGATTGCTGTCGCTTAGTAGTATAGTCTGAAGTCAGGGAGCCTGATTCTTCCAGCTCGGTTTTTCTTTCTCAACATTGCTTTCGCTATTCGGGATCTTTTGTGTTTCCATACAAATTGTGAGATTTTTGTTCTAGTTCTGTGAAACATGCCAGTGGTAGTTTGATAGGGATTGCATTGAATCTGTAGATTGCTTTGGGTAGTAGAGTCATTTCCACAATGTTGATTCTTCCAATCCAAGACCATGGTATATCTCTCCATCTATTTGTATCATCTTTAATTTCTTTCATCAGTGTCTTATAATTTTCCTCATACAGGTCTTTTGTCTCCTTAGGTAGGTTTATTCCTAGATATTTTATTCCTTTTTTTTTTTTTAGACGTTGAGGGTAGGAGTTTATTAATTAATTAATTTATCTTTGCTGTGCTGGGTCCTTGCCCCTGCGTGAGGGCTATCTCTAGCTGTGGCAAGCGGGGGCCACTCTTCATCGCGGTGCGTGGGCCTCTCACCGTCGCGGCCCCTCCCGCTGCGGAGCACAGGCTCCAGACGCGTAGGCTCAGTAGTTGTGGCTCACGGGCCCAGCCGCTCCACGGCATGTGGGATCCTCCCAGACCAGGGCTCGAACCCGTGTCCCCTGCATCAGCAGGCAGACTCTCAACCACTGCACCACCAGGGAATCCCGATATTTTATTCTTTTTGTTGCAATGGTAAGTGGGAGTGTTCTCTTAATTTCACTTTCAGATTTTTCATCATTAGTGTATAGGAATGCCAGAGATTTCTGTGCATTAATTTTGTATCCTGCTACTCTACCGAATTCATTGATTAGCTCTAGTAGTTTTCTGGTAGCATCTTTAGGATTCTCTATGTATAGTATCATGTCATCTGCAAACAGTGACAGCTTTACTTCTTCTTTCCTGATTTGGATTCCTTTTATTTCTTTTTCTTCTCTGATTGCTGTGACTAAAACTTCCAAAACTATGTTGAATAATACTGGTGAGAGTGGGCAACCTTGTCTTGTTCCTGATCTTAGTGGAAATGGTTTCAGTTTTTCACCTTTGAGGACGATGTTGGCTGTCGGTTTGTCATATATGGCCTTTATTATGTTGATGTAAGTTCCCCCCATGCCTACTTTCTGCAGGGTTTTTATCATAAATGGGTGTTGAATTTTGTCGAAAGCTTTCTCTGCATCTATTGAGATGATCATATGGTTTTTCTCCTTCAATTTGTTAATATGGTGAATCACATTGATTGATTTGCATATACTGAAGAATCCTTGCATTCCTGGAATAAACCCCACTTGATCATGGTGTGTGATCCTTTTAATGTGCTGTTAGATTCTGTTTGCCAGTATTTTGTTGAGGATTTTTGCATCTATGTTTATCAGCGATTGCCAACAAACACATGAAAGAATGCTCAACATCATTAATCTTTAGAGAAATGCAAATCAAAACTACAATGAGATATCATCTCACACCAGTCAGAATGGCCATTATCAAAAAAAACTACAAATAATAAATGCTGGAGAGGATGTGGAGAAAAGGGAACCCTCTTGCACTGTTGGTGGGAATGTAAATTGATACAGCCACTATGGCAAACAGTATGGAGGTTCCTTTAAAACTAAAAATAGAACTACCATACGACCCAGCAATCCCACTACTGGGAATATACCCTGAGAAAACCATAATTCCAAAAGAGTCATGTATCACAATGTTCACTGCAGCTCTGTTTACAATAGTCAGGACATGGAAGCAACCTAAGTGTCCATCAACAGATGAATGGATACAGAAGATGTGGCACATATATACAATGGAATATTACTCAGCTATAAAAAATAAATGAAATTGAGTTATTTGTAGTGAGGTGGATGGACCTAGAGTCTGTCATATAGACTGAAGTAAGTCAGAAAGAGAAAAACAAATACCATATGCTAACACATATATATGGAATCTAAGGAAAAAAAAATGCTCATGAAGAACCTAGGGGCAGGACGGGAATAAAGACACAGACCTACTAGAGAATGGACTTGAGGATATGGGGAGGGGGAAGGGTAAGCTGGGACAAAGCGAGACAGTGCCATGGACATATATAGACTACCAAATATAAAATACATAGCTAGTGGGAAGTAGCCACATAGCACAGGGAGATCAGCTCGGTGCTTTGTGACCACCTAGAGGGGTGGGATAGGGAGGGTGGGAGGGAGGGAGGGAGACGAAAGAGGGAAGAGATATGGGGATATATGTACATGTATAACTAATTAACTTTGTTATAAAGCAGAAACTAACACACCATTGTAGAGCAATTATACTCCAATAAGGATGTTTAAAAAAAAAAAGATCTACTCTCTTAGTAACTTTCAAATAAATATCCAACACAGTATAGTTAACTATAGTCACCATGCTGTATATTACATCCCCATGACTTATTTATCTTATAACTGGAAATTTGTACCATTTGACCACCATTTTACTTTGACTCTTTCTTCAGGAAAGGCCTGAATCCCCTTTTAAAGGGCTTGCCTGATTATGTGAGGCCCAGTCTGAATAATCTCCCTTTTGACTAACTTAGTCAAGTGATTAGGGACCTTAACTACATCTGCAAATTCCTTCACCTTTGCCATAAAATATAACCAAATCAAGAGAGTGATAGCCCATCATATTCACCAATTCTTCCCGTACTCAATGGGAAGGTGTTATACAGGGCATGTACACTAGGGGGCAAGAATCTTAGGGGCCATCTTTAAACTTTGCCTATGATGAAAACTGAGGTTCAAGATCAAGTTGTAAATGAATACATATGTCCGCACAAAAACATATAGATGAATGTTCATAGCAACATTACTCATAATAGCCAAAAACTGAAAACAACTCAACTGCTCATCAACTAGTGACTGGATAAACAAAGTATGTTATATCCACACAATGGAATATTATTTGACCATATAAAGGAATGAAGTATTGATATGTTACAACATGGACAGACCTTGAAAACTTTATGCTAAGTGAAAAAATTCAAAACACCACATATTGTAAGGCTCTATTTATATGACATTCCCAGAATAAGGACATCTACAGAGACAGAATGTAGACTAGTGGCTGCCTAAAACTATGGGGTTTAGGGGTAAGTGCTGGAGTGGCTTCTAATGGGTATGGGCTTTTATTTTTCTGAGATGATAAAGTGTTCTAAAATTGACTGTGGTGATGGTTGCATAACTCTATGAATAAACTAAAAGCTATTGAATTATATTCAATTCAAGGTGAATTAGATGGTATATGAATTATATCTCAATAAAGCTGCTAATACAAGATCAAGTTGTATTACTTGATAACTTCTTCGAAATTCAGGAATTTAAACCCAGTTTTCTCATCCTTCAGTGGGTGTAACGCTTACTTTACAAGGTTGCTGTGAGGATCAAATGATATAATTATGGGGAATTGTTTTGTAAATTGCAAAATGCTATACAATTTTTAAAAATCATTATTATGTAGTCTGTAACTCTGCAATCAAGGCAAATCAAGTTAATTCTTTTTTCAGTCTGTCTTCATAATAGCACTCAATATAATAATTCTTATAGCTGGGTCTCAATTCTATATTTCCAGAGCTAAATCCTTCTTGCCCTCGTATGTACGTTTCCTTTTATTCTTAACAGTAATGGAGAACAGTTGCTCAATACTACCTCTCCTTTCATCTACTTGAAGTCTTTTGTTTAAAATTCCTCAATCTTCTCACCCATACCAGTAAGCTAATTCAGTTTCAAAGCTAAATAGGCACAATTTCTTTAACCCTTACTCATGAATCCTCACAAATTAAAATACCATTGCCCCTCTTCTGATCCTTTTATATGTAGGAGATAAATAAGGGCTGCAGTCTTAAAAGTAAGATCTGCCTTGAGGTCTATCTACAACAAATGATGTTTAAAGCAAAGGTCATGGAAAGGATAAGAGAACAGGGCCTGGAGGCAACATTTTCTTTGGTTGAAACTAAGATGAATACAGAGATTACGATTCTCTGGTTTGAAGTAGCAGATGAAATCACAGAGGAAAAAGTTGACAGGCATGTCAATGACATGTTAAAATGCTTGCAATATAATGCTAAAGGGAAAGGCTAAATTTTAAAAAAATAGTAGATGTAGTATATTCATGTAGAGAAAATTTGAAAAGTGGAAACAGCTAGTTGGTCAATTTTTTGATTAGTCAAATTTTTTTAAGTTCTCTAATATTGTTTTCTGTTTTAAAAATAATAAATATAATGTAAAATAAGGAAGTATTCTCATATCATGGAGAGTTCCTGAAATATAAGTCATTCTATAGTGTGATTCTGGAGACATTATTAGTAAGATCAAAGTGAAAAATTATCAACTGAGCCCATAACCAATAAAAGACATGTTAAATTTAGCATTTAAACAGGATACAAAGCACACTGTAAAGTCATCTAAACTTCAACTGCATTCACAGTGGACATGAGGCATACTCATAAAAATGGTGCAGGGAGGGCAAGCATAATGAGATTTTCTTAGACATTTTGAAAGATCGTATCAAAAGAGAACTTTCAAATCATTATCCTAATGTCTCATCACTTGTGACACCAAATACAAGGTTTAAGAAAGTATCATAAATCATTACAGAGAACTTACCAAGTCTTAACTTATCTGAGGAATCTGAATTTTTGCCTTGTCCATGATTATTTAAAAATAATAATATTAGTATCTTCTGCTACCATAACAAAAATTAAACAACTAATATATCTATGATTATTTAAAAATAATAAAATTATGAGCTTCTGCTGCTACAATTAAAAATAAAAAATACTAAATGGACATATTTACAGAATATGTCCACCTGAGTTTATTTTACCTCACAACAACTAAGAAGAATTTGAGCTCATAGATGAGCTGACTTGCCCAAACACAGCTGCTGGAGAATTTGCACCCAAGTGCTCTAATTTACAAATCTATTTTGAGGTAAATTGTGAGTCAAATTCAGGAAATTCATTAAGGAAATAATAGTAAAGGTCAATGAAGCCAAAGGGAACTGGGAAGAGGAATCAGACTTTCAGCAGTTTGTGGAATTGAAACTAAGGTACTGAATGCATTTCACTAGTCCCCTAGGTCATTTGTAGTCTGGTACATTAATTATACCCAGTAGATTCATTGTTGCTTTCCATTAGAACTAATACCAGTAATTTTTATGCCTATTAATATGCATGGCCACTCTAGATAATTAAGTATATATTAATGAGAAGTTTTAAGATAACATGGTGTCCTATTTAGAGGCTGGGGAAGTTTTAATAAGAGAAAAAACTATCCCCCATTCCCCAATTCCCAACCTTACTCATCTCAGTGTAGTAAATCATGAAGTTATGCCAGTTCTTCCTGCATGATGCCTCTAATTTTGGGTTAGGGTAATATCAGTGGTTTTGAAACTGAGCAGGACTCTGCAGGGCATTCCCAGGGACAGAGCCTGCTCCCAACACCAGCCCCCACCCTGTGTACCCTGCCTCTTGTTTGTAGAAAAGCTTTAGCCTCCTAGGCTTTCCTCAAGTTCAAAGGAGCAAATTTAATCAGAGAAGTAAGAAAATGCAGAAACAAAGGAGAAGAGTCAAGCAAGACAAAATAATAATAGTTTAGCCATAAAACACAGTCAAGGACCTTTAGTTCCTCATCAAGGGCTGTAGATAATATCCTGAACCATAATCTTGAATTGTTTTGCAGATACTAAAACCCCCACCAGGTAGAAGAAGTTAACTGCTTGCTGACCACAAGTACATAGACCCCAGACTGGATAGAACTGGAAGGTTGATGTTGTTAACTCCCAAAACACCACCCTGTTACCTCACCACCAAACAATCAGAAGGATGTACATGAGCTGATCATGCACCCCATAACCCTCTCCCTCACACTGTCTTTAAAAACCCTTCCCTGAAATCCACTGGAGAGTTTGGGTCTTCTGAGCATGAGCTGCCCATTTTCCTTGCTTGGCCCAACATTGGGCACCTTGCAATAAATGCTGTACTTTCCTTCACCACAGCCTGGTGTTAGTACATTGGCTTTGCTGATGTCTGATAAGCAAATCCAAGTTTGGTTCAGAAACAGTTTCTTAGGCTCAAAAATTCCTTCCATGATTACTTCCCTCCAGTTAATGGTTCCTGTGCATTACTGATGGATTAATCTTACTTTTTAAACCTGATTTTCCTGATCAGTATCTCACAGTATTGCTCACTACTAAGTTCAAATTATTCAAAATGACACTCATACTATTTCTTTAACTGGCCCTACCTTAATCTTATTTCTGTTTCCCTACTCCCCTTCCAAGGTCTCAGTTCCAATTAGTTGAGCTTTCAACACAGATTCCATTTGCTATAATGACTTAGAAAGAAAAAAATTGTTCTAATTATCAATACTTCCATTGTCAAGTATATATCATGTAATGTTTCTGAGCAATACATAGAGAAGCAGACTCAACTGGCTAAGAAATGAAAGATAGCTCTTCCTTTTTCAAATTCTAAGTCAATGCTGTCAATTGACAAATTCTAAGTCAATACACAGTCAAATCTTGTGCATGTGAAGCCATCAAAAAATGTAGTGATTTATAGAAGCAGATTCTAAGAAGCCTGCATATTTAAAGGGGAAAACTAAAGTTTTAAAGTTGTTTCCTTCCCTCTTACACTGTTGGTAGGAATGTAAATTGGTACAACCACTATGCAGAATACTATGGAGGTTCCTTAAAAACCTAAAAAATAGAACTGCCATATGATCCAGCAATCCCACTCCAGGCATATATCTGGAGAAAATCATAATGTGAAAAGATACATGTACCCCAGCGTTCATTGCAGCACTATTTACAATAGCCAAGACATGAAAGCAACCTAAATGTCCATCGACAGAGGAAAGGATAAAGAAGATATGGTTCATATGTACAATGGAATATTACTCAAACATAAAAATCAATGAAATAATGCCATTTGCAGCAACATGGATGGACTCATGTCAAGGAGAAATTTTTCCTATGATTTCTTCTAGGAGTGTCATAGCTTCAGGTTTGGGGTCCTCGGTTCTGTTCCATTGGTCTATATGTCTAGATTTTGTGCCATTACCATACTGTTTTATTTACTATAGCTTCATAGGATAGCCTGAAATCAGAAGTGTGATGCCTCCTGCTTTGGTCTTCTTTCTCAGCATTTCTTTGACTACCTGGGGTTCTTTGTGGTTCCATATAAATTCTCAGAAAGTTTTTCTATTTCTGTAAAAAATGCCACTGGACACTTGATAGGGATTGCATTGAATCTACAGATCGCTTCTGGTAGTGTTGACATTTTAACAATATTAATTCTTCTAATCCTTGAACTTGGTATACTTTTCCATTTATTTACATCTTCTTGGATTTCTTTCATTAATATCTTGTAGTTTTGAGAGTAGACATCTTTCACCTCTTTGGTTAAATTTATTCCTAAGTATTTTATTGTTTTTCATGCTATTGTAAATTGAATCTCTTTCATTCCTTTTTCAGAAAATTCATTGTTAGTGTATAGAAACACTAATGATTTTTTTTTCTTTATTAGTCTGTAATTTTCTTTTTTTGTAGTATCTTTGTCTGGTTTTGGTATCAGGGTGATGCTGTCCTCATAGAATGAGTTTGGGAATGTTCCCTCCTCTGCAATTTTTGGAAGAGTTTGAGAATGATGGGTGTTAGCTCTTCTCTAAATGTTTGATAGAATTCACCTGTGAAGCCATCTGGTCATGGACTTTTGTTTGTTGGACGATTTTTAATCACAGTTTCAATTTCAGTGCTTGTGATTGGTCTGTTCATGTCTTCTATTTCTTCCTGGTTCAGTCTTGGAAGGTTATACCTTTCTAAGAATTTGTCCAATTTTTCCAGGTTGTCCATTTTATTGGCAGAGTGTTGCTTGTAGTAGTCTCTTAGGGTGCTTTGTATTTCTGTGGTTTCTGTTGTAACTTCTCCTTTTTCATTTCCAATTTTATTGATTTCAGTCCTCTCCCTCTTTTTCTTGATGAGTCTGGCTAATGGTTTATCGATTTTGTTTATCTTCTCAAAGAACCAGTATTTAGTTTTATTGATCTTTGCTATTGTTTTCTTTGTTTCTATTTCATTTATTTCTGCTCTGATCTTTATGATTACTTTCCTTCTGCTAACTTTGGGTTTTGTTTGTTCTTCTTTCTCCAGTTCCTTTAGGTGTAAGGTTAGATGGTTTATTTGAGATTTTTCTTGTTTCTTGAGGTAGGCTTGTATTGCTATAAACTTCCCTCTTAGAACTGCTTTTGCTGCATCCCATAGGTTTTGGATTGTTGTGTTTTCTTTGCCATCTGTCTCTAGATATTTTTTGATTTCCTCTTTGATTTCTTCAGTGATCTCTTGGTTATTTAGTAAGGTATTGTTTAGCCTACATGTGTTTGTGATTTTACATTTTTTCCCTGTAATTGATTTCTAATCTCATGGCATTGTGGTCGGGAAAGATGCTTGATATGATTTCAATTTTCTTAAATTTACTGAGGTTTGATTTGTGATCTATCCTGGAGAATGTTCCATGAACACTTGAGAAGAAAATGTAATCTGCTGTTTTTGGATGGAATTTTCTACAAATATCAATTAAATCTATCTGGTCTATTGTGTCATTTAAAGCTTGTGTTTCCTTATTAATTTTCTGTTTGGATAATCTGTCCATTGGTGTAAGTGAGGTGTTAAAGTACCCCACTAATACTGTGTTACTGTTGATTTCCTCTTTTATAGCTGTTAGCAGTTGCCTTATGTATTGAGGTGCTCCTATGTTGGTGCATATATATTTATA
The DNA here is from genome assembly GCF_964165515.1 of Mesoplodon bidens. Classification (NCBI taxonomy): domain Eukaryota; kingdom Metazoa; phylum Chordata; class Mammalia; order Artiodactyla; family Ziphiidae; genus Mesoplodon; species Mesoplodon bidens. The sequence continues at coordinate 77,849,324 of NC_138163.1, read as the reverse complement.
ATTGTTATATCTTCTTCTTGGATTGATCCCTTGATCATTATGTAGTATCCTTCCTTGGCTCTTGTAACATTCTTTATTTTAAAGTCAATTTTATCTGATATGAGTATAGCTACTCCAGCTTTCTTTTGATTTCCATTTTCCTGGAATATCTTTTTCCATCCCCTCACTTTTAGTCTGTATGTGTCCCTATGTCTGAAGTGTGTCTGTTGTAGACAGCATATATATGGGTCTGGTTTTTGTATCCATGCAGCAAGCTTGTGTGTTTTGGTTGGAGCATTTAATCCATTCACGTTTAAGCTAATTATTGATATTTATGTTCCTTTTCCCATTATCTTCATTGTTTTGGGTTTGTTTTGTAGATCCTTTTCTTCTCTTGTGTTTCCCACTTAGAGAAGTTCCTTTAGCATTTGTTGTAGAGCTGGTTTGGTGGTGCTGAATTGTTTTATCTTTTGCTTGTCTGGAAATCTTTTGATTTCTCCATCGAATCTAAATGAAATCCTTGCTGGGTAGAGTAATCTTCATTCTAGGTTCTTCCCTTTCGTCACTTTAAATATGTCATGCCACTCCCTTCTGGCTTGTAGAGTTTCTGCTGAGAAATCAGCTGTTAACCTTATGGGAGTTCCCTTGTATGTTGTTTGTCATTTTTCCCTTGTTGCTTTCAATACTTTTACTTTGTCTTTAATTTTTGCCAATTGATTACTATGTGTCTCAGCATGTTTCTCCTTGGGTTTATGCTGTATGGGACTGTCTGCATTTCCTGGACTTGGGTGGCTATTTCCTTTCCCATGTTAGGGAAGTTTTCGACTATAATCTCTTCACATATTTTCTCGGGTCCTTTCTCTCTCCCTTCTCCTTATGGGATGCCTCTGATGAGAATGTTGTTGTGTTTAATGTTGCCCCAGACGTTTCTTATGTTGTCTTCCTTTCTTTTCATTCGTTTTTCTTTATTCTGTTCTGCAGCAGTGAATTCCGCTATTCTGTCTTCCAGGTCACTTATCCTTTCTTCTGCCTCAGTTATTCTGCTACTGATTCCTTCTGGTTTATTTTTCATTTTAGTTATTGTATTGTTCATCTCTGTTTGTTTGTTCTTTAATTCTTCTAGGTCTTTCTTAATCACTTTTTGCATCTTCTAGATCTTTGTCTTCATTCTTTTTCTGAGGTCCTGCATCATCTTCACTATCATTATTCTGAATTTTTTTCTGGAAGGGTGCCTGTCTCCACTTCATGTAGTTTTGTTCTGGGGTTTTATGTTGTTCCTTCATCTGGTACATAGCCCTCTACATTTTCATCTTGTCTATCTTTCTCTGAATGTCATTGTTTTTCCACAGGCTGCAGGATTGTTGTTCTTCTTGCTTCTGCTCAACACTGATGATTTTTGTATGATAGTTTTGTATCCTGCAACTTTATTGAATTTGTTGATTAGTTCTAACAGTTTTTTTGTTGAGTCTTTAGGATTTTCTACATATAAAATCATGTCATCTGCAAATAGAAACAATTTTTCTTCTTCCTTTCCAATTCTTATGCCTTTTATTTCTTTTTCTTGTCTGATTGCTCTAGCTAGGACTTCCAGTGTTATGTTGAATAGGAGTGGTGAGAGTAGGCATCCTTGAATTGTTCCTGATCTTAGCAGGAAAGCATTCAACCTTTTGCCTTTGAGTATGATGTTAGCTGTGGGCTTGTCATATATGGCCTTTATTATGTTGTGATCCGTTCCTTTTATGAGTAATTTGTTAAGTGTTTTTATCATGAACAGATGTTAATTTTGTCACATAGTTTTGTTGAACCTATTGAGGTGATCATATGATTCTTTACTTTCATTTTATTAATGTGATATATCACATTGACTGATTTGTGTATGTTGAACCATCCTGCATCTTTGCATCCTTGCATCCCAGAGATAAATCCCAGTTGATAACAATGAATGATCCTTTTAATGTGCTGCTGAATTTTGTTGAGAACTTTTTCATCTATATTCATCAGGGATATTGGTCTGTAGTTTTATTTTCTAGTAGTGTCCTTCTCTGGTTTTGAGATCAGGATAATGCTGGCCTTGTAAAGTGAGTTCTGGATTGTTCCTTCCTCTTTGCTTTTTCTGCAATAGTTTGAGAAGTATTGGTATTAATTGTTTAAATATTTGGTAAAGTTCACCAGTGAAGCCATCTGGTCATGGGCTTTACTTCATTGAGAGAGTTTTGATTACTGATTCAATCTCCTTACTAGTAATTAGTCTATTCTGACTTTCTATTTCTTCCTTTTTCAGTCTTGGTAGATTGTATGTTGTAAAGAATTTTTCCATTTCTTCTAAATTGTACAGTTTGTTGGCATATAATTGTTCATAGTAGCCTTTTATGAACCCTTGGATTTCTGTGGTATCAGTTCTAATGTCTTCTTTTTCATTTATAATTTCGTTCATTTGGGTCCTTTCTCTTTTTTCCTTAGTTAGTATAGCTAAGGGTTGGTAAATTTTGTTCATCTTTTCAAAGAAAAGACTCTTAGTTTAAGTTAAGCTTTTCTACTGTTTTTCTGTTGTCTATTTCATTATTTCTGCTCCCTTCTTTATTATTTCCTTCCTTTTGCTAACTTTGGGCTCCGTTTGTTCTTCTTTTTCTAATTCCTTAAGGCATAGAGTTAGGTTGTTTATTTGGGGAGATTATGATATATATTTTTAATATTTTAAAAATTTTTATTTATTTATTTTTGACTGTGTTGAGTCTTTGTTGCTGTGTGCAGGCTTTTTCTAGTTGCAGTGAGCGGGGACTACTCTTCATTGTGGTGCACAGGCTTCTCATTGTGGTGGCTTCTCTTGTTGTGGAGCATGGGCTCTAGGCACATGGGCTTCAGTAGTTGTGGCACTTGGCCTCAGTAGTTGTGGCTTGTGGGCTCCAGAGCACAGGCTCAGTAGTTGTGTCACACAGGCCTTGTTGCTCCACGGATGTGGGATCTTCCCGGACCAGGGCTCGAACCCGTGTCTCTTGCATTGGCAGGAGGATTCTTAACCACTGCACCAACACGGAAGCCCTATTTTGGGAGATTATTATATCCTGATGTTTGTATTCCTTAAGGCCATTCAAATTCCTCTGCTCAGATTCTCTACTCACCAAATAGCCTTCTTTCCAGTCCTATTTTTTTCTTTTTTTATGAAAAATAATAATTTAAATAAAAATGTACAAAAGGTAAATGACTAGTTCTGTGAATTCTTTTAAAGGTGAATACCTTTAAAAGTGGAAGTAGCTACCACTCAGGTGAAGAAATAGAACACTGCCAAATTCCTAGAAGTCCCCAATCACAAACCTTCCCTTCCCCTCCAAAGAAAACTAATAAATCCTTACTTTGGTTAGTTTTACCTTGTTTTCAATTTTATTTAATGGAATCACATAGTGATTTTCTTCAATTGGTATTTTTACTCAACATTTTGTTTGCAAGATACATTTATGTTGCATGTAGCTGTATAATTTATTTTTATTAGTGCATAGTATTCCATTCTATGAATATGCCACAATGTGTTCATCTACTCTCTTGTTGGTGGGTATTTGGATTGTTTCCAGTTTGGGGTCATTATGAGTAATGCTGCTATAAACATTCTTATGTATGTCCTTTGGTGTATATTTGCTTGTATTTCTGCTGTGAATATACTGAGAAGCAGAATTGTTGAGTCATGTATCTTCACTAATACTTAATATTGTACCTCTTTTTCATTTTAGACATTCTGTTGATGTGTAGTGATATCATTATAAATTTGATTTATATTTTCTTTATGTAATTTTCATTTTCCCTATGACAATGAAGTTGAATGTTTTTTTCATTTTTATCAGCAATTGGGATGCCTTCCTTTGTGAAATGTTTGTTCAAGACCCCTGCTCATTTTAATGTATTTTTTATTTGTAAGCATGTTTAGGTATTCTGCTATAAGTTCTTTATTTGTTATATGTTTTACAAAAACTTCTCCCACACTGAATCTCCTAAAATTATATGAAGAGCTTCTGGCATTCAAATTTATAATTGCTCTTTAATAGATTCATGGCCTGGACCATATATGTCTCTCTATTTCACCTGTCATAGGGGTTCAAGTAATATTTTAGTTAAATAGTTTAAAAATATGGTAAATTGACTTCTGCATAGTTTTTAAATGCTATGTTCAACTTTGCATATACATTCAATATTATAATTTCAAAGATAGTTTTCGTATATTACTATGCAACAGATTGTTTCCACTAAAATTGAAAGATGAATTGTCTAAGTCTTCAGGTGCACAATGGCTCTGGGTCTGTAAAGATTAGGTCCTTAACTGAAAGGACAAGAAGAAACAATACATAAACCACAGCTGAAATAAAATGTCATTTCCATCAAGAACTACATAAGTCTAACAAATTAATAAAGGGCTCATGTTGATATTAACTATGATATTAAAACGATAGATGTTCTAAGGTGATCAACCTCCTGGTGTGAACAAACTAACAGTTGCCTAGGTTGTGGGACTTTCAATACTAAAGCCAGGCCAGCCCTGGGCAAAGTGGGATAGTTAGTCACTGTAGTTTAGCCTTAAAATCATTTTGCCCAGAATGAGGTTCTTATCCTTTTTTTTCTCTTTTGTACTCATGATGTGCTATAATTAAAATTAATATGACTTTTTAAAACTTTGTCTTTCAACTCCCTTCTCTATATTTCACACATTTTCTCCCTACCTCCTTCTGTTTACTAATACAGCAACAAAGTTAGCCTTGTTATTCTTTATTTTTTCCCCTTGACCTTCCATACCAGACTCTTTTTTTGTGTGTGTGACCTTGATACCCAGCAATTATGCAATACACTCCTCTTGGAGGTTGGCTGACAGTGTCACATAGTGGTTTTCTAAACATCTGATATTATGAGACAGCATAAAGCTCCAACAGGAAAAGAACAGGGAAATCTAAATAGTCATTTTTTTCCTTAATGCACACTATGTGTTCTTTAATTCACTCAACATTTCTATAACAAAGTACGGTGGCATTATAAAAGCATTGTAATAGGTGAAAAGTTAAATGCCACAAAAATGGGTCTTTGTCCTTTAATTGAAGGAGCTCATAATCTAGCAAAGGACATTGAAATGTAAACAAGTAACAAATGCAAAGTAGAATTACCAAATAGAAGCATGAGGAAAATTATGTTGGTGTAAAAGGGAAAAAATAATTTTGACTGAGAAGGGGCATGGACTAGAGAAAATGTCTCACAATAAAAAGCATTTGAACTGAGTTTTGAAGGATAGAATTTCAGCAGAAGCAAAGGTGGAGTGGAGAGTATTTCGGGTTAATGAACCAACAGAGGTGAGAGTATACACTGTGTATTACAATATAGTCAGAGGAATGTAGTAGCAGATGAAGTTATAGAAGTAGGACAGGTAAGATTATAGAGGTCTAGCAACAATATTAATAAAAGCTAACATTTACTGAGCTCTTATGTTATACTAAGCATATAGTATGATTTCATCAGCCATCACATTAACTCTAATGGGATAGGTACTAACTCGTAGTCCCATTTCATTCGTGAGGAAATTTAAGTTCAGAGACATTAAGTAAACATCTTCAGGTTTAACAACAAGGAAATGGTCCACAAAGATTCAAAACCAAATCTACTTTATTCACAGGCCTGTGCTCTTAACCACTAGGCTCTACAACTTAAAGGTTTTGGAATTTATTTTGTGAGCAGTTGGAGGCCATTTGAGGAGGGGACTAAATATAATTCAACTTGTGTTAGGAAGCAAACTGGCAACAGTGAGAAGGATGGATTGGAAGGCAGAGAGACTAGACAAGGAAACAAGTTAGTAGGCTATGGCAATAGTTTAGTTGAAAGATGATGAGGGACTGTAATACGTAGTGGTAGAGGAAGTGAGAAGGGACAGATTTAATATTGTGTAAGTAGATTGGACAACCTTGGTGACTGCTCAGAGAGGAACTGTTAAAAAAGCAAGAGGATTTCTAATCATGATGATTGGGAAGATGATGGTCCATTTAAACAAGAGAGGGAACACAGAGTTATAGGTCTTGGGGTGCATTATGAAGAGTGAGATTGAAGAAGGTAATGAGTGCGGTCTAGGACATGTTGAATTTGAGGTCTTAGAAGAGACTACAGATAGAAATTGTCATCTGAAGTAAAGTGACTATTTCAAAGCTCTTTAATCATAAACAATTGAGACTGCAAAATTTCAATCATAACCTTTTCCATTTAAGTCAGGGTAACAACTCATTCATTTTACTTGGCATTTTAAATCATGAAGAGCTACTATGTCATAACTGCCACTATATAAAGGGCCCAACATTCATTAGTTGCAAGTTGTGTCCAAGCGGTTGAATTCAGTGTTATATAATCTACAGTAAAATTCTTAGTGCCTGATACAGCCCCTCAAATGTTGGTGACGGTATTGATAATGTCGAGTTTGGATTTTAATATTTCCATGGCTTCTTTAAGAGCTTTTCTTCTTAAAATATTTGGTAATTATGAAAGCAAAGTATCACTTGAGAAACGTTGCCCCACAATCCTTACTACAATGCCTTGTCTAGGAAACCTATACATAGCTATTGAAGATGTCTGATTTTATTCAATACAACATAAAGGCAGACCACCTAAATCAAATAACATACAACAAATTTGAGAAAATAAAGTGACCATTACTGAGATAAGACATGACAGGTGAATTAAGTCTGTGGGGAATTCTAATGATCAAGAAAGAAATGATACAAACAGCTCATACAGCTCAATAGCAAAAAAACAAACAACCCAATAAAAAAATGGGCAGAAGATCTAAATAGACATTTATCCAAAAAAAAAAGACATACAACTGGCCAAGAGGCACATGAAAAGATGTTCAACATCACTAATTATTAGAGAAATGCAAATCAAAACTACAATAAGGTATCACCTCACACTGGTTGGAATGACCATCATCAAAAAACCTACAAATATGGACTTCCCTGGTGGCACAGTGGTAAAGAATCCACCTGCCAATGCAGGGGACACGGGTTTGAGCCCTGGTCTGGGAAGATCCCATATGCCACAAAACAACTAAGCCTGTGTGCCACAACTAATGAGCCTGTGTCCTAGAGCCTGCGTACCACAACTACTGAGCCTGCGCACCTAGAGCCCATGCTCTGCAACAAGGACAAGCCACTGCAATGAGAAGCTCATGCACTGCAACAAAGAGTAGCCCCCACTCACCACAACTAGAGAAAGCCCACACGTAGCAACGAAGACCCAACACAGCCAAAAATAAATAAATAAATAAATTTATTTTAAAAAATCTAGAAACAGTAAGTGCTTGAGAGGGTGTGGAGAAAAGGGAACCCTCTTGCACTGTTGGTGGGAATGTATATTGATACAGCCAATATGGGGAACAGTATGGAGGTTCCTTAAAAAACTAAAACTAGAACTACCATATGACCCAGCAATCCCACTACTGGGCATATACTCTGAGAAAACCATAATTCAAAAAGAGTCATGTACCACAATGTTAATTGCAGCACTATTTACAATAGACAGGACATGGAAGCAACCTAAGTGTCCATCGAGAGATGAATGGATAAAGAAGATGTGGTACATATATACAATGGAATATTACTCAGCCATATAAAGGAATGAAATTGGGTCATTTGTAGAGACATGTATGGGCCTAGAGACTGCCATACAGAGTGAAGTAAGTCAGAAAGAGAAAAAAAATATCATATATTAATGTATATATGTGGAATCTGAAAAAAATTGGTATAGATGATCTCATTTACAAAGCAGAAATAGAGACACAGATGTAGAGAACAAATGTATGGATACCAAGGGGGAAGGGGGGATGGGAGGAATTGGGAGATTGGAGTTGATGTATATACACTATTGATACTATGCATAAAATAGATAAGTAATTAGAACCTACTGTATAGCATGGGGAACTCTACTCAGTGCTCTGTGGTGACCAAAATGAGAAGGAAATCCAAAAAGTAGGGGATATATGTATACAAATAGCTGATTCACTTTGTTGTACAGTGTAAACTAACACACTGTTGTAAAGCAACTATACTCCAAAAAAAAAAAAGATGTGGTACATATATGCAATGGAATATTACTGGGCCATAAAAAAGAACAAAATAAGGCCATTTTCAGGAATATGGATGGACCTAGAGATTGTCATGCTGAGTGAAGTACGTCAGACAAAGACAAATATCACATGATATTGCTTATATGTGGAATCTTTAAAAAATGGTACAAATGCACCTATTTACAAAACAGAAATAGAGACACAGATGTAGAAAACAAATTTATGGTTACCAAGGGGGAAGGGGGGCAGGGGTAAATTGGGAGATTGGGATTGACATATACACACTACTATATATTATTTTATATATAAATAAAATACTCTATTCAATACTCTGTAATGACCTATATGGGAATAGAATATAAAAAAAGTGTGGATATATGTATATGTATAACTGACTCACTTTGCTGTACAGCAGAAACTAACACAACATTGTAAATCAACTATACTCCAATAAAAAATAATTAAAAAAGAAATAAATGAAATAATGTAGACATGATATAGTAAAACAGATTTTCTAAGTAAACTAATAATGAGTCTTTACACACCACAAATTAATCCTCATACTAGGCAAGAAATCTGAGTTTCACACATATTAGGTTTTTCTTTTCTTATAGAAGTTTATTCTTATTGAGATCTACTTCACATAAGACACAATTCATCACTTTAAAGGATACACTTCAGTGGTTTTTAGTATATTCACTGTAACCATCATGTCTAATTCCAGAACTTTTCCATCCCTCCATTCAAAGAAACCCCATACCTATTAGCAGTTAGTCCAAGCACCCTCCCTCTCCCCATCTTCTAGCAACCACTAGTCTACTTTCTCTCTCTGTGGACTTGCCTGAACTAGACATTTCATATGAATGGAATCATACAATATTTAGCCTTATGTGTCTGGCTTATTTCCATTAGCATAATGTTTTCAAGGTCCATACATGTTGCAACATGTACTTAATTCCACTTTATTGCTGAAAGATATTCCATTGTTTAGATACCACATTTTCTGTATACCTTCATCAGCTGATAGACATTTGGGTTGTTTTCACTTTTTGGATATTATGAATAATGGTGATATAAAATTTCTGTATGGGTATTTGTATGGCCATATATTTTCATTTATCTTGGATTTATACCAAGGAGTGGAATTGCTGGATAATATGGTAATTCAGTGGTTAACTTTTTTCCTTTTCACATTTATTTATTTATTTATTTTATTTTATTTAAAATTTATTTTATTTTTATAAAATTTTAAAGGTTACTTTCCATTTACAGTTCTTACAAAATATTGGCCAAATTCCCCATGTTGTACAATATATCCTTGAGCCTATCTTACACCCAACAGTTTGCATCTCTCAATCCACCACCCCTATATTGTCCCTCCCCACTCCCCACTGGTAACCACTAGTTCATTTTCTATATCTGTGAGTCTGCTTCTTTTGTTACATTCACTAGTTTGTTGTATTTTTTAGATTCCACCTATAAGCGACTTTATACAGTATTTACCTTTCTCTGTCTGACGTGTTTCACTTAGTATAACACTCTCCAATCCATACACGTTGCTGCAAATGGCATTATTTCATTCCTTTTTATGGCTGAATAATATTCCATTGTATATATGTACTTCTTTATCCATTCATCTGGCGATGGACATTTAGGCTGTCTCCATGTTTTGGCTATTGTAAAAAGTGCTATGAACATTGGGAAACACATAACTTTTTTTGTGTGTGTGGTACACGGGCCTCTCACTGCTGTGGCCTCTCCTGTTGTGGAGCACAGGCTCTGGACGCACAGGCCCAGTGGCCATGGCTCACGGACCCAGCTGCTCCGTGGCATGTGGGATCCTCCCGGACCAGGGCACGAACCTGTGTCCCCTGCATCGGCAGACGGACTCCCAACCACTGTGCCACCAGGGAAGCCCTCACATATCTTTTTAAAGTACGGTTCTCTCTTGATATATGCCCAGGACTGGGACTGCTAGATCATATGGTAGTACTATTTTTAGCTTTTAAAGAACATCCATACTGTTCTCCATAGTGGCTGTATCAATTTACATTCCCACCAACAGTGCAAGAGGGTTCCCTTTTCTCCACACCCTCTCCAGCATTTATTGTTTATAGATTTTTTGATGATGACCATTATGACTACTATGAAATAATACCTCACTGTGGTTTTGGTTTGCATTTCTCTAATGATTAGTGTTGCTGAGCATCCTTTCATGTGTTTGTTGGTAATCTGTATGTCTTCTTTGGGGAAATGTCTGTTTAGGTCTTCAACCCACTTTTGGATTGGGATCTTTGTTTAATTGATATTAAGCTGCATGAGCTGCTTGTATATTTTGGAGATTAATGGTTTGTCAGTTCCTTTGTGTGCAAATATTTTCTCCCATTCTAAGGGTTGTCTTTTCACCTTGTTTATGGTTTCCTTTGCTGTGCAAAGGCTTTTAAGTTTCATTAGGGCCCATTTGTTTATTTTTTATTTCATTTCCATTACTCTAGGAGGTGGGTCAAAAAGGATCTTGCTGTGATTTATGTCATAGACTGTTCTGCCTATGTTTTCCTCTAAGAGTTTTATAGTGTCTGGCCTTACATTTAGGTCTTTAATCCATTTTGAGTTTATTTTTGTGTATGGTGTTAGGAAGTGTTCTCATTTCATTCTTTTACATGTAGCTGTCCAATTTTCACAGCTCCACTTATTGAAGAGGCTATCTTTTTTCCATTTTATATTCTTGCCTCCTTTGTTGTAGATTAATTGACTGTAAGTGCATGGATTTATCTCTGGGCTTCCTATCCTGTACCATTTATCTATCTTTCTGTTTTTGTGCCAGTACCATACTGTCTTGATTACTATAGCTTTGTAGTATAGTCTGAAGTCAGGGAGCCTGATTCCTCCAGCTCCATTTTTCTTTCTCAAGATTGCTTTGGCTATTCGGGGTCTTTTGTGTTTCCATACAAATTATAAACATTTTTGTTCTAGTTCTGTGAAAAATGCCATTGGTAATTTGAAAGGAATTGCATTGAATCTGTAGAATGTTTTGGGTAGTATAGACATTTTCCCAATATTGACTCTTCTGATCCAAGAACATAGTAATTTTTTTCCATTTGTTTGTATCATCTTTGATTTCTTTCATCAGCATCTTATAGTTTTCTGAGTACAGGGCTTTAGCCTCCTTAGGTAGGTTTATTCCTAGGTATTTTATTCTTTGTGTTGCAATGGTAAATGGGATTGTTTCCTTAATTTCTTTTTCTGATCTTTCACTGTTAGTGTATAGGAGTGCTAGAGACTTCTGTGCATTAATTTTGTATCCTGCTATTTTACCAAATTCATTGATTACTCTAGTAGTTTTCTGGTAGCATCTTTAGGATTCTCTATGTATAGTATCATGTCATCTGCAAACAGTAACAGTCTTACTTCTTCTTTTCCAATTTGTGTTCCTTTTATTTCTTTTCTTCTCTGATTGCTGTGGCTAGGACTTCCAGAACTATGTTAAATGATAGTGCCAAGGGTGGACATCCTTGTCTTGTTCCTAATCTTAAAGGAAATGCTTTCAGTTTTTCACCATTGAGAATGATGTTTGCTGTGGGTGTGTCATATATGGTCTTTATTATATTGAGGTATGCTGCCTGTATGCCCACTTTCTGGAGAGTTTTTATCATAAATCAGTGTTGAGTTTGTCAAAAGCTTTTTCTGCATCTATTGAGATGATCATATGGTTTTTATTCTTCAGTTTTTTAATATGGTGTATCACATTGATTGATTTGCACTTATTGAAGAACCGTGCATCCCTGGGATGAATCCCACTTGATCATGGTGTAAAATCCTTTTAATATGTTGTTGTATTCTGTTGGCTAGTATTTTGTTGAGGATTTTTGCATATATTTATCAGTGATATTGGTCTGTAATTTTCTTTTCTTGTAGTATCTTTGTCTGGTTTGGTATCAGGGTGATGGTGGCCTTGTAGGATGAGTTTGGGGGTGTTCCTTCCTCTGCAATTTTCTGGAAGATTTTGGGAAGCATGGGTGTTAGCTCTTCTCTAAATGTTTGATAGAATTCGCCTGTGAAGCCATCTGATCCTGGACTTTTGTTTGCTGGAAGATTTTAAATCACAGTTTCAATTTCAGTGCTTGTGATTGGTCTGTTCATGTTTTCTAATTCTTCCTGGTTCCGTTTTGGAAGGTTGTACTTTTCTAAGAATTTGTCCATTTCTTCAAGGTTGTCCATTTTATTGGCATATAGTTGCTTGTAGTAGTCTCTCATGATCCTTTGTATTTCTGCAGTGTCATTTGTTACTTCTCCTTTTTCATTTCTAATTCTTTTGATTTGAGTCTTCTCCCTTTTTTTCTTGATGAGTCTGGCTAATGGTCTATCAATTTTGTTTATCTTCTCAAAGAACCAGCTTTTAGTTTGATTGATCTGTGCCATTGTTTCCTTCATTTCTTTATCATTTATTTCTGATCTGATCTTTATGATTTCTTTCCTTCTGCTAACTTTGGGTGGTTTTTTTTGGTTGTTGTTCTCCTTTCTCTAGTTGCTTTAGGTGTAAGATCAGGTTGTTTATTTGAGACTTTTCTTGTTTCTTTTTTTTTTTTTTTTTTTTTTGCTGTACATGGGCCTCTCACTGTTGTGGCCTCTCCCGTTGCGGAGCACAGGCTCCGGACACGCAGGCCCAGCAGCCATGGCTCACGGGCCCAGCCGCTCCGCGGCATGTGGGATCTTCCCGGACCAGGGCACGAACCCGTGTCCCCTGCATCGGCAGGCGGACTCCCAACCACTGCACCACCAGGGAAGCCCCTTTTTCTTGTTTTTTGAGGTAGGATTGTATTGCTATAAAGTTCCCTCTTAGAACTGCTTTTGCTGTATCCCATTGGTTTTGGGTCATGTTTTCATTGTCATTTCTTTCTGGGTATTTTTTGATTTCCTCTTTAATTTCTTCAGTGATTTCTTAGTTGTTTAGTAGCATATTGTTTAGCCTCCATGTATCTCCATTTTTTACAGTTTTTTTTCCTGTAACTTATATATAGTCTCATAACATTGTGGTTGGAAATGATTCTTGATATGATTTCAATTTTCTTAAATTTACCAAGGCTTGATTTGTGACCCAAGATGTGATCTATCCTGGAGAATGTTCCATGTGCACTTGAGAAGAAACTGTATTCTGTTGTTTTTGGATGGAATGTCCTATAAATATTAATTTAGGTCATCTGTTCTAAAGTGTCATTTAAAGCTTGTGTTTCCTTACTTATCTTCTGTTTGGATGATCTGTCCATTGGTGTAAGTGGGGTGTTGAAGTCACCTACTATTGTTGTGTTACTATTGATTTTCCTTTTTATGGCTCTTATCATTTGCTTTATGTATTGAGGTGCTCCTATTCTGGGTGCATAGATATTTACAATTGTTATATCTTCTTCTTGGATTGATCCTTTGAGCATTATGTAGTGTCCTTCCTTGTCTCTTGTAATAGTCTTAATTTAAAGTCTATTTTGTCTATATGAATATTGCTACTCCAGCTTTCTTTTGATTTCCACTTGCCTGGAATATCTTTTTCCATCCCCTCACTTTCAGTCTGTGTGTGCCCCTAGATCTGAAGTGGGTCTCTTGTAGACAGCATGTATACAGGTCTTGTTTTTTTTTTTTTTTTTGAGGTACACGGGCCTCTCACTGTTGTGACCTCTCCTGTTGTGGAGCACAGGCTCTGGACGTGCAGGCTCAGTGGCCATGGCTCATGGGCCTAGCTGCTCCAAGGCATGTGGGGTCTTCCCGGACCAGGGCACGAACCTGTGACCCCTGCATCAGCAGGCGGACTCTCAACCACTGCCACCAGGGAAGCCCAGGTCTTATTTTTTTATCCATTCATTCGTCTGTGTCTTTTGGTTGGAGCATTTAATCCATTTACATTTAAGGTAATTATTGATATGTATGTTTCTATTAAACTTTTCTTAATTGTTTTGGGTTTGTTTTTGTAAGCCTTTTCCTTCTCTTGTTTTTCCTGGCTAGAGAAGTTCCTTTAGCATTTGTTGTAAAGCTGGTTTGGTGGTGCTGAATTCTCTTAGCTTTTGCTTGTCTGTAAATGTTTTAATTTCTCCATCAAATCTGAATGAGATTCTTGATGGGTAATCTTCGTTGTAGGTTTTTCCCTTTCATCACTTTAAATATATCTGGCCACTCCCTTCTGGCCTGTAGAGTTTCTGCTGAAAAGTCAGCTGTTAACCTTATGGGGATTCCCTTATATGTTATTTGTTGCTTTTCTCTTGCTCCTTTTAATATTTTTTCTTTGTGTTTAGTTTTTGTTAGTTTGATTAATATGTGTCTTGGAGTGTTTCTCCTTGGGTTTATCCTGTATGGGACTCTCTGTGCTTCCTGGACTTGGTTGACTGTTTCCTTTCCCATGTTGGGGAAGTTTTCTATTATAATCTCTTCAAATATTTTCTCAGACCCTTTCTTTTCATATTTTTCTTCTGGGATGCCTATATTTCCAATGTTGGTGCACTTAATGTCATGGAGGTCTCTGAGACTGTCTTCCATTCTTTTCATTCTCTTTTTTTTATTCTGCTCTATGGCAGTTATTTCTAACATTCTAACAGCTCACTTATCCATTATTCTGCCTCAGTTATTCTGTTATTGATTCCTTCTAGAGTATTTTTTATTTCAGCTATAGTGTTGTTCATTACTGTTTCTTTGCTCTTTTGTTCTTCTAGGTCCATGTTAAACATTTCTTGTCTTTTCTCTATGTTATTTCCAAGATTTTGGATCATTTTTACTATGATTTCTCTGAATTCTTTTTCAGGTAGTTTGCCTATTTCCTCTTTATATATTTGGTCTTGTGGGGTTTTATCTTGCTCCTTTGCCTGTAAGATATTTCTCTGTCTTCTCATTTTGTCCAATTTACAGTATTTGAAGTATCCTTTCCTTAGGCTGCAGGGTCATAGTGTCTTGTTTCTGTTCTCTGCTCCCAGTGGTAGTTTTGGTCCAGTGTCTTGTGTAGGCTTCCTGATGGGAGGGACTGGTGCCTGAGTTCTGGTGGATGGAGCTGAGTATTTTCCTTCTGTTGAGCAGGGCCATGTCAGATGGTGTGTTTTGGGGTGTCTGTGAGGTTAGTATGACTTTAGGTAGTCTGTGTGCTGATGGGTGGCTTTGTGTTCCTGTCTTGTTTGTCGTTTGGTGTGAGGCGTCCAGCACTGAGAGCTGTTGGCAGTTGGGTGGAGCTGGGTCTTGGATTCAGATGGAGGCCTTCGTGTGAGCTCTCGGTGATTAATCTTCCCTGGGGTTGGGAATTCTCTAGTGGTCCAGCATCCTGGACTCTGTGCTCCCACCCCAGAGCCTCAGGCCTGACTTCTGGTTGAGGGACCAAGACCCCACATGTCGCTTGTCCCAGCAATACAGGGGATTTAAAACAAACAAAGAATAAAAAAGACTAACAAAACCCAAGACAAATGGTAAAAAGTAAAATCAAACAAACAGAAACAGAAACAAGGAAACATGCACATACACAAAAGAAACAAAAACAGAAGCAAATAAATCAAAAAGCAAGAGAACAACCAGACATACAAAAGAACCCCAGAACGAAATTAAACAATGAACAAAAAAGCTGGCAAAAACCCAAAACCAAAAAACAAAACCAAAGCAGAGTGCCAACTGAAGAATGAAGCACGGAAAGAAAGGAAACCAAAAATAAATAAATAAATAAATAAGAGGGGAAAGAAGACAGAGCAACAAAAAAAGCAATGAAGAAACAGAAATGTGTTAAAAAATAGAAAATATTTTAAAGGAGAATGGGGAAAAAAAGACAAAACCCAACAAAAACAGAAACAAGGAAACACACACAGAGACACACACACACACATAAAAGGAACAAAAACTGAGCCAAATAAAACAAAAAGCAAGAGAACAACCAGACAATAGAACTCAAAAACGAAATCAAACAATTAGCATTAAAACTAACAAAAACACATAACCTAAAAACACAACCAAAGCAGTGTGCCAGCTGAAGAATAAAGAATAAAGAACACTCATTGTCTACTCAGATATTCCATAGATGCAGGGTCTACCTAGCTGATCGCAGGGATTTAATCTGTAGCTTGTATAGCTGATGGAAAGATTTTCGATCTTCTTCCTTAGTCACCTTAGTCACTTCGTCCCTGGGGTTCAGTGTTGGTTTTATCCCCACCTGTGCATGTGATCCACCCCCAGCAGTCTCGTCCTGAGGCTCCTTTTTTATTGCCCTGCAGCCAGCATGCAAGAGCCAGCCCTGAGGGGGCTTCTTTTATTGTTGTCGGCCGGTGCCGGCACGTGGGGAGACAGAGGTTACAATAGCAGCTCTTCCCCCTACGTGTTACCTAGCAATAGTGCCCTGCTTCAATGGCAGTCCAGTCTTCCTCCATAGGTATTCTCTGCTGGAGATTCCTCCCTTTCATCCCCTCAGTCCATCTCCCCACAGCCAACAGCAGTTCTCACTCTGAGCCTGTTTTCCAATCCCCACGCACCAGCTCCCAGCCCCCTTGAACACACATCCCAGTCTAGGGCATGTACGGCTGTGGTATGGACCATCTGTGTATTTCTTTGTCCCATCTGCCACAGATTTGCCACTTCACCCTCTTCCAACGGCCTCAAATGCTTCCCTTCTGTCCCAATCGATTTCCCCATTGGAGAGAGAGTTTCCCTGTTGGAGAGGGGGTTCCCCGGAATTCAGGAATCATTCCTCTACTTCAGCTCCCCCACTCCAGGGTGCAGGTCCTGTCCCGCTTTCTCTCCTCCTCCTTCTCTCTTCTTTTTTTTACATCCTACCCAGTTATGCAGGGATCTTTATAGTCCTTTCCAGTGTCCAAGGCCTTCTGCTAGTTTTCAGCCAGTGTTCTGTGAGAATTGTTGCATTTATAGATGTATTCCTGATGCATCCATGGAGAGAGATGAACTTCATGTCCACCTACTCCTCCGCCATCTTGAATCTCCAGCCCCATTTGTTTATTTTTGCTTTTATTTCCTTTACTTTAGGAGATGGATACAAAAATATATTGCTTTGATTTATGTCAAAGAGTGTCCTGCCTATGTTTTCCTCTAGGAGTTTTATAGTATCCAGTCTTATGTTTAGGTCTTTAATTCATTTTGAGTTTATTTTTGTATATTGTATTAGAGAATTTCTAATTTCCTTCTTTCAAATGTAGCTCTCCAGTTTCCCCAGTACCACTTATTGAAGAGACTGTCTTTTCTCCATTGTATATTCTTGCCTCCTTTGTCATAGACTAATTGACTGTAAGTGCGTGGGTTTATTTCTGGGCTTTCTATCCTGTTCCATTGGTCTGTATTTCTATTTTTGTGCCAGTACCATACTGTTTTGATTACTGTAGCTTTGTAGTATAGTCTGAAGTCAGGGAGCCTGATTCCTCCAACTCTGTTCTTCTTAAGATTGTTTTGGCTATTTGGGGTCTTTTGCATTTCCATACAAATTTTAAAATTATTTGTTCTAGTCCTGTGAGAATATGGATAACGTTTTGAGACAGTGTTTTCCACAGTGGCTGAACAACTTTATATTCTCATCCATAATGGAGGAGGGTCCCAATTTCTCCACATCCTAAACAATATATGTTATTGTCTATTATTTTTCTTTATAGCCATCCTAGTGTGTGTGGATTAACATCTCATTGTGGTTTTGATTTGCATTTTCCTCATACTAACGTTGAGCATCTCTTCATGTGCTTAATTGTCCATTTGTATGTCTTCTTTGAAGAAACATTTGTTGAAATTCTTTGGCCATTTTTATTGGTTGTTTGTCTTTTTGTTGTTGAGTTGTAGTTCTTTTTATATTCTGTATAGTAGACCCTTCTCAAATATATGATTTGCAAAGATTTTTATTCCATTCTGTGTGCTGTCTTTTCACATGCATTATAGTGTCATTTAAAGCACAAAACTTTTTAATTTTGATAAAGTTCAATTCATCTATTTTTTCTTTGATTGCTTGTGCTCCATGGGCTCCCAGACAATGGCCTAGAGGAGCTGGAGTTAGTTCATGGTGCATTTCAGGGTCCACAGCTGGGACCAAGGACTGTATGGCTATTATCTGACATATGGGTGGGCAATATTCCTCCTGGGCCCTTAGGCACCAGGTGCTGGATCCCACAGCTCCCACAAAGGTACTTTTGTCCATAGATGGATGCCAAATTGCTGTTGTTGAGGGAGATATACAAGTGAAGGACATTTTTTTCCTTGCAGTTTTATTGAGATATAAGTGACATAAAGCACTGTATAAGGTGTACAGCATAATGATTTGACTTATATATATCATGAAATTATTATCACAATAACTTTAGTAAATATCCATCATCTTATATAGATGCAAAGTTAAAGAAATTTAAAATTTTTTCCTTATGATGAGTACTCAGGATTTACTTTCTTAACAACTTTCATATATAACACACAGCAGTATTAATTGTATTTATCATGTTGTATATCACATCTGTAGTACTTATTTATCTTATAACTGGAAGTTTGTACCTTTTGACTGCCAATTCCCCCTCCCTCCACCCCTCTCCTTTGGTAACCACAAAGCTGATCTCTTTTTCTATGAGTTAGATTGTTTTTGAAGTACAATTGACCTACAACACTATGTTAGTTCCTGTTACACAACATAGTGATTTGGCATCTCTATACATTTCAAAATGATCACCATGATAATTCTAGTTATGTCACCATACAAAGATATTTTTGACTATTTTCCCCAGACTGTACATTTCATACCAATGACATTTGTTTTGAAACTGAAAGTTTGTACCTCTTAATTCCCTTCACGTATTTCTCTCTTCCTTCACTCCCCTAGCCACAGGCAATCACCAGTCTATTTTCTGTATCTATAACTGTTTCTGTCTTGTTATGTTTGTTCACTTTTTTGTTTTTTAGATCCACATCTAAGTGAAATCATACAGCATTTCTCTTTCTGTGTCTGACTTATTTCACTTAGCATAATACCCTCTAGGTCCATCCATGTTGTCACAAATGAGAAGATTTCATTCTTTTTTTATGGCTGAATAACATTCTGTGTGTGTGTGTACATACATTTTCTGTATCCATTCATCTATTGATGGGCACTTAGATTACTTCCATATCTTGGCTATTGTAAATAATGCTGCAATAAACATAGGGATGCATATGTATGTTCTAATTAGTGTTTTCATTTTCTTTGGATAAATACCCAGGAGTGGAAGTGCTGGGTCATATGACAGTTCTATTTTTAATTTTTTGAGGAATCCCCATAATGTTTTCCATAGCTGGTGCACCAGTTTACCTTCCCACCAATAGTGCATGAGGTTTCCCTTTTTCCATATCCTTGCCAACACCTGTTATTTGTTGCCTTTTTGGTAATAGCAAATCTGACAGGTGTGAGGTGATATCTCATTGTGGTTTTGATTTGCATTTCCCTGATGATTACTGATGTTGAGCATCTTTTATGTGCCTGTTGGTCATCTTTATGTCTTCTTGAGAAAAATGCCTATTCAGGTCCTCTGCCCATTTTTAAATCAGGTTATTTGTTTTTTGATGTTGAGTTGTTTGTATGTTTTGGATATGAACCTATTACTGGATATACCATTTGTAAGTTCAACAACTCTTCTTAGATCCATGAGAGAAGTGAGGTCAGAGGACATACTACAGCCTCCAAAATTGGAGAGACTAACAGATAAATACAGCAAATCACAACTTACCAGAGCAAAACCGCATGGGCAGAAATCTCTATGAGAATCTGTGCCAGAGTAGGGAAAATTGAACTTAACTTGAAGAATTGCTGGAGGAATGGTGTGGCAAGTTTGAGAGATAAAAGCGCCAGGGGGACTCAGTCACTGGGGGTCCTTCACATATCTGTCAGTTTTACTTCCTGGAATTCTATTAGGTTCTCATAGTGAATATAGGAAAAAATCCCTTTTTGCTTCCAGCAGGGGAAGAGGAAAAGGAAACATTTTGAAATGTAAAAGAGCATTCTGTTCTTCTTAACAAGGTCTGTACTGTTTAATGAGATCCCAACCTGTTGGGATTTATCAGAGCCTAACTGATCTAGATGAAGGGAAGTAACCCAAACGTTTCCACATGGGGCAAGGGAAATACACAATTCCAGCCCACTGTAGACGTACTGTCCCACCTAAAGGAGGGGTACAAGAAGCAAGTGTGAAGTAAACAGTCCAGAGGCACAGGCTCACTAAAAGACTGACACTTAATTATAGGACTATAGAATGCTTCCCCCACCCTCACATATCACTACCATGTTATTAAAGGTCTATTTACAGCAGTTCTTTTTATTCAATATGTCATGTCCAGCTATTAAAAAATATTACCAGGCATTCTAAAAGGTAAAAATACAGTTTGAAGAGAAAAACCAAGCATCTGAACCAGATTCAGATATGGCAGGGATGGTGGAATTATCAGACTGGGAACTTAAAACAACTATGATTAATATGTTAAGGGCTCTAATGGACAAAGGAGACAGCATGCAAGAACAGATGGGCAATGTAAACAGAGAGATGGACATTCTAATAAAGAACAGAAAAGAAATCCTATAGGTCAAAACACCATAACAGGAATGAATGCCTTTAATTGACTCAGTAGTAGACTGGACATGGCTGGGGAAATAATCTCTAAGGTTGAGGATATCTCAATATAAACCTCCAAAATTGAAAGGCAAACAGAAAAAATGGCTGAAAAAAAACCAGAATAGAATATCCAAGAAATGTGGGACAACTACAAAAGATTATACACATGCATAATGGGAATACCAGAATGAGAAGAAAAAGAGAGGAACAGAATAATATTTCAAACAATAATGAGGGGGATTAACATCAGCAAGATGACAGAGTAGGAGCTACCAGCCTTTGTCCCCCTCCAAAAACAAAGACAGCTATCCATGAACAAAAATAGTTTTGAGAAGGCTCAAGAATCCAATTTAAAAACCTATAGCAAGAATAGTGATGTCACCAAGATGACAGAGTAGGAGACTCCAGCCTCTGTTCCTCCACAAAGATCAATAATTAGACAACATTTGGTAAAGCCACTATGGAAAACAGAAAGGAGCTTCCTCCAAAAAATAACAGTACAGCTGCCATATGATCGAGCAATCCTACTTCTGGGTATGTATCTGAAGGAGATGAAGTTGCTATCTCAGAGAGGTATCTGAACTCCCATGTTCATTGTAGCATTATTCAAAATAGCCAAGGCATGGAAACAACCTAAGTCTCTGTCAATGGATGAATGGATAAAGAAAATGTGGTATGTATATACTATGGAATATTATTCAGCCTTAAAAAAGAAAAAATCCTGTCATTTGCAACAACATGGATGGACCTTGAGTGCATAATATTAACTGAAATAAGTCAGACAGAGAAAGACAAATACTGTATGATCTCACTTATACGTGGAATCTAAAAACATCAAACTCATGGAAACAGAGAGTAGAATGGTGGTTGCCAGGGTCTGAGGGGTGGGAAAAATAGGTAGATATTGTTAAAAGTGTACAAACCTTCAATTATAAGATGAGTAAATTCCAAGGATCCAGTGTACAACTTGGTGAGTATAGTTAAAAATGCTGTATTGTACACTTGTAAGTTGCTATGAGAATAGAGTTTTAATGTTCTCACTATAACAACAACAACAACATGGTAATTATGTGAGGTGAAGGATGTGTTAACTAAACTTATTGTGGTAAATGTATATCTTTGCAATATATACATGTATCATATCACACTGCACAGCTTAAATTAACACAATGTCACATGTCAATTAATATCTCAATAAGGCTATGGAAAAAAAGAGCCTACAACAACACAGTGGAATAACAGAATAACTGCATGGAAAAGATTGTTGGGGAGATCAGCTTAGCTGAAATGCCTGAAGAGGGTTAGGAACACAGAAAAAAGGCTTTGGCTATCAGTATCAGTCATACAGCATGTGCCAGTGTGGTCCCCAGTGGCCTGCTCTGCAGAAGACCCTGGCAACCTTTGTCACTAAGGGGCTCAACAGTCCCATGACAGCCACGGGTAGCCTGTGGCTTTCACAGTAGAGGACCCCATATTGTGTGTCAGTGCAGACCCCAGCAGCTGGCTCCATGGAGGACACCAGCAGCTTTTGCCACTGAGGTAAAAGCTCAACCAGTGATGCCATGGACCCCCTGGAGAGGAAGACACTGCTACTTTCCCCTGAGAAAGAGTTGTCACACTATCCCGGCACCAGGGTTGCCAGCCCCACCCAACCCCATGTACAACCTGGACCCCAGAGCCAAGGATTCTCCATGTGTGACCATGCACCAGACAGCAGCCTCACTGCTGTTCTGCATGTGTCTGTGCCTCAGGCACCAGAGCGACCCTCTCAGAGGAGACATAACAACTGTTACTACAGATTACAAAGGATCATAAGAAACCACTATCAACAATTGGACACCAACAAATTGGAAAATCTAGAAGGAATGGATAAATTCCTGTAAACCCACTCTACAAAGACTGAATAATGAAGAAATAGAGAATCTGAACAGAATGATTACTAGGATGAGATTAAGTCAGAAATCAAAAACCTTCTAACAACAAAAAGTCAAGGGCCAGATGGCTCCACTGCTGAATATTACCAAACATTTAAGGAAGGATCCATGACAATCCTTCTCAAACTCTTCCATAAAACTGAACAGGAGGAAACACTTCCAAACACATTTTATGAGGCCAACATTACTCTGAAAGCAAAGCCAAGAAAGGGCACCATAAGAATAAGATAATTACAGGGCAATATCTCTGATGAACATGGATGCAAAAGATCAAGAGTACCTAAGACACTTTTCAAGAACAAGGTGGAGAGTCTTTCTTTACCAGATATTAAGAATTATAAAGCTATACTAATCCATATGCTGTAGTATTGGCCCAGGATAGGCATAAACTTACCCATGGAAAAAAATAGTGGGTCAATAAACAGACCTATACACATATGAAAACTTAATTTATGATAGAACTGCCATTGTAGTTCAGTGAAAGATAGACTTTTCAATATATAAGTCTGGGATAACTGGTTATCCAGATGGAATAACATGAAATTAGACCACTGGCCTCATACCACAAATCAAAATTAAATTTAAATGATTTAGAAACCTACTAGGGAAAGGCAGAATTATAAATGTTTTAAAATATGATATAGGAGCAAATTTTTGTGACCTTGTGGTAGAAAAGGATCCATCAAACAAATATCAAAAGTATAAGACATAATTGAAAAGAATGAAAAACTGTGGTAACATCAAAATGAAGATGTGATCTTCATTTAAAAGGGGAAAAAACATAATGAGAAAAAAAAGCAGAAGCCATGAACTGTGGAAACATATATGCAACACATATAACTGACAAGGAAGGTGTCCAAAATAAAGGAACTTTAAAAACTCAATGAGAGAAATTGGTTTAAAAAAACTGAATAGTCTCTTACAGTACATGAAATAAGAATTACTAACAAGCATATGAAAAGATGCTCAACCTCATTAATAATCACAGAAATACAAGTTAAAATACAATAGGATACCATGTTACAGTTGCTAGATTGGCAAAGAGGAAATCTTATATCAAGTGTTGGGAATAAAGATGTATACTAACAGGAACACTTTTACACTGTTGAAGGGGGTGTAAATTGGCACAGTCATTTCAGAAAACAACTGGGCATTACCCAATACAGTTGAAAATGTACAAACACTATGACCTAGCAATTTTATCTTTTGGTAAAATTCTACAGGAATGTTTTCAACTCATGGATCACAAACCACTAGTGACTCACAAAATTAATTTTATGGGTCACAAGCAGCATTTAAAAATGAATGTGGAGAGGAGCTTCAAGATGGCGGAAGAGTAAGATGTGGAGAACACCTTCCTCCCCACAGATACACCAGAAATTCATCTACACGTGGAATAACTCCTACAGAACACCTACTGAATGCTGGCAGAAGACCTCAGACCCCCCAAAAGGCAAGAAACTCCCCACATACATGGGTAGGGTAAAAGAAAAAAGAATAAACAGAGACAAAAGGATAGGGACAGGAACTGCACCAGTGGGAGGGAGCCGTGAAGGAGGAAAGGTTTCCACACACTAGGAAGCCCCCTCATGGGCAGAGACTGCAGGTGACGGAGGAGGGAAGCTTCGGAGCCACGGAGGAGAGCACAGCAACAGGGGTGCGGGGGGCAAAGTGGAGAGACTCCCGCACAGAGGATCTGTGCCGACCAGCACTCACCAGCCCAAGAGGTTTGTCTGCTCACCCGCTGGGGCGAGTGGGGGCTGGGAGCTGTGGCTCGGGCTTTGGAGCTTAGATCTCAGGGAGAAGAGGGGGGTTGGCTGCGTGAACACAGTCTGAAGGAGCTAGTGTGCTACAGCTAGCCAGGAGGGAGTATGGGAAAAAGTCTGGACCTGTCAAAGATGCAAGAGACTTTTTCTTGCCTTTTTGTTTCCTGGGGCGTGAGGAGAGGGGATCTAGAGTGCTGCTTAAAGGAGCTCCAGAGATGTGCATGAGCCATGGCTATCAGTGCAGACCCACAGATGGGCATGGGATGCTAAGGCTGCTTCTGCAGCCACCAAGGAGCCAGTGTGAAAGCACAGGTCACTATCCACACCTCCTCTTCCTTCTGGGAGCCTGTGCAGCCTGCCACTGCCAGGGTCCCGTAATCCAGGGACAACTTCCCTGGGAGAACACATGGTGCACCTCAGGCTATTGCAACGTCATGCTGGTGTCTGCCACTGCAGGCTTGCCCCGCATCCGTACTCCTCTCTCCCCACGGCCTGAGTGAGCCAGAGCCCCCGAATCAGCTGCTCCTTTAACCCTGTCCTGTCTGAGTGAAGAACAGACGCCCTCAGGCGACCTACACACAGAGGCGGGTCCAAATCCAAAGGTGAACCCCGGGAGCTGTGCGAACAAAGAAGAGAAAGGGAAATTTCTCCCAGCAGCCGCAGGAGCAGAGGATTAAAACTCCAAAATCAACTTGATGTACCCTTCATCTGTGGAATACATGAATAGACAATGAATCATCCCAAATTGAGGATGTGGACTTTGGGAGCAAAGATATACATATATTTTTTCCCCTATTTCTCTTTTAGTGAGTGTGTATGTGTAGGCTTCTGTGTGTGACTGGTCTTTAGCTTTACTTTTACCATTTGTCCCAGGGTTCTGTCTGTCCGTTTATTTTTGGTTGCTTGTTATTTTATAAATTTTTTTCTTAATAATTATTTTTTATTTTAAAAACGTTATTTCATTTTGACTGTTATTTTATCTTCTTGCTTTCTTTCTCTCTATTTTTTCTCGTTTTTATTCTGAGCTCTGTGAATGAAAGGCGCTTGGTGCTCCATCCAGGTGTCACGGATGTGCCTCTGAGGTGGGATAGCCAAGTTCAGGACACTGGTCCACAAGAGACCTCCCAGCTCCACATAATATCAAATGGCGAAAATCTCCCAGAGATCTCCATCTCAATGCCAAGACCCAGCTTCACTAAACAACCAGCAAGCTACAGTGCTGGACATCCTATGACAAACAACTAGCAAGACAGGAACACAACACCATCCATTAGCAGAGAGGCTGCCTAAAATCATAATAAGGGCACAGACACACCAAAACACACCACCAGACGTGGACCTGCCCACCAGAAAGACAAGATCCAGCCTCATCCACCAGAACACAGGCACTAGTCCCCTCCACCAGGAAGCCTACACAACCTACTGAACCAACCTTAGCCACTGGGGACAGACACCAAAAACAACGGGAACAATGAATCTGCAGCCTGCAAAAAGGAGACCCCAAACACAGTAAGTTAAGCAAAATGAGAAGACAGAAAAACACATGGCAGATGAAGGAGCAAGGCAAAAACCCACCACACCTAAAAAATGAAGAAGAAATAGGCAGTCTACCTGAAAAAGAATTCAGAATAATGATAGTAAAGATGATCCAAAATCTTGGAAATAGAATAGACAAAATGCAAGAAACATTTAACAAGGACCTAGAAGAACTAAAGAGCAAACAAATGGTGATGAACAACACAATAAATGAAATTAAAAATTCTCTAGAACGGATCAATAGCAGAATAACTGAGGTAGAAGAATGGATAAGTGACCTGGAAGATAAAATAGTGGAAATAACTACTGCAGAGCAGAATAAAGAAAAAAGAATGAAAAGAATTGAGGACAGTCTCAGAAACCTCTGGGACAACATTAAACGCAACAACATTTAAATTACAGGGGTCTCAGCAGAAGAAGAGAAAAAGAAAGGGACTGAGAAAATATTTGAAGAGATTATAGTTGAAACTTCCCTAATATGGGAAAAGAAATCATTAATCAAGTCCACAAAGGACAGAGAGTCGCATACAGGACAAATCCAAGGAGAAACACGCCAAGACACATATTAATCAAACTATCATAAATTAAATACAAAGAACAAATATTAACAGCAGCAAGGAAAAACAACAAATAACACAGAAGGGAATCACCATAAGGTTAATAGCTGATCTTACAGCGGAAGCTCTGCAAGCCACAAGGGAGTGGCAGGACATATTTAAAGTGATGAAGGAGAAAAAACTACAACCAAGATTACTCTATCCAGCAAGGATCACATTCAGATTTGACGGAGAAGTTAGAACACTTACAGGCAAGCAAAAGCTAAGAGAATTCATCACCAACAAGCCAGCTTTACAAGAAATGCTAAAGGAACTTCTCTAGGCAGGAAACACAAGACAAGGAAAAGACCTACAATAACAAACCCGAAATAATTAAGAAAATGGTAATAGGAAAATACATAGTGATAATTACCTTAAATGTAAATGGATTAAATGTTCCAACCAAAAGACATACACTGGCTGAATGGATGTAGAAACAAGACCTGTGTATATGGTGTCTAGAAGAGACCCATTTCAGACCTAGTGACACATACAGACTGAAAGGGAGGGGATGGAAAAAGATATTCAATGCAAATGAAAATCAAAAGAAAGCTGGAGTAGCAATTCTCATATCAGACAAAATAGACTTAAAATAAAGACTATTACAAGAGACAAAGTACACTACATAATGATCAAGGGATCAATCCAAGAAGATATAACAATTGTAAATATTTATGCACCCAACATAGGAGCACCTCAATACATAAGGCGAATACTAACAGCCATAAAAGGGTAAATCGAGAGTAACACAATCATAATAGGGGACTTTAACACCCCACTTTAACCAATGGGCAGATCATCCAAAATGAAAATCAATAAGGAAACATAAGCTTTAAATGATACATTAAACAAGATGGACTTAATTGATATTTTTAGGACATTCCATTCAAAAACAATAGAATACACTTTCTTCTCAAGTGCTCATGGAACATTCTCCAGGATAGATCATATCTTGGGTCACAAATCAAGGCTTGGTATATTTAAGAAAATTGAAATCATAGCAAGTATCTTTTCCGACGACAATGCTATGAGACTAGATATCAATAACAGGAAAAATCTTTTAAAAAGACAAACACATGGAGGCTAAATAATGCATTACTTAATAACCAACAGATCACTGAAGAAATCAAAGGGGAAATCAAAAACTACCAAGAAACAAATGACAATGAAAACATGATGACCCAAAACCTTTGGGATGCAGAAAAAGTAGTTCTAAGAGGGAAGATTATAGCAATACAATCCTACATTAAGAAACAAGAAACATCTCAAATAAACAACCTAACTTTACACCTAAAGCAATTAGAGAAAGAGGAATAAAAATACCCCAAAGTTAGCAGAAGGAAAGAAATCATAAAGATCAGATAAGAGATAAATGAAAAAGAAATAAAGGAAACAATAGCAAAGATCAATAAAAGTAAAAGCTAGTTCTTTGAGAAGATACACAAAATTGATAAACCATTAAGCAGGCTCATCAAGAAAAAAAGGCAGAAGACTCAAATCAATAGAATTAGAAATGAAAAAGAAGAAGTAACAACTAACCCTGCAGAAATACAAAGGATCATGAGAGATTACTACAACCAACTCTATGCCAATAAAATGGACAACCTGGAAGAAAAGGAGAAATTCTTAGAAATGCATAACCTTCTGAGACTGAAACAGGAAGAAAGAAAAAATATGAACAGTCCAATCACCAACACTGAAATTGAAACTGTGATTAAAAATCTTCCAACAAACAAAAGCACAGGACCAGATGGCTTCACAGGCCAATTCTATCAAATATTTAGAGAAGAACTAACATCTATCCTTCTCAAACTCTTCCAAAATATAGCTGAGTGAGGAACACTCCCAAACACATTCTACAGGGTCACCATCACCCTGATACCAAAAGCACACAAAGATGTCATGCAGAAAGAATAGTACAGGCCAATATAGCTGATGAACATAGATGCAACAAACCTCAACAAAACACTCGCAAAGAGAATCCAACATCACATTAAAAGGATCATACACCATGATCAAGTGGGGTTTATCCCAGGAATGCAAGGATTCTTCAATATACGCATATCAAAAAATGTGATACACCATATTAACAAATTGAAGAATAAAAACCAGATGATCATCTCAGTAGATGCAGAAAAACTTTCAACAAAATTCAACACTCATTTATGAAATAAAACCCTGCAGAAAGTAGGCATAGAGGGAACTTACATCAACATAATAAAGGCCAGATATGACAAACCGACAGCCAACATTGTCCTCAATGGTGAAAGCCAGAAAACATTTCCACTAAGATCAGGAACAAGACAGGGTTGCCCACTCTCACCACTATTGTTCAACATAGTTTTGGATGTTTTAGCCACAGCAGAGAAGAAAAAGAAATAAAAGGAATCCAAATTGGAAAAGAAGAAGTAAAGCTGTCACTGTTTGCAGATGACATGATACTATACATAGAGAACCCTAAAGATGCTACCAGAAAACTCCTAGGGCTAATCAATGAATTTGGCAAAGTAGCAGGATACAAAATTATTGCACAGAAATATCTAGCATTCCTATATAGTAATGATGAAAAATCTGAAAATGAAATTAAGGGAACACTCCCATTTACATTGCAACACAAAGAATAAAATATCTAGGAATAAACCTACCAAAGGAGACAAAAGACCTCTATGCAGAAAATTATAAGACACTGATGAAAGAAATTAAAGATGATACAAATAGATTGAGAGATATACCATGTTCTTGGATTGGAAGAATCAACGTTGTGAAAATGTCTCTACTACTCAAAGCAATCTACAGATTGAATGCAATCCCTATCAAACTACCACTGGCATTTTTCACAGAACTAGAACAAAATATTTCACAATTTGTATGGAAACACAAAAGACCCCGAATAGTCAAAGCAATCTTGAGAAAGAAAAACGGAGCTGGTGGAATCAGGCTCCCTGACTTCAGACTATACTACAAAGCTACAGTAATCAAGACAGTATGGTCCTGGCAAAAAAACAGAAATATTGATCAATGGAAAATGATAGAAACCCTAGAGATACACCCACACACATATGTTCACCTTATCATTGATAAAGGAGGCAAGAATATACTGTGGAGAAAAGACAGTCTCTTCAATAAGTGGTGCTGGGAAAACTGGACAGGTACATGTAAAAGTATGAGATTAGAACAGTCCCTAACACCATACACAAAAATAAACTCAAAATGGATTTAAGTGCTAAATGTAAGGCCAGACACTATCAAACTGTTAGAGGAAATCATAGGCAGAACAGTCTATGACATAAATCACAGCAAGATTCTTTTTGGCCCACCTCCTAGAGAAATGGATATAAAAACAAAAATAAACAAATGGGACCTAATGAAACTTCAAAGCTTTGGCACAGCAAAGGAAACCATAAACAAGACGAAAAGACAACCCTCAGAATGGGAGAAAATATTTGCAAATGTGGCAACTGACAAAGGATTAATCTCCAAAATTTACAAGCAGCTCATGCAGCTCAATATCAAGCAAACAAACAACCCAATCCAAAAATGGGCAGAAGACCTCAATAGACATTTCTCCAAAGAAGATATAACATTGCCAAAAACACATGAAAGGATGCTCAAGATCATTAATCATTAGAGAAATGCAAATCAAAACTACAATGAGATATCATCTCACAGTGGTCAGAATGGCCATTATCAAAAAATCTAGAAACAATAAATGCTGGAGAGGGTGTGGAGAAAAGGGAACCCCCTTGCACTGTTGCTGGGTATGTAAATTGATGATCATCACTATGATGAACAGTATGGAGGTTCCTTAAAAATCTAAAAATAGAATTACCATATGACCCAGCAATCCCACTATTGGGCATATTCCCTGAGAAAACCATAATTCAAAAAGAGTCATGTACCAAAATATTCATTGCAGCTCAATTTACAATAGCCAGGACATGGAAGCAACCTAAGTGTCCATCAACAGATAAATGGATAAAGAAGATGTGGCACATGTATACAATGGACTATTACTCAGCCATAAAAAGAAACGAAATTGAGTTATTTGTAGTGAGGACCTAGAATCTGTCATACAGAGTGAAATAAGTCAGAAAGAGAAAAACAAGTACCGTATGCTAACACATATATAGGGAATCTAAGAAAAAAAAGAATAAGGTCATTAAGAACCTAGGGGCAAGAGAGGAATAAAGACACAGACCTACTAGAGAATGGACTTGAGTATATGCAGAGGGGGAAGGGTAAGCTGGGACAAAGTGAGAGAGTGGCATGGACATACATACAATACCACACATAAAATAGTGGGAAGCAGCCGCATAGCACAGGGAGATCAGCTCGGTGCTTTGAGACCACCTAGAGGGGTGTGATAGGGAGTGTGGGAGGGAGGGAGATGCAAGAGGGAAGAGATATTGGAACATATGTATATGTATAACTGATTCTCTTTGTTATAAAGCAGAAGCTAACACACCATTGGAAAGCAGTTATACTCCAATAAAGATGTTAAAAAATGAATGTGAGTAGTATAGAAAAAAGAATGCATTATAGGTAGAAACTATTAGTATGGTTTAGTGAAACTTTTGATTCAGTTATGTAATATGTGTGTGTGTGTCTGTGTGTGTTTGTGTTTTCATGTTGTTTTCTTTCCTGTTGGATATACCTGGGCTGAATCATGACTAATTCAAAACTGAGAGTTCTGCATGGTGTGTATCAATGTACTGACTGAATAGAGCAGGTCACTTCCTACTGCGTAACATGGTACCAAGTGGCCCTTCCCACCTTGAGAAAGATAAAGAAATACAGTAGCCAAGAAAAGAAGTCAGGGTCTTCTTTTAGTTTATTTTTTTGTGTGTGTGGTACGGGGGCCTCTCACCTTTGTGGCCTCTCCCGTTGTGGAGCACAGGCTCCGGATGCGCAGGCTCAGGGGCCATGGCTCACGGGCCTAGTTGCTCTGTGGCATGTGGGATCTTCCTGGACTGGGGCACCAACCCGTGTCCCCTGCATCGGCAGGCGGACTCTCAACCACTGCACCACCAGGGAAGCCCCAGTGTCTTCTTTTAAATGGGGACCTATTGACCTGGAAAGCCACTATATCAAAACTGAAATAAAACGTGAACTCAATCTTTATTTATTTATTTTATAAATTTAATTAATTAATTAATTACTTTTTTGGCTAATTTGGGTATTCTTTGCTGCGCATGGGCTTTCTCTGTGGCGTGCAGGGGCTTCTCTTGTTGCAGAGCATGGGCTCTAGGCACACAGGGTTCAGTAGTTGTGGCATGTGGGCTCAGTACTTGTGGCTTATGGGCTCTAGAGAGCAGGCTCATTAGTTTTGGTGCACGGGCTTAGTTGCTCTGTGGCATGTGGGATCTTTCCAGACCAGGGCTCGAACTTGTGTCCCCTGCATTGGCAGGTAGATTCTTAACCACTGCACCATCAGTGAATTCCTGCACTGGATCTTTAAAAAATAAGGAAGAAAAATCAACTGAAGCAGTTCCTGAAAGGATTAAATCCCCAAATGGCCAGAATGGATTGACCCCCAACTCAGGGAATGAAGAGAATGCAAACTATGATAAAGCAGGACCAAACCTCCAGACACAGATGTATGAGGTTTCCAGATGCAAAAGGTTGCCCGGGCGACAGGCTCCAACAACTGCCCATCCAGTAGTCAAAGCTCAGCCAATAGGACTCAGGGAGGGAGAGGGCCCGTGGTCCGTGGTGCTGAACCACAAGCCCTCTCCAGGGCCCAGGCATTTGTCTTAACCTGGAGATACAGGACTGGTCTCCCTCCTTCCACCGCCAAGAGAGGAAAGAGGTGAAGGGAGATAAGGGAGGAAGAAGAGCTGGGGAGACAAACAGAGACTGTAGGAGGGGTGGTGAGGGAGTAGGGAGGCATGTTTTGATACCATTTACAAAGAATGGATAAATCAAGAGAGACTTTCACCTCTTGGGAAGTCCACTGCTGGGCATAGATCCATTAGGAAACTCAGCCCCAGCACCTCTCAGCAATCACAGGCTGCCTTGTGAACTTCCCAAGCATCTTTCTCACAGATGGGTGTCTCCTGGGCTAGGTTGTCAACCAGTTTTATGGCAACTCCAGACATGGCGGGTGGGCCAGCCATCTCTGGGATGTTTGATGGAACCCTGGGCTTAAGAGGTGGAGGAGGCTGGTGTAGAGGATTTCCAAAAAACAGAGTAGACAGTAACTGGAGACACCAGAGGTTTTGGAGATTCCTGGGAATGAGCTTAGAGTTTGCAAGGGAAAAAAGAGACAAAGCAACCCTGTACTTGGTTACTTAGCATCCAGTACGTCTGTCCAGAGTCCCTGGATTGGGGGTGGGTGTGGGGGTGGGTGGGGTCTCTTCTCCAGAGAAGGGCTTTCAGCAAGACCCTCCCTTCCTGCATTTGGACCTAGAAAAATCACCTGGTTAGTTAGCACTGTGGGGGAGGGTGGGTAGAAAGAGGAGGTGAGAAGAAACTAAAAGGACCCCTCATTCATCATTTGTCCTGAAGCCAATTTGGAATGCTTCTTTCATGCCAGTAGCTTAGGTCATGTTTAGAAAAGGACTTTGGAGAAAAAGACTCTCAGGGTGGGTCTGACGTTTGAGAGGGAAAGGCACTGCTATTTGGGCTGTAGTTTTTCAAACCCTTGATGCCAAGGGACAAAGTTCACCCTACAGAAATCAGAGCTTGAATGAAAAGGAACCAGAAAAATGTATACAAGTGTGACAATTAGAATTTTTAAAAAGCTTGGGGTAGGGATAAGATAACCTAAGATGATTGGATACATCGGATACTTGGGCACGTGCATGTGTGTGTGTGTGTGTGTGTGTGTGTGTGTGTGTTTGTACTTGGTTAAAATGTAAAATGTATTTCCTGTTGTGGGTTGCAGTCTGTATTAGTTTTCTATTGCTATCTAAAAAGTACCACAAACTTAGTGGCTTAAAACAAAACACACATTTATTTTATAGTATCTGTGGATCAGAAGTCCAGGTATAGCTCAGTTAGGTCCTATTCTTAGGGTCTCAAAAGGTTGCACTCAAAAGCCCTAGCATTGTCTAGGGCTGCAGTTTCATCTGAGGCTGAACTGGGGTAGGATCCATTCTCAAGTTCACTCAGGTTGTTGTCAGAATTACTTTCTTACAGCTGAAGGACTGATGGCTTCTGTTTCTTGTTAACTGTAGTCCAGAGATCACACTTACCCCATAAAGGCCATCCTCAGTTCCTTGCTGTGTGGGAGTCACCAACATGGCCACTTGCTTCCTCAAAGCAGTAGAGACTCCAGCAAGACAAGTGCTACAATTTTACATAGGTAATGACATTCATCCCATGACTTTTGCTGTACTCTATTGATTAAAATCAAATCACAGATCCTGTCCACACTCAAGTGAAGGGGACTACACAAATGTCTGAAAATCAACAGGTGGAGACCATGGGTGGGTTATCCTAGAGTTTGTCCATCACATAGTCAGAAAAGTTTGAAACGATTCCCCAGAGAAACTCTTGGACATATGTACTAACAGAAATGGAACATCACTATTTGTAAAAGCTAAAATTTCTTAAAAACTCAACTGTTCACTGAAGGACTGAATATAAAAATGTAGTCATAGATTGGAATATTTTTCAGCAGTGAAAATAAATGAACTACAGTTACAAGAAACAATACACATAAATCTTAGGGGCATGATATTGAGCAAGAAAAGCAGCTCTCCCAAAATATCTACACAATGATTCCACTTATATAAAGTTTGTAAACATGTGAAAACAATGTATGCTTTAAATATACTATATATGTGGGGAAAAACATAAAAGAAAGCAAGGAAATGATAAGCACAAAATTCAGGCTATTGGTTACCTCTGAGGAGGGAAGAAGGGAATGAAATCTATCAGAGACTCCTGAGTTTTAAAGTGGGTAGAGAAAATGAGGGTATTTGAGGAGTATGTGATTCTTTCTTTCTTACATATATTTTATTTTAAAACCCCTTATGTAACTATTCAATATTTAATGAAAACAATTTTTAAAACCCAAGTTCCAATTTGTTAACACAGCTGACAATTTTTCTGGTAAATTTTTTTTTGCTTTGAAGGTAAGAGGATTACAATTTTTCACAGAATGTTTTTTATTATTTCTTTTTGTGCATTTTCTACAACTCCATCTAAGAAAGGCCAAAGAAAAATACCTTTTCATCACTATCTAAGGTTGACATTTAAGTATTTCAATCCTAGAATAAAGAGAAATAAAAACTGCATTTCTGGAGGATAAAGAAAATCTCTCCCATCCTTTTCTTAAATCTCTACATTCTCTGTATTTCCTGAGGTTACCAACGAGGCCCTTATTGAGCTGCTCATGTTTTAGACAGTTTTGCTAACAGATACATGAAATGGCTTAGCAGCATAAGTAGAATAATCATATCTGTAAAAATTCATCAGCTCTGTGCTATAGGATATTTGTGCAATGACAGAGAAGTACTTGAAATATATGTGAATTGAAATCCAGAGATTTACATATAAAATAACAAGATCATGAAAATGCACCAATCTGGAAGGTTAACATTATGCTTTACAATGAAAGTAAAAGTATCATGAATATTATGTGTATTATCAGCTGGGTACTCAAAACTGTGGTCAATCAGAACATGAAAATGGAGAAAGCATTTTCCTGTTGAGTAGCTTGAAACTGATTTTTAATCATTTCATTCTATGCTTCAGATAATGAAAATCTAATGAAATAATCCTGTTTATTAGTGTTAGCTATAGTATTATAAAAATATAGAATGGTCTTTGGAAAGAGAATTGAATCATGGAATCTTTTATCGAATGAAAAAGCAAACAAATAACTTTGTCCAAAAGCTATTTTTGCGATTCCAGTATACTGTCTGTGGAGAAAAGAGTTGACATAGCAGGCCTGAGACTGCTATCTTTAGAAAAGCCTAGTTGCAAGATTGGACCTTGGCTTGTGTCTGGGAACTTGGATCCAGGACCACTACTCCCTAACTGATAAGGGTGGCTTATTGTGCCTAAACTGTACAATGGGCTGAATCCTGCTTTCCTTCTGGAGGTAGGAAATCTTCGTACATGCTAGACAGTGGGTGACTACATGACCAGCCTCAATAGAAAACTGTGGAACTGAATCTTTAATGAGTTTCCATGGTAGATACCTCACATGTGTTGTCACATTCAATGCTAGGGGAATCAAGCACCTCCTGTGTGACTCCACTTAGACAGAACTCTTGGAAGTTTGTGCCTGGTTTCCTCTGGATTTTGCCCCATGCACTTTTCCCCTTTGCTGATTTTGTTTTTTATGATTTTGCTGTGATAAATCTCAGCCATGAATATGATTATATTTTGAGGCTTGAGTCCTTCTAGCTAATCACTTAAACCTGAGGGTGGTTTTCCATACCCCCCTACCCATTATGCCATTTTTATATTCTGAAATCCTGGTGTTTTTGTTAGCATGTTAAAAATATATGAGTTTTGAATCATTTACATATTGAGATGTATCCAGAGAGATAATTATATGCTATATTAATATTTTGAATCAAACAAAAGTGAAGTGAATTAGGAAGTGTTCAGCCATATTTCTCCCTTTTTAAAAGCTTTACAAAATATTTTGTTTTAAATTCCCATTTCCCTGGTTACTAAAGAGGCTGACAATCTTACGTTTATTAGCTATCTATATTTCCCCAGAGCTCAGAAATTGGGATGGTGGTGGTGAAAAGACTTACGTACACGAAACAGGAGGAGGATGTGGTAAAGAGTTTAGGACAAAAAATAGATCAGAAAAGTTCCTAGGCTCAAATACCAAGCCTTACCTTAAAGCCTAGTCACTACATTTTTACCCTCAGACTCAGAATCTCTCCGTTTTCTAGCCTCCTTATCTCTGAAGTAGAAATAAGAATAGTACTAATCTTATAAGATTGTTAAGGTGCTTAAATAAATTAACACATGTAAAGTGCTCAGCATATACCTGGTATATAAGTTCTTAGTAAATGTTTATTATTATCATTATTATTGTTATTTCTCTCCATTTCTGATGCCTCTAACTAAGGCTAGACCCTCATCATCTTATGTTTGGATTACTGCAACAGCCTCCTTCTGACTTTCACCTCTTTGGTCCATCACTGCCACAATAATCATTCTCACTTCCTTTTTTCAGAACACCCAGTAACTCATTTCCTACTACATCAAGTGAAACAACCATCTGCCTGGCTTTCAAGGCACCTATTCTACCTTACAATCTTATTTCTCTCCATTTTTCCACATCAGTGATTCTCTATTCCTCTACATCAATGGTTCTCAAACTTGAGCATGCGTCAAAGTCACTGGGATGGCTTGTTAATATGCAGACTTTGGGGGTCCCCACCCCTAGAGTTTCTGATTAAGTAAGTCTGAGTAGGGCTCAATATATGCATTTCTAACAAGTTCCCAGGCGATGCTGATGCTGCTGGTTTGGGGATCACTCTTTGAGAACCACTGCCTTACATGATCTCTCTACTTAGTTTTCAGTCTTTTTGCATTCTGTCAGTCCATTAATTTACTCTTTTCTTCTTATGTCCATCCATTCTATTTTCCTTGCCTGGAATGTTCTCTCCTCCACTCTCATCCTGGTCTTAAGAGCTTATCCAGTCCAGTTCAAGACTCCATTGATCTCTCTGTTCTTTGGACTAGTATTGCTCAATATAATCCATATTACACTGTCTTAATCCTTTATCTTATGCTAGTTGCTATTATTTAATTCCTGTGACCATTATGTCCAATAATGTAAATATTTTATGGCAAGAATTATATTGTTTTTCTGCATCTCCCAAAGACAGAGCCTAGCACAAGACTAAACACATATAAGGTGTTTAATAATTACTTAACTGATTGATTTATGTGGTCGGTTCATAAACTCTGATTGTGAGATCATATGCTTTTCATTCTGTCCATAACTAGGCACCAATGAAGCTAGACATCTCAGAGGTCCAATTTCTGCTTGCAGCCTTACATGCAGAAACCCACGACAACTCTCACGCCTGCAGAGTGAATTTTGCCTGTCACATCTTCCCAACTTTGTGTCTGTCTTAACGCACTCAGAATTACAGGGCAATGATTATTACAGAGACATTACATAGAAAAATGTGCATGATTGCAGCCTTATAGTTAATGGCAAATGGTAGCTGATTGTTTCATTCTGCCTTAGAGTGAGGAAGCATGCAGTAAAAAACAATTTGATGCTGGTTGCCACTTCTGAAGGCTTCAAATGTTTCCAATGTTTATGACTCTGGCAGACAGTCAAGAGACATACAGCATTTTATTTTTCTCCATATAAGATGGGTTGCAAATTTATTTCTTTTGTCTATGTTGCTTTATTGAGCAGAAGATGTGGCTACCTTTTCAGGTTCAGACAAAAAAAGACCTTGCTGAAGTTTACAGTTCCTTGGGGTTGTGGTTTTTACAAAATGTCATTCAATGTAAAATTAAAAAACATGTAAGTCAATCATGAAGCTCAACAATTTGCTTTTATATTTGACTGTCAGAAATGTTATAATACTCAACAGTGACTAAAGAAGGTGTAGCAATACCCCCATTCAATGCGTTCTCAATGATTTCTGGATTATTTCCATACAATAATGTTTATCCTCCCATTATCATAATGAGCCAGTGAAGAAATACCACTTTATCCCTCTGTTTTAGATACTAAAAAATTATGAATTTCAATGACATTTATTTACTTGTTAAGTTTCAAAACATCAGGTGTAAAAAATGCCTTCGAGTATATTACATATATAAGTAATTTCAAAATCTTTAAAAACAACAGTAGCATGAAAATAGGAACCACTGCTGCTTTGTTTGCTTTTCTTAAAACTTTGGCTTTGTAGTAACTTAAAATAAGGGCTTTCTTCTACACTGTTCCCTAAAAACCTAATTATCAGCTCATGGGTCAAGGGATTGCAAAAGGCAGTGTCACAATATAAATAATTCACAACAAATATTTATATTTGTCAATGCAATCATGCCCAACAGGTCATCTGGAACCCCAGTCCATAAATACAGTCTTAAAAGGTTCTAGTATTGCTCTCTGGCTGCCTGTCTGGAACTGGAAGAATTGAGGAAGAGGGTTCTCCTCAGTTTGAAGCCACCTTGGAAGATTCAGTCTGG
Source organism: Mesoplodon bidens (assembly GCF_964165515.1). NCBI lineage: Eukaryota > Metazoa > Chordata > Mammalia > Artiodactyla > Ziphiidae > Mesoplodon > Mesoplodon bidens. The sequence continues at coordinate 77,810,741 of NC_138163.1, read as the reverse complement.
TACCATAGCTCAGAAAATCATATGGATTTATGAGTTATGTGTCCAAGTATACCTAGGTATACTTAAATGTAGTCTTACAATCTGTCAAATAATATTTATAATATAAAGTTATATCTTATAAGAAGAAATAGGAGAGATTGGTTCAAGATGGTGGAGTAGGACGTGTGCTCACTCCCTCTTGAGAGAGCACCAGAATCACAGCTAACTGCTGAACAACCATTGACAGGAAAACACTGGAACTCACCAAAGAAAGATATCCCACATCCAAAGACAAACAAGAAACTGCAGTGAGATGGACTTCGACAGGACTGGGGGAAACAGAGACTCCACAGTTGGAGGGCACACACAAAGTAGTGTGCACATCAGGACACAGGGGAAAGGAGCAGTGACCCCATAGGAGATTGAACCAGACTTACCTACTAGTGTTGGAGGGTCTCCTGCCCCAGCAGGGGGTGGCTGTGGCTTGCTGTGGAGACAAGGGCATTGGTAGCAGAAGTTCTGGGAAGTACTCTTTGGCATGAGTCCTCCCAGAGTCCACCATTAGCCCTGCCAAAGAGCCTGTAGCCTCCAGTGCTGGGTCGCATCAGGCAGAACAACCAACAGGGAGGGAACTCAGCTCAACCTATCAGCAGCCAAGTGGATTAGAGTTTTACTGAGCTCTGCCCACCAGAGCAACACCCAGCTCTACCCACCACCAGTTCCTCCGATCAGGAAGCTTGCACAAGCCTCTTAGATAACTTCATCCACCAGAGGGCAGACAGAAGAAGCAAGAAGAAGTACAATCCTGCAGCCTGTGGAAAGAAAACCACATTCACAGAAAGACAGACAAAATAAAAAGGCAGAGAACTCTGTCCCAGATAAATGAACAAGATAAAACCACCCAAAAACAATTAAATGAGGTGGAGATTGGCAACCTTCCAAAAAAATTCAGAATAATGATAGTGGGATGATCCAAGACCCCAGAAAGAGAATGGAGGAAAGATTGAGAAGATACAAGAAATGTTTAACAAAGACCTAGAAGAATTAAAGAACAAACACCTAGAAGAATTAAAGAACAAACAAACAGAGATGAACAATACAATAACTGAAATGAAAAATACACTAGAAGGAATCAACAGCACAATTACTAAGGCAGAAGAACGGATAAGTGACCTGGAAGACAGAATGGTGGAATTCACTGCTATGGGACAGAGTAAAGAAAAAAGAATGAAAATAAATGAAGACTGCCTAAGAAACCTCTGGGACAACATTACATGCACCAACATTCGCATTACAGGGGTCACAGAAGGAGAAGAGAGAGAGGAAGGACCCAAGAAAATATTTGAAGAGATTATAGTTGGAAACTTCCCTAACATGGGAAAGAAAATAGCCACCCAAGTCAAGAAAGTGCAGAGAGTCCCAGGCAGGATAAGCCCAAGGAGAAACATGCTGAGACACATAGTAATCAAACTGACAAAAATTAAAGACAAAGAAAAATTACTAAAAGCAACAAGGGAAAAATGACCAAAACTATACAAGGGAACTCCCATAAGGTAAAGAGCTGATTTCTCAGCAGAAACTCTACAAGCCAGAAGGGAGTGGCACAACATATTTAAAGTGATGAAAGGGAAGAACCTACAACCAAGATTACTCTACCCCACAAGGATCTCATTCAGATTTGATGGAGAAATCAAAAGCTTTACAGACAAGCAAAAGATAACATAATTCAGCACCACCAGACCAGCTTTACAACAAATGCTAAAGGAACGTCTCTAAGCGGGAAACACAAGAGAAGAAAAGGACCTACAAAAACAAACCCATAAAAATTAAGAAAATGGTAATAGGAACACACATATTGATAATTACCTTAAATGTGAATGGATTAAATAATCCAACCAAAAGACACAGGCTCTCTGAACACAGACACAGAAACAAGACCCATATACATGCTGTCTACAAGACACCCACTTCAGACCTAGGGACACATAGAGACTGAAAGTGAGGGGATGGAAAAAGATATTCCTTGCAACTGGAAATCAAAAGAAAGCTGGAGTAGCAATACTCCTACCAGATAAAATAGACTTTAAAACAAAGAATGTTACAAGAGACAAGGAAGGACACTACATAATGATCAAGGGATCAATCCAAGAAGAAGATATAACAATTATAAATATATATGCACCCAACATAGGAGCACCTCAATACATAAGGCAACTGCTAACAGCTATAAAAGAGGAAATAGACAGTAACACAATAATAGTGGGTGACATTAACACCAATGGACAGATCATCCAGACAGAAAATTGATAAAGAAACACAACCTTTAAATGATACAATAGACCAGAGAGATTTCTTTGATACTTATAAGACATTCCAACTGAAAACAGCAGGTTACACTTCCTTCTCAAGTGCACATGGAACATTCTCCAGTATAGGTCACATCGTGGGTCCCAAATCAAGTCTCAGTAAATTTAAGAAATTGAAATCATACCAAGTATCTTTTCTGACCACAACACTATGAGATTCAAAATAAATTACAGGGACAAAAACGTAAAAAAATATAAAACACATGGAGGCGAAACAATACATTATTAAATAGCCAAGATATCACTGAAGAAATCAAACAGGAAATCAAAAAAATACCTAGGAACAAACGACAATGAAAACACAATGACCCAAAACGTATGGGATGCAACAAAAGTAGTTCTAAGAGGAAAGTTTATAGCTATAAAATCCTACCTCAAGAAACAAGAAACATCTCAAATAAACAATCTAACCTTACACCTAAAGCAATTATGGAAAGAAAAATAAAAAGAAAACCCAAAGGTAGCAGAAGGAAAGAAATCATAAAGGTCATAACAGAAATAAATGAAAAAGAAATGAAGGAAATGACAGCAAAGATCAGTAAAACTAAAAGCTGGTTCTCTGAGAAGTTAAACAAAATTGATAAACCGTTAGCCAGACTCATCAAGAAAAACAGGGAGAAGACTCAAATCAACAGAATTAGACATGAGAAAGTAGAGGTAACAACTGACACTGCAGAAATACAAAGGATAATGAGAGATTACTACAAGCAACTGTATGCAAATAAAATGGACAACCTGGAAGAAATTGAGAAATTCTTAGAAAAGCACAACCTTCCGAGACTGAACCAGGAAGAAATAGAAAATATAAACAGACCAATCACAAACACTGAAATTGAGACTGTTATTAAAAATCTTCCAACAAACAAATGTCCAGGACCAGATGGCTTCACAGGCAAATTCTATTAAACATTTAGAGAAGAGCTAACACCTATCTTTCTTAAACTCTTACAAAATATGGCAGAGGGAGGAATACTCCCAAATTCATTCTATGAGGCGACCATCACCCTAATACCAAAACCAGACAGAGAGGTCACAAAAAAAGGAAACTACAGGCCAAAATCATGGATGGACATAGATAAAAATCCTCAACAAAATACTAGCAAACAGAATCCAGCAGGACATTAAAAGGATCATACACCATGATCAAGTGGGGTTTATCCCACGAATGCAAGGATTCTTCAATATATGCAAATCAACCAATGTATTACACCATATTAACAAATTGAAGAATAAAAGCCATATGATCATGTCAATAGATGCAGAAAAAGCTTTCAACAAAATTCAAATACCATTTATTATAAAAACTCTCCAGAATGTAGACATAGAGGGAACTTACCTCAACATAATAAAGGCCATATGTGGCAAACCGACAGCCAACATCATTCTCAATGCTGCAAAACAAAAACCATTTCCCCTAAGATCAGGAAAAAGACAAGGTTGCCCACTCTCACCACTATTATTCAACATAGTTTTGGAAGTTTTAGCCACAGCAATCAGAGGTGAAAAAGGAATCCAAATCAGGAAAGAAGTGAAGCTGTCACTGTTTGCAGAAGACATGATACTATACATAGAGAATCCTAAAGATTGTACCAGAAAACTACTGGAGCTAATCAATGAATTTGGTAAAGTAGCAGGATACAAAGTTAATGTACAGGAATCTCTTGCATTCCAATACACTAATGATGAAAAATCAGAAAGAGGAATTAAGGAAACACTCCCATTTATCATTGCAACAAAAAGAATAAAATACCTAGCAATAAACCTACCTAAGGAGATAAAAGACCTGTATGCAGCAAACTATAAGACACTGGTGAAAAAAATTAAAATGATACAAACAGATGGAGAGCTATACCATGTTCTTGACTGGAAGAATCAAAATTGTGAAAATGACTATACTACCCAAAGCAATCTACAGATTCAATGCAATCCCTAGCAAACTACCTCTGGCATTTTTTACAGAAATACAACAAAAACTTCACAATTTGTATGGCAACACAAAAGACCCCAAATAGCCAAAGCAATCTTGAGAAAGAAAAACGGAGCTGAGGAAGCAGGCTCGTGGACTTCAGACTATACTACAAAGCTACAGTAATCAAGGCAGTATGGTACTGGCACAAAAACAGAAATATAGATCTATGGAACAGAATAGAAACCCCAGAGCCAAACCCACGCACATGTGGTCCCCTTATTTTTGATAAAGCAAGCAAAAATATACAATGGAGAAAAGACAGCCTCTTCAATAAGTGGTATTGGGAAAACTGCACAGCTACATGTAAAGGAATGAAATTAGAACACTCCCTAAAACCATACACAAAAATAAACTCAGAATGGATTAAAGACCTAACTGTAAGGCCAAAAACTCTTAGAGGAGAACATAGGGAGAAAACTCTATGACATAAATCACAGCAAGATCCTTTTTGACCCACCTCCTAGAGAAAGGGAAATAAAAAGAAAAATAAACAAATGGGACCTAATGAAACTTAAATGCTTTTGCACAGCAAAGAAAACCATAAACAAGATGAAAAGACAACCCTCAGAATGGGAGAAAATATTTGCAAACGAAGCAACTGACAAAGGATTAATCTCCAAAACATACAAGCAGCTCATGCAGCTCAATATCAAAAAAACAAACAAACCCAATCCACAAATGGTCAGAAGACATAAACAGACATTTCACCAACAAAGATATACAGATTGCCAACAAACACATTAAAGGATGCTCAACATCACTAATCATTAGAGAAATGCAAATCAAAACTACCATGAGGTATCACTGCACACTGTTCAGAATGGCCATCATCAAAAAATCTAGAAACAATAAATGCTGGAGAACGTGTGGAGAAAAGGGAACCCTCTTGCACTGTTGGTGGGAATGTAAATTGATACAGCCATTATGGAGAGTAGTATGGAGGTTCCTTAAAACCTAAAAATACAATTATCATATGATCCAGCAATCCCACTACTGGGCATATACCCTGAGAAAACCATAATTCAAAAAGAGTCATGTACCACAATATTCATTGCAGCACTATTTACAATAGCCCGGACATGGAAGCAACTTAAGTGTCCATCAATAGATGAATGGAAAAAGAAGATGTGGCACATATATACAATGGAATATTACTCAGCCATAGAAAGAAACAAAACTGAGTTATTTGTAGTGAGGTGGATGGACCTAGAATCTGTCATATAGAGTGAAGTAAGTCAGGAAGAGAAAAACAAACATCGCATGCTAACACATATATATGGAATGTAAAAAAAAAGGGTGTGAAGAACGTAGGGGCAGGACAGGAATAAAGATGTAGAGGTAGAGAACGGACTTGAGGACACGGGGAGGGGGGAGGGTAAGCTGAGATGAAGTGAGAGAGTAGCATTGACATATATACACTACCAAATGTCAAATAGATAGCTAGTGGGAAGCAGCCGCATAGCACAGGGAGATCAGCTTGGTGCTTTGTGACCACCTAGAAGAATGGGAAAGTGAGGGTGGGAGGGAGATGCAAGAGGTAGGGGATATGGGGATATATGTGTACGTATAGCTGATTCACTTTGTCATACAGCAGCAAATAACACAACAATGTAAAGCAATTATACTCTAATAGAGATGTTAAAAAAATTTAAAAATTAAAGAAAAGCCAAACAAAGAATAACAATAGTAATTCTTCCAATCCAAAAAAAAAAAAAAAAAGAGAGAGAGAGAGAAATCTTTTTCTGGGGCTTCCCTGGTGGCGCAGTGGTTAAGAATCCACCTGCCAATGCAGGGGACATGGGTTTGAGCCCTGGTCTGGAAAGATCCCACATGCCACAGAGAAACTAGCCTGTGTGCCACAACTACTGAGACTGTGCTGTAAAGCCCCTGAGCCACAACTCCTGATCCCATGTGCCACAACTACTGAAGCCCACATGCCTAGAGCCTGTGCTCTGCAACAAGGAAGCCACCACAATGAGAAGCCTGTGCACCGCAACGAAGAGTAGCCCTTGCTCGCCACAACTAGAGAAAGCCGGTATACAGCAACAAAGACCCAACACAGCCAAAATAAATAAATAGATAGATAAATAAATTAAAAAAAAACTTTTTCTTTTTAATCTGTAATCTAATCTGCAATCTTTTTTCAGTGTTTAAAACAGTTTTAATTAAAGATAGCAATTCCACAAAAGGAGAGGATAAAGAATGGGATGACAAGAAGTATTTGGTCTTAATAAAGCAATACAAGATAGACCCATTATCAAAGACCATTTAATTTTTAATTGAGATATGGTTGACATACAACATTATATTGGCTTCATATGTACAACATAATGATTTGATATTTGTATGTATTGTGAAATAATCACCCTAGTAAGTCTAGTTAACATCTTTCACCATACATAGTTACAGAATTCTTTGCTTGACATGAGAACTTTTAAGATTTACTCTTAGCAACTTTCAAATATGCAACACTATTATTAACCACAGTTACCATGATGTATATTACATCCCATGAGCTATTTATTTTATAACTGGAAGTTTATACAGTTTGACTCCTTTCACCTATTTTGCCCACCTCCCACCCCCTGCCTCTGGCAACCACCAACGTGTTCTCTGTATCTATGAGCTTCTTTGATTTTTTTTTAAGATTCCACATTTAAGTAAGATCATAACAGTATTTGGCTTTCCCTGTCTGACTTATTACACTTAGCATAATGCTCTCAAGATCCATCCATGTTGTCATAAATGGCAAGATTTCATTCTTTTTTATGGCTGAATAACCTTTCATTGTACACATGTATTCTTTTAATGGCTGAATAACATTCCATTGTGTGTGTGTATATATATATATGCATATATATACATATATATATATCACATTTTCTTTATCTATTCATCTGTTGATGGACACTTAGGTTTTTTTCTACAGTTTGGCTGTTATAAATAACGCTGCAGTGAACATAGGGATGCATATATCTTTTCGAGGTCGTGTTTTCATTTTCTTTGGGTAAATACCCAGAAGTCGAATTGCTGGATCATATGGTAATTCTATTTTTAATTTTTTGTGGCATCTCCATAGTGTTTTCCATAGTGGCTAAACAAGTTTCTATTTCTACCCACAGTGCACAAGTGTTCCCTATTCTCCACATTCTTGCCAACACTTGCCATTTCTCATCTTTTTGATAATAGTCATTCTCAAATGTGTGAGGTGATATCTCATTGTGGTTTTGGTTTGCATTTCCCTGATTATTTGTGATATTGGGCATCTTTTTATGTACCCCTTGGACATTTGTATGTCTACTTTAGAAAATATCTATTCAGATCCTCTGTCCATTGTTTAATCGGATTGTTTGTGGGGTTTTGCTATTAAGTTGTATGAGTTCTTTGTATATTTTGGATATTAACCCCTTATCAGATATATGATTTGCAATATTTTCTCCCATTCAGTAAGTTGCCTTTTCGTTTTGTTGGTGGTTTCCTTTGCTGTGCAGAAGCTTTTTAGTTTGATGTAGTCCCTTGTTTATTTTTGCGTTTGCTGCTTTGTCTGAGGACACAGATTCAAAATACTATTGCTAAGACTGATGCTTTTGGTGTCAAATCCAAAAATTCATCACCAAGACCTATGTTAAGGAGCTTACCACCTATGTTTTCTTCTAGGAGTTTTATGGTTTCAGATCTTACATTCAAGTCTTTAATCTATTTTGAGTTAACTTTTGTGTATGGGTAAAATAATGGTCCAGTTTCATTATTTTGCATGTGGTTGTCCAGTTTTTACATCATTTATTTCAGAGACTGTCCATCCTCCATTGTATATTCTTGGCTCCTGTGTTGTAAATTAATTGACCATATATGCATGGGTTTATTTCTGGGCTATCTATTCTATTCTATTGATCTGTGTGTCTGTTTTTTGTAATATAGTTTGAAATCAGGGAGCATGATGCCTCCAGCCTGTTCCTTTTTCTCAAGATTGCTTTGGCTTTCAGGCAAAGGCCATTTAATTTTTAAAGATCAAAAATACCAAAAGCGGGTTTCCCTGGTGGCGCCGTGGTTGAGAGTCCACCTGCCGATGCAGGGGACGCGAGTTTGTGCCCTGGTCTGGGAAGATTCCACATGCCGCGGAGCGGCTGGGCCCGTGAGCCATGGCTGCTGAGCCTGCACGTCCAGAGCCTGTGCTCCGCAACGGGAGAGGCCACAACAGTGAGAGGCCCGTGTACCGCAAAAAAAAAAAAAAGCATAAATTGTAGTGTAAGAAAAAAATCTGTTAGCATGATTTAATTAAATATTTTACATTTATTTTCTCCCACAGTAGTTAAGCATGAATTTTAAAAAGCATAAGAGCTGAGAAAAATAAGCACGTGCATCACACAGGGTTAGAGGAGCCAGCATGCAAAGTCTGTAAAAGGATGAAGTTCAACCAGATCATGTCTAAAGTCCTTTCATGCTTTGACATTGTGTAGGATGTGACAATGGTAATGAACCCAGCAAAGCAGTAGGTGCTCAACAAACTCTTATTGAACACATTGGGTAAAAATCATTAAGCACTTGAGTTTGTAGCATAGGTTGTAAGTGCTGAAGAAATTCAGAGAGAAGGTTCAGAGAAGCAGAGAGTAAAGGGTTGGAATACCAAGAATGTCACTTCTGTGTTCAACTTTGAGTTTTGGGATAAATTTGTGAGATGGTTCCTAAAGGCCCAAAATATGGGTCATTATTTTATTACTTTGTTTTGTGATTTTTAGTCTTGGTATCTTTCTCCTTGCTTGGTGAGAGGGATAAGGGAAAGGGAATGGAGGAAATATAACTTACATTTATGAAGAGGCTTCCATATGCTAGGAACTATACATATACTATCATATTTAACCTTCACAACAACCACCAGAAGTGGGTATTATTATTTCTGTTTTTACAGATGAAAAAAAACCAAGCCACAGAGAGGTCTGGTAAATTCCCCAAGTTCATTTTCCTAGTATGAAAACAGATCCAGGAATAAAAATCAGATCTTATTAACTCCAAAACCGTTGTTCCTTCCACTACTATGCCACTTCCAGTTAGCATGCTTTCTGAAGACATTCTTCTCACTTCATTTCAATGTGAATAACAACAAGGGTCCTCAGATAAAATTTTAGAGTTTAGGAACTAACCAACTCATTCACATGGATCTTTTATTCAATAAGCTTTATTCAAAACCTTTGGTACCTTGAATATAATTCTTGAACCTCATCTTGAGCTCTGATGATCCTTACATATAGAATAGATTCATTCTCTGAGTTCCCCCAAAACTATTTATCCAACCCCAAAGAAAAAATGTGGAATTCCCTGGCTGTCCAGTGGTTAGGACTCAGTGCTTCCACTGCAGGGGACCCTGGTTCCATCCCTGGTGGGGGAACTAAGATCCCACAAGCCATGCAGTGCAGCCAAAAACATAAATAAATAAATAAATAAATAAAATGGCTTTCAAAGGGGAAAATACCTAATTACCTAAGGGGAAAATAAAATCACTCATAATTGGATAAAATCAAACTAAAACCACACTGAGATACATTTTTCAACTCTCAGATTGGCAAAAATTATAAAAAAGTATGACAGGGGCTTCCCTGGTGGTGCAGTGGTTAAGAATCTGCCTGGCAATGCAGGGGACACAGGTTTGAGCCCTGGTCTGTGAAGATCCCACATGCCACAGAGCAACTAAGCCCGTGCACCACAACTACTGAGCCTGCACTCTAGAGCCTGTGAGCCACAACTACTGAAGCCTGCATGCCTACAGCCCGTGCTCTGCAACAAGAGAAGCCACTGCAGTGAGTAGCCCCCACACCGGAAGGAAGAGCAGCCCCACTTGACGAAACTAGGGAAAGCCCACATGCAGAAATGAAGACCCAAAACAAACAAAAATAAATAAATTAAATAAACACATGTATAAAAAATAAAACGTATGACAACACATTCTGTTTGTTAGGTTGTAGGAAAACAGATATTCTGATATATCACTGGTGGGAATTCTAATTGGTACAACTCTTCTGGAATGAAATGTGACACAATATCTAACAAAACCATACATGCACTTTTATTTTGACTGAGCAACCCTATTTCTAGGAATCTAATCTGAAGATACACCTCCAACAACATGAAAATACGTATGTGCAAGATTGTTTACTGCAACACTTTTTTTGCAATTGCAAAATACTGGGAAACAACCTAAATGTTCACACATAGGAGAGTGGTCAAATAAACTATGGTATATCTAAACAATGAATAACTGCATTAGTTATATATTTCAGTGAAATAAATTACCAAACTTAGTGGCTTTAAAACCACATGTTTATTATTTCAAAGTTTCTCTGGGTCAGCAATCCTGGCATGTTTTAGCTGGGTCTTCTGCTTCAGAGACTCTTACAAGATGCAATCAAAGTGTTGGCCAGTGCTGGGACTTACCTGAGGCTAAACTGGGGAAAGATTCACTTCCAAGCTTATATGGTTGTCGGCAGAATTCAGTTCCTTGTGGATTGTTAGACTGAGAGATTCACCTATTTGCTAGCTGTCAACTGGAAATTGTCCTCAGCAACTAGAGGCTTCCCACAGTTCCTTGCCTTGTGGACCTCTCCATATGGTGGCTTCCCTCATTAAAGCCAACAAGGGAGAGACTCAATACAGTCTCCTAGAAAGACAGATGTTACAATCTTATTCAACATAATCATGGAAGCAACATCCCGTCACCTTTGCTATATTCTATTGGTTAGAGGCAAGTCATGAATCATGTCCACATTCAAGAGAAGAGAATTACACAAGGACATGAGCATTAGGAGGCAGAGATCACAGAGTACCTTCAGAGTCTGTCTTGTTACAAATACTATGTAGCTGTAAAAAAGTATGAGAAAGCTATGAACTGACTTGGCATGATTTCCAAGACACACTGTTAAGTGAATAAAGCAACGTATAAAAGAGTATCTATAGTATATTACCCTATGTGAAAGGAAATATAAGAAAATCAATGTGTATTTGCTCACCTGTGTAAAAGAAATACAGGAAGAATAAACCAGAAACTAAATGGGGCTACTTACATGGGGTGGCTGTGAAAGGGGGGAACAGAATGGGGAAATGGGAATAAGGTAGTAAGGATGAGGGAGGAGTGACTCTTATCTGAGTATGCCTTTTATATAACTTTGACTCTTGGTACCATAGGAATGTTTCACATATCTCAAAAATAAATAAATAAATATTGAATAAAAACAATAACAAGTGTACATGACTATACTAAAATGCATGATATAATCACAATATAACTGAAGCAGGTGGGGAAGAAAAGAACTAAGTATTATGGATTGAATTGTGTCTCTCCAAAAAGATATGTTGAAGCACTAACACCCAGTATCTTAGAATGTGACTTTATCTGGAAATAGGATCTTTAAACAGGTAATCAAATTAAAATGAGGTCATTCTGTTGGGCTCTAATACAATATGACTGATGTCCTTATAAAAAGGGGCAATTTGGACATAGAGACATATGCGCAGAGGAAGACAATATGAAGAGATAAATGCAAAGGAAGAATACCATGTGAAGATAAAGGTAGAGATTGGAGTGATGCATCTAAAAGCCAAAGATTGCTAGCAAACCGTCAGAAGCTAGGAGAAAGCTATGGAACAGATTCTACTTCACACCCCTGAGAAGGAACCAACTCTGATGACACCTTGATTTTGGACTTCTAGCCTCTAGAACTGTAAAACAATAAATTTCTATTTTAAGCCACACAGTTTTTTGTGCTTCGTTACAGCAGCCCTAGGAAACTAATACAGCAAGTAACTTTGGAAAACAGCATTTTGACTAGATGCTGTAAGGCTAAAGACAAAAATAATTATATACAAATATTATAACCTACTTTGTAAATTTGTTTCTCACAGGGGAGAGATAATTATAGTTAGATTTCTTACAGCCAGAAGAAGCAGTTACAAATATAGATAGAGGGGAGGTTAGAATGAACAAAATATGTTGGATTGGAATCAGAGATGTCAGTATGAACTCATGTTTTTAAAGATAATAGATAGATAGCTAAATGTAGAAATAAATATAGATGTGTGTATTAGTATACATACATATATTTCCTAGCTCTGTCCACTGAGAGGGCCCAGGAGTAATGAAATTCCATTAGCAGCAAGCACACCTAGGGCCCAAATCTTGCTTTCTAAATAACAGTCTCCCAAAGAAGGAACTGGACATCTTAAGGAAGTGGTTGATTCCAGGATTGGAGCAGCAGAAGTATAAGATAAGCCTAGCACACTTTGGGTACCAGAAAATAGGACATATTGAAATAGAATGGGGGTCTATTGAAGGGACAAGAAGCCAACATGAAGGAGTTCTTAAGGCCAAAGGTAGAACCATTTGAGCAACAAAATAAATAATGATAATATTGAATTACCAATCCATAAAATAGATATTAATGTATCCATACTGATATAAATAAACAATTGAATAATCAAATAAATAAATAAGTGGGAGACGGGGAGAGCTCCTCCTTAGAGAAGAATTCCAATTAATAAATGTATAAGAAATAAGAAAAATAGAAAATCACAATTAGACAAACATCACAGTAATAATTGTAGACAAGACACATTGATGCATGCTAAAATTAGCAGGTGAAAGTCTGAAGAAAAATAGGATATTTGCATAGGCTCAAGGTATCTATACAATATACATACCACTTATATTTATTTCTATGGGGAAAATTAGTACATTTTCAGTGGAGAAACCCAGTAGATATCATCCTTACCAAGAGATCAAGGGTAACATCCCCAGCAAATAAAATGTGCCAACTTCATGTGGATATGATGTGATATGATGCATAACATCACTTCTGTGGTATACTTGCCAAAAATCTATAACTTTGATCTAATCGAAAGAAAATATCAGATGTGCTCAAATTGAGAGACATTCTATGAAACAACTGACAAGTACTCATGAAAAGTGTCAATGTCATGAAAGGAACTGCTACAGATTGTAGCAGACTAAGGAGGATCAACAATTAAGTGCAATGTGGGACCTTGACTTAGATACTAGAACAGAAAAAGGACATTCAAAGAAAAAAATGTTATACCAAAGAAATTGGTATAACATCTGTAATTCAGTTAATAGCATCAAATTAACTATTAATTTCCTGATTTTGATAATTATGATCTGGTTATGTAAATTATTAATATTGGAGGAATGTGGTAAAGGATATATGTAAGCTCCTTGTACTATTCTTGCAACTTTTCTAGAAGTATAAAATAATTTTCAAATAAAAAGTTAAAAATTATTTTTTTCAGAAGATTTTCCCATTACGTAGCAGTGATACTGAGTGGGAACCAAGTCAGTGGGAAAAAGGTTAATGTATAATCATCTCTTCATACACATTAGCTCGCCTTACTATTCCAACAATTATGAAAATAATAGAACAAGGATTATTATTCACATTCTACAGATAATGGAATGAAGTCTCAGAGAGGTTAAGTGATTTAAACGGTCATTCAGGAATTCTTCATCTAGCATGGCAGGGTATAATAGGCAGCAAAATTCTTTACCTGATTACAACTAAAACTTCAGGATGAATGCATAAGTCAACTATCCAAGAACTCTGAAAAGAAAACAAAAGTAAACCAAAGTCAAGGAGATGCATGACAGAGCAGTGGCATGCACAGCTAAAATCTCAATTAAAAGCCCATATTTTGGGTCAGAGGAAATTGAAAAAAGGGACCTTGTGGGCCTGGAAGAGTTGAGATTCTGAGAAGGGAAAAACAAAAGACAAGAATCCTTTAATTCTGTACACAAACCAGTATAATCTTGGGCTTACTGTTAAACTGCACATAATTGGGACAGAATGAAAGCAGCTTAACAAAAGCCTTGAAAATAGAATAGTTTTAAACCATGGTCCAAGTCTCATCCTAACCCCTGAGTGATACATGCACGAGACAGAACCAAAGTAACATAGGAAAGGCCTTGACAATTGAACTGAGATTAGATCCATGCTCATAGAATGCATGACAAAACTTGGACTTTGAACATAACATGGTTGATTGTCTATAAAAGAACAGCAAGAAAAATAACAACCTCCACATGATTAAAACATAATACAGTCCACACAACATAATATTAAAAAGTTCAAGATATAATCCAAAATTATGCAACATAAAAAAACAGGAAAACATAACCAACTTTCAACATAAATGATAATCCAATAATGCCAATCCTGAGATTACCAAAATGCTGGAGTAAACAGACAAATACCTTAAAACAGATATTTTAACAATACTCTGTGAGATAAAGGTAAACACACACTCTTGGCAGAGAAATGGAAATTATAAAATAATAACCAAATGTAAATTTTAGAACTGAAAAATATAGTATCTGAAAAAAGAACTCACTAGGTGGACTCATTAGCAGAATGCAAATGACAGGGTAGAGAGTCAATGGTCTTGAATTTGGATCAAAAGAAATTAACCAATTTGAAGAAAAGAGGATATTTTGAGGAAAAAATGAAAGCTTAGGGATCTATAAGACATATAAAAAGTTTAATATTCATGTCTTTGGGTCTGTGAGGTGAGGAGTAAACAAGCAGAGAAAAAAAATGTATGAAGAGAATATGGCTGAAAACTCCCTGAATTTGGTGAGTATATCTATAGATTCAAGAAGCTCAAAAAACTCTAAACAGGATAAACTCAAAGAAAACCATATCCACATCATAATCAAACTAGTGAAAACCACATATAAAAAGATATGGAGAAAAATCTCAGATTAGGGGAAGATGGCGGAGGAGTAAGACGTGGAGATCACCTTCCTCCCCACATATTCACCAGAAATACATCTACACGTGGAACAACTCCTACAGAACACCTACTGAACGCTGGCAGAAGACCTCAGACCTCGCAAAAGGCAAGAAATTCCCCACGTAACTTGGTAGGGCAAAAGAAAAAAGAATAAACAGAGACAAAAGGATAGGGACAGGACCTGCACAAGTGGGAGGGAGCCGTGAAGGAGGAAAGGTTTCCACACACTAGGAAGCCATTTCGTGGGCAGAGACTGCGGGTGGCAGAGGGGGAAAGCTTCGGAGCCATGGAGGAGAGCACAGCAACAGGGGTGTGGAGGGCAAAGCGGAGAGATTCCCGCACAGAGGATTGGTGCCGACTGACACTCACCAGCCCGAAAGGCTTGTCGGCATGCTAGCCGGGGCGGGCGGGGCTGGGGTCTGAGGCTCGGGCTTCGGTCGGAGTGCAGGGAGACGACTGGGGTTGGCGGCGTGAACACAGCCTGCTGGGGGTTAGTGCACCACGGCTAGCCGGGAGGGAGTCCGGGGAAAATTCTGGACCTGCCAAAGAGGCAGGAGAGTTTTCCTTCCCTCTTTGTTTCCCGGTGCGCGAGGAGAGGGGATTAAGAGAGCTGCTTAAAGGAACTCCAGAGACGGGCGCGAGCCATGGATAAAAGCGTGGACCCCAGAGTCAGGCATAAGACGCTAAGGCTGCTGCTGCCACCACCAAAAAGCCTGTGTGAGAGCACAGGTCACTATCCACACCACCCTTCCGGGAAGGCTGTGCAGCCCGACACTGCCATGGTCCCGAGATACAGGGACAACTTCCCCGGGAGAATGAACGGCACACCTCAGGATGGTGCAATGTCACGCCAGCCTCTGCTGCGCAGGCTCGCCCCGCATCAGTACCCCTCCCTCCCTCCGGCCTGAGTGAGCCAGAGCCCCCGAAGCAGCTGCTCCTTTAAACCCGTCCTGTCTGAGAGAAGAACAGGTGCCCTTCGGTGACCTACAAGCAGAGGTGGGGCCAAATCCAAAGCTGAGCCCCGGGATCTGTGAGAACAGGGAAGAGAAGGGGAAATCTCTCCGAGGAGCCTCAAAAGCAATGGATTAAAGCTCCACAATCAAATTGATACACCCTGCATCTGTGGAATACATGAATAGACAACGAATCATCCTAAATTGAGGAGCCGTGTGGATGAAAGGCTCTTGGTGCTGCAGCCAGGAGTCAGTGCTGTGCCTCTGAGGTGGGAGAGCCAACTTCAGGACACTGGTCCACAAGAGAACTCCCAGCTCCACATAACATCAAACGGCGAAAATCTCCCAGAGATCTCCAACTCAACACTAGCACCCAGCTTCGTTCAGTGACCAGCAGGCTACAGTGCTGGACACCCTATGCCAGACAACGGGCTAGACAGGAACACAACACCACCCATTGGCAGAGAGGCTGCCTAAAATCATAATAAGTCCACAGACACCCCAAAATACACTATCAGACGTGGATCTGCCCACCAGAAAGACAAGATCCAGCCTCATCCACCAGAACACAGGCACTAGTACCCTCCACCAGGAAGCCTACACAACCCACTGAACCAATCTTAGCCACTGGGGACAGACACCAAAAACAACGGGAACTACGAACCTGCAACCTGCAAAAAGGAGACCTCAAACACAGTAAGATAAGCAAAATGAGAAGACAGAAGATCACACAGCAGATGAAGGAAAAAGATAAAAACCCACCAGACCTAACAAATGAAGAGGAAATAGGCAGTCTACCTGAAAAACAATTCAGAATAATGATAGTAAAAGTGATCCAAAATCTTGAAAATAGAATAGAGAAAATGCAAGAAACATTTAACAAGGACCTAGAAGAACTAAAGATGAAACAAGCAACAATGAACAACACAATAAATGAAATTAAAAATATTCTAGATGGGATAAATAGCAGAATAACTGAGGTAGAAGAACGGATAAGTGACCTGGAAGATAAAATAGTGGAAATAACAGCTGCAGAGCAGAATAAAGAAAAAAGAATGAAAAGAACTGAGGACAGTCTCAGAGACCTCTGGGACAACATTAAATGCACCAACATTCGAATTATAGGGGTTCCAGAAGAAGAAGAGAAAAAGAGAGGGACTGAGAAAATATTTGAGGAGATTATAGTTCAGAACTTCCCTAATATGGGAAAGGAAATAGTTAATCAAGTCCAGGAAGCACAGAGAGTCCCATAAAGGATAAATCCAAGGAGAAATATGCCAAGACACATATTAATCAAACTGTCAAAAATTAAATACAAAGAAAACATATTAAAAGCAACAAGGGAAAAACAACAAATAACACACAAGGGAATCCCCATAAGGTTAACAGCTGAACTTTCAGCAGAAACTCTGCAAGCCAGAAGGCACTGGCAGGACATATTTAAAGTGATGAAGGAGAAAAACCTACAACCAAGATTAATCTATCCAGCAAGGATCTCAGTCAGATTGGATGGAGAAATTAAAAGGTTTACAGACAAGCAAAAGATGAGAGAGTTCAACACCAGCAAACCAGCTTTACAACAAATGCTAAAGGAACTTCTCTAGGCAATAAACACAAGAGAAGGGAAACACCTACAATAACGAACGAAAAACAATTAAGAAAATGGGAATACGAACATAAAAGTCGATAATTACCTTAAATGTAAATGGACTAAATGCTCCCACCAAAAGACACAGATTGGCTGAATGGATACAAAAACAAGACCCATATATATGCTGTCTACAAGAGACCCAATTTTCACCTAGAGACACATACAGATGGAAAGTAAGTGGATGGAAAAAGATATTCAAGGCAAATGGAAACCAAAAGAAAGCTGGAGTAGCAATTTTCATATCAGACAAAATAGACTTTAAAATAAAGACTATTAGAAGAGACAAAGAAGGACACTACATAATGATCAAGGGATTAATCCAGGAAGAAGATATAACAATTGTAAATATTTATGCACCCAACATAGGAGCACCTCAGTACATAAGGGAAATACTAACAGCCATAAAAGGGGAAATCGACAGTAACACACTCATAGTAGGGGACTTCAACAGACCACTTTCACCAATGGACAGATCATCCAAAATGAAAATAAATAAGGAAACACAAGCTTTAAATAATACATTAAACAAGATGGACTTAATTGATATTTATAGGACATTCCATCCAAAAACAACAGAATACACATTTTTCTCAAGTGCTCATGGAACATTCTCCAGGATAGATCATATCTTGGGTCACAAACTAAGACTTGGTGAATTTAACAAAATTGAAATTGTGTCAAGTATCTTTTCTGACCACAATGCTATGAGACTAGGTATCAATTACAGTAAAAGATCTATTAAAAAATACAAACACATGGAGGCAAAACAATACACTAGTTAATAACGAACTGATCACTGAAGAAATCAAAGAGGAAATAAAAAAATACCTAGAAACAAATGACAATGGAGACACGACGACCCAAAACCTATGGGATGCAGCAAAAGCAGTTCTAAGAGGGAGGTTTATAGCAATACAATCCCACCTTAAGAAACAGGAAACATCTCAAGTAAACAACCTGACCTTGCACCTAAAGCAATTAGAGAAAGAAGAACAAAAAACCCCAAAGTTAGCAGAAGGAAAGAAATCATAATAATCAGATCAGAAATAAAAGAAAAAGAAATGAAGGAAACGATAGCAAAGATCAATAAAACTAAAAGCTGGTTCTTTGAAAAGATAAACAAAATTGATAAACCATTTGGCAGACTCAACAAGAAAAAAAGAGAGAAGACTCAAGTCAATAGAAATAGAAATGGAAAATGAGAAATAACAACTGACACAGCAGAAATACAAAAGATTATGATAGATTACTACAAGCAACGCTATGCCAATAAAATGGACAACCTGGAAGAAATGGACAAATTCTTAGCAATGCACAACCTGCCAGGACTGAATCAGGAAGAAATAGAAAATATGAACAGACCAATCACAGGCACTGAAATTGAAACTCTGATTAAAAATCTTCCAACAAAAAAAAGCCCAGGACCAGATGGCTTCACAGGCGAATTCTAGCAAACATTTAAAGAAGAGCTAACACCTATCCTTCTCAAACTCTTCCAAAATATAGCAGAGGGAGGAGCACTCTCAAACTCATTCTACGAGGCCACCATCACCTTGATACCGAAACCAGACAAGGATGTCACAAAGAAAGAAAACTACAGGCCAATATCACTGATGAACATAGATGCAAACATCCTCAACAAAATACTAGCAAACAGAATCCAACAGCACATAAAAGGATCATACACCATGATCAAGTGGGGTTTATTCCAGGAATGCAAGGATTCTTCAATATATGCAAATCAATCAACGTGATACACCATATTAACAAATTGAAGAAGAAAAACCATATGATCATCTCAATAGATGCAGAGAAAGCTTTCGACAAAATTCAACACCCATTTATTATAAAAACCCTGCAGAAAGTAGGCATAGAGGGAACTTTCCTCAACATAATAAAGGCCATATATGACAAAACCACAGCCAACATCATCCTCAGTGGTGAAAAACTGAAACCATTTCCACTAAGATCAGGAACAAGACAAGGCTGCCCACTCTCACCATTCTTATTCAACTTAGTTTTGAAGTTTTAGCCACAGCAATCAGAGAAGAAAAGGAAATAAAAGGAATCCAAATTGGAAAAGAAGAAGTAAAGCTGTCACTGTTTGCAGATGACATGATACTATACATAGAGAATCCTAAAGATGCTACCAGAAAACTACTAGAGCTAATCAATGAATTTCATAAAGTAGCAGGATACAAAATTAATGCACAGAAATCTCTGGCATTCCTGTACACTAATGATGAAAAATAAGAAAGTGAAATCAAGAAAACACTCCCATTTAACATTGCAACAAAAAGAATAAAATATCTAGGAATAAACCTACCCAAGGAGACAAAAGACCTGTATGCAGAAAATTATAAGACACTGATGAAAGAAATTAAAGATGATGCAAATAGATGGAGAGATATACCATGCTCCTGGAATGGAAGAATCAATATTGTGAAAATGACTCTACTACCCAAAGCAATCTACAGATTCAGTGCAATCCCTATTAAACTACCACTGACATTTTTCACAGAACTAGAAAAAAAATTTTCAAAATTTGTTTGGAAAAACAAAAGACCCCTAATAGCCAAAGCAATCTTGAGAACGAAAAACGGAGCTGGAGGAATCAGGCTCCCTGCATTCAGACTATACTACAAAGCTACAGTAATCAAGACAGTGTGGTACTGGCACAGAAACAGAGAGATAGATCAATGGAACAGGATAGAAAGCCAAGAGATAAACCCACGCACATATGGTCACCTTATCTTTGACAAAGGAGCTAGGAATGTACAGTGGAGAAAGGACAGCCTCTTCAATAAGTGGTGCTGGGAAAACTGGACAGGGACATGTATAATTATGAGATTAGATCACTCCCTAACACCATACACAAAATAAGCTCAAAATGGATTAAAGACCTAAATGTAAGGCCAGAAACTATCAAACTCTTAGAGGAAAACATAGGCAGAACATTCTATGACATAAATCACAGCAAGATCCTTTTGGACCCACCTCCTAGAGAAATGGAAATAAAAACAAAGATAAACAAATGGGCCCTAATGAAACTTCAAAGGTTTTGCAAAGCAAAGGAAACCATAAACAAGACCAAAAGACAACCCTCAGAATGGGAGAAAATATTTGCAAATGAAGCAACTGACAAAGGATTAATCTCCAAAATTTATAAGCAGCTCATGCAGCTCAATATCAAAAAAAGAAACAACCCAGTCCAAAAATGGGCAGAAGATCTAAATAGACATTTCTCCAAAGAAGATATACTGACTGCCAACAAACACATGAAAGAATGCTCAACATCATTAATCATTAGAGAAATGCAAATCAAAAGTACAATGAGATATCATCTCACACCAGTCAGAATGGCCATCATCAAAAAATCTAGAAACAGTAAATGCCTGAGAGGATGTCGAGAAAAGGGAACACTCTTGCACTGCTGGTGAGAATGTGAATTGGTACAGCCACTATGGATAACAGTATGGAGTTTCCTTAAAAATCTAAAAATAGAACTACCTTATGACCCAGCAATCCCACTACAGGGCATATACCCTGAGAAAACCATAATTCAAAAAGAGTCATGTACCAAAATGTTCATTTCAGCTCTATTTACAATAGCCCGGAGATGGAAACAAGCTAAGTGTCCATCATCGGATGAATGGATAAAGAAGATGTGGCACATATATACAATAGAATATTACTCAGCCATAAAAAGAAACGAAATTGAGCTATTTGTAATGAGGTGGATAGACATAGAGTGTGTCATACAGAGTGAAGTATATCAGAAAGAGAAAGACAAATACCGTATGCTAACACATATATTTGGAATTTAAGAAAAAGAAAAAATGTCATGAAGAACCTAGTGGTAAGACAGGAATTAAGACACAAACCTACTAGAGAATGGACTTGAGGATATGGGGGGGGGAAGGGTAAGCTGTGACAAAGGGAGAGAGTGGCATGGACCTATATACACTACCAAACATAAAATAGATAGCTAGTGGGAAGCAGCTGCATAGCCCAGGGAGATCTGCTCGGTGCTTTTTGACCACCTAGATGGGTGGGATAAGCAGTGTGGGAGGGAGGGAGATGCAAGAGGGAAGAGATATGAGAACATATGTATATGTATAACTGATTCACTTTGTTATAAAGCAGAAACTAACACACCATTGTAAAGCAATTATACTCCAATAAAGATGTAAAAAAAAAAGAAAAAGAAATGCAAAATGTTCATACAAAGTAAAAAAAAAAAGAAAAAATATGGAAAGCAGCTAGTTTAAAAGGACACATTAGATGCAGTGGAATCATGATTTGAATAACTGGGCTTTTCATAGGGGCCACAAGAGAGTGAAACAATATTTTTAAAGTGCTAAAAGAAAAGAGCTGTCAATACAGAATTCTATATCCAGGGAAGATACTTGGAAATGAAGGTAAAATAAAGAAATTCTCAGGGGAAGAATAACTAAGAGAAATCATTGATAACAGACCTGTTCCCAAAAATGCTAATGAAGTTACTTGGGTTAAAGGGATATAAATGATACCAAAGGGATTTTGTTCTAAGGCATCAAGGAAGAGCAAAGTAATAAACATCTAAGTAAATATTAAAACGATCTTTTCCTTTTAAGATTTAAAAAATACATATGATGTTGAAAGCCATACTTATCATTTTATGGGATTTTCAATGTATAATGATGTCAAACATATGACAACTATATATTTTTTAAAAGGTCAGTAATAGGTCGATGAAGGGACACATGGCTGCAAGTGTTCTACATTTTACTAGAAGTGGTTAAATATTAACTCAATTTGACTATGTAAAGTTAGATATTGTAATCCTTAGGGAAATGATTAAAATACAAAGCAATAGAATTAAAAACACTAGCAATTTCCAGTCCGGCATATAAGGAACTTGGAGGTAGTCACTCCATCCTAAAAACAAGTTAAATGCTGAATAAACTGAAAATTCAACAAGTCTTCTTAGATACTTTAGAGAAGTGAAGTCACAGGGCAAACCACTGCCCACCAAATTGGAGAGATGGAGAGGCAAATCCAAAGAATCCAACTTAACCAGAGCAGAAACCCATGAGCAGAAACCTATGCAAGAACCAGTATTTAGGTAGGAAAACCTGAACTATAATTGATGAATTGTTGGAGGCTCAATGTGGATAAGTCTGATAGTTAAAAACTCCAGGGAGACACAGCCATGGGGTGGGGGGGGCATGCTTTTGTGAGTTTTACCTCCAAAGGCCAAACCAAGTCCTCCAAATGAATACTGGAGAAAAATCTCCTCATAATTCCAGCAGGGGGAGGGAAAAGGTAAACATTTAAAAATGTGCCAGAACATACTGTTCTTCTTAACAAAGTCTGTCCTCAAGAGAAACTTTTTTTTAACCATATTCTAAACTATTAAGGCTTTTTCAGAGACTAACTGACCTGAGGGAGAGAAAATACCTAAATTTAGCCCTCTCTAGCCTTCCATGTGGGGGAAGGGAAATACACAACATGGAAGCAACCTAAATGTCCATCAACAGATGAATGGATAAAGAAGATGTGGTATACGTATACAATTGAATATTACTCAGCTGTAAAAAAGAATGAAATAATGCCATTTGCAGTAACATGGATGGACCTAGAGATGATCATACTAAGTGAAGGAAGCCAGGCAGAGAAAGACAAATGTCTTCACTTATATGTGAAATCTAAAAAAAAGAGACAAATGAACTTATTTACAAAACAGAAATAGACCCACAGACATAGAAAACAAACTTATGGTTACCAAAGGGGAAAGGGGGGATATAAATTAGGAGGTTGGGATTAACATACACACACTACTATATATAAAACAGATAACCAGTAAGGACCTACTGTATAGCACAGGGAACTATACTCAATATTTTGTAATAACCTATAAGGGAAAAGAATCTGAAAAAAGAAAATATATACATATATATATGTTAATGAGTAACAACACTGTGTTACTTTCAGGTGTACAACACAGTGATTCAGTTTTATAATCTGTGCTATACACCTGAAACTAACACAACATTGTAAATCAACTATGCTTCAATTAAAAATGGACATATATACACTATCAAACTTAAAATAGATAGCTAGTGGGAAGCAGCCACATAGCACAGGGAGATCAGCTCCATGCTTTGTGACCACCTAGAGGGGTGGGATAGGGAGGGTGGGATGCAAGAGGGAAGAAATATGGGGATATATGTGTATGTATAGCTGATTCACTTTGTTATAAAGCAGAAACTAACACACCATTGTAAAGCAATTATACTCCAATGAAGATGTTCTTTTCTAAGGCTAAATAGCATTCCACTGTATGTATATGCCACATTTTCTTTATCCATTCATCCATTGACAGACACTTAGGTTGCTTCTATATCTTGGCTATTGTGAATTATGCTGCAATGAACATGGGATTGCTAATATCTTTCTGAGATACTGATCTCAATTATTTTGGATATATACCCAGGAGTGGGATAGCTGGATCATACAGTTCTATTTTGAATTTTTTTTGAGGAACATCCATATTGTTTTCCATAACAGCTACACAATTATTCATTTCTACCAACAGTGTGCAAGGGTTCCAATTTCTCCACATCCTCACCAACATTCGTTGTCTTTTTTTTTTTTGCGGTACGCTGGCCTCTCATTGTTGTGGCCTCTCCTGTTGCAGAGCACAGGCTCTGGACGCACAAGCTGAGCGGCCATGGCTCACGGGCTCAGCCATTCCGCGGCATGTGGGATCTTCCTGGACCGGAGCATGAACCCGTGTCCCCTGCATCGGCAGGCAGACTCTCAACCACTGCACCACGAGGGAAGCCCTGTCTTTTTTTTTTTAATAGCCATTCTGACAGGTGTGAGGTGGTATCTCATTTTGGTTTTGATTTGCATTTTCTGATGATTAGTGCTGATGAACATTTTTTTCATATACCTGTTGGTCAGTCATAGTCGTGTTTTGAAGAAATGTATATTCAATTTCTTAGCTCATTTTTAAATGGGGTTATTAGTTTATTCAGTTGTATGAATTCCTTATATTTTGGAGATTAAGCCTTTATCAGATATATGCTTTACAAATGTTTTCTCCCATTCCACAGATTGCCTTTATTCTGTTGTTTCCTTTGTTGTACAGGAGCTTTTTAATTCAATGTAGTATGATTTGTTTACCTTTGCTTTTCTTGACTGTGCTTTTCGTATCATATCCATGAAATCATTGCCAAAAACAATGTCATGAAGCTTTTCTCCTATATTTTCTTCCAGGAGTTTTACATTTTCAGGTCTTATATTTAAGGTTTTTTAAATTTTATTTTTTTATTGAAGTGTATAGTGGTACAATATTATATGTTACAGATGTGCAATATAGTGATTCACAATTTTTAAAGGTTATACTCCATTTATAGTGATTATAAGTATTGGCTATATTCCCCATGTTGTACAATATATACTTGTAGCTTATGTTATTAAAAATATTTAAGATTTTAATCCATTTTAAGTTGGCTTTTGTGTATGGTATAAGATAAGGATCCAATTTCATTCTGTTACAAGTGAATATCTAGTCTTCCCAACACCATTTGTTGAAAAGACAATCCTTTTTCCATTGTGTATTCTTGGCAGCTTTCTCAAAGATTTGTTGACCATATATGCATGGGTTTATTTCTGCACTCTCTATTCTGTTCCATTGGTCTATATGTCTGTCTTTATGACAGTACCATACTGTTTTTATTACTGTAGCTTCATACTATATTTTGAAGTCAGGAAGTGTGATGCCTCTAGCTTTCTTCTTCTTTCTAGGATAGGCTTGGCTATTCATGGTCTTTTGTGGTTCTATATGAATTATAAAATTGTTTTTTCTATTTCTCTAAAAAATACTTTTGGAATTTTGATAGGGGTTGCATTGAATTCATAGATTTCTTTGGGGAGTATGGACATTTTAACAATATTAAGTCTTGCAATCCATGAACACAAGTTGTTTTTTCATTTGTTTGTGTCTTGTTTAATTTCTTTCATCAATATTTTGTTGTTCTCAGTATATGAATCTTTCACCTCCTCGGTTAAGTTTATTCCTAAGTATTTTATTCTTTTTGGTACTGTTATAAAAAATGATTATTTTCGGGCTTCCCTGGTGGTGCAGTGGTTGAGAGTCAGCCTGCCAATGCAGAGGACACGGGTTCGTCCCCCAGTCTGGGAGGATCCCACATGCCATGGAGCGGCTGGGCCAGTGAGCCATGGCTGCTGAGCCTGCATGTCCAGAGCCTGTGCTCCGCAATGGGAGAGGCCACAGCAGTGGGAGGCCCGTGTACCGCAAAAAAAAAAAAAAAAAAAAAAAAAAAAAAAAAGATTATTTTCCTAATTTCCTTTTCAGATAGTTTGTTGCTAATGTATAGAAATGCAAATGATTTTTGTATGTCGATTTTGTATCCTGTAACTTTATTTAATTCATTTGTTACTTTTTTTTTAAAGGAACCTATGGTTATTTTTTTTAATTTATTTATTTTCTTTACTTTTTTGGCTGCATCGCATCTTAGTTGCGGCATGTGGGATCTTTCGTTGCAGCATACAGGCTCATCTCTAGTTGTGGCATGTAGCTTCTCTCTCTAGTTGTTCTGCACGGTCTCCAGGGCACATGGGCTCTGTAGTTGTGGCCCGTGGGCTCCAGAGTGTGTGGGCTCTGTAGTTTGCAGCACATGGGCTCTCTCGTTGAGGCACAAAAGCTCAGTAGTTGTGGCGTGCGAGTTTAGTTGCTCCACAGCATGTGGGATCCTAGTTCCCCTACCAGGGATCAAACCCATGTCACCTGCATTGGAAGGTGGGTTCTTTACCACTGAAGCACCGGGGAAGTCCGCATTTGTTAGTTCTAATAGTTTTTTTAAAATGGTGTCTTTGGGGTTTTCTATATATAAGATCATACCATCTTGCAAACAGGGATCATTTTACTTCTTCCTTTCCAATTTGGATAGATTTTATTTCTTTTTTTGCCTAACTGCTCTGGCTAGGACTTCCAATACTATGTTAAATAGAAGTGGTGAGAGGTGGGCATCCTTGTCTTGTTCCTGATTTTAGGGGAAAAGCTTTCAGGTTTTTACCATTGAGCATGATGTTATCTGTAGGTTTTTCATATATGATCTTTATTATGTTGAGGTATTTTCCATCTACTCCTATTTTGCTGGAAGTTTTTAACAGGAAACTGTTGAATTTTGACAAATACTTTTCTTGCATCTATTGATATGGTCATCTGATTTTATCCCTTATTCTCTAGATGTGATGTATTATTTGATTTTAGCATATTGAACCACCCTCACATTCCAGAGATAAATCCCACTTAGTCATGGTATATGATCCTTGTAGCTTGCAGACACCATAGCTCCCACTCCTGCCCAGTACAGAGCATGTGGACAAAAGGGTTGAGCTCTCTGCTTCCCCCTGGGGAGGGAAAGAGTCAAGCTCTGAGTACAATGCCCCAACTTCTCCAAGACCTCACTCCCAGAGTACAGACCTCTGTCCTGCCAGTCTCAGCCAGGTCCACCATAGTCAAGCAGCCTGGGGGGAGAATGGAAATGGCAGCTTGGGCTGGAAGACACCATAGGTCACCCTGCTGGCTCACCACAAAGTGACCTGACAAAAACCACAGCTTCGTCCTTCTCCCTGGGGAGGGAAGTGGTTGATAGAGGACCCCAGAATCTCAGGCTGGGCTGATTGGTAGGAGTTGTCTCCTGTACAAGTCAGTGTGAAGACCAGGAGAGGTGCTTACTTTGTCTAACACAAAGATATCAACATAGAGAATCAATAAAAATGAAAAATCAATCAAAGATGTTCCAAGCAAAGGAACAAGATCAGTTTCCAGAAATCAACCCTAATAAAATGAAGCTATATGATTTACCTGACAGAGAATTCAAAATAGGTGTCACAAAAATGATCACTAAGGTCAAGAGAATTGTAAGTGAGAATTGCAACAAAGAGCTAGAAAATATATTTTTAAAGCCAAATATAAATTAGGGAGCTAAGGAATGCAATAATTAAGTGAAAAAATCACTATAGGGATTCAACAGCAAACTAGATCAAACAAAGAAATGATCAGTAAACTTGAAGACAAGTCATTGGAAATAATCCAGTCAGAGTAATGAGAAGAAAAAAGAATGAAAAAAAGTGAAGAAATGTTAAGGGACTTATGGGAGACCATCACGACATCCAATATACACATTAAGGGAGTCCCAAAAGGAGAAGAGAGAGAGAAAGTACCAGAAAGGTTCTTCAAAGAAATAGTTGCTGAAAACTCCCCATATATGGAGAAGGAAACAGATATCCAGATGCAAAAGTCCCAAAATCATCAAATAAGATGAATTCCCCCCAAATACATGAGACACTTTATAATCAAATTGTCAAAAGTCAAAACAAAGAGAGAAATACGAAAGCATCAAGAGCAAAGTGACTGGCCACATACAAGGGAATCTCCATAAGAATATTAGTGGATTTTTCAGCAGAAACCATGCAGACAAGAAGCAAGTAGGATGAACTATTCAAATTGCTGAAAAACAAAAACTGCCAAGAATACCATATGTAGTAAAACTGTCCCTCAAAAATAAAGGAGAGATAAAGACTTTCCCAAACAAAAGCTGAGGAAGTTCATCCCCACTATACCTGCCTTATAAGAAATGCTATAGCCAAGATATAAAAGCAGACCCCGGAGGAAGATGGCGGAAGAGTAAGACGCGGAAATCACCTTCCTCCCCACAGATACATCATAAATTCATCTACACGTGGAACAACTCCTACAGAACACCTACTGAACGCTGACAGAAGACCTCAGACCCCCCAAAAGGCAAGAAACTCCCCACATACCTGGGTAGGGCAAAAGAAAAAAAAGAATAAACAGAGACAATAGGATAGGGAGGGGACCTGCACCAGTGGGAGGGAGCCGTGAAGGAGGGAAGGTTTCTACACACTACAAGCCCCTTCGCGGGCGGAGACTGCAGGTGGCGGAGGGGAAAGCTTCGGAGTAGTGGAGGAGAGCACAGCAACAGGGGTGCGGAGGGCAAAGCGGAGAGATTCCGGAACAGAGGATCGGTGCCCTCAGGCACACACCAGCCCGAGAGGCTTGTCTGCTCGGCCGCCGGGGCAGGCAGGGCTGGGAGCTGAGGCTTGGGTATCAGCTTTTAGGCAGAGCGCAGGGAGAGGACTGGGGCTGGCGGCAGGAAGAGAGCCTGAAGGGGTTAGTGCACCACGGCTAGCCTGGAGGGAGTCCGGGGAGAGGGTCTGGAGCTGCCCAAGAGGCAAGAGACTTTTTTCCCTTTTGTTTCCTGGTGCGCGAGGAGAGGGCATTAAGAGGGCTGCTTGGGGAAGCGCCGGAGACAGGCGCGAGCCGCGGGTAAGGCACGGACCTCGGAGACGGGCGTGGGACGCTGGGGCTGCTGCTGCAGCTGCCGCTGCTGCTGCCGCCGCCGCCGCCGCCGCCCCCGCCGCAGGTCCTGTGTGCGAGCGTGGGTCACTGTCCGCCCCGCCTTCCGGGGGGCCTGTGCACACCGCCACTGCCGGGGTCCCGGGACCCGGGGACGGCTTTCCCGGGAAAGCGCATGGAGCGCCACGGGCTGCTGCAACGTCATGCCGGCCTCTGCCGCCGCAGGCCCGCCCCACACTGCGCGCCCCTCCCTCCCCTCTGCCTGAGTGAGCCAGAGCCCCCGAATCAGCGGCTCCTTTAAACCCGTCCTGTCTGAGCGAAGAACGGACGCCCTCCAGCGACCTACGCGCAGAGGCGGGGCCAGGTCCAAGGCTGAGACCCGGGAGCTGTGAGAGCAGAGAAGAGAGAGGGAAATCTCTCTGTGCAGCCTCGGAGGCAGCGGATTAAAGCTCCACGGTCCATTTGATGTGCCCTGCGTCTGTGGAGTGCATGAATGGACAGCGAATCATCCCAAATTGAGGAAGTGGACTCTGAGGACAATATTTAAGACTTTTCCCCCTTTTCCTCTTTTTACAACGAATTATCCCAAATTGAGGAGGTGGACTTGGAGAGCAAGATTTTTGATTTTCCCCCCGCTCTCTTTTTGTGAATGTGTATGTGTAATCTTCTGTGTAAGATTCTCTCTGTATAGCTTTGCTTCCACCATATCTCCCAGGGTTCTATCGGTCCGTTTTTTTTTTCAATAATTACTTTTTAATTTTAATAACGCTACTATATTTCATACTTTATTCTATTTTACTTTACCTGCTCTTTCTTTTTTTCCTACCTTCCCTTCCTCCCTCCCTCCCTCCGCTCCTCCTTTCCTTCTTTCTTTTTCTTTCCTCCCTCCCTCCCTCCCACCCTTCTTCTTTCCACTTTCTTTTTCTTTCCTCCCTCCCTCCCTCCCTCCTGTCTTTCTTTCTTTCTTTCCTTCCTCCCTCCCTCCCTCCTTTCTTCCATTCACTCTTCCTTTTGCTTTCATTCCTCCCTCCCTCCCTCCTTTCTTTCCTTCTTACTTTCCATACTTCCTCCATCCCTCCCTCCTTTCTTTCTTTCTTCCTTCGTTCCTTCCTTTCTTCCCTTCTTCCTTTCTTTCCCTCTCTCTTTCTTTCTTCTACTAATTCTTTCTTTCTACGTTTTCTCCCTGTTATTCTGAGCCGGGTGGATGAAGGCTCTTGGTGCTGCAGCCAGGAGTCAGTGCTGTGCCTCTGAAGTGGGAGAGCCAACTTCAGGACACAGGTCCACAAGAGACCTCCCAGCTCCACATAATATCAAGCAGCGAAAATCTCCCAGAGATCTCCATCTCAACACCAGCACCCAGCTTCAGTCAACGACCAGCAAGCTACAGTGCTGGTCACCCTATGCCAAGCAACTAGCAAGCCAGGAACACAACCCCACCCATTAGCAGAGAGGCTACCTAAAAACATAATAAGGCCATAGGCACCCCAAAACACACCACCAGACGTGGACCTGTCCACCAGAAAGACAAGATCGAGCCTCAACCACCAGAACATAGGCATTAGTCCCCCCCACCAGGAAGCCTACACAACCTACTGAAACAACCTTAGCCACTGGGGACAGACACCAAAAATAACGGGAACTACGAATCTGCAGCCTGCAAAAAGGAGACCCCAAACACAGTAACATAAGCAAAATGAGAAGACACAAAAACACACAGCAGGTGAAAGAGCAAGATAAAAACCTACCAGACCTAACAAATGAAGAGGTAATAGGCAGTCTACCTGAAAAAGAATTCAGAATAATGATAGTAAAGCTGATCCAAGATTCTATTTCCAAGATCCATAATCTTGGAAATAGAATAGACAAAATGCAAGAAACAGTTAACAAGGACCTAGAAGAACTAAAGATGAATCAAGCATCGATTAAAAACACAATAAATGAAATGAAAAATACTCTAGATGGGATCAATAGCAGAATAACTGAGGCAGAAGAACGGATAAGTGAGGTGGAAGATAAAATAGTGGAAATAACTGATGCAGTGCAAAATAAAGAAAAAAGAATGAAAAGAACAGAGGACAGTCTCAGAGACCTCTGGGACAATATTAAACGCACCAACATTCAAATTATAGGGGTGCCAGAAGAAGAAGAGAAAAAGAAAGGGACTGAGAAAATATTTGAAGAGATTATAGTTGAAAACTTCCTTAATATGGGAAAGGAAATAGTTAATCAAGTCCAGGAGGCACAGAGAGTCCCATACAGAATAAATCCAAGGAGAAATACGCCAAGACACATATTAATCAAACTGTCAAAAATTAAACACAAAGAAATCATATTAAAAGCAGCAAGGGAAAAACAACAAATAACACACAAGGGAATCCCCATCAGGTTAACAGCTGATCTCTCAGCAGAAACTCTACAAGCCAGAAGGGAGTGGCAGGACATAATTAAAGTGATGAAGGAGAGAAACCTGCAACCAAGATTACTCTGCCCAGCAAGGATCTCATTCAGATTTGATGGAGAAATTAAAACCTTTACAGACAAGCAAAAGCTGAGGGAGTTCAGCACCACCAAACCAGCTTTACAACAAATGCTAAAGGAACTTCTCTAGGCAAGAAACACAACAGAAGGAATATACCTACAATAACGAACCCAAAGCAATTAAAGAAATGGGAATAGGAACATACATATCAATAATTACCTTAAATGTAAATGGACTAAATGCTCCCACCAAAAGACACAGAGTGGCTGAATGGATACAAAAACAAGACCCATATATATGCTGTCTACAAGAGACCCACTTCAGACCTAGAGACACATACAGATTGAAAGTAAGGGGATGGAAAAAGATATTCCATGCAAATGGAAATCAAAAGAAAGCTGGAGTAGCAATTCTTATATCAGACAAAATAGACTTTAAAATAAAGACTATTAGAAGAGACAAAGAAGGACACTACATAATGATAAAGGGATCGATCCAAGAAGAAGATATAACAATTATAAATATTTATGCACCCAATATAGGAGCACCTCAATACATAAGGCAAATACTAACAGCCATAAAAGGGGAAATCGACAGTAACACAATCATAGTAGGGGACTTTAACACCCCACTTTCACCAATGGACAGATCATCCAAAATGAAAATAAATAAGGAAACACAAGCTTTAAACGATAGATTAAACAAGATGGACTTAGTTGATATTTATAGGACATTCCATACAAAAACAACAGAATACACATTTTTCTCAAGTGCTCATGGAACATTCTCCAGGATAGATCATATCTTGGGTCACAAATCAAGCCTTGGTAAATTTAAGAAAATTGAAATTGTATCAAGTATCTTTTCCGACCACAATGCCATGAGACCAGACATCAATTACAGGAAAAGATCTGTAAAAAATACAAACACATGGAGGCTAAACAATACACTACTCAATAACGAAGTGATCACTGAAGAAATCAAAGAGGAAATTAAAAAATACCTAGAAACAAATGACAATGGAGACACGATGACCCAAAACCTATGGGACGCAGCAAAAGCAGTTCTAAGGGGGAAGTTTATAGCAACACAATCCCACCTTAAGAAACAGGAAACATTTCGAGTAAACAACTTGACCCTGCACCTAAAGCAATTAGAGAAAGAAGAACAAAAAACCCCCAAAGTTAGCAGAAGGAAAGAAATCATAAAGATCACATAAGAAATAAATGAAAAAGAAATGAAGGAAACGATAGCAAAGATCAACCAAACTAAAAGCTGGTTCTTTGAGAAGATAAACAAAATTGACAAACCATTAGCCAGACTCATCAAGAAAAGAAGGGAGAAGACTCAAATCAATAGAATTAGAAATGAAAAAGGAGAAGTAACAACTGACACTGCAGAAATACAAAAGATCATGAGAGATTGCTATAAGCAACTCTATGCCAATAAAATGGACAACCTGGAAGAAATGGACAAATTCTTAGAAATGCACAGCCTGCCAAGACTGACTCAGGAAGCAATAGAAAATATGAATAGACCAATCACAAGCACTGAAATTGAAACTGTGATTAAAAATCTTCCATCAAACAAAAGCCCAGGACCAGATGGCTTCACAGGCGAATTCTAGCAAACATTTAGAGAAGAGCTAACACCCATCCTTCTCAAACTCTTCCAAACAATATCAGAGGAAGGAACACTCCCAAACTCATTCTACGAGGCCACCAGCACCTTGATACCAAAACCAGGCAAGGATGTCACAAAGAAAGAAAACTACAGGCCAATATCACTGATGAACATAGATGCAAACATCCTCAACAAAATACTAGCAAACAGAATCCAACAGCACATTAAAAGGATCATACACCATGATCAAGTGGGGTTTATTCCAGGAATGCAAGGATTCTTCAATATACGCAAATCAATCAATGTGATACACCATATTAACAAGTTGAAGGAGAAAAACCATATGATCATCTCAACAGATGCAGAGAAAGCTTTCGACAAAATTCAACACCCATTTATTATAAAAACCCTGCAGAAAGTAGGCATAGAGGGAACTTTCCTCAACATAATAAAGGCCATATATGACAAACCCACAGCCAACATTGTCCTCAATGGTGAAAAACTGAAACCATTTCCACTAAGATCAGGAACAAGACAAGGCTGCCCACTCTCACCACTCTTATTCAACATAGTTTTGGAACTTTTAGCCACAGCGATCAGAGAAGAAAAGGAAATAAAAGGAATCCAAATTGGAAAAGAAGAAGTAAAGCTGTCACTGTTTGCAGATGACATGATCCTATACATAGAGAATCCTAAAGATGCTACCGAAAAACTACTAGAGCTAATCAATGAATTTGGTAAAGTAGCAGGATACAAAATTAATGTACAGAAATCTCTGGCATTCCTGTACACTAATGATGAAAAATCTGAAAATGAAATCAAGAAAACACTCCCATTTACCATTGCAACAAAAAGAATAAAATATCTAGGAATAAACCTACCTAAGGAGACAAAAGACCTGTATGCAGAAAATTATAAGACACTGATGAAAGAAATTAAAGATGATACAAATAGATGGAGAGATATACCATGCTCCTGGAATGGAAGAATCAATATTGTGAAAATGACTCTACTACCCAAAGCAATCTACAGATTCAATGCAATCCCTATCAAACTCCCACTGGCATTTTTCACAGAACTAGAACAAAAAATTTCAAAATTTGTTTGGAAAAACAAAAGACCCCGAATAGCCAAAGCAATCTTGAGAACGAAAACTGGAGCTGGAGGAATCAGGCTCCCTGACTTCAGACTATACTACAAAGCTACAGTAATTAAGACAGTGTGGTACTGGCATAAAAACAGAAAGATACATCAGTGGATCAGGATAGAAAGCCCAGAGATAAACCCATGCACATATGGCCAACTTATCTTTGATAAAGAGGCAGGAATGTACAGTGGAGAAAGGACAGCCTCTTCAATAAGTGGTGCTGGGAAAACTGGACAGGGACATGTAAAAGTTTGAGATTAGATCATTCCCTAACACCATACACAAAAATAAGCTCAAAATGGATTAAGGACCTAAATGTAAGGCCAGAAACTATCAAACTCTTAGAGGAAAACATAGGTAGAACACTCTGTGACATAAATCACAGCAAGATCCTTTTGGACCCACCTCCTAGAGAAATGGAAATAAAAACAAAGATAAACAAATGGGACCTAATGAAACTTCAAAGCTTTTGCACAGCAAAGGAAACCATAAACAAGACCAAAAGACAACCCTCAGAATGGGAGAAAATATTTGCAAATGAAGCAACTGACAAAGGATTAATCTCCAAAATTTATAAACAGCTCATGCAGCTCAATAGCAAAAAACAAACAACCCAATCCAAAAATGGGCAGAAGACTTAAATAGGCATTTCTCCAAAGAAGATATACAGACTGCCAACAAACACATGAAAGAATGCTCAACATCATTAATCATTAGAGAAATGCAAATCAAAACTACAATGAGATATCATCTCACACCAGTCAGAATGGCCATCTTCAAGAAATCTAGAAACAATAAATGCTGGAGAGGGTGTGGAGAAAAGGGAACACTCTTGCACTGCTGGTGGGAATGTGAATTGGTACAGCCACTATGGAGAACAGTATGGAGGTTCCTTAAAAAACTACAAATAGAACTACCATATGACCCAGCAATCCCACTACTGGGCATATACCCTGAGAAAACCATAATTCCAAAAGAGACATGTACCAAAATGTTCATTGCAGCTCTATTCACAATAGCCCGGAGCTGGAAACAACCTAAGTGTCCATCATCGGATGAATGGATAAAGAAGATGTGGCACATATATACAATGGAATATTACTCAGCCATAAAAAGAAATGAAACTGAGCTATTTGTAATGAGGTGGATAGACCTAGAGTCTGTCATACAGAGTGAAATAAGTCAGAAAGAGAAAGACAAATACCATATGCTAACACATATATATGGAATTTAAGAAAAAAATGTTATGAAGGACCTAGGGGTAAAACAGGAATAAAGACACAGACCTACTTGAGAATGGACTTGTGGATATGGGGAGGGGAAGGGTAAACTGGGAAAAAGCGAAAGAGAGGCATGGACATATATACACTACCAAACGTAAGGTAGATAGCTAGTGGGAAGCAGCTGGATAGCACAGGGAGATCAGCTCGGTGCTTTGTGACTGACTGGAGGGGTGGGATAGGGAGGGTGGGAGGGAGGGAGACGCAAGAGGGAAGGGATATGGGAACAGATGTATATGTATAACTGATTCACTTTGTTATAAAGCAGAAACTAACACACCATTGTGAAACAATTATACTCCAATAAAGTTGTAAAAAAATAAATAAACAACCAAATTTAAGGTGTTATCGTTAATCATCAGTGAATTTTACTTCAGTAGCATCTTAAATAATTAAATTGACTAGATAAATAGATTTGCTGATGATTATTGGTTAATATAGGTAAGTATATGCATGGGTGCTTCCTATAAGAGTGAAAACACAAGACACACTGGTGGTTGTACTCTTCTAATTCATATTCTATGACACTGAGAACTAGGTCATTTGCCCGATGAAACACTAGACAAAAATGACTTCAGTACAGTTTTGGTCCTGGTATGTCTCACAATACCATTTTAAATTCATTACTGGATTTAAAGTACCAATAATGAAAAATACTGTATTTCATTGTGTTCCTTAGAGTATTCTTTGGCAAATTAGCCATTTCATTGCTCCTGCCCACTTCATGTTATCAGATTCAGCTTTTAAACACAGAGATCCTTTGAGTCACATTGTGTGCTAGGAGAAAAGATGCACAGGCTTTCAAAAATGAGGGGGATTACAGTTTGAGGCTGCAATTTTTATCATCCAATCAAATTTAAACTCTCTATAATTCCAGCTAATAGTGTACTGACCTAGAGGGTAAGACACAAAGCAGAGAATATGGGAGAGAATAAAGGGAGAAAAATACCATTAATACTGATACCAAAACAACAACCAAAGGAACAAAGAAAAAAATGGAAAAGAGAGCCAGATCAAGGCTCAAGTCTCACCAAAGGCCTCGATATTCCTGTTATCCGTTACTCATATTTGTTTGAATCTCTGCATATGCTGGTTATGTTCCGGTGTGGAACAGGGAATTTTAAGAATTGGCTTTTGGAAGGCAAAATAGAATTACAGAATGTCAAAATTGGAAGAACATCTAGGGGTCAACTAGTTAATGCATCTCATTTATGGATGGACAAAGTCAAGTCCAGAGACGGGAGGGAACTTGTTAAATGCTGCTCAATAAGTTTTTAGTAGAATTTGCAGGTTTCTGACTTTGTAGCTCTTCAAAAGGGAGCCTGTAAGCCACTGTTCTCAAAAGCTACCATTTAAAAAAAATCAGAATCGTTGGGTTACGTGTTAAAAATAAAGATTCTTGGGTCCCATCTCAGATCTACTGAATCAGAATCTCAAAGGTAGGCCATGACAACCTGCATTTTAACAAACTTTACAATTGTTCTAATACACAAAGGTGTTGAAAAGCACTGCCCTAGACATTCTTAGCTCAAGCCTTTATACTATGTCCGCACGCTAAAAAAAAAAAAAAAAAAAATTGTCTTTCCAAGTATTTAAAAGAAGCAAAGCGGTAGTGGGTCTGAAATGCTGTCAGAATCCTCACGGTAACTGTACAGTGTAGGGTCCAACCAATAAAGATAAGGAAAGCTCTAGTAGTCAAGCACACTTGGGAAGCTGCAGCTGGTACAACAGTCTAGTAGAAGGCAGGCTCTTCAGCATGCTGCTAGGCATTTTTAAACTTCCTTTTTGGGCTACACAGACAAGCATACAGTAGATGCAGTTACTGAAGTTTAACTTTTCTGCCAAGACACAAAGTCTGAAAACATGGGTCTTTGTGTGTCATCATTTTAGCACTCTCCAACCCTAGTTTTCTCCCGGCTCTATCACTCACTCAAAGTTCTGCATGCAGAATCCCTAGCGGCTCCCGGGAGACCCAGAAACCAAATATCCCTGGCCTCACCTTGTCTGCCAAGTTCGTGTGGGACCCCACGCAGCCGGGGCAACGCAAAGGGTTAACAGGCCGTTCGCTGCAGAGTGGCAGGGAGCGAAGCCAATCGAGTGTCTAGGCGGGCGGTAAGTCTGGTGTGGGCGGGGCCGGGACGTAACGTGCGAAAGGGAAGCGATGGAGGCCAAAGGGGTGAGAGGGTAGCGGCGGTTAGAGGTTGCGAGGAGGCGGGGCGACCGGGAGAGCATAGGAGCTTTGGTCCGTTCTCCCTGCTCTCCTTTATCCTTAGGGGTCGGGGACGGCCCGGTGCCCGGTGTATGGCCACGGAGTTACGGTGTCCGGACTCCATGCCCTGTCACAACCAGCAAGTAAACTGTGCCTCGACCCAAAACCCCGAGCCGCAGCAACCTGGCGAACTGATCGCGGACCATGCCGGGGGAAACAGCGACTCCGCGGCCAAGCTGACTCTCCTCACGGGGAGAGTAAGCTCTTCTAGCGTACCGGCTGAGCGGGACTCTCAGGCCTACGGCGGCGCAACCCTCAACTCAGAGAGCAACGGTGGCACTGGCAACTCTGACGCGCCAGCCAGCTACTCCCTCCTAGGGGACTGCGAACTCTCCCCGCAGATCGGGGCGCAGCTTAAGCTCCTGCCAATGAATGATCAGATCCGGGAGCTGCAAACCATCATCCGGGACAAGTGAGCCAGAGCGGAAGGGGAAGGGGAGGTGGAGGGTCTCTCAGGGGGTGGGCGGGGATTGGAAGTAAAAGGGCGAAGGTTCTTGGCCTAGGGAAGCTGGTCTGTGGAGATTTTGGCAGGGCATTTTCTTTGTGGGGCGGTGTCACTTGACTCAGGCCTCCTACCCTCTTTCCCAGTACCTGTGTTTAACATCGCTTTGTGTAGGGAGGAAGCATTTTAGGTAACCTCCTGTTTCGTCTTTGTCTCTTATGAGTGGAATACTCAGGCATTCCAATTAGGTAAACGTGCTGATCTGCCCTGTGCCTGTTCTCGTGGGCAGTAACCATTTCTGGGTTGTAGGTTTACCACGTGAACAGACACAGAGCAGAGAGCGTAGCCCTTTCACTTCATACTGTTTAATAGACTCCCAGTTTGTTTCCTTGTCTCCATTTCTCTCTTCTACGTGTACCCACACATTACTGAACAATTAATCTTCTTAATATACTGCTTTGATTTGCTAACTACCCTACTCAGCAGCCTTCTTTGGCTTCTCTGAGCCTACCAAATAAAGTCAGGATCCTTAGCTTGACATTAAGTCCCATCTTCGTGGTTCCTAGGAACTATTCTGAAACATCCCTACTTCTCGCATCTCAAATTCACTTTACTCCTCTGCATGTTCAAACACTACCTACTCTTCTACAGTCTGCATTAAATGTCCACCTCTGCCAAGAAGGTTTCCTTCAATCATTCTTCCTCACTGATCTTCCCTGGCCTTTTTAATGCAAGATTCACCTTCTGTTTTGTGTATTGTTATTCGTTTCGCTGTTATTGCACTTGTTAGATTTTAAGCTCCTTGAGGGCAGACGTTGTATCTTTTACATTTTTGAATTCCAACTATGCCTTGCAAGCAATAGTCATTCAATTACTAAAAGTTCTTTGTAGCTGTTAAAGTTATATTTATGAAAGTATTTAATGGTTTTTAATGAATCAATATTGAAAACTGTGGTCATGTGAACCAATAAATGAAGTAGTGATCTTAAAAAGTAGGAGACATAGGCTTGGTAGTTGTGGTGGGGGGAACTGAAATAAAACTTAATCTGTAAAACAAAGAAAATAGAATGATTCTTGTTTCTATAGAGCAAGAGTTACTGACCTTGTGTTTTGGACCTGTGCTGCCTTGGACCTTGTGCTGTACCTGTAGATGGGCTTCTGGGCTTTAGCAAACCCTCAGAAATTATTTGGGAAATGTTATTTGTATGTGCATTTTTAACGGTTTTTTAAAATAACATTTTTATTTTTTAGTATTTTTAAATAAATTTATTTATTTATTTTTGTAAATAAATACAAAGATATTGCATTGGGTCTTGGTTGCTGCGCACGGGCTTTTTCTAGTTGCGGCGAGTTGGTGCTACTCTTCGTTGTGGTGCACGGGCTTCTCATTGCAGTGGCTTCTTCTGTTGTGGAGCACAGGCTCTAGGTGCACGGGCTTCAGTAGTTGTGGCACACGGGCTTAGTTGCTCCATGGGCATGTGGGATCTTCCCAGGCCAGAGCTCGAACCCATGTCCCCTGCATTGGCAGGCAGATTCTTAACCACTGCACCACAAGGGAAGTCCCATAACATCTTTATTGAGCTATAATTTACATACCATACAATGCTCCTTTTAAAGTGTACAATTCAGTGGTTTTCAAGTATGTTTATTGCTTTGCAGCCACCACCACACAATTTTAGAACATTTTCATCAGCTCAACAAGAAAGCCCACACCCATGAGCAGTCACTCCCCATTTCCCTCCAACCCACCAAGAGCCCTAGACAACCACTAATCTACCTTCTGTGTCTATTGATATGCCTATTCTGGACGTTTCATGTAAATAGAATCATACGACATGTGGCCTTTTGTGGCTAGTTTCTTTTATTTAGCATAATGTTTTCAAGCTTTATCTATCTTGTGTCAGTACACCATTTCTTTTTTGGCTGAATGATATTCCTCTGTATGGCTATACCACATTTTGTTTATCCATTCATCAGGTGATGGACATTTGGGTGGTTTGGTTTACGGTTTTTGGCTATTATGAATAATGCTACTATGAACATTTGCATATGTGCTTTTTTATGGGGTGGGGATTCCTTCGCTTTCATTAGATTTCACAAAGGGGTCTTCCTAACCATGTAAAAGTGAACAGTTGCTATATAACTTGGAGAGGGCATGACATTCAGCATTCATATATGACAGTATCAATACCTGATTTTACTGCATTACTCAGAAAAGCCTGGATGGTGTAGTAAACCTGGGTGTAAGCAAAATCTTTTTTTTTTCTTTTTTTTTCTGAGTTTGGAAGGAGACAGCAGGATCCAGAGTCATCTTAGGCAAGATGTTTAGCATCTCTGTGTTTCAGCTTTATCATTTGTAAAATGAGGATGTTCCTAATATCTCATGAAGCTCCTGGGAGGCTAAAACAAGATACTGTCTATGAACATTTGTTGTAAACTGTGAACAGTATGCATATTTATGGCATTTCAAGCCTTTATGTTTAGATTTGTGCATGGTTCAGATTGTATCCATAAATGCTGGTTTCTTCAGCTTTTGGGAGACAGTAAAAGGAATTTAACTACATAGAATGCACATTCTTATTTTAAAAAACAACACTGAGAGATCCTAGATTATTTTTATCCTGCTATGATACAGAATAGAAAAACTCACTACAATTTTTAATAACTAATTGATGCTTAGTTATTTAGGGTGGAGACAGAGTTTTAGTTTTGTTTCTGTTAATCAAATCTGTTAATGGAGGCCTCTGTTCCTTTATCTTAAAAAATTGGCATCCCCTCACACAAACAGGACCTGTTTTATCCGGGACTGGTGTGGAGTGCTTGTGGTTAGAGGAGCTATATTTACAGGGGTCTAGTTATGGAAGGTGCCATCAGTTATCAGTCTGTCTTCCTTGTACCCTTATGCTCTTCTCTATTTTGATGTGACATTATATATGTGCACTATGGAACTGTCTGATGATAGAAGCCATTGAAGTACTTGTTATTCCTTTTATTGTTCCTGGTCCTTAGTGTCTATCTAGTGAAGGGATTGCTTTCTGAATTGACTTTGGCATGGGGAAATGGGGTTGAGCCAGAGGACTGCATGTTGTTGTAAATACATAAAGCAGGCAAGATTGAGAACATTGGACTGATTTAAAATATCTTTTTACTTATTTTTTTGAAATGTGCTGTATTTGCAGCATAAAATGTTGATGGTATTATTGAATTTCAAGGAAATGTTTTTTTCTCTATTTGAGTATGCAGTAATCTAAACATCAAATGATCAGATAATTTACTCTGTCACACAGGGGTCACTGGTGAACTCAGGAAGAAATGACTGCTTCATTTGCAGTTTTTGTTGTTGCAGTGGATTTAAACCACACATCCTTCCCTTTCTGCCTCCTTTATATACTAAACCCAGCAAAATCTGAGTGTAATGCACTGTTCCCTTGAACACAGTTCATGACCTCATATATAAGGCAGTGCAGTGTATTTAAAAGATCATCTCCTCTCCCCAGTTTTTGTTTTCTTTCGTCTTCTGAAACATTAAAGTAAAGCTCTTTCATGAGCTA
Organism: Mesoplodon bidens; assembly: GCF_964165515.1. Lineage (NCBI taxonomy): Eukaryota > Metazoa > Chordata > Mammalia > Artiodactyla > Ziphiidae > Mesoplodon > Mesoplodon bidens. Next base: position 77,768,846 of record NC_138163.1, on the reverse strand, counting down.
TTGAATGTTTCCTGTATATTTGCCCTCAAAGGGGTTTCACCATGGCCTCAGCAGGCAGCTTGGATGAAAGTTGAGCCATCTTAGAGTATTTTAGTCCATGAAATAGCACTAAAGAAAGAACACGTTCATTCTTGTGACTTTTTTTTAGTCACCTGGTGGGGAGACAATTAACCTCAGGATGGATGAACATCCTGTGCAGCCCTAATATGAGCGTAGCCTGATGTGATTTGCGTCATTTGGCTAGGTAGTGTTCTTAACCAAAGCTGTACATTTGAATTGCTTGGGGAGTCTTTTTTTTTTTTGGAACCCATCCTTAGAGTGGAGTAGTAGAGTAGTCTTGGGTGGAACCTGAGCACTTGTAGCTTTTTAAACACCACAGGTGATTGTGCTGTGCTCAGGCTGGGCCACTGCCCATGGGAGAATGGCCATACTCCCTTGCGTGGTGATTTGGCTAGTTTTGGATTTAGGGTATAGGCTGAGCCAAGGATTCTAAACTAAACAGAACCAGCCTAGAGAACCTGGCCTGGCATCACCCTGAGACTGGAGGAATCTCAGAACTGTTCCCTTCAACTTATACAAAACCAAAATGTCCACCACAGATAACACTATGACATGCAAGTTATTTATCAATAAATCATGGACGTGGTTTTGGTTTTCCATGTGAATTTTCTAATTGGCTTTTAGGCCAGGAGTGAGGAAGTCGACTCTTTATACATACTCCTGTTATAATATTTATTGGGCATATCCTAGTAATCTCTTACCAGCTAGTCTGGACTCTGGGGAGGCAGAAAGAAAGTGTGGCCTGGCACAGTACCTGGCACATAGGGGAATTAATGTTCCAATCATTATAAAAATTAATAAATCAAAAGAAAAGAAAAAAAATTAATAAATCAACTTGAATGACTGAGGCCTGGGTTCTAAAGGAAAATGATAGCTTCTCTTCTTTTTCTACCTGATCTCAAATGTTTACATTGAACTCTGCTTTGAGGTACAAATAAATAATTAATGACACTATTTTATGAGATTCTTAAGAAGGTGCCGAAGATCTGTGGCCCTGATGACTTGCACCTGGCACGCAGTAAAAGCTATTTTCATTTTTGTTTGTTGGTTGTTTTGGTTTTCACATCAGATTAGGTTTGCTGCAAGTACTTCACTGCGTTTTGTTTTTTTGAGGGGGAAGGAAGGAGGAGGAAAATCATTTATAAATCATCTGCATACTATGACAAACCTTAGAGCTTCTTTATTTTAATGATCACATAACAAAGTAGCTATGGAAGTAGAGCTTATGTTTTCAGAGCTTCCACTAAACATTAACTCTAAGTGAAACATTCCTTTGGTTTAAACCTGCCAGAAAAGCTTTTATTTTTTACTTCCCTTTAAACTGTTGCTTAAAAAAACAAACAAGAACATATTAGAGCTAAAACTGAGTCCATTTAGTTCTTCCTCCTTAGCTTAGGTTGCTAGATAAGTACAGGACACCCAGTTAAATTTGAGTTCAGATAAACAATTCATACTTTTCTTAGTATATCCTAAACATTGTATGGGACATACTTCCGAAATACAAATTTAACTGGGTGTCCTGTATTTTTATTTGCTAAATCTGGCAACTTTATGCCCAGACTTAACTTCTCCCACCCCCAATGCTAAAGAAAATCTTTGTGTATAATCCTCATTTTCAAAAATGAGACCTAGGACAGCAGAAGCAAAAATAACTACAATCCTGCACCCTGTGGAACAAAAAACACATTCACAGAAAGATAGACAAAATGAAAAGGCAGAGGACTATGTATGAACAAGGAACGAGATAAAAAGAACAAGATAAAACCCTAGAAACACAACTAGATGGAGATAGGCAACCTTCCAGAAAAAGAATTCAGAATAATGATAGTGAAGGTGATCCAGGACCTTGGAAAAAGAATGGAGGCAAAGATCGAGAAGATGCAAGAAATGTTTAACAAAGACCTAGAAGAATTCAAGAATAAACACCTAGAAGAATTCAAGGGCAAACAAAGAGATGAACAATACAATAACTGAAATGAAAAATACACTAGAAGGAATCAATAGCAGAATAACTGAGGCAGAAGAATGGATAAGTGACCTGGAAGACAGAATGGTGGAATTCAATGCTACAGAACCAATAAATAAAAAAGAATGAAAAGATATGAAGACAGCCTAAGAGACCTCTGGGACAACATTAAATGCACCAACATTCGTATTATTGGTGTCCCAGAAGGAGAAGAGAGAGAGAAAGGACCCGAGAAAATATTTGAAGAGATTATAGTTGAAAACTTTCCCAACATGGGACAGGAAATATCCACCCAAGTACAGGAAGCACAGAGAGTCCCAGGCAGGATAAGGAGAAACACACCGAGACACATAGTAATCAAATTGACAAAAATTAAAGACAAAGAAAAATTATTAAAAGCAACAAGGGAAAAATAACAAATAACACACAAGGAAACTCCCATAAGGTTAACAGCTGATTTCTCAGCAGAAACTCTACAGGCCAGAAGGGAGTGGCATGATATATTTGATGAAAGGGAGGAACCTACAACCAAGATTACTCTAGCCAGCAAGGATCTCATTCAGATTCAACGGAAAAATCAAAAGCTTTACAGACAAGCAAAAGCTAAGAGAATTCAGCACCACCAAATCAGCTCTACAACAAATGCTAAAGGAACATCTCTAAGTGGGAAACACAAGAGAAGGAAAGAACCTACAAAAACAAACCCAAAGCAATTAAGATAATAGTTATAGGACCATACATATCAATAATTACCTTAAATGTGAATGGATTAAATGCTCCAACCAAAAGACACAGACTCACTGAATGGATACAAAAGGACCCATATATATGCTGTCTACAAGAGAATCACTTCAGACCTAGGGACACATACAGACTGAAAGTGAGGGGATGGAAAAAGATACTCCATGCAAATGGAAATCAAAAGAAAGCTGGAGTAGCAATACTCCTACCAGATGAAATAGACTTTAAAACAAAGAATGTTACAAGAGACAAGAAAGGACACTGCATAATGATCAAGAGATCAATCCAAGAAGATATAACAATTATAAATATATACACACCCAATATAGGAGCACCTCAATACATAAGGCAACTGCTAACAGCTATAAAAGAAGAAATCGACAGTAACACAGTAATAGTGGGGGACTTTTAACACTTCACTTACACTAATGGACAGATCATCCAGACAGAAAATTAATAAGGAAACACAAGCTTTAAATGACACAATAGACCAGATGGATTTAATTGATATTTATAGGACATTCCATCCAAAAACAGTAGATTACACTTTCTTCTCAAGTGCACATGGAACATTCTCCAGGATAAGTCACATCTTGTGTCCCAAATCTAGCCTTGGTAAATTTAAGAAAATTAAAATCATATCAAGCATCTTTTCTGACCACAACACTATGAGATTAGAAATAAATTACAGGGAAAAAAATGTAAAGAATACAAACACATGGAGGCTAAACAATACATTACTAAATAACCAAGAGATCACTGAAGAAATCAAAGAGGAAATCAAAAAATACTTAGAGGAAAAAAAAAGACACCTAATTCAGTACTACTGGGATTTGATTTAAATTAAATCGCTTTTTAAGTTATGAGTCAGAGGTTTTAATTTAATCACTTGAAAAGGGTGTATTCTTATTTTAACCTTAATTACATACTCTTTACAAGCCACATTATAATAGCAGCTTCTTCATCTTGAGAAGGAACATTTTAATGATGTTTTATTTGCCTGCCAGTCTCTTTATTTCATTATTTGCATTGTATGTACATGCCAGTCTGATTGACAGGGAGAGAAATGTCATTAAAATACACCTAAAAACTGGTTACCTTTTAGTAAACATTCCCTTATTAGAGCAAAATATAGATAATGACTTTACTCAGGGACTTAAGAGAGCTTCAGGCTGGGAAGAACCTTGGAATACTTCACTTCTGTAAGCCTCACTACTTTCTTCACTAAAGAGGTGGTAAGAATAGAATCTACCTTTTAAGATTATGTGAGGATTAGACCAGATAATGCATGAAAAATGCTTAATACTTGGCACCAAGGAAGCTTTTAATAAATGATGACCTGTGGGAATGAAGGGAGTAATATATGTATAATATTACATACCTGCTGTAACTTTTGGACCTTTTAAGAAAAACCTACTAAATAAATCTTGTACTCTTGGGTGTGTGTGTGTGTGTGTACAGTTATTAAATGAATTTTCTTTAAAAAAGAAGAGGAGAGGTTGTCAAGTTTATTCTAAATAGAGAGAAGTAGCAGATAGTGATCAAATGGAAGTTTCTGCTGTAGAAATTGAAGTGTAATTGCCCCAGGAGAGGATGTCTTCCAACACACTAGAGAATCCCTCTGGTGGTGGTGATGGTGGTGGTGGTAGTAGTAATAGCAGCAGCAGCAGCAGTAGTAGTGAGGTCTAGTAAGAAGAGGGGAGAGGATCTCTACTTGAAGTCTTAATTTTTTAATATTATAAAGACATTCCTCTCATAGTTCCATATGTTATGGTTGATAAGTAAATACCTATTAGCCTTTTGGAAGAAAGGTCAGAGATTTCTCTTGATTTCATCTTGGTTTGGGTTTACTATGAGATGTACGTGTTTTAAAATATATACATATGCAATTGCTGTAGCCTCTCTGGAAATTTTAAACTGCTTTATAGACAGTCTTAAGTAGGGAATAGTCTGGTTTACCAAATCCACATTAAAATGAGGATTTGGCTTCTGGTATGATTCTCATTCTTTTGTTGTTTCTGTGTGAAGATCATTTTTTTTAAAAATGGCTACCTTTGGCTTTCATTTTGTTACTATAGATGTGTGACACATTTGTTGGGGGGAGTGTCAAGAAAAGTGTATTCTCAGATATGGTTAGGTCTGCATTGTTAATCCTGTTTGGGGTTTGCACAATTTAAAAGATACTCTGCTTAACATTAGTCTGATTTCTATGCTCTGAATTATGAGCACCTGGATATCACTGTTTAAATATTTGAATATATTTTAGAATATTCCAGGGTTGTGTGTCAGTGTGTTTGTTGCTTTGTGATAATTTTGCATTAGATTTTATTTGGGACAGTTATCAGATACAAGATGATTAAAATGTCTTTCAAAACTTTGTTTCCAGTATGATAGAGTTTTTTAAAATGGTTTTGAGACAAAAGTGAATAGAGTTATGATTTGAAACAAAGTCTATGGAGTCAATAAGACCTGGGGTCTGGTTTACATTAAAACGTCTTTATTAGCACATACTTTAGTCCAGTGTTGGGCCTAAAGTAGGGGCCCAAAGATTATGTGCAACTTGATTGATCCAACAAGCAAATATCTGCCTTATGAAACTCTAGTGTTAACAGTGTAAGGAATTTAGATGTGGATATTGCAGACCACTGTGTGTTTTTAAAAAATGCAACCAACTTACTGTATTCTAACTGTACTTTAATTTCTAAATTGACTTAAAGTAAACAGTGTCAGTCTGAAGCTTGTCAAAAACAGCAGAGGATAAATTAGTAATTACTGTTTGTAGTGGGATGACCTGGAGCAGTGACTGCTTTAATTGGAAGTCAAATAGCTATCAAGGGATAACAGTTCACATTAGGTTCTCATAGTGTGTACCTTTTTTGGAATGTAGAGAGTGCTTATCATGCAGAAGTCATCAGATGAGGCTGACATTTTTGAGGAGAGTGTAAAGATGTTAAAATGTCTGATTCTTTTTTTTTTTTTAAAGTTTATTTATTTATTTTTTTAATTAGTTTCTGCTTTATAACAAAGTGAATCAGTCATACATATACATCTGTTCCCACATCCCTTCCCTCATGCATCTCCCTCCCTCCCACCCTCCCCATCCCACCCCTCCAGGCGGTCACAAAGCACCGAGCTGATCTCCCTGTGCTCTGCGGCTGCTTCCCACTATCTATCTACCTTACGTTTGGTAGTGTATACACGTCCTATGTAAAATAATGAATTTGGGCAACTCTGATCAATTAACCTAACTTTTCTCTGTAATATATTTGTGCAACTGTTTAAAAATTAAAGACAAACATTTCAGATGTGTTCCCAAGATATACTACTGGATATTTCTTTAAGACAAATCCAGACTTATCTTCCCTATTGAAAAATGGTGTTCTGGCTACTTAGACAAGTTTATGTAGGTCTAGCAAATGGGGCAGTAGGCTTCAGTCTTTTTCTCTTTTTTTTTGTAGTTCGCTGACTTTTATTTCTTTGACAAGCATGTTGTGAATATTAATTATAGAAATGAAAGGTGCAAGTGTAAAATCATTAGTATAGTTTCATTTGAAAACCACAGTACGTAAAGCCTGTTTTAAATAGGCTGTCTATGTGTAGGTGTGTGGATAGAGTTTTCTGAGTTTAGGGAGCATTTATATATAAAGAATACAGACCTATATTCTTCCTATTGCTCAATTATGGTCCATATTTTAGAGAGTTAGTATCTGTAATAATGATAGAACTGTGGTTACTCTAAGAAACCTAATGCCATTTGTGTCAGGGGTATTTCATTACTTTTCCCTGTCAGAGAAAGTAAATGAAGCTTGAAAAAGAGTCATGATTAATGGTGTAGTGAGATAATATATGCTTGCATATGCCATTTCGATGCTGTGTTGGGGAATATTTTAGGTATGCTATGGATAGGCAGATGGGTATTTTTAAGTACATAAACTGTAAATCTGTCAGATCATTTAACTTACATGAGAGAAAGAGGAGGAACAATACTAGGTTTTTATGTACAGAAAAAATGTCGGTCTTATAAACATTCTTCTTTTGGCTGGTTAACAGTTTGTGGGTAGGTACAACCCTCGATTATTATTACTTGGGTACCTCAGGATCTTGAAAGAACTGACCAGAAGGAAGTGTACAGGAAGTTGGTAGAAAGATCTATGGAATAAACTATTTGATTGAAAAATAAGCAAAGGGAAAAATTTATCAATAGTTTGAGAAAGAGGTCTTGGAAATTAGGTTATGTGTTCTTGAAAGCAATGTCAGAAACAGAGGATTTACTTGTTTGTGCCATTCTCATTCCAAAAAGGATTAGAGGGGGATGAGGGGAAGATGGTGGAAGAGTAAGACGTGGAGATCACCTTCCTCCCAACAGATACACCAGAAATACATCTACATGTGGAACAACTCCTACAGAACACTTACTGAATGCTGGCAGAAGACCTCAGACCTCCCAAAAGGCAAGAAAGTCCCCACGTACCTGGGTAGGGCAAAAGAAAAAAGAATAAACAGAGACAAAAGAATAGGGACAGGACCTGCACCAGTGGGAGGGAACCGTGAAAGAGGAAAGGTTTCCACACACTAGGAAGCCCCTTCATGGGTGGAGACTGCTGGTGGCAGAGGGGGAAAGCTTTGGAGCCACGGAGGGAGCACAGCAATAGGGATGCGGAGGGCAAAGCAGAGAGATTCCCGCACAGAGGATGGGTGCCAACCGGCACTCACCAGCCAGAGAGGCTTGTCTGCTCACCCGCTGGGATGGGCGGGGTTGGGAGCTGAGGCTCGGGCTTTGGTTGGAGCGCAGGGAGAGGGCTGGGGTTGGTGGCGTGAAAACAGCCTGCAGGGGGTTAGTGCACCATGGCTAGCCGGGAGGGAGTCCAGGGAAAAGTCTGGACCTGCCAAAGAGGCAAGAGACTTTTTCTTCCCTCTTTGTTTACTGGTGCATGAGGAGAGGGGATTAAGAGCGCTGCTTAAAGGAGCTCCAGAGACGGGCGTGAGCCGTGGCTATCAGCGCGGACCACAGAGACGGGCATGAGACGCTAAGGCTGCTGCTGCCGCCAACAAGAACCCTGTGTGCGAGCACAGGTCACTACCCACACGGCCCCTTCCGGGGAGCCTGTGCAGCCCGACACTGCCAGTGTCCCAGGATCCAGGGACAACTTCCCTGAGAGAACACACGGTGCGCCTCAGGCTGGTGCAATGTCACGCCAACCTCAGCCGCTGCAGGCTAGCCCCGCACTCAGTACCCCTCCCTCCCCCCGGCCTGAGTGAGCCAGAGCCCCCGAAGCAGCTCCTCCTTTAACCACGTCCTGTCTGAGCAAAGAGGAGACGCCCTCTGGCAACCTACACGCAGAGGTGGGGCCAAATCCAAAGCTGAGCCCTGGGAGCTGTGAAAACAAGGAAGAGAAAGGGAAATCTCTCCCAGCAGCCTCAGAAGCAGTGGATTAAAGCTCCACAATCAACTTGATGTACCCTGCATCTGGGGAGGACATGAATAGACAATGAATCATCCCAAATTGAGGAGGTGGACTTTGAGATCAAGATTTATGATTTTTTCCCCTTTTCCTCTTTTTGTGAGTTTGTATATGTATGCTTCTGTGTGAGATTTTGTCTGTATAACTTTGCTTCTACCATTTGTCCTAGGGTTCTGTCTGTCCGTTTTTTTTCGTGTTTTTAAAATTTTTTTCTTAATAATTATTTTTATCTTAATTATTTTATTTTATCTTCTTTCTTTCTTTCCTTCCCTCCTTCCTTCTCCCTCCCTCCCTTTTCCTTCCTTCCTTCTTTCCTTCTTTCTTTCCTTCTTTCTTCTTTCTTTTCTTTCTTTCTTTCTTTCTTTCCTTTCTCCCTTTTATTCTGAGCCATGTGGAAGAAAGGCTCTTGGTGCTGCAGCCAGGAGTCAGTGCTGTGCCTCTGTGGTGGGAGAGCCAACTTCAGGACACTGGTCCACAAGAGACTTTCCAACTCCACATAATATCAAATGGCAAAAATCTCCCAGAGATCTCCATCTCAACAGCAACACCCAGCTTCACTCAACGACCAGCAAGCGACAGTGCTGTCCACCCTATGCCAAACAACTAGCAAGACAGGAACACAACCCCACCCATTAGCAGAGAGGCTGCCTAAAATCATAATAAGGCCACAGATACCCCAAAACACACCACCAGACGTGGAACTGCCCACCAGAAAGACAAGATCCAGCCTCATCCACCAGAACACAGGCACTAGTCCCCTCCACCAGGAAGCCTACACAACGCACTGAACCAACGTTAGCCACTGGGGACAGACACCAAAAACAATGGGACTACGAACCTGCAGCATGGAAAAAGGAGATCCCAAACACAGTAAGATAAGCAAAATGAGAAGACAGAAAAACACACAGCAGATGGAGGAGCAAGATAAAAATCTACCAGACCTAACAAATGAAGAGGAAACAGGCAGTCTACCTGAAAAAGAATTCAGAATAATGATACTAAAGATGATCCAAAATCTTGGAAATAGAATAAAAAAATGCAAGAAACATTTAAAAAGGAACTAGAAGAACTAAAGATGAAAGAAGCAATGATGAACAACACAATAAATGAAATTCAAAATATTCTAGATGGGATCAATAGCAGAATAACTGAGGCAGAAGAACAGATAAGTGACCTGGAAGATAAAATAGTGGAAATAACTACTGCAGAGCAGAATAAAGAAAAAAGAATGAAAAGAACTGAGGACAGTCTCAGAGACATCTGGGACAACATTAAACACACCAACATTCGAATTATAGGGGTTCCAGAAGAAGAAGAGAGAAAGAAAGGGACTGAGAAAATATTTGAAGAGATTATAGTTGAAAACTTCCCTAATTTGGGGAAGGAAATATTTAATCAACTCCAGGAAGCACAGAGAGTCCCATACAGGATAAATCCAAGGAGAAATATGCCAAGACACATATTAATCAAACTGTCAAAAATTAAATAGAAAGGAAACATATTAAAAGCAACAAGGGAAAAACAACAAATAACACACAAGGGAATCCCCATAAGGTTAACAGCTGATCTTTCAGCAGAAACTCTGAAAGCCAGAAGGGACTGGCAGGACATATTTAAAGCAATGAAGGAGAAAAACCTGCAACCAAGATTACTCTACCCATCAAGGATCTCACTCAGACTTGATGGAGAAATTAAAACATTTATAGACAAGCAAAAGCTGAGAGAGTTCAGCACCAGCAAACCAGCTTTACAACAAATGCTAAAGGAACTTCTCTAGGCAAGAAACACAAGAGAAGGGAAAGACCTACAATAACGAACCAAAAACAATTAAGAAAATGGGAATAGGAACATACAAATCGATAATTACCTTAAATGTAAATGGGCTAAATGCTCCCACCAAAAGACACAGATTGGCTGAATGGATATGAAAACAAGACCCATATATATGCTGTCTAGAAGAGACGCACTTCAGACCTAGAGACACAAACAGATTGAAAGTAAGGGGATAGAAAAAGATATTCCAAGCAAATGGAAACCAAAAGAAAGCTGGAGTAGCAATTCTCATATCAGAAAAAATAGACTTTAAAATAAAGAATATTAGAAGAGACAAAGAAGGACACTACATAATGATCAAGGGATCGATCCAGAAGATATAGCAATTGTAAATATTTATGCCCCCAACATAGGAGCATCCCAATACATAAAGCAAATACTAACAGCCATAAAATGGGAAATCGACAGTAACACAGTCATAATAGGGGACCTTAACACCCCACTTTCACCAATGGACAGATCATCCAAAATGAAAATAAATAAGGAAACACAAGCTTTAAATGATACATTAAACAAGATGGACTTAATTGACATTTATAGGACGTTCCATCCAAAAACAACAGACTACACATTATTCTGAAGTGCTCATGGAACATTCTCCAGGATAGATCATATCTTGGGTCACAAATCAGGCCTTGTTAAATTTGGAAAATTCAAATTGTATCAAGTATCTTTTCCGACCACAATGCTACAAGACTAGATATCAATTATAGAAAAAGATTGGTAAAAAATACAAACACATGGAGGCTAAACAATACACTACTTAATAATGAAGTGACCACTGAAGAAATCAAAGAGGAAATAAAAGAATACCTAGAAACAAATGACAATGGAGACACGACAACAAAACCTAGGGGATGTAACAGAAGCAGTTCTAAGAGGGAAGTTTATAGCAATACAATCCTACCTTAAGAAACAGGAAACATCTTGAATAAACAACCTAACCTTGTACCTAAAGCAATTAGAGAAAGAAGAACAAAAAAGCCCCAAAGTTAGCAGAAGGAAAGAAATCATACAGATCAGATCAGAAATAAATGAAAAAGAAATGAAGGAAACAATAGCAAAGATCAATAAAACTAAAAGCTGGTTCTTTGAGAAGATAAACAAAATTGATAAACCTTTCACCAGACTCATCAAGAAAAAAAGGGAGAAGACTCAAATCAATAGAATTAGAAATGAAAAAGGAGAAGTAACAACTGACACTGCAGAAATACAAAAGATCATGAGAGAGTACTACAGGCAACTCTATGCCAATAAAATGGACAACCTGGAAGAAATGGACAAATTCTTAGAAATGCACACCCTGCCAAGACTGACTCAGGAAGAAATAGGAAATGTGAACAGACCAATCACAAGCACTGAAATTGAAACTATGATTAAAAATCTTCTAACAAACAAAAGCCCAGGACCAGGTGGCTTCACAGGCGATTTCTATCAAACATTTAGAGAAGAGCTAACACCTATCCTTCTCAAACTCTTCCACAATATAGCAGAGGGTGGAACACTCCCAAACTCATTCTATGAGGCCACCATCACCTTGATACCAAAACCACACAAGGATGTGACAAAGAAAGAAAACTGCAGGCCAATATCACTGATGAACATAGATGCAAAAATCCTCAACAAAATACTAGCAAGCAGAATCCAACAGCACATTAAAAGGATCATACACCATGATCAAGTGGGGTTTATTCCAGGAGTGCAGGGATTCTTCAATATACACAAATCAATCAACGTGATACACCATATTAACAAATTGAAGAAGAAAAAGCATATGATCATCTCAATAGATGCAGAGAAAGCTTTCGACAAAATTCAACACCCATTTATGATAAAAACCCTGCAGAGGGCTTCCCTGGTGGCGCAGTGGTTGAGAGTCCGCCTGCCGATGCAGGGGACACGGGTTCGTGCCCCGATCCGGGAAGATCCCACATGCCGCGGAGAGGCTAGGCCCGTGAGCCATGGCCACTGAGCCTGCGCATCTGGAGCCTGTGCTCCGCAACGGGAGAGGCCACAACAGTGAGAGGCCCGCATACCGCAAAAAAAAAAAAAAACCCTGCAGAATGTAGGCATGGGGGAACTTTATTCAACATAATAAAGGCCATATATGACAAAGCCACAGCCAACATCATCCTCAGTGGTGAAAAACTGAAAGCATTTCCACTAAGATCAGGAACAAGACAAGGTTGCCCTCTCTCACCACTCTTATTCAAAATAGTTTTGGAAGTTTTAGCCACAGCAATCAGAGAAGAAAAGGAAATAAAAGGAATCCAAATTGGAAAAGAAGAAGTAAAGCTTTTACTCTTTGCAGATGACATGATACTAAACATAGAGAATCCTCAATATGCTACCAGAAAACTACTAGAGCTAATCAATGAATTTGGTAAAGTATCAGGATACAAAATTAATGCACAGAAATCTCTGGCATTCCTATACACTAATGATGAAAAATCTGAAAGTGAAATCAAGAAAACACTCCCTTTTACCATTGCAATAAAAAGTATAAAATATCTAGGAATAAACCTACCTAAGGAGACAAAAGACCTGTATACAGAAATTATAAAACACTGATGAAAGGAATTGAAGATGATACAAATAGATGGAGAGATATACCATGTTCTTGGATTGGAAGAACCAACATTGTGAACATGACTCTACTACCTAAAGCAATCTACAGGTTCAATGCAATCCCTATCAAAATACCAGTGGCATTTTTCACAGAACTAGAACAAAAAATTTCACAATTTGTATGGAAACACAAAAGACACCGAATAGCCAAAGCAATCTTGAGAATGAAAAACGGAGCTGGAGGAATCAGGCTCTGTGACTTCAGACTATACTACAAAGCTACAGTAATCAAGATAGTATGGTACTGGCACAAAAACAGAAAGATAGATCAATGGTACAGGATAGAAAGCCCAGAGATAAACCCACGCACATATGGTCACCTTGTCTTTGATCAAGGAGGCAGCTATGTACAGTGGAGAACGGACAGCCTCCTCAATAAATGGTGGTGGGAAAACTGGACAGGTACATATAAAACTATGAGTTTAGATCAGTCCCTAACACCATACACAAAAATAAGCTCAAAATGGATTAAAGACCTAAATGTAAGGCCAGAAACTATCAAACTGTTAGAGGAAATCATAGGCAGAACACTCTATGATATAAATCACAGCATGATCCTTTTTGACCCACCTCCTAGAGAAATGGAAATAAAAACAAAAATAAACAAATGGGACCTAATGAAACTTCAAAGCTTTTGCACAGCAAAGGAAACCATAAACAAGACCAAAAGACAACCCTCAGAATGGGAGAAAATATTTGCAAATGAAGCAACTGACAAAGGATTAATCTCCAGAATTTATAAGCAGCTCATGCAGCTCAATAACAAAAAAAAAAAACAAACAACCCAATCCAAAAATGGACAGAAGACCTAAATAGACATTTCTCCAAAGAAGATATACTGACTGCCAACAAACACATGAAAGAATGCTCAACATCATTAATCATTAGAGAAATGCAAATGAAAACTACAATGTGGTATCATCTTATACCAGTCGGAATGTCTGTCATCAAAAAATCTAGAAACAATAAATGCTGGAGAGGGTGTGGAGAAAAGGGAACCCTCTTGCACTGCTAGTAGGAATGTGATTTGGTACAGCCACTTTGGAGAGCAGTATGGAGGTTCCTTAAAAAACTACAAATTGAACTACCATATGCCCCAGCAATCCCACTACTGGGCATATACACTGAGAAAACTATATTTCAAAAAGAGTCATGTGCCAAAATGTTCGTTGCAGCTCTATTTACAATAGCCAGGAGATGGAAACAACCTAAGTGTCCATAATCGGATGAATGGATAAAGAAGATGTGTCACATATATACAATGGAATATTACTCAGCCATAAAAAGAAATGAAATTGAGCTATTTGTAATGAGGTGGATTGCCCTAGAGTCTGTCATACAGAGTGAAGTAAGTCAGAAAGAGAAAGACAGATATCGTATGCTAACACACATATATGGAATTTAAGAAAAAAAATATCATGAGGAACCTAGGAGTAAGACAGGAATAAAGACACAGATCTACTTGAGAATGTACTTGATGATATGGGGAGCGGGAAGTGTAAGCTGTGACAAAGTGAGAGAGTGTCATGGACATATATATACCACCAAAAGTAAAATAGATAGCTTTTGGGAAGCAGCCACATAGCACAGGGAGATCACCTCAGTGCTTTGTGACCACCTAGAGTGGTGGGATAGGGAGGGTGGGAGGGAGGGAGACGCAAGAGGGAAGAGATATGGGAACATATGTATATGTATAACTGATTCACTTTGTTATAAAGGAGAAACTAACACACCATTGTAAAGCAATTATACTCCAATAAAGATGTTAAGAAAAAAGGATTAGCGACAAAGCATCAATAGATGGGTTACTAATATTGGTAATAGGGTTTTAGATCAAGGTGAATGGTGCGCAAGAATGGGGAGAACCTGGTTTTCTCACTGCAAGGTTTTTTTCTTAACTTGAGCTCTGGACTTGCTGCCATCTTCCAGGGGGAACTTGTTCATCTCCTTGTTGAAGAGTATATACTTGGGCAGTTCAGTGGGAGGCTACATGATCTTTTCAATTACTCTCTCTAGTGTTAATATCAAATGAGCATTTTCAATAATATTTACCAAGTCATTCCATTTAGGTTCCTGTATCCTAGTTGTTGTAGTTGTTCAGTCAGGGACGAAAATGAGTCCAACACATGAGATGTATGCATTAAAGCACAGTGGTAGCGGGCTGCAGCTCGCTCAGGCAAAACAGCAAAGCCCTCAGTCCACTATAGCATATTTATTTAAGTTTTATCCAAAACAAAAAGGTTCTTTCACAGGCTGTGTCATCCTTGAACATCTAAGCAATGCACCTCCTTACTTTCTTATGTTTCCAATTATACCAAGGACATGCGTGGATCAGTGCCCAGGGCAATCAGTACTGCTTGCAGTCCTGAAACATTCTCACGCACCCAGCTTGTTAGGTGAGCCGACTGTTGGGTCACGTCTTTTCCCATGTCCTCAGTTACCCTGCTACACCTAGTGAAAAATATCTTGTCTCAGTAATGGTCTGTTACAGGTAAGCTTTTAAGATTTTAGCATGTAATATGTTTTAATATCAGAGTTACTATATATATTAAGTAATATTTCACTTTAAAGCTCTAATCTAGACTAAAACTTGTACTTTTTTTTTTAGGACAGCCAGTAGAGGGGACTTCATGTTTTCTGCGGATCGTTTGGTAGGTGGATGGAGGCTTTCCATTTTCATTTAATTGTTGTTCCTATTGATACAATCATAGTAGGCCAAGGGGCTTTTTTGTTCTAGAGCATTCTGGGGTCGAGAGAGATTTTACCAAGTAACCCACATCTTGCTAGGCTTTGCAAGTGTTGTTTCTACTGTTTCATTAAAGCTCTGCTTCAGTCCCATTCACCTCAAAGCATTGTCCATGAACTCATTCTCTGTAGTTCTGAGGTACCACTCACTACCTTTCAAGTGGATCTTGGTAACCTGATCCTGGGCCTTAAATGCCTCCTCTTAGGGCAGTGAACTGAAGTAAATTAAAAGGGAACCAAAGATGTAAAAGACCTAGTAGTTACCCTTATGGGATCCATCGAATGCAGAAAAACTAATACCTAGCTTGTAGTTTACATGGGGTTGGATATCTATTTTGCCTCTTCTTTTCTGTAGTATCCTCACACGTGAGATACTAAGTTGTACTATCTACGCTCAGGGACTTCCTGTTAAGGATTGATCAAGCCCAATTCTGTTTGGCTAGTGTCATCTGAGAGGATCTCAGGCCAAATTGGGCTGTCTTGGGTAAGCCCTGTTTACTTCTTGTGTTTATATCTAAATTTGTTCAGTGCTTAGAATGAGGTTGACATATTCTGTTGTGGTTATTAGTATTCATCTGTTCGTGAAATATACATTAAACTCATGTGAGTCAGACACTGTGCTAGACTGTGTTGTGGGGGGAGGAGATACAGTGGTAAAGCATATAGCATGGTCCCTGATCTCGCGGGGTTTACAATCTAAATACTGTTCTCAGTATTTAGTTTGGGAAAGAAAGAAAAGTGACTTATTAAGCTTATAGGTATAATCAGATAGTAGAAGATAGACTATTAAAGGGAATGTGATGGTGTTGGTGGGAGCAGGCATGAAACTCTTTATTTACCTTTTCCCTAGGGAAATCTTTATTCCAAAAGAGTGTAGACAACTCCTGTTCTATTTTTGACTTTAAGTATTCTTGGTTCAAAGGCCACTTCTATTTGAGCTTCCAGGGGCAGTAATAATCCTTGGATTGCATCAAGATAAATGTAGTTGACATTCTTGGAGTGATAGTTAGGTTATTCTGTGTTTATGCTTTTATCAAACCAAAGGGACAGGTTCAAGGCAATTGTGTCAGTGGCTGCTCTGGGGAAAACAGAGGTCTTGTGTTCACTGGTAGAAAATGATTGCTCTTTCTTTTGCTCTCCTTGTGCCATTTTTCTGGAGAACATAGGAATTAAGTTCATGGTTATTGTAAAATGCTTGTCCGAAAGGGCAAGCATTATATCTTAGTCAAATGAGATAATAAGGACCCAGGGCATAATTCACCTCAGAGGATGGTAATTAGGACCTCTCTGTTCTCTGCAGTTGGATTTGAAGGTCCTGATATTGGGGGTGGGGGGTGTGGAGGGTCAGTTGTGATTGTGGTAGGGACAGGAGCTGTTGAGGTTTCTAGTGTTGAGGATTTCTAGTACACTGTCTCTTCTAGCACAAGGGTCCTGTTATAGTGGACATTAATTTTGTCCTGAATTTGTCAGGATTGGCTCTCCTGGCGCTCAGATCTTGAGTTCTTTATATTTTAGTCACCCTTCTTCTGGTTTTATGTTCTCCTGTAAGGCTTGGACACACTAATTTCTGTCCCAGAGTTGCAGGAGATGGGCAGGAGGTAAGACTCTTTAGAGGAGTGTTACTAGGAGGAGAACTAGGCTCTTCAAAGAAAATGATCCTCTTCTTCCCTTGTACCTTTTGCTCATAAGAAACATTAACCTCCACAGAAGGTGGTGGCTAGAGGTGAGTATGCACACACACACAGTATTCATGAGCTTCCTTGACCCTCTGGTGCTGCAGGTTGGCAAAGTGCTGGCCCATTTAGCATTGATCATTTTAATGGCAGCAGGATGTTTTGTTGTGATAACAGAGCATGGGGCCTGGCATTTCTCCCTGATGTTCCTGATTCTTAATCAGTAATGTAATATTGATTGGAGAAAATGTGCTTTGCAGACTCAGCACTGCCTTTTTGTAGTGGGCTCTGGGTAGTCATAGAAATACCATAACTGGTGGTTTTTGGAGGCTATTCCTAGTAGTTCTGATGGATTCTTTCCTCTGTACCACATATTAAGATCATTAGGAGCCTTTTTTTTTTTAAGCTGGGAAGTCTCAATGCATTCGACTGGATCCTTCTTCAAGTTCAGTAAATTGGTTCAGCCCCATCCACTCATTTATTTCCTTCTAAGAAATTCAGGCTTTATTTTGCATTATGGTGGGCCTTTGTTAAAAAGTATCCAACTTAACAATTCCAGAGTACTAAACGAGGCAAAGAAGTTGCCAGTGAGCACTATTTCTGGGGTAGCGAGAAGTATATTACTTCCAAGTGTTCCTGCCATGACTCTTGCCACTTGCTGTAGTTTTGCATTTCTCATAATATAGCCTGGACTGACTGAATGAGAATCAGAAAGCATACTTGAGCCTTTTAGTGGCAATCATGTGCCTAACCGAGGTTGGATACCTAGCAGCAAGCAGCCTGGCATTTGTTTCTATCTCTGTATCTAACACATGATAGGGGCCCCCTTCCTACTGCCTTAAGCTAAGTCCTTGCCTAGTATGTTACTGACTTTTTGCCTAGTTTTCAGCTCCTGAGGCTAAGAGCTAACAGGAGATTCTTAGCAAGTTCTCAACTTATTCTTCCTTTGACTCTCTAGATCAGACTTGTTGTGGAAGAGGGATTGAATCAGCTACCATATAAAGAATGCATGGTGACCACTCCAACAGGTAACCAGGGCTGTTACTCTCATATTCACCTCATAAAAATTCTGAGATAGAATTGGGGGAAAATGGGAAAAAAGCAATCTGAGTAAATCAGTATGCAAAATGAGGAGTCTATGTGGAGCTGTTCTTTTAAACAACTTAATAAACTTGGAGATATTTAGCAAAGAAATTTATGTGGATGACCTTTTGTTAATGGCTTGCTGGTCAGTTCAAGTTAAAGGTTAATAAATATTCTTCAGTATGCAGGTGTTGCCTTTGATGATGGCACATTGGGACCAGAGCTAAGAATTGCTGGCAGCTTATCTTCACTTCTGTAGGGAAGCTTCTGGTGTTAACAAATGGGTGGGCTGGTTTGGCATTGAAACACCAGGTAAAAGGATGAAAAGTAAAAAAGAAAAACTAAAAATGATGAGGATTAGAGAAGGGGCTTTGTTCTGCTCTAATAGAAAGAAACCAAGGATCCCTATTTTAGGGATTTGAAATTCTGATTTGGTTCTTTAGTAAATAATGGAAACTGTTATATCCAAAGGTTGATTTTATGAAAATTGGGGGCTGAACTTGCTGCATCATAATTGATACAAATTCAGGATGAGACCAAGGCATGAACATGTCTTGATAATTACTTCAACCTTTCTCTTCTGCTTTTTAATGCAGAATGGAGGCTCATAAAAAGGGACCGGAATGAGGAGGCTCTCTGCTGTGGCTCACAGTGGGGTCCCAGTTTGAATTGATGGGCTTTCTAGCATTCTTGGAGTACAATTCTTATCTGAATTCAGTTAGAGGAACATGTATGTGAATATCATTCTATCATAAGGCCTGTTCCCACTCGATGAAGTCTACTTCTCCCAATTATTCCCACAGGTTTTTTATGAAGAATTAAAAATTAAATATGAAAAATCATGACTCTTCTTATTACTCTCACAGGGAACCTAAGATGTTATACAGTATGTCTGGACAAGAGTTGCTCTGTACCCATCTGCTTTAAAGCTTAGATACTTTATTAAATAAGTAGGTCACTCCAATGTTGAAAGATAAATTCTTCGGTTTTATTCCCCAACAGGGTACAAGTATGAAGGAGTGAAATTTGAGAAGGGAAACTGTGGGGTCAGCATAATGAGAAGCGGTAGGTTTGCATATGTGTGACTTTGTCTCTTTGCGTGCATAGATGCAGTTGCTATTTTCCAGGAGAGGCGGTCTTGTCTGTCACAATTGCAGCCTTCCTTAGCTTAAATCTCACCACCTGTGTTTTCTATCCTCATGGTGCCTTGGAATCATAGCCTATGTATTGCCGAGTTTGGCTAATTTTAACTGCAGAGCATTTTCCCTAGTGGCCTATCCCCATGGGCAAGCCAGCTTTGAAAGATTCAGAGGAGGGTGGGAGAACAAGAGGATGCAATGATGCTATCTTGGAGAGAACAGGGCAGCTTGAATTTTGAGGGAATACAGCACAAATTCAGGCCTGCAGAACTCTGAGCACCCAACTAGAGAAAATCTTCGTTCTGTTTTTTTAATTTCTTTTGTGAGGAACAGCCCTAACCTGTCAGGAGCTGGACTGAATGGCTTGTTTAATACTTTTAGTTTTATATTTGATGAGTATGTGACTATGTAGGCAAAAGAACTTAACTGTGATTAACTCTAGGTATTTCCAATTGCTAGTCTTATAAATATTTGTGTTTGAGTCCAACCGATTGTCCTTCTGAACCAACCTTTGTGCAGCAAAATCACATGCCTGTAATTAGGACCTATACCTGTTACATGGAGATGATTATTTCCATTCAGCAGCTTAATTCCTTAATTATTCTTTGTACAAGAGCCAAGGTATGGTAGAAGCCCCACTTGCTTGCATTGGAAACAGATTTTTTTTTTTTGCCATGCAACGCGGCATGTGGGATCTTAGTTCCCCCACCACGGATCCAACCTGTGTCCCCTGCAGTGGCAGCATGGAGTCTTAACCACTGGACCACCAGGGAAGTCCCAGGATTTTGATTTCACATATAAACATTCCCTTTTCTTCTCTGGCTATGAAGTTCTGTTTGTGAACAATTGAATATCTCCAATAAAATAGGAGCTTTAAGCTCCCTTTTTTATAGAAGGTAGCTCTTAAGCAAAGATAGGATTTTCAGGACAATGCTGTTCAACCTTTTAAAACTGGTGAAGACAATGGAGATGGGCTTTTAAGGCACAATTTCTTCTGTTTTAGTCCAGCTTCTGCCCTAAAGGCAGCAGCATGATCCTCGCACCCCTAGTGTATACAGGATGACCTTGGGGTGATGCCTAGACAGGGTGTTTTTAACCTTAATAGTTATTGGTTGATTTTCATACCTAATAGAAAGAAACCGTTTTTATATTTTCACTAGTGATATAAAGTTTCCTTTTAAAATAAATGTAAACAAAAACAGTTAATTTAAAGAAAAATATTAAGTAAATAACCATACAAGTAGAATTTTGATGTGGCCTAAAATCTTGACGATGGTATGAAAATGGTTGACTTTTGGCAAACACTTCCTTAAAGGAATTCAGACTCAAAAATAGCTCTGTGTTCAGAAACCAAGGGTGTGGTGGTGGTGTTGGTTGTGGTTCTCTAGGGGGGAGAGGGAACATATATTCCTTTTTCACTGTTTGCCAATAAAGCCTCTGCCACTGAAGTCATTGCTGGGTCTAAGTGATATCTCTTGACACCAGCTTAATCTAAATGGAGAGCCTTTTGTCTGTAGCCCCCATTCTTCCATAAATATTTTATATTTTTGCCAGATGAAAGTAACACAGTTTCTTTAAAATAATAGGAGTAAATGTTCCTGATATTAGAAAAGTTCAAGGAGCAGCTTAATAAAACACTTTATTTACTGTAATCATGGAAGAATGACAGCTCTAAAACTTGCAAGCCAGCAATAAAACTAGCTTATCCTAGTTTCATTGACCTGAACTAAGTATAAAATATGAGCATATCAGAAGTAAAAGCTGTTAGCTTAAGAAGAATTGCTTCCATTTTGACAATGTCTTTATTTATTGTATTAATAACAGTCAAAAACTCTGCTTTGGCCTATTCTTGGACTTTCACTGTATCTCCTCCTAATCCCTCTTTCCTTCTTTTTTATTTCCTTCTTCAAGGTGAGGCAATGGAACAAGGTTTACGAGACTGCTGTCGATCCATACGAATTGGAAAGATCCTGATTCAGAGTGATGAGGAGACACAAAGAGCCAAAGTATATTATGCCAAGTTCCCCCCAGACATTTATAGGAGAAAAGTCCTTCTGATGTATCCGATTCTCAGTGAGTGGCTTGTGTTTAATTTGTAACCTTTGGTTAGGGTTTAAATTCAACTTAGTGCCTGCCTTCTAGGTACCCTTCTATAAAGGCGAAAACCGTTTCTAAATGTGTTTTTTGTTTTTCTCAGTTTGATTTGGAGTTGCCCTGGGCAGTTCTCTGGGGAATTTTTATTGTGTAATAAGAGAATACACATTAGTCAAACTTTATTAGCTCCAAAAACTTCTATCTTAAAATCAACACATTGAGGCAAAGGATTTAATGAGGCAAAATATATAGAACACAGAAAATACATTGAAATATGTCCCTTCTCTAGCCCAATGAGTATAGCAATGATTTTCTCAAGGATTTATCCTCTTTGGAGGTAATATTTTTTTTCCTATTCTAGTCTGTTTCCAAAGCTTACTCAGAGCCTGGGGTTGGGGGTGGTGGGTCATGTTATATTTGATATCTCAAATACTGAACGAATTTAGGGCTTGTTGTGCATTTGAAAACTGAAAAGTATATGGGTTATGTCTGTTATTGAAAATAACATCATTGATAAAAAACAGGCACCTTCAAATGAAACTTTGTCTTGTAGTATCTTTTTTTTTGTCATCTTTATTGGAGCATAATTGCTTTACAATGGTGTGTTAGTTTCTGCTTTATAACAGAGTGAATCAACTATACATATACATATATCCCCATATCTCCTCCCTCTTGCATCTCCCTCCCACCCTCCCTATCCCACCCCTCTAGGTGGTCACAAAGCAATGAACTGATCTCCCTGTGCTATGTGGCTGCTTCCCACTGGCTATCTGTTTTACATTTGGTAGTGTATATATGTCCATGCCACTCTCTCACTTCGTCCCAGCTTACCCTTCCCCCTCCCCGTGTCCTTAAGTCCATTCTCTACATCTGCGTCTTTATTCCTGTCCTGCCCCTAGGTTCTTCAGAACCATTTTTGTTTAGATTCCATATATATGTGTTAGCATACGGTGTTTGTTTTTCTCTTTCTGACTTACTTCACTGTATGACAGACTCTAGGTCCATCCACCTCACTACATATAACTCAATTTTGTTTCTTTTTATGGCTGAGTAATATTCCATTGTATATATCTGCCACATCTTTTTTAAAAATTTTTATTTATTTATTTATTTTTTACATCTTTATTGGAGTATAATTGCTTTACAATGGTGTGTTAGTTTCTGCTCTATAACAAAGTGAATCAGTTATACATATACATATGTTCCCATATCTCTTCCCTCTTGCATCTCCCTCCCTCCCACCCTCCCTATCCCACCCCTCTAGGTTGTGCCACATCTTCTTTATCCATTCATCTGTTCATGGACACTTAGGTTGCTTCCATGTCCTGGCTATTGTAAATAGAGCTGCAATGAACATTGTGGTACATGACTCTTTTTGAATTATGGTCTTCTCAGGGTGTCTAGTAGTATCTTATATTACATTACTAAACTGCCTTTACTTCGAAGAAACTCAAAGACATTTTGAGATGAATGTTAAAGTTGCCAATGCATTTGGTTGTCATTTTATTTCAGGCACTGGAAATACTGTAATTGAAGCTGTAAAGGTTCTCATAGAACATGGAGTTCAACCTAGTGTTATTATCCTACTCAGTCTGTTCTCCACTCCTCATGGTGAGTTCATGCTCTGGATGGTCATGGGGTGGTTAAGTGTACATCTGCCCAGCCTCTCATCCTGAGGAAAAGTTCATTTGCTTCCACATTAAATCCAAATTGAATTTTGGTAGTTATAACTTGTGTTTGTCATCTCTAAGCTTATTGGTAATACTTTACACCATTCTACTGTTGTTCAAATTCAAATGGAGAAGTATGAACTAACTCCCTTGAAGGGGATTGCAGTTGTTTTCAAGGTGGCCCTGTTTGAGTAGAGCTTGCAAATGGCTGAAAGGTCACTATTTCTCCTGGCTCCCCACCTGAGCCTGAAAACTGCTCTCAAACAGCAAGAAACTCGAGGTTCTAGCTAGCCCTGTGGTCTTACTGAAGTAAGCTTTGCAGTGTGAAGCAAAGATCAAAAGTTTGTAAAGTTAGACTTCTGCTCAAAGGGCACAGTGAAAGAACTTGTGTCCTCCATTTCCTGAGAGAGGTAAGCCTAATTTAAGACCCTAGGTTTTTTTTGCCATGTAATCTAAGATGATTGTGAAAGTATCCTAAGAAAATAATGATAAAGGCATGTAGAAATTCAGCATTTAGGATAGTCACTGTAGAGCTGTATTTCATGTAAGAGAAAATTTGAAAGTATATAAATGACTTACTTGGAAATGGTTAAATAAATATACAGTTGACCCTTGAACAATGTGGGCTTGAACTGCGTTGGTCCACTTATACATGGATATTTTTCAATACTGAAAACTACAGTACTACACAGTCCATCATTGGTTGAATTCATGTATGCAGAGGAACTGCAGATACAGAGGGTCAACTATAAGTTATATATGTGGATTAACCCCCATGTTGTTCAAGGGTCAACTGTATATTCAAAGAATGTAATATTATATAACTGTTAGATCATGTTTTTGAAAATATATTTAATGACATTAAAAAGTCTGGTAAATGTAAGAGCAGGATAAACAACAGCATTAGAATAGTATAAAATGTCATCACCAAATTTAGAGATGACTAATACAAATTATGACTATTATGACTACCAAAATCAGACTTGGATTAAGATGGGACCTAATAAATCTTTCCTCAGCATGAAAGGCTAGACAGATGCACAATACTATTTCAATTTTCATTTTAAATCACATAATATTAATAGTGGTTGTCTTAGGGTGGTGGGATTCTAAGTGATTCATTTTCTTTTTTAAGTTTTTTTTTGTTATTTTCCAAATGTTCTACAATGAATTTGTATTTGTTTCATAATCAAAAAGAAAGAGAAATATGTGGCTTCTAGTTAGGACGTTTCCTCATTTCCAAAGGTTCCAAGTCTCAGCCAACCCTGAAGAGGCTACAGAGAAACCAGTTGGGAGGGCTGCGTTTAGTATGCCATTGATTATTTTGCTGATTCATAATAAAAATTACCTGTAGTTCAAATGTTGATGGTGACAAAGGGTAATTTGCTTGGTTATCCATCCATATAACAGAGGTGGCATTGTAAACATTGAGATAACCAAATAATTATTGGGTTTTCTGTCTTTGGGAGTAGAAAAGTAACCATGTTAGTTGTAATAGTATACATTAGAAGAGTATACTAATTCTTTGACATTATAGATGAAAAGATCTTATTCTGTGGCAGCCTTGCTATGGCTTTTTAGTTTGACTGGCATCCTAGCTAGTCCCTTTCCTTTCTTCCTCCATCTCCTCCCAACCCAAGCTAGAGTCATAACTTCTCAAAAGCTAGCTTTCTCTAACATAACAAAGAAGTCTTTGCACTTGTTTCAACAGTGTTCCAGTTGAGAAACCAGCATCTTATGTATGATCCTGCTTCCAGAAAGGACTGTATTCTCTGTATTCCAGCTGCCTTTAAAATAAAACAAAAAAAAGACTCTTCAGGGGAAAAGTTTCTATAACTGAATATACTTTTCAAATCTTGGATAGAAAACAATTTGATTCTAAGAATTTATTAGTGAGTGGGTGGAAACATAGTTTGACTACTATCAAAACTTTTCAGATACAGACATTATATAAACTAAGAGATTAACCAAGTCTGACTATGTGTCCAAAGGTCATTGCTCTTGGTCTGTCAATATTTGACCTAGTGACTGATTATAAAATTACTGAATTCCAAGTAATGTTATCAAAAATTCTGCCATAATGACAATTCTCTTTTATTTTTTGAAGGTGCCAAATCAATCATTCAAGAGTTTCCAGAGATCACAATTTTAACTACTGAAGTTCATCCTGTTGCACCTACACATTTTGGACAGAAATACTTTGGAACAGACTAAGTTATTGAAGGAAAATTATTCTACTGTGTAATATTACCGTTATGAGTTTCTACCTGTTTGACTAATTCACTTGAGGAATGACAGAAAATTGTGTGAAAGATACTTTGTAAATTTTGGAAGTAGGTATATTAAAAGGAAATACTTGAGGTTTGTTTTTTTATTTAGTTATTTCTTGACCGTTGGCACCAAATTCAGCAATGAAGCACACGCAACTCTTCAGAAATATTTTAATAATGTTCTTATGCAAATTGCTGATCCATCAGTGCATTGAAACTGTTCCCTAATTTATGAACCTCAGTTTAGAGGTTGCTTGCAGCCACAAATAAAACCCAAATGGGAGTCAGTTCATTGGCCCACTCTAGTTTGCATTTTGTTTAGTTTGCTTTTAGTTCTAGGGAGATTTCATGTATGTGGCTGTTGTCACCTTCCTCTACTCTTTACTTCCTAGTACAATACACATTGGTAACTTGGAGAGGATGAAAAAAGAATGCCTCATAGAATTTTACGTTTCCATTAATGTCCTCACTCAGTTGGCAGATCCAGGGTATACAGTTAGCTCTTCGTTCAAGCCATTATGTTCTTCATGGCTCACTTCCTACCCTGTGCATTGTTGGTAGGTGCCTTGTCAAGTGTAATGCAGTGAAGATGATGGTGGGGCATTTCCAGCAACTGGAACTGTAACGTTAATTTGCTTAGATTGAACCAGGGGTGTCTGGATGCTGACAAGGAAGGGCTAAATACTGTTAATGCCATCAATGCCCTAGAAATGAATTGGTGGTGATTTTTCTGAGGTGTGGGGGAAAGGATGGTTTCTTGCTGGGCGTATGGCCAATAAGTAAATTAAAATGCTTCATTTTTAATTTGGATGTTTCTACTAGAGGCCTTTGATTTGGAACTTAGTTCTTTTACATGTTGGTCAATTGTAGATGTATTAAAATGGGAAAAATACCATGATATTAAAAAAATCCCTAAGATTTATATGTGTTCATATTTAGGCTTCTGAAAGGAAGATAAGTCATTTTAGGAAAGGATGTTCATGTTCTGAAACTTGCTTGTAAAACCCTGATCTCATTTTACATTGATATTAAAACATTTTAACAATGGTGGCTGGCTGATTACTTGATTAATTATAATCCTGCCCCATAGGCAGCTGTTGTGGGCTTCTGTTTAAAAAAAAAAGCAGAAAAGAACAGAAGCCTGTTTCTTAGAAAGAACCAAAGCTGACAGAAGTCAGCAAAGATTCAGGGAAAGGAAGGAAAGCTGGTGTAGAATGTACTGCATTTTCCCTTTGGAGCCGAGAAGGACTTCACTGTACTTTTCCCTTTATTTTTGAAGACTGTCATAATAAACTGAGATTAATTGATAGATTACCCATATTACAATTCTTCCAAGGCAAATGTTGCTCTCATGTTCTTGTTGAAATTATCATCTGTATTTGTCAGTTAAGTATTTTGATACAATGTAGATTTTGTTTATTCCTGATGAGCAGAAGCTCTAACTGAAGCCCATTAAAACCAAGATCTTTATCTCCTTGTCCCAGGAAAGATGTGAGCCAGCAAATTTAGATAGAGACCAGATCTGCTTCAGGTGATGCACTGAATTAGTTTGGAAAGGTGATGTCTACCACTGTAGGAATCGGTGCTTCTAAGTTAATGCTTATATTAGGGTTTCAATATTTTGTTTGAAGTGACTTTCCAGAACATTAGACAAATTCATATTTGAGTATAGGTATAAAATTATATTTCAAGCAAATTAATTTTATATTATCAGCCATTTAAATTTAATGTGTCTCTGTTCCTTTTCATCACTGAACATGATTGGGAATTGACTACATTTGGTTCCCACATAAACGGAATTCCTACTGTAAGCAGTAGGAATTATTCAGTGGGGTCATATTTCCCACTGGTGATTGTCCTCTACCCTTCTGCAGATTTCAAGAGCAGTTGTAACTATGTCTTTTGAAGTTTGGATCTTTTTAGCAAATGAGGCATTATTTGTAGGGTTAATCAATTGCAGGACTCTTTTGAACCCAGGAAATTTTCTAAATGACACAAAATTAACATTCTATTCAAAACTAGATTGTTTTTAATGACATGAACTTCACAACAGTATAAACTGTAGATTCCTTATTGAAGAAAGAAACCCTAACACAATAAAAACAAGAAGCAGTATACATGAGTGTTTATCAAAAGTTGAATGTGCATCAGAATCACATGGAGGGCCACAGATGGCTGGGCCTCACACCCTGAGTTTCTGATTCAGTAGGTCTGGAGTAGGTCCCAAGGACTTGCATATCTAAGTTCCTAGGTGATACTGATGTTGCTGGTTGGATGGCCACAACTTGCTTTCAGACATTTCTTCTTATGTAAGGATTTAATTATACAAATTTCCCTATAAATACTGGTTTGGTTATACCCCACAAATTTTGATATGTTGTGTTTTCATTTTCATTTGGGTCAAAATACTTTTTTCGTTTCCCTTTTGATTCCTTCTTTGATCTAGGGCTATTTAGAAGTGTGCTATTCAATCTTCAAATATTTATTGGATTTTCTAGATTTCTTTTTGGTATTGATTCCTAATTTAATTCAGAGAATATACATCATATAATTTGAGTCCTTTTCAATTTTAAATTTATTTGTCTTATGGCTCATAATATAGTCTCTCTTGGTAAATCTTCCCTGTGTGCTTTAAAAGTATGTGTATACTACTGTTGTTGGGTGGATTGTTCTATAAATGTCAATTAGGTCATGTTGATTGATGGTGTTGTTCAGGTCTTTGATTTATTTACAAATTTTCTGTTTATTCTATCAATTATTGAGAGAGGGGTGTTAAAATCGCTGACTAAAATTCTGGATTTGTCTGTTTCTCCTTTCAGTTCTATCAGTTTTTCCTTCATGTATTTTGAAGCTCTGTTGTTAGGTGCATAAACTTTTAGGATTGTTATGTCCTCTTGATGGATTGATACTTTGTCATTATGAAATGTCTCCTTTTATCCCTAGTAATATTCTTTGTTCTGAAATCTATAATATAAACATTCCAGCTTTCTTTCGATAGTGTTAGTATGGTATTTTTTTTCATCCTTTTACTTTTAACCTATTGTGTTTTTATGTTTATTCTGGGTTTCCTGCAGGCAGCCTAGAGTTGGATCTTGCTTTTTCATCCAAGTCTCTTTTGTAATTGGGATGTTTAGATCATTTTAATTTAATGTGATTATTGATATGTTTGGTTTTTAAATCTACCATTTTGCTATTTGCCTTCTATTAGTCCCATTTGCTTTTTCCTCTTTTTCGACCTTCTTTGGATTAATTGAATATTTATGATTTCATTTTGTCTCTTTTAATAGCTTATTAGATATAATGCTTTGTTTTTTAGTGGTTCCTTTAGGGCTTATGGTATACACTTTTAACTTATCACAATCTATTTCACATTTCAGAACTTAAACAATATATTGTACTTCCATTCCCCCCTCCCCAGCCTTTGTGCTATTATTGTCATACATTTTACTTCTACATATGTTACACTCCACAATTCATCGCTATTATATTTTGCTTTCAACAGTTATCTTTTAAAGAGATGTAAAAAGAAATAAGAAAAAAAGAAGTAATTTTAATTTATCCATTTTGGGTGCTTTCTATTTCTTTGTGTAGATCCAGATTTCCATCACATATTATTTTCCTTCTACCCAAAGGACTTCCTTTAACATTTCTTATAGTGCAGGTCTCCTAGTAAGAGATTCTTTCAGCTTTTGTGTGTATGAAAAAGTCTTTATTTCACCTCTGCTTTTGAAAGATATTTCTCCAGTGTGGAATTTTAGCTTGGGAGATTTTTTTCTTTTAGTACCATGAAGATGTTGCTTCACTGTCTTTCTTGTCATGTTATTGATAGGTCTGCTGTTATTCTTCCATTTATGTTTAATGCAATTACTGATAAAGTAGGATTTACATCTGCCATTTTGCTATTTGTTTTCTATATGTCTTATATATCTATTTTGTTCCTCTATTTCTCCATTACTGCTTTCTTTTATGTTAATTGGATATTTTCTAGTGTGCCTGTGTCAGGTATCCTCAAGACCACTCCCAGGGCTCATTAGGACTCAGAATTCATTATAATTATGGTTATGATTTATTACAGCAAAAGAATATGAAGCACAATCAGCAAAGGGAAAGGCACATGGGGCAAAGTCTGGAGGAAATCAGGTACAAGCTTCCAAGAGTCCTTTGTCAGTAGAACTGCACAGGATGCACTTAATTCCTCTATGTATAGATTGTAACAACATGTGTGAAGTGTAGTCTACCAGGGAAGTTCATTTGCTTAAGATTCCAGAGTTTTTATTGAGGTTTGGTCACATAGGCACCCAATGCCTGCATGATTGATCACAGTTATCAAAACAGACCACCTTAAGGAAAGCAAGTGTTCACCATAAATTACATTAGTTACAGACTATCTAGACATATTGATAGACTGTGTTTCAAACCTCCAAGTGTGCAAAAACACTTTTATGAATTAAAATATTCTGAGAGCTCAATTCCTGGTAGTTGGACAAGGGCCATTTATGAAAACAGACTCTTAATGGGAATGTGCAAATTTTGAGCAACTTAGACCTGCTAAGTCAACTCTTTCTGCAAAATTCACCCTCTTGGCCTTTAGCTCTCTTACAGGAAAATTATTGTATTTTTCTGAGTACCTACATTTAGTTTAGCATTTATATTGATATAAAAGATGTAGTAATATATTAACATGAGTATGCCCAGCATGGAGGAGCCAGTGCAGGATAGAGATAGACAAGAAGCAACTAGTCCATCCTATAAAGCCATTATATAAGTCTCCATATTTTTGTATTAATTTATCTTTGGCCTATAGTTATTTGTACTTTATGATAAACTTGTGTAGAACTATTTAGCACATTAATTAACTGATGTTAACTACATCAGATTCCTCTTAACATCAACCATTCCCCATTGATATCACATCCTGACGAGGCTTTAATTCAGTTTTCCAATACATATACTTATCAATATACATATGAGGTAATTGAATCTTAGGAGCAATGCCAATATTAAACTGTATCACACTATGGTTATAGTCCAGTTTTGTTTCATTCCACAGGCCAGTAAGAATCAAGAGAGGTACTTATTATACCTTCCCAGCATAATTGACCTTTGCTCATTTACAAGATGTTATTATGGATGGGTATTGTTGCAACTGGCCAGGATTGGGTTATTTCCAGGTTCTAAGTCATGTGTATTAATTTGCTAGTGTTGTCATAACAAAATATCATACACTGAGTGGCTTAAACAACAGAAATTTATTTTCTCAGTTTTGGGGTCTAGAAGTCCAAGATGAAGGTGTTGTCAGGTTTAGTTTCTTCTGAGGACTCTCTTCTTAGCTTGCAGATGTCTGTCTTCTCTGTCCTCACATGGTCTTTCCTCTGTGTATACATATCCCTGGTCTCCCCTTGTGTGTCCTAATTTCCTCTTCTTATAAGGATACCAGTCATATTAGATAAGGGCCCACCCTAATGGCCCCATTTTAACTTAATCACCCCCTTAAAGGCCTTGTCTCCTGTACAGTCACATTAAGAGTTACTGGGGGTTAAGGCTTCAACATATGATTTTGTCCCTAATAGGGAGACAAAGCTAGTCATCTTTTTGGCATTTACATGATTTTACTGAGACTGTTTCCATTATGTGCTGTTGTGTAGCAGGGCCCATCTCTTTCCTATGGCAAGGACAATAGTGTAATTCAGTATGGTTCTTACTCCTGCTGACTGCATTACGGGGTATATCTGATTTTGATCCATTCTTGGGATGAGGGCTAGCAGAGTTGCATCAATGCAAATTACTCTTTGCCCCCAGAGAACTTCCATACGTCTGAAGGTCCAAAAGTTTCCATAATTGTGCCCTAGGTGAAGAGTCATTGCTCCATTGCTACTTCAGGCTTAATCTGTTTTAAAATAGTCAAGAGACCCTGTTGGGGATTAGGGTACAAGCCCTTTCCCAACATCAAGGCCTAGCATTGTCCAGCATTATTCATTGAATCTGCCTGGTCTAGTTCACTAAAGCATCATCTTCCCAGGCTGATTCCCATTCTTTTCCTTTCTTCTGAAAGAGTATCCCTTCTAATTGGTCTGTTCTCACTAACACAACTTTTTCTTCTGATTGCCACTCATTAAAAGTGAATTGAGTTTGCCCTTTGATGCTTAAACCGGCACCTATCTCTCCTACAGCTCTCTTCTATATCATGACCAATGTCTTCTATCTCATGGACCAATCTACCAGGCATGTTGTTGCCATTGCATACTAATTGCCTGAGTTTGATTAGGATACATGTTTTGTACCCAAAAATGTTGGCTCCCCCATACTAAGGTTGTATGGGTAGTAGTCACACATAGATGTAATTTACTCTGAGTATGCCATAAAGGCCTCCCCAGGCCCTCCTTGTCTCAAGGTAGGGTCATTTCCTGTGGGGATACAAGCCTACCAGAACATTTTCATCAACTCAGTAAGAAACCCTGTATTCATTACAGAAAGTCCCCTACATACGAACAATTTCCATTCCAAGAGCATTGTTCATAAGTCCAATTTGTTTGTACAACAAAGTACAACAAAGTTAGCCTAGGTACCCAACTAACACAATAGGCTATATAGTACTGTACTGTAATAGGTTTATAATACCTTTCACACAAATAATACATAAAAACAAACACAAAAATTAAAACATTTTTAATCTTACAGTACAGTACCTTGAAAAGTACAGTAGTCCAATACAACAGCTGGCATACAGGGGCAGGCATCGAGTGAACAGGCAAGAAGAGTTACTGACTGGAGGAGGGAGAGGAGGTGGGAGATGGTAGAGCTGAAGGATCGTCAGCAACAGGAGACAGAGGGCAAGCTGCAATTTCACTCACACATGATGTTGATGGCACAGGTTCTGCTTCCTTGCTGGATTCAATTCTATCTACTCTCTTGAAAAAACAATCCAGTGATGTCTGGGTAGTAGCTCTTTTTTTCTCGTCATCCTGGGCTTGAAATAAAGATACTGTACTACTGTCCTCTATACAGTACTGTACAATAAACTACACAAAAGCACAACCACTTGTAGAGGATGCACACATGTGACAACGTATGCCAGACACGTGAATTAACTTACGTGATTCGACATGCAAACATACATTCACATCTTTTTTATTTTAACATCTTTATTGGAGTATAATTGCTTTACAATGGTGTGCTAGTTTCTGCTTTATAACAAAGTGAATCAGTTATACATATACATATGTTCCCATATCTCTTCCCTCTTGCATCTCCCTCCCTCCCACCCTCCCTATCCCACCCCTCTAGGTGGTCACAAAGCACCGAGCTGATCTCCCTGTGCTATGCGGCTGCTTCCCACTAGCTAGCTATTTTACGTTTGGTAGTGCATATATGTCCATGCCACTCTCTCGCTTTGTCATCTTTGAAAGTTCGTAACTTGAAGGTTTGTATGTAGGGGACTTACTGTAGTAGTCACTCTCCATTTTCCCTCCATCAGTCCCTGGAAACCACTAATCTACTTCCTGTCTTTTTGGATTTGCCTATTCTGAACTTTGATATAAACGTAATCGTATAATATGTGATCCGTTTTCAGTTGATTTTCATGCATATTGTAAGGAAGGAGTTCGACTTTATTCTCTTTTTTTTTTTTTGGCTGAGCTGTGCGTGGCATGCAGGATTTTAGTTCCCCAACCTGGGATCAAACCTGCACCCCCTGCAGTGAAAGCACAGAGTCTTAACCACTGGACTGCCAGGGAAGTTCCTGACTTTATTCTTTTGCATGTGTTTATCCAGTTATCTCAGCACCATTTGTTAAAAAGTATTTATTCCCCACTGAATTGTCTTGGTACCCTGTCAAAAATCAATTGACCATAAATGTAAGAGTATACTTTCGGACTCTCAATTCTGTTTCATTGTTGTATATGTCTATCCTTATGTCAGTTTTGATTACTGTAGTTTTTTAGTAAGATTTGATATCAGGAAGTTTGAGTTCTACTTTTTTCTTCTTTAGGATTATTTTGGCTATTTGGAATCCCTTGCAATTCCCTATGAATTTTAAGATAAGCTGTTCCATTTCTGCAAAATGGGCCACTGGGATTTTGATATGGATTACATTGAATCTGCAGGTCACTTTGAGTAATGTTGACATCTTAACAATATTGTTTTCCAATTCATGAACATGAGATCTTTCTGTTTATTTGTGTCTTTAATTTCTTTCAACAATGTTTTGTAGTTTTCATTGTACAAGTCTTGTACCTCCTTGGTTAAATTTATCCCTAAGTATTTTATTCATTTTGATGCCATTGTAAATGGAATTGTTTTCTTAATTTCCTTTCAGAATGTTCATTGCTACTGTATAGGTATAGTAGTGATTTTCTGTGTTGATCTTTTTATTTTCTTTAAAGTTTTTTGATGTGGACCATTTTTAAAGTCTTTATTGAATTTGTTACAATATTGTTTCTGTTTTTATGTCTTGGTGTTTTGGCCATGAGGCATGTGGGATCTTAGCTCCCTGACCAGGGATTAAACCCGCAACCCCTGCATTGGAAGGCGAAGCCTTAACCACTGGACCACCGCGGAAGTCCCTGAGTTGATCTTATATCCTGCAACTTTGCTGAATTTGTTTATTGGCACTAAAAGGTTTTTGTTTTTGTGTGTAATCTTTAGGATTTTCTATATATAAGATTATGTTATATGCATATAGAAATAATTTTACTTCTTCCTTTTCAATTTGAATGCCTTTTATTTCTTTTTTGCCAAATTCTTGTGGCTAGAACTTCCATTATAATGTTGAATAAAAGTGGTGAAAGCAGACATCTTTGTCTTGTTCCTGATCTTAGGGTGGGATAATTTCAGAATTTCATCATTGAGTATCATTATAAAATGTATACCTCTTCATCTCTCTTAACATGTTTTGTTTGAAGTCTATTTTGGCTGATAATAGTATACTCACTTCAGTTTTCTTAAGGTTGCTCTTTGCACGATATGTCTTTACTTTCAGCCTATTTTTATTTTTGAATCTAAACTGTCTCTCCTGTAGACAGCATGTAGTTTGATATTATTTTATCCATTCTGACAATCTCTGCCTTTTGATTGTATTGATTAATTCATTCACATTTAATATTATTATCGATGTATCAATACTTGGGTTTATGTCTGCCATTTTACTTTTTCTTTTCCATATGTCTTATATCTTTCTTGTTCCTCCATTCTCCCTTCCCTACTTTCTTTTGCATTAAGTTTTATAATATTATACTTTAATTATCATTCACTATATTTTTGTGTTATTTTCTTATTGGTTACTTTAGACTCCAGGGCTTACCATATACATCTCAACTTACCAGAATCTACTTTATATTCATACTAACTTAATTCCAATGACATATAGAAATGTTACTCCTGTATAGCTCTATTCCCTCTTCCCCCTCTTTGTGCTATTATTGTTATATATATTACATCTAAATGTTACAAACCCAGAAGTTCATAGTTACAATTGTTACTTTGTATAATTTTATGTCTTTTAAACAAACTAAGAAAGAATAAATATATAGTCACAGAGTTTGTTATATTAATCTTCCTATTTATCATTTCTTTTTTTTTCATTGTTTTGTATAGATCAACTTACTATCTTGTATCATCTCCTTACTCAGATATGGCTTTGCTCTCTCCTACCTCCCTTGTGCTTCAATTGCCAAATATATAATATTATTATATGTTATAGGTCCAACAGTACATTGTATACAAATTGTTTTGTACGATTGCTTTTATCAGTTAAGAAAGAAAAAAAATGCATTTATACATTTATAATTATATTATGAATTTTAATTGTATATATTTATATTACATATATTTATAATTACCTTTACTGGTACTCTTTGTGTGTGGGGATTTGAATTACTGTCTGAGGTCACTTGTTTTCATACCAAAGAACTTCCCTTCACATTTCTTATTAAGCAGGGCTGCTAGAAACATATTCTCTCTTTCTTGTTTGTCTAGGAATGTATTTATTTCTCTGTTTTTTTATCATGGTAAAATATATATAACATAAAACTTGCCATTTTAATCATTTTAAGTGCACATTTCGCTGGCATTAATTATATTTACAGTGTTATACAACCAAACCACTATTTCATCTTTTGTTATCCAAACAGAAACCCTAACCATTAAGCAATAATTCCCCATTCTCTCCCTCCAGACCCTGGTAACCTTATATCTTCTTTCTCTCTCTATGAATTTGCCTAATCTAGATATTTCATGTAAGTGGAATCATACAATGTATATCCTTTTGTGTCTGGCATAATTTTTCAAAGTTCATCCACATTTTAGCATGTGTCAGAACTTCATTCCTCTAAGGCTGAATGATATTCCATGGTATGTAAATAACAGTATTTGTTTATTCATTTATCTGATGATGGACACTTGGCTTACTTCTACCTTTTGGCTATTGTGATAAGGCTGCAGTGGGCATTAACATACAAGTATCTGTTTGAGTCCCTGTTTTCAATTTTTTGGACATACATGTAGGAGTGGAATTGCTGGATCATATGGTAATTCTATGTTTAGCTTTTTGTGGAGTTGGTAAACATTTTCACAGCAGCTGTACTATTTTACATTTTAAACAGCAATGTACAAGGGTTCCAATTTCTCTACATCCTCACTAACACTTGTAATTATATATATAATAGCCATCCTAATGGGTGTGAAGTGATATCTCATTGTAGTTTTGATTTGAATTTTCCTGATGACTGGATTTTGATCATCTTCTCTTGTGCTTATTGCCCATTTGTATATCTTCTTTGCAGAAATGTCTATTCTAGTTCTTTGTCCATTTTTAAATTGGGTTGTTTGTTTGCTATTCAGTTGTGGGAGTACTTATATAAACAATATTAAACCCTTGCCAGTTATATGATTTGCAAATATTTTCTCCTATTCTGTAGATAATATTTTTGCTTTTATTGCTAATATATGTTGATGCACAAAAACTTTTCAATTTGATGACATGCAACTTATGTATTTTTGGTTATTGTTGCTTGTACTTTGGGTGTCATATCTAAGAATCCATTGCCAAATCTAAGGTCATGAATATTTCCCTCTATGTTTTCTTTTAAGAATTTTGTGGTTGTAGCTTTATGTTTAGGTCTTTGATCCATTTTGAGTTAATATTTTTATATGGTTTGAGGTAAGTGTCCAATTTCATTCTTTTGCATGTGGATATCCAGTCATCCCAGTACCATCTGTTGAGAGGCTATTCTTTCCTCACTGAATGTACTTAGCACACTTATGAAAAATCAACCGGCCATAGACATATGAGCTTGTTTCTGGCCTCTCATTTCTATTGCACTGTCTATATGTCAATCCTTATCCTAGCAGCACACTGTCACTGTTTTCATTACTACAGCTTAGTAGTAAGGTTTGATGTCAAGAAGTGTGAGTCTTCTTAATTTGTTCTTCTTTTTCAAGATTGTTTGGTTATTTGGAGCCCTTTGCAATTCCATATGAATTTGAGGATCAACTTTTCCATATCTGCTAAATAGGCTGTTGGAATATTAATAGAAATTATATTAAACCTGTAGATTGTTTTGAGTAGTATGGACGTCTTGACAATGTTAAGTATTTCTGTCAATAAACACTTGATGTCTCTTCATTTATTTAGGTTTTCTTTAATTTCTATCAGCAGTGTTTTGTAGTTTTTCAGTGTACAGGTCTTTCATCTCCTTGGTTAAATTTAGTCCTAGTTATTTTATTCTTTCAGATGCTCTTATAAATGGAATTTCTTTTCTCAGATTGTTAATTGCTGATTTATAGAAACAAAACTGATTTGTGTGTATTGTTCTTGTACCCTACAACTTTGTTAAAATCATTTATTAGCTCTAGTAGCTTTCTTGTGGATTCCTTGTGGTTTTCCCTATATAGGATCATATCATCTGTAAATAGGGGTAGTTTTACTTTTTACTTTCCAATTTGTATGCCTTTTATTTCTTTCTCTTGTCTAATTGCTCTGGCTAGAATTTACAATACAATGTTGAATAACAGTGGCAAAAGTGGGAATACTTCTCCCTGATCTTAGGGAAAAGGCTTTCAGTCTTTTTCCATTGAATATGAGGTTACTTTGGGGGTTTTCATTAATGCCCTTTATAATATTGAGGAATTTCCTTTCTGTTCTAATGTTCTGAGTGTTCTTTCATGAAAGTGTTAGATTTTGTCAAATGCCTTTCTGCATTAATTGAGAGAATCATGTGGTTTTTTTTCCTTCATTCTATCAATATAAGGTATTGATTGGTTTTCTCATGTTAAACCACCCTTGCATTTCTGGAATAAATCCCACTTGGTCAGAGTGTATAATCCTTTTAATATGCTATTTGATTCAGTTTACCAGTATTTTGTCAAGGGTGTTTCCATCTATAATCATAAAGGATAATGGTATGTAATTTTCTTTCTTTATGATATTTTTATTTGGCTTTGGTATCAGAATAATACTGGCCTCATAGAATGAGATAGGAATAGTCCCTTCCTTTTCAATTATTGGGAAGGGTTTGAGAAGGATTGGTGTTAATTCTTCTTTCAATGCTTGGTAGAATTCACCATAAAACCACCTGTTCTAGGGCTTTTCTTTGTTAGGAGGTTTTGATTCAGTCTCCTTACTTGTCATAGGTGCTCAGGTTTTCTGTTTCTTTCTGAGTCAGTGTAAGTAATTTGTGTGTTTCTAGGAATATGTCCATTTATCAAGGTTATCTAGTCGGTGTACATTTCTTCATAGTAGTCTCATAATCCTTTTAATATCTGTAAGGTTGATGGTAATGGCTCCCTTTCATTTCTTATTTTATTCCAATCCTATTGATAAATAATTGACATGCATCACTCTGTAAGTTTAAGGTGTACAGCATGATGGTTTGATTTACATATATTGTGAAATGATTACCACAATAGGTTTAGTGAACATATGTCATCTCATATAGATACAACAAAAGAAAACAAAAAAATTCTCCTTGTGATGAAACTCTTAGAATCTATTCTCTTAACTTTCCTATGTCTCATACAGCAGTGTTAACTAGAGTCATCATGTTGTACATTACATCTCTAGTACTTACTTGTCTTAAACAGGAAGTTTGTACATTTTGACCGCTTTCCTCCAGTTCCCTATCCCTCACCCCAACCCCGCCTCTGGTGACTACAAATCTGATCTCTTTTTCTATGAGTTGGGTGGGGTTTGGGGGAGTTTTGTTTTTGTTTTTTTAGATTCCACCTATAAGTGAAATCATACAGTATTTGTCTTTCTTGGCCTGACTTATTTCACACAGCATAATGTGTTCAAGTTCCATTCATGTTGTTGCATATGGTAGGATTTCCTCATTTTTATGGCTGAATAATATAAATATAAACATATACATATGTGTGTGTA
Source organism: Mesoplodon bidens (assembly GCF_964165515.1). Lineage (NCBI taxonomy): Eukaryota > Metazoa > Chordata > Mammalia > Artiodactyla > Ziphiidae > Mesoplodon > Mesoplodon bidens. The sequence continues at coordinate 77,730,107 of NC_138163.1, read as the reverse complement.
TATATATATCACACAACTTTTTTTATGCATTCATCCCTCGATGGACACTTAGGTTGTTTCCATATATTGACTACTGTAAATAATGCTGTAATGAACATGTGTGCATATATCTTTTCAAGGTAGTGTTTTCGTTTTCTTTGCATATGAAATAAAATGAAATCGCTAGATCATATGGTAGTTCTATTTTTAATTTTTCGAGGAAAATCTATACAGTTTTCCATAGTAACTGCACAAATTTACATTCCCATCAATAAGCAGAATTCTCTTTTCTCCACATCATCTTCAACACTTGTTGTTTTTAGTTAATATTTTTGATATAGCCATTCTAATAGAATGAGGTGATATTGCATTGTGGTTTTGATTTGCGTTTCACTGATGAATAATAATGTAGAGCATATTTTCATGTACCTGTTGCCAATTTGCATGTCTTCTTGGGAAAAATGCCTATGCAGACCTTCTGCCCATTTTTTTTTTTGAACTTCAAAACTCTCTTATAACCAAACTCATGCAGGGTTAGCCCTTTAACCCAGCTGACAGCAAAACAATGTCTCTAACAGGATCTAGGATGGAGGTGCACACCTAATGAAGAGAGTCTCTTATAAAAAGGATTAAAAATATATATATATACATATCTCCATATGTGGTTTTTTTTTTTTGCGATATGCGGGCCTCTCAATGTTGTGGCCTCTCTCGTTGTGGAGCACAGGCTCAGTGGCCATGGCTCACGGGACTATCCGTGCCGTGGCATGTGGGATCTTCCCATACCGGGGCACAAACCTGCGTCCCCTGCATCGGCAGGCGGACTCTCAACCACTGTGCCACCAGGGTAGCCCGCATAAGTGTTTTTTTAAAAAAGGCAAAATTCACCAGTGTTGCAGAAAAAAAATCCCAAAGTGATTTCAGTCCAACCCCTGCTCCCCAAATGAAAAAACAGCATTGGCAGTCTGTGCTGGCTCAGAAACCCCAACTCGAGATGCATCTAAGAGAAAATCATTTGTTTTCTCTTAAACACAAAAAACAAAAAAAACCTCTCTCCTCCTTCGTGTTCACCCTCCACAGCTTATTCCTAGAAACACCCAAAGAATAACAGTATACATAAGCCCCATCTCATTTTCCCCAGCCTCTGCCTATCAGTGAAGGTTCACAACAAGCATGGTTCCTTAGCAATTTTTGCCTCTACTACAGTCAGGAAATCAATCCCTAAATTCTGGGAACTTGCAAAACATCCCCGGGCTTCCTGAGGGCTCTGTGAAAGATCACGGGGACAGTGTACCTGACCAAGACTAGAATGCCAGGCTGCGCAAAGGGGGCCTTTCCAAATAAAAACACCCAACACTGTAAAGCCTAAAGTCTAACCTACCATGTAAAAACAAGTAGCAGCTGGCTGTACCAAAAAGATGCTTATCTCCCCGCTTTGACCATAAAAGTAATAACAAAGGGAAGGAAAGTGCAGAGTATTTGACCTCATCTCCCTTCCAAGAACCTTGACCTATGGACACACATATTCCAGTCCAGAGGTTCCAGGGTGATCTTTCTGTTTCTGGCTGGATAAAGCAAATCAAAAAGACAACCTACTAAATGGGAGAAAATATCTGCAAGTGATATGTCAGATGAGAGGTTAATATCCAAAATAAATAAACAGCTCATACAATTCAATATCAAAAAAACAAATAACCCTAGCAAAAATGAACAGAAGACCCGAATAGACATTTTTCCAAAGAAGACATACAGATGTTCAACAGGCACATGAAAAGATGTTTAACATGGCTAATCATCAGGGAAATACTAATCAAAACTACAATGAGGGCTTCCCTGGTGGCGCAGTGGTTGAGAGTCTGCCTGCCGATGCAGGGGACACGGGTTGGTGCCCCAGTCTGGGAAGATCCCACATGCTGCGGAGCAGCTGGGCCCGTGAGCCATGGCCACTGAGCCTGCGCATCTGGAGCCTGTGCTCTGCAACGGGAGAGGCCACAACAGTGAGAGGCCCACATACCGCAAAAAAAAAAAAAAACAATGAGATATCACTTCACACCTGTCAGAATGGCTATCATCAAAAACAACACAAATAAGAAATGTTGGCAAGGGTGTGGAGAAAAGGGAACCCTTGTACATTGTTGGTGGGAATGTAAATTGGTGCATCCACTGTGGAAAACAGTATGGAGGTTTCTCAGAAATCTAAAAATAGAACTACCCTATATCTTTCAATTGGAGAATTTACTCCATTGACATTCAAATTGATTGTTGATAGGTATGTACTTACTGCCATTTTGTTACCTGTGTTCTGTTTTTTTGTGTGTGTGTACTTCTTTGTTCTTTTGTATTTTTTTAAGTTTCTTCCCCTGTGGGTTTTTTTAATTTAACTTTTATTTTATATTGGAGTATAGTTGATTTACAATATTGTGTTAGTTTCGGGTGTACAGCAAAGTAAATCAGTTATAAATATACATATATCCATTCTTTTTCAGGTTCTTTTCCCATATAGGTTATTATAGAATATTGAGTAGAGTTCCCTGTGCTATACAGTAGGTCCTTGTTGATTATTTTATGGAGAGTAGTGTGTATATGTTAATTCCAAACTCCTAATTTACATTCACCCCCCACCTTTCCCCTTTGGTATCCATAAATTTGTTTTCAAAGTCTGTGAGTCTGTTTCTGTTTTGTAAATAAGTTAATTTGTATAATTTTTTAAGATTCCACATATAAGTGATATCAAATGATATTTGTCTTTCTATATCTGACTTACTTCACTGAGTACGATTGTCTCTAGGTCCATTCATGTTGCTGCAAATGGCATTATTTCATTCTTTTTTATGGCTGAGTAATATTCCATTGTATGTATGTGCCACATCTTCTTTATCCATTCATCTGTCAATGGACATTTAGGTTGCTTCCATGTCTTGGCTATTGTAAATAGTGCTGCAATGAACATTGGGGTGCATGTATCCTTTCAAATTATGATTTTCTCCAGATACATGCCCAGGAGTAGGCTTGCTGGATCATATGGTAGTTCTATTTTGTTTTTTAAGGAACCTCCATACTGTTCTTCATAGTGGTTGTACCAATTTACATTCCCATCAACAGTGTAGGAGGGTTCCCTCTCCAGCATTCATTGTCTGTAGACATTTTGGGGGGGGCACGTTGTGCAGCTTGTGGAATCTTAGTTCCTTGACCAGGGATTGAACCCCTGCCCCATGCATTGGAAGTGCAGCATCCTAACCACTGGACCACCAGGGAATTCCCTGCTTGTAGACTTTTTGATGATGTCCATTCTGACCAGTGTGAGGTGATACCTCATTGTAGTTTTGATTAGCATTTCTCTAATAATTTGTGATGTTGAGCATCCTTTCCTGTGTTTTTTGGCCATCTGTATGTCTTCTTTGGAGAAATGTCTATTTAGATCTTCTGCCCATTTTTTGATTCAGTTGTTTGTGTTTTTTTGACCATAAAAGTAATATGGTTGTTTGGGGTTTTTTTGATATTGAGCTCCATGAGCTGTTTTTATATTTTATAGATTAATCCCTTGTCAGTCACTTCATTCACAAATATTTTCACCCATTCTATGGGTTGTCTTTTCATTTTGTTTATGATTTCCTTTGCTGTGCAAAAGCTTTTAAGTTTAATTAGTTCTCATTTGTTTATTTCTTAAAATTTTAATACTCTAGGAGATGGACCCAAAATAATTATTGCTGTGATTTATGTCAAAGAGTGTTCTGCTTTTGTTTTCCTCTAGGAGTTTTATAGTATCTGATCTTACATTTAGGTCTTTAATCCATTTTGAGCTTATTTTTGTGTATGGTATTAGAGAATGTTCTAACTTCATTCTTTTATATGTAAGTGTCCAGTTTTCTTAGCACCACGTATTGAAGAGAATGTCTTTTCTCCATTGTATATTCTTGCCCCCTTTCTTATAGATTAATTGTTCATAAGTGCATGGGTTTTTTTCTGGACTTTCTATCCTATTCCATTGATCGATGTGTCTGTTTTTGTGCCAGTACCATACTGTTTTGATTACTGTAGCTTTGTAGTGTAGTCTGAGGTCAGACAGCATGATTCCTCCAGCGCTGTTTTTCTTTCTCAAGATTGGTTCTGCTATTCAGGGCCTTTTGTTTTTCCATACAAATTTTAAAATTATTTGTTCTAGTTCTGTGAAAAATGCCATTGGTAATTTGATAGAGATTGCACTGAATCTGTAGATTTCCTTAGGTATTATGGCCATTTTAACAACACTGATTCTTCCAATCCAAGAACATGGTAGATCTTTTCATCTGTTTGTGCCATGTTCAATTTGTTTCATCAGCATCTTATAGTTTTTGGCGTACAGGTCTTTTGCTTCCTTAGGTAGGTTTATTCCTAGGTATTTTATTCTTTTTGTTGCAACAGTAAATAGGATTTTCCCCCTTAATTTCTCTTATATTGCATTGCTAGTGTGTAGAAATGAGGCAGATTTCTTTATATTAATTTTGTATCCTGCAACATAACCAAATTCATTGATGAGCTCTAGTTTTCTTGTGGAATCTTTAGGATTTTCCATGTAAGGTAGTATCATGTTATCTTTACTTCTTCTCTTCCAATTTGGATTCCTTTTCTTTCTTTCTCTTCTCTGATTGCTATCACTAGGACTTCCAAAAGTATGTTGAATAAAAGTGATGAGAGTGTGCATCCTTGTTTTGTTCCTGATCTTAGAGGGAATGTTTTCAGCTTTTCAGTGTTGATGATGTTAGCTGTGGGTTTGTAATAGATGTTGACAACCTGAAACAAAATACTAGCAAACCAAATCCAATAATACATTAAAAGAATCATACACCATGATCAAGTGCGATGTATGCCAGCAATGCAAGGATTTTTCAATATATGCCAATCAATCAAAGTGATATACTACATTAACAAATTGAAGAATAAAAACCATATGATCATCTCAATGGATGAAGAAAAAGCTTTTGGTAAAATTCCAAATCCACTTATGATGAAAACTCTCCAGAAAGTGGGTGTAGAGTGAACATACTTCAACATATTGCCATTTTATTATTTTTTCCAGTTGTTTTTGTAGTCCTCTGTTCATTTCTTCTTCTTTTTGTTTCTCCTATTGTAGTTTGATGACTTTTTAAATACTGTGCATGCATTCATTTCTCTTTGATTTCTGTGTCTCTGTTGTAGGTTTTTGACTTGTGGTTACCATGGGGTTCATCTATGTTGACCCATAATTATACCTAATTAGCTTAAACTGATAGTCATTTAAGTTCAAACACATACTAAAATATCTACATTTTTTACTCTCCTCTCCCACTTTTTGTATTTTTGGTATCATATTTTATATTTTCATGCTTATACCTTTATAGTTTATTGTAGTTATAGTTGCTTGTACAATTTTTTTTTGTCTTTTAGTCTATGTGCTGGCTTATTTAAGTCATCTTTAATCTTTAATATACATTTGCCTTTCCTATTGGGATTTTCCATTTTCCATAGATTCTTCTTTTCCATTTGGAGAAGACCCTTCCACATTTATTTTAGGGTAGGTTTATTATTGACTAATTCTTTAGTTTTTGCTTGTCTGAGAAGTTCTTTATCTCTCCTTCTACTCTAAATGGTAATCTTGTTAGCTAGTATTCTAGGTTGCAAGTTTTTCCTTTCAGCACTTTGAATATATCACGCCACTCCCTTTTGGTCTGCAAAGATTTTGTAGAAAAATCAGCAGGTAGACTTAAGAGGATTCCCTTGTATATGTTTTTTTCTACGAGTTTTATTGTTTCCAGGATTACATTTAGGTCTTTATCCCATTTTGAGTTTATTTTTGTATATGTTGTGATGGAGTATTCTAATTCAATTTTTTTACATGTAGGTTTCCAGTTTTTCTAGTGCCAATTATTGAAGAGACTGTCTTTTCTCTGTTACATATTCTTGCCTCTTTTGTTAGATTAATTAACCATAAAAGTTTCATTTATTTCTGGGCTGTCTATTGTGTTTCATTGACATATATGTCTCTTTTCATGTAGGTACCATATGGTTGTGATTACTGTAGATGTGTAGTATAGTCTCAAGTCTGGGAGGGTTATAACTCCAGCAATGTTATTCCTTCTCAAGATTGTTTTGACTATTCAGGGTCTTTTGTGTTTTATACAAATGTTTACATTATTTGTTTTAGTTCTGGGGAAAATGTCATCTGTATTTTTTTAACCTGTTATATTAAAATTTATTGCCATATCTTACATTTTGTTTTTTTTGTTTTGTTCTGTTTTTTATTAGTTTCTGCTTTATAACAAAGTGATTCAGTTGCACATATAAATCTATTCCCATACCCCTTCCATCTTGTGTCTCCCTCCCTCCCACCCTCTCTATCCCACCCCTCCAGTGGGTCATAAAGCACTGAGCTGATCTCCTTGTGCTATGCGGCTGCTTACCACTAGCTATCTACCTTACATTTGGTAGTGTATATATGTCCATGCCTCTCTCTCACTTTGTCACAGCTTACCAATCCCCCTCCCCATATCCTCAAGTCCATTCTCAAGTAGTTCTTTGTCTTTATTCCTGTTTTACCCCTAGGTTCTTCATGACATTTTTTTTCTTAAATTCCATATATATGCGTTAGCATACAGTATTTGTCTTTTTCTTTCTGACTTACTTCATTCTGTATGACAGACTCTAGGTCTATCCACCTCATTACAAATAGCTCAATTTCATTTCCTGTATGGCTGAGTACTATTCCATTGTATATATGTGTCACATCTTGTTTATCCATTCATCTGATGATGGACACGTAGGTTGCTTCCATATCTGGGCTATTGTAAATAGAGCTGCAATGAATATTATGGTACATGACCCTTTTTGAATTATGGTTTTCTCAAGGTATATGCCTAGTAGTGGGATTGCTGGGTTATATGGTAGTTCTATTTGTAGTTTTTTAAGGAACCTCCATAGAGTTCTCCATAGTGGCTGTGACAATTCACATTCCCACCAGCAGTGCAAGAGTGTTCCGTTTTCTCCACACCATCTCCAGAATTTATCATTTCTAGATTTTTTGATGATGGCCCTTCTGAAAGGTGTGAGATGATATCACATTGTAGTTTTGATTTGCATTTCTCTAATGATTAATGATGTTAAGCATTCTTTCATGTGTTTGTTGGCAGTCTGTATATCTTCTTTGGAGAAATGTCTATTTAGGTCTTCTGCCCATTTTTGCATTGGGTTGTTTGTTTTTTTGCTGTTGAGCTGCATGAGCTGCTTGTTAATTTTGGAGATTAATCCTTTGTCAGTGGCTTCATTTGCAAATATTTTCTCCCATTCTGAGGGTTGTCTTTTGGTCTTGTTTATGGTTTCCTTTGCTGTGCAAAAGCTTTGAAGTTTCATTGGGTCCCATTTGTTTATTTTTGTTTTTACTTCCATTTCCCTAGGAGGTGGGTCAAAAAGGATCTTGCTGTGATTTATGTCATAGAGTGTTCTGCCTGTGTTTTCCTCTAAGAATTTGATAGTTTCTGGCTTTACATTTAGGTCTTTAATCCATTTTGAGCTTATTTTTGTGTATGGCACTAGGGAGTGATCTAATCTCATACTTTTACATGTGCCTGTCCAGTTGTCCCAGCACCACTTATTGAAGAGGCTGTCCTTTCTCCACTGTACATTCCTGCCTCATTTATCAAAGATAAGGTGACCATATGTGCCTGGGTTTATCTCTGGGCTTTCTATCCTGTTCCATTTATCTATCTTTCTGTTTTTGTGCCAGTACCATACTGTCTTGATTACTGTAGCTTTGTAGTATAGTCTGAAGTCAGGGAGCCCGATTCCTCCATCTCCGTTTTTAGTTCTCATGATTGCTTTGGCTTTTCAGGATCTTTTGTGTTTCCATACAAATTGTGAAATTTTTTGTTCTAGTTCTGTGAAAAATGCCATTGGTATTTTGATTGGGATGGCACTGCGTCTGTAGATTTCTTTGAGTAGTACAGTCATTTTCACAATGTTGATTCTTCCAATCCAAGAACATGGTATGTCTCTCCATCTGTTTGTATCATCTTTAATTTCTTTCATCAGTATCTTATAGGTCTCTGCATACAGGTCTTTTGTCTCCTTAGGTAGGTTTATTCCTAGATATTTTATTCTTTTTGTTGCAATGGTAAATGGGAATGTTTTCTTGATTTCACTTTCAGATTTTTCATCATTAGTGTATAGTAATGCCAGAGATTTCTTTCCATTAATTTTGTATCCTGCTGCTTTACCAAATTCATTGATTAGCTCTAGTAGATTTCTGGTAGCATCTTTAAGATACTCTATGTATAGTATCTGACATCTGCAAACAGTGACAGCCTTACTTCTTCTTTTCTGATTTGTATTCCTTTTATTTCCTTTTCTTCTCTGATTGCTGTGGCTAAAACTTCCAAAACTGTGTTGAATAAGAGTGGTTAGAGTGGGCAACCTTGTCTTATTCCTGATCTTAGTGGAAATGGTTTCAGTTTTTCACCATTGAGGATAATGTTGGCTGTGGGTTTGTCACATATGGCCTTTATTATGTTGAGGAAAGTTCCCTCTATGCCTACATTCTGCAGGGTTTTTATCATAAATGGGTGTTGAATTTTGTCGAAAGCTTTCTCTGCATCTATTGAGATCATCATATAGTTTTTCTCCTTCGATTTGTTAATATCGTGTATCACGTTGATTGATTTGCATATATTGAAGAATCCTTGCATTCCTGGAATAAACCCCCTTGATCATGGTGTATGATCCTTTTAATGTGCTGTTGGATTCTGTTTGCTAGTATTTTGTTGACAATTTTTGCATCTATGTTCATCAGTGATATTGGCCTGTAGTTTTCTTTCTTTGTGACATCCTCGTCTGGTTTTGGTATCAAGGTGATGGTGGCCTCATAGAATAAGTTTGGGAGTGTTCCTCCCTCTGCTATATTTTGGAAGAATTTGAGAAGGATAGATGTTAGCTTTTCTCTATCTGTTAGATAGAATTTGCCTGTGAAGCCATCTGGTCCTGGGCTTTTGTTTGTTGGAAGATTTTTTATCACAGTTTCAATTTCAGTGCTTGTGATTGGTCTGTTCATATTTTCTATTTCTTCCTGATTCACGATTGGCAGGTTGTGCATTTCTAAGAATTTGTCCATTTCTTCCATGTTGTCCAGTTTATTGGCATAGAGTTTCTTGTAGTAATCTCTCATGATCTTTTGTATTTCTGCAGTGTCAATTGTTACTTCTCATTTTTCATTTCTAATTCTATTGATTTGCGTCTTCTCCCTTTTTTTCTTGATGAGTCTGTCTAAGGGTTTATCAATTTTGTTTATCTTCTCAAAGAACCAGCTTTTAGTTTTATTGAGCTTTGCTATCGTTTCCTTCATTTCTTTTTCATTTATTTCTGATCTGATTTTTATGATTTCTTTCCTTCTGCCAACTTTGGGCGCTTTTTGTTTTTCTTTCTCTAATTGCTGTAGGTGCAAGGTCAGGTTGTTTACTCGAGATATTTCCTGTTTCTTAAGGTGCTACTGTATTGCTATAAACTTCCCTCTTAGAACTGCTTTTGCTGCATCCCATAGGTTCTGGGTCGTCGTGAATCCATTGTCATTTATTTCTAGGTATTTTTTCATTTCCTCTTTGATTTCTTCAGTGATCAATTCGTTATTAAGTAGTGGATTGTTTACCCTCCATGTGTTTGTATTTTTTTACAGATCTTTTCCTGTAATTGATATCTAGTCTCATAGCATTGTGGTCGGAAAGATACTTGATACAATTTCAATTTTCTTAAATTTACCAAGACTTGATTTGTGACCCAAGATATGATGTATCCTGGAGAATGTTTCATGAGCACTTGAGAAAAATGTGTATTCTGTTGTTTTTGGATGGAATGCCCTATAAATATCAATTAAGTCCATCTTGTTTAATGTATCATTTAAAGCTTGTGTTTCCCTATTTATTTTCATTTTGGAAGATCTGTCCATTGGTGAAAGTGGGGTGTTACAGTCCCCTACTAATATTTTTTTACTGTCGATTTCCCCTTTTGTGGCTGTTACTATTTGCCTTATGTATTGAGGTGCTCCTATGTTGGGTGCATAAATATTTACAATTGTTATATCTTCTTCTTGGATCAATCCCTTGATCATTATGTAGTGTCCTTTTTTGTCTCTTCTAGTAGTCTTTCTTTTAAATTCTATTTTATCTCATATGAGAATTGCTACTCCAGCTTTCTTTTGATTTCCATTTGCATGGACTATCTTTTTCCATCCCCTTACTTTCAGTCTGTATGTGTCTCTAGGTCTGAAGTGGGTCTCTTGTAGACAGCATATATATGGGTCTTGTTTTTGTATCCATTCAGCCAGTCTGTGTCTTTTGGTAGGAGCGTTTATTCCATTTTCAGTTAAGGTAATTATCGATATGTATGTTCCTATTCCAATTTTCTTAATTGTTTAAGGTTCGTTATTGTACATATTTTCCTTCTGTTGTGTTTCTTGCCTAGAGAAGTTCCTTTAGCATTTGTTGTAAAGCTGGTTTGGTGGTGCTGAACTCTCTCAGCTTTTGCTTGTCTGTAAATATTTTATTTTCTCCATCAAATCTGAATGAGATTCTTGCTGGGTGGAGTAATCTTGGTTGCAGGCTTTTCTCCTTCATCACTTTAAATATGTTCTGCCAGTCCCTTCTGGCTTGCAGAATTTCTGCTGAAAGTTCAGCTGTTAACCTGATGGGGATTCCCTTGTGTGTTATTTGTTGTTTTTCTCTTGCTGCTTTTAGTATGTTTTCTTTGTGTTTAATTTTTGACAATTTGATTATTATGTGTCTTGGCATATTTCTCTTTGGATTTATTCTGTTTGGGACTCTCTCTGCCTCCTGGACTTGATTAACTATTTCCTTTCCCATATTAGGGAAGTTTTCAAGTATAATCTCTTCAAATGTTTACTCAGTCCCTTTCTTTTCCTCTTCTTCTTCTGGAACCCCTACAATTCGAATGTTGGTGTGTTTAATGTTGTCCCAGAGGTCTCTGAGACTGTCCTCAGTTCTTTTCATTCTTTTTTCTTTATTCTGCTCTGCAGCTGTTATTTCCACTGTTTTATCTTCCAGGTCACTTATCCGTTCTTCTTCCTCAGTTATTCTGCTATTGATCCCATCTAGAGTATTTTTAATTTCATTTATTTTGTTGCTCACCATTGCTTGATTCATCTTTAGTTCTATGTCCTTGTTAAATGTTTCTTGCATTTTGTCTATTCTATTTCCAAGATTTTGTGTCATCTTTACTATCATTATTCTTAATTCTTTTTCAGGTAGACTGCCTATTTCCTCTTCATTTTTAGGCCTGGTGGGTTTTTATCTTGCTCTTTCTCCTGCTGTGTGTTTTTCTGTTTTCTCATTTTGCTTATCTTACTGTGTTTTTGGTCTCCTTTTTGCAGGCTGCAGTTTCGTAGTTCCTGTTGTTTTTCGAGTGTGTCCCCAGTGGCTAAGTTTGGTTCAGTGGGTTGTGTAGGCTTCCTGGTGTAGGGCACTAGTGCCTGTGTTCTGGTAGATGAGGTTGGATCTTGTCTTTCTGGTGGCCATGTCCATGTCTTGTTGTGTGTTTTCAGGTTTCTGTGGACTTATTATGATTTTAATCATCCTCTCTGCTAATGTTTGGGGTTGTGTTCCTGTCTTGCTAGTTGTTTGGCATAGGGTGTCCAGCACTGTAGCTTGCTGGTCGTTGAGTGAAGCTGAGTGCTGGTGTTTAGATGGAGATCTCTGGGAGATTTTCGCCATTTGATATTATGTTGAGCTGTGAGGTCTCTTGTGGACCAGTGTCCTCAAGTTGGCTCTCCCTCCTTAGAGGCACAGCACTGACTCCTGGCTGCAGCACCAGGAAACTTTCATCCACACGGCTCAGAATAAAAGGGAGAAAAAGTAGAAAGAATATGTTAGTAGAATTTGAAAGAAAGAAAGAAAGAAAGAAAGACGGAAAGAAAGAAAGAAAAGAGGGATGGAGGGAAGGATGGAGGCAAGGTAGGAAAAAAGAAAGAGAGAAGATAAAGTAAAATAAAGTATGATAAAATGTAATAAAGTTCTTAAAATAAAAATATTTATTAATAAAAATTAAAGAAAAAAGAAAACCGGACGGATAGAACCCTGGGACAAATGGTGGAAGCAAAGCTATACAGACAACATCTCACACAGAAGCATACACATACACATTCACAAAAATAGGAAAAGGGGAAAAAATCATAAAGCTTGCTCTCAGTGTCCATCTCCTGTTTGGGATTATTCATTGTCTAAAGGAGGGAAGGAAGGAAGGAAAGAAAGAAAGAAAGAAAGAAAGAAAGAAAGAAAGAAAGAAAGAAAGAAAGAAAGAAAGAAAGAAAGAAAGAAAGAAAGAAAGAAAGAAAGAAGGAAGATAAAGCAAAATAAAATAAAGTAAGATAAAATAAAGTTATTAAAATAAAAAATTATTATTAAGGAAAAAATTAAAACAAAAAGGATGGATATAACCCTAGGACAAATGGCAGAAGCAAAGGTGTACAAACAAAATCTCTCACAGAAGCATACACATGCACACTCACAAAAAGAGAAAAAGGGGAAAAAATTCATAAATCTTGTTCTCAAAATCCACCTCCTTAGTGTGGGATGATTCGTTGTCTATTCATATATTCCACAGATGCAGGGTACATCAAGTTGATTGTGGAGCTTTAATCTGCTGCTTTTGAGGCTGCTGGGAGAGATTTCCCTTTCTCTTCTTTGTTTTCACAGCTCCCGGGGCTCAGCTTTTGATTTGGCCCTGCCACTGCATGTAGATCGCCGGAGGGCATCTGTTCTTCAGTCAAACAGGATGGGGTTAAAGGAGCAGCTGCTTCAGGAACTCTGGCTCACTCAGGCCGGGGGGAAGGAGGGGCACGGAGTCTGGGGTGAGCCTGCGGTGGCAGAGGCTGGAATGATGTTTTACCAGCCCAAGGCACGCCGTGCTGTCTTCTGGGGAAGCCATCCCTGGATCCCGGGACCCCGGCAGTGGCCGGTTGCACAGGCTCCCCGGAAGGGGGCTGTGGACAGTGACCTGCGCTCGCACACAGGCCTCTTGGTGGTGGCAGCAGCAGCCCCAGTGTCCCACGGCCATCTCTGGGGTCCACAGTTTTTGCCATTTGTGTTTTGATAGGGATTACATTGAATCTGTAGGTTGCCTTGGGTATTACGGTCATTTTAACAATATTAATACTTCTAAGCCATGAACACAGTTTACCTTTCCATCTGTTCATTTCGTCTTCAGTTACTTTCATCTGTGTCTTTTAGCTTTCTGAGTACAGCCCTTTTACTGCCTTAGTTAGATTTATTCTTAGGTATTTTATTCTTTTTGATGCAATGGTAAATGGGATTGTTTCCTTAATTTCTTTTTCTGATAGTTAGTTGTTAATTTATAGAAATTCAACAGATTTCTATATACTAAGTATCTTGAAACTGTACCAAATTCGTTTATGAGTTCCAGTAGTTTTTGGTGGTTTCTTTAAGATTTTCTATGTATAGTATTGTGTCATCTGAAAACAGTGACAGTTTTACTTCTTTCTTTACAATTTGGATTCATTTTATTTCTTTTTCTTGTCTGATTGCTGTGGCTAGGACTTCCAATACTGTATTGAATAAAAATGGTGAGAGTGGGCATCATTGTTTTGTTTCTCATCTTAGAGGAAATGCTATCACTTGTTCATCACTGAGTATGATTTTAACTCTGGGTTTATCATATATGACGTGTATTAATTTGAGATATGTTCCCTCTATACCTACTTTGTGGAGAGGTTTTTTTTATCATAAATGGAATTTGAGAATTGTCAAAAGCTTTTTCTTCATCTATTGAGATGTTTACATGATTTTTTTTTTTTTTTTGGTACATGGGCCTCTCACTGTTGTGGCCTCTCCCATTGCAGAGCACAGACTCCGGATGTGCAGGCTCAGTGGCCATGGCTCACGGGCCTAGCCGCTCCACGGTATGTGGGATCTTCATGGACTCGGGCACGAACCCCTGTCCCCTGCATCGGCAGGTGGACTCTCAACCACTGCACCACCAGGGAAGCCCGATCACGTGATCTTTATTCTTCAAGTTTTTAATGCGTTGTATAACATTGATTGATTTGTAGATATTGATCCATGCTTGCATGTGTGCAATAAGTCCCACTTGATCATGGTATACGATCCTTTTGTTTTATTTTTGGATTCAGTTTCCTAATATTTTGTTGAGGATTTTTGCATGTATGTTCATCAATGATATTGGCCTGTACTTTTATTTTTTTGTGATATCTTTGTCTGGTTTTGGTATAAGAGTGATGCTAGCCTTACACGATGAGTTCACAATGGTTTCTTCCTCTGAAATTTTTTGGAATAGTTTGAAAAAGATAAGTGTTAACTCTTCTCTAAATGTTCGGTAGAATTCACCTGTTAACCCATTAAGTCCTGGACATTTGTCTGTTGGGATGTTTTTAAAATTATTATTATTGATTCTATTTTATTTCTGGTGATTGATCTTATCATATTTTCAATTTCTTCCTGGTTCAGTCTTGGGAGATTGTATATTTCTAGTAATTTGTCCATTTCTTCTAGGTTGTCCATTTTAGTAGTGTGATTTACTGCCTTATTACATATGTGCCTTTACTAATATGTTTTTTCTCTCATAGTCTCCATGTTTGTTGTTGTGGCCTTTTCTTTTTCACTTAGAGAAGTCCCATTAACATTTTTTGTAAAGCTGGTTTTGTGGTACTAAACTCTTAGCTTTTGCTTGTCTGTAAAACTTTTGATCTCTTCATTAAATTTGAATGGAAGCCTTGCCAGCTAGAGTATTCTTGGCTGTAGGTTTTCCTCTTTCATCACTTTAAATATATCATGCCATTCCTTTCCAGCCTGCAGAGTTTCTGCTGAAAAGTCAACTGATAGCTTTATGGGAATTCCCTTGTATGCATCTTGTTGCTTTTCCCTTGATGTTTTTAATATTTTCTCTTTATTTTTAATTTTTGCCATTTTAATTACAATGGGTCTTGGTGTGGTCGTCATTGGATTGATCCTGTTTGGAACTTTATGTGTTTTTTGGGCCTTGATGTCTGTTTCCATTTTCAGCCTAGGGAAATTTTCACTATTATGTTTTAAATTATGTTCTCTGCCTCTTCCTCTCTGTCTTCTTCTGGGACACCAGAATGCCAAAATTAGTAGGTTTGATGTTGTATCTGAGGTCTCAAACTCTCCTCATTTCTTTTTACTCTTTTTTCTTTTTTTTGTTCAGCTTCAGTGATTTCCACTACTCTGTCTTCTGGCTTGCTGATCTGTTCTTTTGTATCACTGAATCTACTGTTCATTCCTTCTATTGTATTTTTCATTTCAGTTATTGTGTTCTTCACCTCTGTTTGGATCTTCTTTATATATTCTAGCTCTTTGTTATACTTCTCCTCTGTTCTCCACAGTTCTTTGATCATCTTTACAGTCATTACCTTGAATTCTTTATCTTGTTGATTGCCTAGCTCCATTTCACTTAGTTCTTCTAGAGTTTTATTTTGTTTCTTCAACTGGAACATGTTTCTCTGTCATCTCCTTTTTCTTAATTTGCTGCATTTAGTTTTATGTATATGATAGGTTGGTTACATTTCTTGACCTTGAGAAGTTGCCTTTTGTAGGAGACATTCTATGTGTTCCAATAGTTCATTCCCCTCTTGTCACGAAAGCTATAAGCTCTAGTTTACCCCCTCGTTGGGCTGTGTGGGTCTTTCTGTTGTGGCTGGCTGACTACTGTGCATGGTCTGGTAGCATGGTTGGCCCCTAGTCTTGTTGTTTGCCAGACCCTGATTTGTGCAGAGGCTGTTGGTTGCTGGTTGGTGAGGCTGAGTCACAAGGCAGCTGGCTGCAGAATCCCAGTGAGTCCTGGGTCTAGTGCTGGCTCACTGGTGGGCAGAGCTGGGTTCTAGGATGTGTGGTTATGGGGCCAGCATTCCTGGACCTATTGTGGCCTGCTGGTGTATGGAACTATTTCTTGACATGGCTGGCTGCATGTTCTTTGGTGTCCCATATGTGGTGCTGGCCTGCTGGTGAGTGGGGCCAGGGTCCAGAGGTTCCCAGGGCTGGTTCCAGCCTGGTTATGTGCTAGTTGTGTTCTGACAAGGCAGGCTGCAGGGCTGCAGTCGTCCTGGGGCCTATGTCCAGGCTGGTGTGCATGGCCAGTGTCTAAGAGATCATTGTGGGTGAGGCTGGTTTTTAGGTTGGTAGGATCTGGTAGTTGGGCTGGGTCCTGCCATGGCAGGCTGTGGTGCTGCAGTTGTCATGGGGTTTTTGTCCATCTGCTGCTGGGCTGGTGCCTGTCCACTGCTGGGTGAGGCTGGTCCTGAGGTTAGAACTGCCTCACCAGTGGATGGGGTCAAGTCCTAGGAGATCCTGTGGCTGGTGTCTGCCCACTGGTTGGTAGAGCTTGTCCTGTGGTCTCTGGCTGCTGGTCTCTAGGGGTCCTGGTTCTAGAATCTGTGCACTGGTGTATGGTGTTATGTCCTGGGCCCTCTGGTAGATAGGACTGTATCCAGGGCGTCTGTATCCTCAGGGGGTATTAAAGCACCCTGCTTGCTGGTAGGTGGAGCTGTGTCCCTGCACAGATATTTGCTTGACCTGAGGCATCTCAGTACTGCTGCCAACAAGCTGGAGGGTGGGGTTGGGTCCCTGTACACATAACTGGGAGGAAGTTTTCAAAATGGCACTTGCCAGCACCTGTGTCCATGTGGTAGGATGAGCTCTTCAAAATGGCTGCCACCAGTGTCTGTGTCCCCAGGGTTAGCTGCAGTTGCTTCTTGCCTCTCTGGGAGACTCTCCAAGATAAGCAGGTGGGTCTGACACAGATTACTTTCAAATTACTGCTTCTGCCCTGGGTCCAAGTGTGTGAGATTTTTGTGTGCCCTTTAAGAGTGGAGTCTATTTCCCACAACCCTCCCAGTCTCCTGGAAGAAAGCCGTGCTGGCCTTCAAATCCAAATGTTCTGGGGGCTCATCTTCCCAGCACAGGACCACTGAGCTGGGAAGCCTAATGTGGAGCTTTTTCCCCTCACTCAGTGGGGAGAACCTCTGCAATTATAATTATCCTCCCATTTGTGGTTCACCCACCCAGAGGTGTGGGTCTTGACTATACTGCATCTTTGTCCCTCCTACCTGTCTTGTGGTTCTTTTTTATACCTTTAATTGTAGAAGATCTTTTCTGGTAGATTCTTGTTTTTCTGTTCAATAGTTGCTTTATAAGCAGTTGTAATTTTGGTGTGCCCATGAGAGGAGGTGAGCTCAGAGTCTTCCTACTCTGACGTCTTTCAACTATCTTGATGATCATATGAATTTATCCTTGATTTTGTTAATGTAGTATATCACATTGACTGATTTGTGAATGTTGAACCATTCTTGCATCCTTGGAATAAATCCCACTTGATCATGGTGTATGATCCTTTTAATGTATTGTTGAATGCAATTTGCTGCTATTTTATTGAGGATTTTTGCATCTAAGTTCATCAGGGATATTGGCTTGTAATTTTCTTTTCTTGTGGTATCTTTGTCACTTGGTTTTATTACAGTAGTCCTGGACTTATAAAATGAATTTGGAAGAGGTCCCTTGTCTTCAGTTTTTCCAAGTGTTTGAGAAAGATTGGTATTAATTCTTTTTTTTAATGTTTGGTAGAATTTAGCAGTGAAGCTGTCTGGTCCTGGACTTTTGTTTCTTGGAATTTTTAAATAAATTTATTTGTTTTATTTATTTATTTTTGGCTGCATTGGATCTTCTTTGCTGTATGCGGGTTTCTCACTGCGGTGGCTTCTATTGTTGCAGAGCACAGGCTGTAGACACACGGACTTCAGTAGTTGTGGCTCGCAGGCTCTAGAGTGCAGGCTCAGTAGTTGTGGTGTGCAGGCTTTGTTGCTCCACGGCATGTGGGATCTTCCCAGAGCAAGGATCAAACCTGTGCCAGCTGCATTGGCAGGCAGATTCTCAACCACTGTGCCACCAGAGAAGCCACTCTTGGAATGTTTTTGATTACTGATTCAGTCTCCTTAGTAGTAATCAATCTGTTCTGATTTTCTGCTTATTTTTTAAATAAATAAATAAATAAATAAATAAATAAATTAATTAATTAATTTACTTACTTACTTATTTATGGCTGCATTGGGTCTTCGTTGCTGCACCTGGGCTTTCTCTAGCTGTGGAGAACAGGGGCTACTCTTTGTTGTGGCTCACAGGCTTTTCATTGTGGTGGCTTCTCTTGTTGTGGAGCATGGGCTCTAGGCATGTGGGCTTTAGTAGTTGTGGCATGCGGGCTCAGTAGTTGTGGCTTGCAGGCTCTAGAGCACAGGCTCAGTAGTTGTGGTGCATGGGCTTAGTTGCTTCATGGCATGTGGGATCATCCCGGACCCGGGATTTAACCCATGTACCCTGCATTGGCAGATGGATTCTTAACTACTGTGCCACCAGGGAAGTCCAGATTTTCTGTTTCTTTATGATTCAGTATTGGTAGGTTGTATGTTTCTAGGAATCTATTAATTTCCTCGGTATTGTCTAATTTGTTGACATATAATTGTTCGTAGTAATGATTCTTTGATTTCTCTGATATCAGTTGTAACATTCTCTTTCATTTTTATTTTATTTATTTGAGTCCTCTGATTTTTTTCTTGGTGAGCCTCACTAAAGTTTTGCCAATTTTCTTTATCTTTTCAAATAATGAACTCTTAGTTTTACTGATATTTTATATTGTCTTTTTAGTCTCTATTTTATTATTTATGCTCTAATCTTTGTTATTTCCTTCCTTCTACTAGCTTTGAGCTCAGTTTGTTCTTTTTCTAGGGGTAGGGTCTGGTTGTTTATTTGAGATTTTTCTTACTTCTTAATTTAGTTGTTAATCAGTATAAACTTACCTCTTAGAACTGTTTTTCCTGCATTCAATAGGTTTTGCTATGTTGTGTTTCCATTTTCCTTTTTCCCAAGAAACTTTTAAATTTCCCCTTTAATGTTTTCTTCAATTCATTGGTTGTTAAGGAGAGTTTGCTTAAATTCCAGGTGTTATGAATTTTCCAGTTTTCCTCTTGTTATTAATTTCTAGTTTCATACTATTGTGGTCAGAGAATGTATTTAGTATGATTTCAATCTTCTTGAATTTGCTAAGATTTATTTTGTGGCCTAATGTGTGGTCTATCCTAGAAAATGTTCCATGTGTGCTTGAGAACAACATGTATTCTGTTGTTGTTGGATAGAATGTGTATATATATATATATATATATATATATATATATATATATCTGTTAGGTTCACTTGATCTACAGTGTCATTCAGATCTGCTGTTTCTTTATTGATTCTCATTCTGGATTATCTACCCATTGTTGAGAGTGGGATATCAAAGTCCTCAACTCCTCATATTGTTGTTTATTTCTCCTTTTAGCTCTGTTAGTTTTTACTTAATATATTTAGGTGCTCTGATGCTGGGCACATAGATATTACACTTGTTATATCATTTTAATGTATTGACACTTTTATGTTTATATAATGACTTTCTTTGTCTTTTTTAATTACTAGTTTTAATTTAAAGTATTTTGTCTGATGTATTATAGCTACCCCAAGTTTCTCTTGTTGTTGTTACTATTTGCTTGAACATATCTTTCTCCATTTCTCTACTCTCAGTCTATTTGTGTTTTTAAGGGCAAAATGAGTCTCTTGTAGGTAGCCTGTTGTTAGATCTTATATTTTATCCATTCATCCATTCTGTGTCATTTGACTGGAGAATTTAATTCATTTACATTTAAAGTAATTATTCATAAGGACTTAGTACTGTCATTTTGCTAATTGTTTTCTGGCTCTTTTGTAGATCCATTGTCCCTTGTTTCTTATCCTGCTGTCTTTTTTCTTGTTTTCATGTCTTTTGGTATGAGTGTGCTTTGACTTCTTTATTATATTTTTTATGTGCAAGTGCTTCAGGTTTTTCCCTTGTGGTTACCATGAGGCTTATGAAAAATATCTTAAAATTACAACATCTTATTTTAAGCTGATAACAACTTTACTTCAATAGAATTCCCAAACTTTGCATTTCTACTTCTCCTCCCATTCACATTTTAGTTTATTACTGTTATAATTTCCATATTTTTATATTGTGTAACTAATAACAGGTTATTATAGTTAAGCTTATTTTTCCTTATTTTCCTGTCAGAGAGGGGGAGGATGTGTGCTACTGGCTGAGAACAGCTGGATAGGACTTCTGGCTTGTTTCCCTACCCCAGTGAGGATAAGCTCCTCAGTTGCCTAGATTCTCTGATCAGGCTTACTAGGTGGTCAGGACTGGGTACTATATTCAGTAGTAGATGGGGCTATGAATTACGTTCTCTCTCTTGGCAGGGCAGCATTATGGGATCCAGGGCCTGTATGGCTCACTAGGAACCCAAATCAGGCAATAGTGTACACTGAATTCCCTGGTTAAGTATGGTCACCAGTTTTGCTCTGCATACAGGGAAAACCAGGGATGTGCTCTCTGTTCAAGTGCCACTGTAAGCAGGGCTATTGGTTGGGTTATGCAGCCTTGCATGCGCTCTGGCTAGGTTCCCTGTTCAGGCAGACTGAAAGCTGCATTCAGCACTGATTAGGGCTATGAATTAGTTTCTCTGTCCAGGTGCAGTGGAAGAAGCAGCTCTAAATTTGGTAAACTTATTTTTTTGCCTTAAGCTAACCCATGACCCAAGTTCACTGGCTGAACAAGTCCACTGGCTTTGCCCTGGAAATTATTGGCTGTGCCTGCCGATATCCTGGCTTGAGTGTTGCTGGCTTAAACAGATTACAGATATTCTCACCATTCCTTCTCATCAGATGGAGCTAGGAGACACTCCCTAGAGTGGGTGGCGCCATGTCTCAGTTCTCCTGCCTGGGCAGGATGGGGAGGAGCTACTCCAGACCTCTCCCAATTTTTCCCAAACAGGTTTTCTTGTCAAGAGGGTCTGAGAGCTACCTTCAACCTTGGCTAATAAATGAATCAATCCCCTTGCCTGGGCATAGCAGAGGAACCCACCACTCCCAGTACTGGCTTTCTTCTGAGGACAATCAGCTCTGCCTACCCACCTCTCGGTACCCAGCTTCCAGGTACTCTCACCAGCCCCTCTGGCCAGACAGGGCTGGAAGACACAATCCCCAGTGGGTGGGGCTGACTCAGCTCCTTGTATGGGTGTGGGCAAACCAGCCTCTAGTGCTGGCGAAATTCCTCATTTGAAAACCTGAATCAGACAGATCTGCACCACAGCGAGTTCCTTGAGTGCACCATTGACTTGGTTCTGCAGATAAGCAAAGCCACTGGTTGAGATTACCATTCGAGCACTGCTGGTATGAACTCGGTTTGCCAATGCCTGTGTGCTGGTTATTGTAAGCCCCTCCCCCCTTCTTTGTAACAGTCAGATTCCCAGTGGTTGAGCCCTGCAGGCTCCCCTGCAGTCCCCATGAGGCAAGACTAGAATAGGGGCTTCCATGAAGTGACCCACAATGCTGGGGGTGTTGGTTGTCCTCCCTGGGCTCTTTTCCCACTGGAAGAACTGGAGGTTCAGCAGAGACCCCTCCATGTGGTGCTGCACTGGCTTGGGGTATGGGCAATGTGGTTTTGTGTGTAGCTGCTTCCCTTACCCTTCTAATGCAGTCTGTCTTGGTCTCTGTAGTGCAGGGAGCTGTTTTGGCCTCACCCGTGTGTTCTAGGATTATCTCAGTGGTGCCTTATTCATGAATAGATGGTAATTGTTCTTTTTGTGAGAGAGAGTGAAGTGACGAATAATCTATATCACCATCTTGGTGACATCACTCCTCATTTTTTATTTTAGTTGTTGGTGTATTCTCTTTTTTTCTCCCTCATTCTAGCTAGTTTTATCAATATTGTTGTCTTCAAAGTCTCAGTTTTAGATATCTGTGATTCTATTGACTTTCTCTTCTCCAGTCTTTATGATTTTCTTCTGTTCTGTGTTTAGTTTGCTCTATTTTTTTTAGTTCCTCCAGGTATAAAATTAGGTTATTGCTTCGAGATCTTTCTTTCTTAATGTAAGCATGTATAGCTATAACTTTCCCTCTAACCACTGCCTTTGCTGCATCCTGTAAATTTTGGTCTGTGTTTTACTTTTCTTTTATCTCTAAGTATTATCTAATTTCTCTCATTATTTCTTCTTTGGTTGTTTAAGAATATGCTGTTTAATTTTTACATATTTGTGAATTTTCCATTTTCCTCCTGTTTTAGATTTCTAGCTTCATTCCCTTATGGTCTATATTAGTCTGCTTGGGCCACCATAACAGAATACCACAGACTGGGTAGCTTAAACAATGGATATTTATTTTCTCATATTTCTGGAGGCTGGATGTCCAAGATCAAGGGGCCAACAGGACCAGTTTATGTGAGTCCTCTTTTTCTGGCTTGCAGATAGCTGCTTTTTTGCTGTGTCCTCACATGACCTTTCCTCTGTTTGCAATAGAAATAGATCTCTGGTGTCACTCACTATTCTAACAAGGACACCAGTCCTATTAGATTAAGGCCTCACCCTTATGACCTAATTTAACTTTAATTACCTCCTCAAAGGCCCAATCTCCAAACATCATTACATTGGGGATTGTGGTTTCAACATATGAATTTCAGGGGAGACAAAATTCAGTCCATATCATGGTCTGAGAAGATGTTTTGTTGATTTCAATCTTTTAAATTAGTGAGACTTTTTTGTGGCCTAATATATGGTTTATCCTGGAGAATGTTCCATGTGTTCTCAAGAAGAATGCAGATCCTTCTGTTGTTGGATGAAGTGCTTCTCTCTCTCTTATATATATATATATATATATATATATATATAATACTGAATATATAATACTGAATATATATATATATGCTTTATGTATTTGGTGCTTCTGTTGTTTGGGTCACATATGTTTATAATTGCTAAATATATATTTGATGAATAGACACATCAATATATAATGTCCTCTCTTGTAATAATTTTTGACTTAAAATTTATTTTGTCTAATATTAGTGTAGTGATGTTAACTCTCTTTTGGTTACTATTTGAATGGAATATATTTTTCCATTCATTCACTTTGAACCTATTTGTATCTTTGGTTCTAAAATGAGTCTCTTGTAGACAGCATATTCTTGGATTATGCTTTTTTTATCCATTCTGCAAATCCCTGATATTGACTGGAGTGTTTAATCTATTTACATTCATGATAAGGAGGGACTTTCTTCTGCCATTTGTTTTCTATCTTATAGCGTTTTTAATCCCTCATTTCCTCCATTTCTGCCCTCTTTTGTAGTTAGATGATTTTTTGTAGTGAACCGTTTTGATTCCCTTCTCATTTCTTTTTGTGTATATGCTTTAGTTATTTTTATTGTGCTTAAAATGGGGCTATTATTTAGTATCTGATATTTATAACCATCTAGTTTGTATTGATACCAACCTAACTTCAATAGCATACAAAAACTATGCTCCTATATAGATCCATAGCTCCATTCCCTCTCTACATCACTGTTGTCACAAATTACATCTTTATACATTGTGTTCCCAATAACATAGATTTATAATTATTTTTATGCACTCATCTGTTAAATCATGTAGGAAATTAAAATTATATACATAAATAAAAATACAATAGTACTGCCTTTTATGTTTTCCCATGTATTTACCTTTACCACAGATTTTTATTTCTTCAAATAGCAATTGTTTTTTTGGTGGTACGTGGGCCTCTCACTGCTGTGGCCTCTCCCATTGTGGAGCACAGGCTCCGGATGCACAGGCTCAGTGACCATGGTTCACGGGCCCATCTGCTCTGCAGCGTGTGGGATCTTACCGGACCGGGGCATGAACCCGTGTCCCCTGCGTTGGCAGGCGGACTCTCAACCACTGCGCCACCAGGGAAGCCCAAATTTCTTCAAATAGCTTTTAATTATTGTCTAGCTCTTCATTTCATTTAAAATCTAAGGACTCCTTTAAGCATATTTTGTAGGGCAGTCCCAGTGGTAACAAACTCCCTCAGCTTTGTTTATCTGGGAATGTCTTTATTCTCCCTCATTTTTGAACGACTGTTTTGCTGGATATAAAATTCTTGGTTGACAGTTTTTTCTTTCAGCACTTTAAATATGTCATCCAACTGCCTTCTTGTCTCCATTGCTTTTGATGAGAACAGTTGTTAATCTTATCAAGGATCACATGTATGTGACAAATTACTTCTCTCTTGCTGATTTCAAGATTCTTTCATTTTCTTTGGCTTTTGACAGTTTCTTTATACTGTGTCTCAGCACGTGTCTCTTTGAGTTTATCCTGCTTGGAGTTGATTGACCTTTTGTCAATCATTTGTAAGTTCATGTCTTTCATCAAATTTGGTTAGTTTTCAGACATTATTTCTTCAAATATTTTTATGTCCCTTTCTCTCTTCTCTCTCTTCCTCCTTCTCTTTCCCCTCCTCTTCCTCTTTCCCTTCTTCTTCTTCTCCTTCTCCTCCCCCTCTCCCTCCTTCTCCTCCCCCTCTTGCTCTTTCTCCTCCCTCCCCTCCCCCTCCCCCTCCTCCTCCTGCTTCTTCTTCTTCCTCTTCTTCTTCTTCTTCTCCTTCTCCTCTTCTTCTTCTTCTTCTTCTTCTCTCCCATAATACATTAAGCTATGTTCACTTTCCTTCATTCTTTTCTGCTCTTCAGACTTAATTTAAATTGCTCTGTCTTCAAGTTCACTGATTTCTTTCTTCTGCCTGCTAAATTGCCTGTTAAATCCCTCTGTTGAATTTTAATTTCAGTTATTTTAATATTCAGGTTCAAAATTTCTTTTTTTTAAAATAATTTCTATATTTTTATTGATATTCTCATTTTTTATACCTAATTTTTTGGTTTCCTTTTCTTATCTGTCCATGGCTTCCTTAACTCTTTTATCATATTTAATGACAGTTGATTTAAAGTCTTTACCTAGTAAGTTCAATGTCTGGGCTTCTTCAGGGTCTGTTCCTATCAATATATGTCTTCCTTTGTGCCATACTGTCCTGTTTTTTAAAAAATACCTTTTAAAAAATGGGCATTTCAATATTATCATGTGGCAAGTCTGAAAATAGGATTCTTCCCTTTCTCATGTATATTAATCTGCTTAGGGTACCATAATAAAATACCACAGACTGAGTGGTTTAAACAACAAATTTGGGTCTTCCCTGGTGGTGCAGTGATTAAGAATCTGCCTGTCAATGCAGGGGACATGGATTTGAGCCCTGGTCCGGGAAGATCCCACATGCCGTGGAGCAACTAAACCTGTGTGCCACAACTACTGAGCCTCCTCTCTAGAGCCCATGAGCCACAACTACTGAACCCTTGTGCCACAACTACTGAAGCCTGCACACCTAGAGCCTGTGCTCCACAAGAGAAGCCACCGCAATGAGAAGCCTGTGCACTGCAATGAAGAGTAGCCCCCGCTTGCTGCAACTAGAGAAAGACTGCATGCAGCAATAAAGACCCAACACAGCCAAAAATAAATAAATTAACAAAACAAAACAAAAACAAATTTGTTTTCTCATAGCTCTGGAAGCTGGAATTCCAAGATTAGGGTGATGGCAGGGTTGGTTTCTGATGAGACCTCTCTTCCTGGCTTTCAAACTCCTTACTGTGGTCTCACATGACATTTCTTCTATGTACATGCAAGCCTGGTGTCTTTTCCTCTCAATAAGGACAGCAGTCCTATTAGATTAGGACCCCACTATTATGTCCTTATTTAATGTTAATAACCTCATTAAAGGCCATATCTCCAAACACCATTACAATGGGATTTAGGGGTTGAACTTATGGATTTTGAGGGGACATAATTCAATCCATAACATCAGGGTTTGCTGGTTTTATTTTTTGTTTTGGAAGACTGTTGTAGTCTGTTTGTTTAGTGACTTTTTAAAAATATTGATATAGTTGCATTTTTTTAAAGTTTTCTTTCGTTTTTTTTTGATGTAGACCCTTTTTAAAGTCTTTATTGAATTTGTTACAATATTGCTTTTGCTTTATGTTTTGGTGTTTTGGCCCCAAGGCATGTGGGATCTCAACTCCCTGACCAGGGACTGAACCTGCACCCCTGCATTGGAAGGTGAAGTCTCAACCACTGGACCACCAGGGAAGTCCTGATATAGTGGCATTTATGATGCCATTTTACTTTTTATTTTCTATGTTTCTCATTCTTTCTCCTTCCTTTATTCCTCCTTTGCTGATTCTTGTTTTTTTTTTGGCCATGCCACGTGGCTTGCAGGATCTTAGTTCCCTGACCAGGGATCAAGCTCATGCCCCCTGCAGTGGAAGTGTGGAGTTCTAACCACTGGACTACCAGGGAATTCCCTGATTATTTTTAAGTGGATATTTTACACTGTAATATTTTAATTTTTAAATAACTTTCACTATATGTTTAGTGACTTTTACAAACTATTTTGTGTACACCATGTTCCTTTTGGTTGTAGTCACTGAAGTCACTGTTTCTTTTGCTCATGTTCAGCTAATGTTTTGACAGAGATTTTCTTGAATGCCAGGAGATAAAGACAAAACAAGGGATAACAAAAGAAACATAAAAGAGAAATAAAATCCACCTCTCCAACCAAACACCTTTTCCAGTTTTTACAGATCAGCTGTGTGCTGGGGCACTCCTTTAACAGGCTTGCACTGAACCTAAGGATAAGTCCAAGGTGAAAGCTGAGAATTTCTCTCTTGCCCTGGACATGGACGTGGGTATCTAAATTCACCTGCATCCATGGGTGCTTTAGGGTGCTTCCTAATTTTCCAAACAATATCCCTCAGCTTTTGCTCTCAAACTTTATGTAGTGTATTATCTTAGCCATATCTTTTGCCCCAGGCATCTGTAGTGTTTTATTGCTCCTTGCAGTATTTTCCAGCAATACCCACAACTATTCCATCCTGAGTTCCAAGTTTGGAAACTAAAGATTGGTGTCTTGCATCAGTCCTTCAAGTTGCTCCCAGACAGATTAGCACAGACATACACAGGTCCCATCAGAGTAAGTTCTGCTATGCTCCAACTGGAACTAGAGAGCAAAATCTCACAGGGGGGAACATGGTCTGCCACCACTTGAAGACTGCCACTGCATCAAGGAGTGGGTATGGCAAGGGCAAGTAAAAATGCCAGAAAGTTTTCCTATCGTTTTCAAATTTTCTTTTTCCTGATTCAGTGTTCACTTGGTTGCTGTAAACAGTTGACTGTTTTCCAGATTTCTGACAAAGTTGGTTCATTTCTGCTATTTTTTATTTTTTAATATTTCTGTGAGGGGCTTCCTGGAGGTCCAGTGGTTAAGACTCCATGCTTCCACTGCAGGGGGTGCAGGTTCGATCCCTGGTTGGGGGACTAGGATTCCACATGTCATGCAGTGTGGCCAAAAAAGAAAATATTTCTGTGAGAGGACAGGAGCTTAGAGTTGCCTGCTCAGCCATTTTGTTGATGTAACTCTTTTAATTTTGAAAGATAGTTTTGCTGGTTGTAAAATTCTTCATTGATAGTTTTCTTTTCTTTCAGCCTTTTGCTTATATCACTTTTATATCTTCTGGCCTACATGGTTTCTAGTGAGAAATAAACTTTTACTCTTATTGAGATTGTCTTGTACATGATGAGTCATTTTTCTCTTGCTGTTTTCTAGATTTTCTATTTGTCTTTGGATTTCAACTTTTTTTTTTTTTTTTTTTTTTTTTTTTTGTGGTATGCGGGCCTCTCACTGTTGTGGCCTCTCCCATTGTGGAGCACAGGCTCCGGACGTGCAGGCTCAGCGGCCATGGCTCACGGGCCCAGCCGCTCTGCGGCATGTGGGATCTTCCCAGACCAGGGTACGAACCCGTGTCCCCTACATTGGCAGGCAGACTCTCAACCACTGCGCCACCAGGGAAGCCCACTCAACTTTTTTTTTTTTACTTTAAAGTGTCTGGGTGTGGCTCTCTTTGTATTTATCCTATTGGAGTTTGTTGAGCTCTTGGATATATAGCTTAATGTTTTTCATTAAATTTGGGAAGTTTTCAGCCATTATTTCTTTGGATACTTTTTGCGCTCCTTTCCCTCTCTTTTCTCCTTGTGGTACTTCCATTACATATATGTTGGTTTATTTAAAGATGCCCTACATTTATTTGACTCTACTAACTTTTCTTCATCCTTTTCCCTCTCTATTCTTTGGATTACATAATTTCCATCATGAGTCTTTAAGTTTGCTGATTCTTTCATCTTCCAGCTTAAATCTACTGTTGAGCACCTCAGTAAATTTTTCATTTAAATTATTTTAGTTTTGAACTCCAGAATTTCCTATTGTTGGGTTTTTTTTGGTAAATTTTTGTCTATTGATTCTATTTGAAAAAAAGTATCATTGTACTTTTATTGCTTTGATCATGGTTTCCTTTAGTTCTTTGAGCATATTTATTATAGCTGCTTCAAAGTCTTTGCCTGCTAAGTCCAACATGTAGTCTCTCTCAAAGGCAGTTTGTGTTACCTGATTTTTTCCCCATGTATTGATCATACTTTCATTTTCCTTTGCACGTTCCATAATTTGTTATTGCAAATTGGACATTTCTGATAACACATTGTAGTAACTCAGGGGTAGTGATCACTCTGCCTTTGGGGCTTTTTTTGGCTTGTTATCTAGTTTAGAGACTTAGCTGTACTATTTAAATGAAGTCGATTTCTGCTGCAATGTGAAGTATCTGATGTCACTCTTCAGATCATGCAGCCTTGGACATGCATACAGTCCCCATGGGATGACACAATTTTAGCAGGCCTCTTTATTACTGTGTCTTTCCCTTATATCTGTTAAGCTGTTTGCCTCTGTTAATATAATATTCAGCCATTTGCATCTACTAATTTCTGGGTGATTGCTCTATTTATTAAAACAGTGGCCTGGGTCATAAATTGCTGTACAGTCTGATACAATTGAATTTGGGCATTTTTGCAGCAGGTCTTTGAAACCAGTTTTTGAAGTTTGTTCCTACTACAGGAGGGCTCTTGTTTGCTGTGTAGGGGTGGAAAATTTTTCTTTTCCCCCTTCTAGGTTATTTGGCTGGTCTAATAATTAAATTGATATGACAGGTTAATGAGAAAAACAACAAAAGTTTAATAACATGTATACTTCCTGCATACATCGGAGATACCCAGGAAAACTGAGTAACTCTCTGAAATGGGTTAAGTTGTCACCTTAAGTACTATCTTCAGCTGAAGACAAAAGATGTTGGGGGTGGGGAATCACTTATGGGAAGTTTACAGGAAAAGCATAGTAGTTATACAAATTGAAGTCATTGCCTCTCCACTGATAAGAGTTTTTAGAGATTTAGAGTCATCCTTCTCTTCCTGGTACAGAAAGGGAGACATGCTTACAAATAGAGATTTCTCTTATAAATGTAAATGTTTCTTACAAAAGGATACATCTACTCAGTTTTCAGAGCTTCTCTCATGTCTGTTTTTTTTTAATAACCAGCTTAAGATAGTCAATATGCCAGAGTCATATTTTGGGGTGGCAAAATCTGCTCCCCTTCAGTTGTCTCTTTCCATGCTTCTCCCTGTTAAACATCTAGCTGGTCTATGGCTTATCTTATTTCTCTAATGGAGCTATAACATCCTCTTCATTGCTTACTACTAAAATCTCCATTGCTTTTAAGAGCACCATTAACCTTGAATTACCCCACATTGTATTCCAAATAAATTCTGTTCTCTTGGGGAGAGCACTGAGCTATCTGTTCTTATTTCCTGCCTCTCATCCTTGGGCAAAATCTCTACACTGCTGCCCCAGAACTGCTGGCAGGAAAAGTGGCCCACTTCTCTCAGAGTGAAACTTCTGATTTATGAGCAGGACACTGGTTGGGGGTAGTAACCTCTGGTCTTCTTGGCTTACCTTTCCTGGAGCTCTCTCCTTGGCTGCCTCTCCTTGCTGCATGAGCAAGCCTGTGTGAGGATGATCAGACACTGGTATTCTCAGTCTGCCTTGCCTGGGGTGAAACTTCTGTCCCACAATTGTGGGTTGGTGGATGAAGAGTCCCAAAGTTATCAACCACTCTTGCCTAGGATAGAGCTTCTGCCACATGGAACTGGAGGGTGGGATGAGGATGGTCTGCCACTCCAGGGCAAATTCCGTAGCCTTCACTGATAACTTGCGGGGAGAGGTAGGCTGCACCTGCTTGGGGTAGAGCTTGCAACATGCTGAGCCAGTGAGGGGGGCAAATGCAGGGAGCAAGTTGTGTTTCAAATGACATAAACTTGCTGTTAGTAGTGAAATGTAGTAGTTTTTCTTACATCACTGTTTCTTCATTTGCTATATGCTCTTAGGAGAATTGCCAGAGACTTAAAATGCCTTTTTTTTTTTTTTTTTTTTGCGGTTCACGGGCCTCTCACCATTGCGGCCTCTCCTGTTGTGGAGCACAGGCTCCAGACACGCAGGCCCAGCGGCCATGGCTCACGGGCCCAGCCGCTCCACAGCATGTGGGATCTTCCCGGACTGGGGCATGAACCCATGTCCCCTGCATTGGCAGGCGGACCCTCAACCACTGCACCACCAGGGAAGCCCTTAAAATGCCTGTTTTAAAAATAATTTTTGATGGGAAAGTGTCTGTGGAGGTTTTCACACCACTATCCTGGAATTTTTCTCCTTTGGCCATTATTTCTTCAAAGTGTTTCTCTGCATCTTCCCCTTAGAACAAACAATTACTTTTATATTAAGCAGCTTGGAGTTGTCCCACAGCTCAATGATTGTATGTTCTTTTTATTTCAGTCTTTTTTCTTCTGTTTAATTTTAGATAATTTCTAAATAACTTGTTATGC
The DNA here is from genome assembly GCF_964165515.1 of Mesoplodon bidens. Lineage (NCBI taxonomy): Eukaryota > Metazoa > Chordata > Mammalia > Artiodactyla > Ziphiidae > Mesoplodon > Mesoplodon bidens. Next base: position 77,699,410 of record NC_138163.1, on the reverse strand, counting down.
AATCAAGTTCACTAATCATTTTTCTTCTGTTTCTAATGATCTGTTAATAGCATACAGCATATTTTTAATCTCTGTCTTTTTTTAACTATAGAAGTTCAATTTTTATATTTTTTTCATGTTTCTTAACATGCTTATGTTTTCTTTTACCTTTCTGAACATATGGAATATAACTATAATAACTGTTTTAACATTTGTTTTCTACAATTTCTATTATCTCACTTCTGGGTCTGTTTTTACCATTATTTTTTCTTTCCTTTATTTGTTTTATTTTACTGCTCATTTGAATGGCTGGTAATTATTTATTCACTGCCAGATACTGTGAATTTTTTCATGTTGGGTGCCAGATATGTTCTTTTCTGTTTCTTTTTTTAATCTTTTGGCCATGAAGCATGTGGGATCTTAGTTTCTTGACCAGGGACCGAACCCGCGCCCCCTGCATTGGAAGCATGGAGTCTTAACCACTGGACCACCAGGGAAGTCCATTAGATATTTTCATTACTATTAATTCTTTTTAAAAACTAATTAATTAATTTAATTTATTTCATTGCATCGGGTCTTAGTTGTGGCAGGCAGGCTCCTTAGTTGCAGCTCGAGGTCTCCCTAGTTGTGGCTCACCAGCTCCTTAGTTGCAGCACGTGGGCTCCTTAGTTTTGGCTTGCCATCTCCTTAGTTGTGGCATGCATGTGGGATCTAGTTCCCAGACCAGTGATTGAACCTGGGCCCAGAGTCTTAACCACTGCACCACCAGGGAAGTCCCGTAATTCTTGAGTTTTGTTCTGAGACACAGTGAAGGTACTTACGAACAATTTGATCTTCATAAGTCTTGTTCTTAAGCTTTGCTCAGTAGGTCCAGAGCACCCTTTAGTCAAGGCATAATTTTCCCAATTACTCACTACATAATACTCTTGTGAACACTTATAGCTCTTGGTACGTGAGTTACCAGTTTTTTCCACTCTGGCTGGAGGCAAAATGAACTGTTTCTGGCCCAGAGATTCAGAGATTGTTTCCTGTGTTCCTTTTGGATAGTTCTTGAGGGTCTCCACTTTGAGAACCACTGCCATGTAGCATAAATTCACACAACATTAAAAGAGATATTTAAACTTTAGGCATGCAATTTTCAAGATCCAATAAATGACAGGGGGTTTGAGAGTAAAAAAAAAATGGCATAATGCTTATAATAGAAAATTATCCTTAAAAGCCCATTTCTGACATTTAAAAACCAGTGTCAGTGTCACTAAAAATAACACTGACATGAACTAAATATTCCAACAGCTGTCATCTTAAAACTCCTTGAATTTGATGAGAAACATTTGGTCCCCTGTTGTCTGAAGAGAAGACTTTATATAGTACCTGCTGTGTACATAGCCGATCTCTCTGATATCCTTAGCAACAGCCATTCTGCTGCTCATCCAACTGCTCCAAAGCCTTGGGTAATAGGGAGGAGGATTATGGAAATAGCAAATTCTGAAAATATAATAAACTCAGCCATAGACTTTGCATTAATTGGTAACCTGTATCCCAGTTTGATAATGCAACACAGTATCACATACAGGTTCACTTATTTGATTTGATGATTCTATAAAGATGGGACACAATTTAAAGTAGGAATTCTTAACTAGGATATATAAACATATTTCAGAGTATCTGGAAACCCTCTGAAATTATAAAATTCTCTGTGTGTTTGTGTGTGCATGTACTTTTCTGTGGAGCGTGTCCATAGCTTTCTTTAGATTCTCAAAGGAGTGCATGACCAAAATAAGATTTAGGGACCCTAGTTTAAGGCAACCTCAAATGAGTTCAATTTCCCTCTCTCCCTCTCTTCCTACTACCCTTCTTTTCTTTCTTGACAATAGTATTCACAAAGGTAATAGATCATAGCAGTGAGAATTATTATAAAGAAGTAGATTTAAAGCTGGATTGGGTAGCACTAGAAAGACTCTATAAAAATACATTGTTTTATTTATCAACTAGGATTGTAGTGTCTACACCCTTTGAAAACAGTCATATAAGGGCAAAGTTGTTTCTGACGACTTTGGGTGAACTGAACTTGTCTAAAACTACCAGGTGAGTAAAAAGTAGAAAACTTCCCAAGTTCATGATAAGTGAAAGTATTTAAAAGTAATGTTTATATATAGAGCTCCAGGTGGTTTTGTTACAATAATCAGACAGACGCAGTGATAGAAATGCAAATCTGAAGGTCTCTGGATCAGTATAGGCATAGAAGAGGTAAGTTAATTTTACCCACAACAAAATTACAGTTTTAATAGATTGATAATATGTAGGTAGAAAATAGAAGGCTTCAAAGTTTAGGGGAAATCATAATCAAGTGGAAAATAGGTTAAAATGTTAATGCTTCCCATCTTGGCTTGTTTCCCCCAGTATTCCCCCTTAATTTTTTACAACTCACAGAACCCTCAACCCTCAGTACCCAGTACACACACTTGATTCAGAAGCCGCTTCAGATTTGCATCTGTACTCGTTTCCTCTGAACTACATTACTCTAATAAGTGCCTTCTAATTGTCCAGGGAAATTTATGTATGGCATGACAGTGGATTAGTAAATATAACTTAATAACAATTTCTGACTAATTGGTAGCCCACATTCTTTAATGTTCCAATAGCAAAACTTTTGCTTTCATTGTACAATGAATTGAATTTTATTTTTCTTGAAATTCTTATATACTACAGCCATATTTATTTTAGAGTTTGCCAATGCCAACTAAAGAATGTTGCTTGCCATCTGGCTCTACAAGGCTTAAGTCACTGGACACTGTAGGGACTGACATTTAACACATACTGAAATGAGCTTAGGGTGGAGATCAGGAATGATGCACTCTGGAAAAAGCTGGTAGAACAGGCCTTCAGATAGATATTTTCAGTAGGAAGTTTTACGAACCCAGATCTTGCATCTTCTCATACCTAGAAAAGCACTAAAATCATTAATGGAGAACTACTCCACGTGACTAGCAGCAACCTTCTACTGAGATGTGCGCTTAATTGCACATACCCCCTTCACCAAAATCACACATATACTGACCTCCCCCAACCCCCCAAACCTCTTCAGAGTAGTTCCTCAGAGCTATCTGAGAGGCTGTCTCATGGGCTATAGTCCTTAGCCCCAAATAAAACTGAACTCACAGCTCTCACACTGTGGGTTTTTTTTTTTTTTTGTCAACACCAACATTGTCAGGATCTGGGTCTAATATTGTGCTAATTTGCAAAGTTGATAAAAATATTTCAGTTAAGGTTTATGAGGAAAATTTCTTTTAAAACCATAAACATATTCAAATACTTTTAATAAAAGTTTGCTTAAAATGTACTTTTTACTATCATAAATTTTCCACCCTGTGAAAGTCTAAACAATGAAACATGTTACTGTGTGAGAATGAGTATTTTAATATTCAAAAAGAAACTAATTTTTCAATGTCCCTACATTTGGTGAGAAAATTAATTTGTAACTTTTGTTGTTCATAACATGAAGAAAATACATGTCTATATATTTACACATTCCTGTATGAACCATTTTATGTATATCAATAAATTAAAGCTTCCTTTTAAAAACCTATGCCTTGAATTTCTTTAGTAACCTCTACACAAATAAGATTCCTGTATAAAGGTCTCCTCTTTTATGCATTTTTAAAATTAGTTTCTGCTTTATAACAAAGTTAATCAGTTATATATATACATATGTTCCCATATCTTATACTTCTTGCGTCTCCCTCCCTCCCACCCTCCCTATCCCACCACTCCAGGCGGTCACAAAGCACCGAGCTGATCTCCCTGTGCTATGCGGCTGCTTCCCACTATCTATCAACCTTACGTTTGGTAGTGTATATATTTCCATACCTCTCTCTCGCTTTGTCAGAGCTTACCCTTCCCCATCCCCATATCCTCAAGTCCATTCTCAAGGAGGTCTGTGTCTTTATTCCTGTTTTACACCTAGGTTCTCCAAGACATTTTTTTCTTCTTAAATTCCATATATATATGTATTAGCATATGGTATTTGTCTTTCTCTTTCTGACTTACTTCACTCTGTATGACACACTCTAGGTCTATCCACCTCATTACAAATAGCTCAGTTTTGTTTCTTTTTATGTCTGAGTAATATTCCATTGTATATATGTGCCACATCTTCTTTATCCATTCATCCGATGATGGACACTTAGGTTGTTTCCACCTCTGGGCTATTGTGAATAGAGGTGCAATGAACATTTTGGTACATGTCTCTTTTTGAATTATGGTTTTCTCAGGGTATATGCCTAGTAGTGGGATTGCTGGGTCATATGGTAGTTCTATTTGTAGTTTTTTAAGGAACCTCCATACTGTTCTCCATAGTGGCTGTACCAATACACATACCCACCAGCAGTGCAAGAGCGTTCCCTTTTCTCCACACCCTCTCCAGTATTTATTGTTTCTAGATTTTTTGATGATGGCCATTCTGACTGGTGTGAGATGATATCTCATTGTAGTTTTGATTTGCATTTCTCTAATGAGTAAAGATGTTGAGCATTCTTTCATGTGTTTGTTGGTAGTCTGTATATCTTCTTTTGAGAAATGTCTATTTAGGTCTTCTGCCCATTTTTGGATTGGGTTGTTTGTTTTTTTGCTATTGAGCTGCATGAGCTGCTTATAAATTTTGGAGATTAATCCTTTGTCAGTGGCTTCATTTGTAAATATTTTCTCCGATTTTGAGGGTTGTCTTTTGGTCTTGTTTATGGTTTCCTTTGTTGTGCAAAAGATTTGAAGTTTCATTAGGTCCCATTTGTTTATTTTTGTTTCTATTTCCATTTCTCTAGGAGGTGGGTCTAAAAGGATCTTGCTATGATTTATGTCATAGAGTGTTCCGCCTATATTTTCCTCTAAGAGTTTGATAGTTTCTGGCTTTACATTTAGGTCTTTAATCCATATTGAGCTTATTTTTGTGTATGGTGTTAGGGAGTGATCTAATCTCATACTTTTACATGTCCCTGTCCAGTTTTCCCAGCACCACTTATTGAAGAGGCTGTCCTTTCTCCACTGTATATTCCTGCCTCCTTTATCAAAGATAAGGTGACCATATGTGGGTGGGTTTATCTCTGGGCTTTCTATCCTGTTCCATTGATCTATCTTTCTGTTTTTGTGCCAGTACCACACTGTCTTGATTACTGTAGCTTTGTAGTATAGTCTGAAGTCAGGGAGCCTGACCCCTCCAGCTCTGTTTTTCGTTCTCAAGATTGCTTTGGCTATTCTGGGTCTTTTGTTTTTCCAAACAAATTTTGAAATTTTTTGTTCTAGTTCTGTGAAAAATGCCAGTGGGAGTTTGATAGGGATTGCATTGAATCTGTAGATTGCTTTGGGTAGTAGAGTCATTTTCACAATATTGATTCTTCCAATCCAGGAGCATGGTATATCTCTCCATCTATTTGTATCATCTTTAATTTCTATCATCAGTGTCTTATAATTTTCTGCATACAGGTCTTTTGTCTCCTTAGGTAGGTTTATTCCTAGATATTTTATTCTTTCTGTTGCAATGGTAAATGGGAGTGTTTTCTTGATTTCACTTTCTGAGTTTTCATCATTAGTGTACAGGAATGCCAGAGATTTCTGTTCATTAATTTTGTATCCTGCCACTTTACCAAATTCATTGATTAGCTCTAGTAGTTTTCTGGTAGCATCTTTAGGATTCTCTATTTAGAGTATCATGTAATCTGCAGAGAGTGACAGCTTTACTTCCTCTTTTACAATTTGGATTCCTTTTATTTCCTTTTCTTCTCTGATTGCTGTGGCTAAAACTTCCAAAACTATGTTGAATAATATTGGTGAGAGTGGGCAGCCTTGTCTTGCTCCTGATCTTAGTGGAAATGGTTTCAGTTTTTCACCATTGAGGACGATGTTGGCTGTGGGTTTGTCATATATGGCCTTTATTATGTTGAGGAAAGTTCGCTCTATTCCTACTCTCTGCAGGCTTTTTATCATAAATGCGTGTTGAGTTTTGTCGAAAGCTTTCTCTGCATCGATTGAGATGATCATATGGTTTTTCTCCTTCAATTTGTTAATATGGTGTATCACGTTGATTGATTTGCATATATTGCAGAATCCTTGCATTCCTGGAATAAACCCCACTTGATCATGGTGTATGATCCTTTTAATGTGCTGTTGGATTCTGTTTGGTAGTATCTTGTTGAGGATTTTTGCATCTATGTTCATCAGTGATATTGGCCTGTAGTTCTCTTTCTTTGTGACATCCTTGCCTGGTTTTGGTATCAAGGTGATGGTGGCCTCGTAGAATGAGTTTGGGAGTGTTCCTCCCTCTGCTATATTTTGGAAGAGTTTGAGAAGGATAGGTGTTAGCTCTTCTCTAAATGCTTGATAGAATTCACCTGTGAAGCCATGTGGTCCTGGGCTTTTGTATGTTGGAAGATTTTTAATCACAGTTTCAATTTCAGTGCTTGCGATTGGCCTATTCATATTTTCTATTTCTTCCTGATTCAGTCTTGGCAGGTTTTGCATTTCTAAGAATTTGTCCATTTCTTCCATGTTTTCCATTTTATTGGCATAGACTTGCTTGTAGTAATCTCTCATGATCTTTTGTATTTCTGCAGTGTCAGTTGATACTTCTCTTTTTTCTTTTCTAATTCTATTGATTTGAGTCTTCTCCCTTTTTTTTCTGCATGAGTCTGGCTAATGGTTGATCAATTTTTTTTATCTTCTCAAAGAACAAGCTTTTAATTTTATTGATCTTTGCTATTATTTCCTTCATTTCTTTTTCATTTATTTCTGACCTGATCTTTATGATTATGATCTTTTATTATGAAAGATCTTTATGATCTTTCTTTCTGCTAACTTTGGGGATGTTTTGTTCTTCTTTCTCTAATTGCTTTACGTGCAGGTTCAGGTTGTTTACTTGAGGTGTTTCCTGTTTCTTAAGGTGGGATTGTATTGCTATAAAATTCCCCCTTAGAACTGGTTTTGCTGCGTCCCATAGGTTTTGTGTTGTGGTGTCTCCATTGTCTTTTTTTTCTAGGTATTTTTTAATTTCCTCTTTGATTTCTTCAGTGATCACTTCGTCATTAAGTAGTTTATTGTTTACCCTCCATGTGTTCGTATTTTTCATGATCATTTCCTGTAATTGATATCTAGTCTCATAGCATTGTGGTTAGAAAAGATACTTGATACAATTTTAATTTTCTTTAATTTACCAAGGCTTGATTTGTGACCCAAGATATGATCTATCCTGGAGAATGTTCCATGAGCACTTGAGAAAAATGTGTATTTTGTTATTTTTGGATGGAATGTCCTATAAATATCAATTAAGTTCATCTTGTTTAATGTATCATTTAAAGCTTATGTTTCCTTATTTATTTTCATTTTGGATGATCTGTCCATTGGTGAAAGTGGGCTGTTGAAATCCCCTACTATGAGTGTGTTACTGTAGATTTCCCCTTTTATGGCTGTTAGTATTTGCCTTATGTATTGAGGTGCTCCTATGTTGGGTGCGTAAATATTTATAATTGTTATATCTTCTTCCTGGATCGATCCCTTGATCATTATGTAGTGTCCTTCTTTGTCTCTTCTAATATTCTTTATTTTAAAGTCTATTTTTTCTGATATGAGAATTGCTACTCCAGCTTTCTTTTGGTTTCCATTTGCATGGAATATCTTTTTCCATCCCCTTACTTTCAGTCTGTATGTGTCTCTAGGTCTGAAGTGGGTCTCTTATAGACAGCATATATATGGGTCTTGTTTTTGTATCCATTCAGCCAATCTGTGTCTTTTGTTGGGAGCATTTAGTCCATTTACATTTAAGGTAATTTTCGAGATGTATGTTCCTATTCCCATTTCCTTAATTGTTTTTGGTTTGTTATTGTAGCTCTAGGTCTTTTCCTTCTGTTGTGTTTCTTGCCTAGAGAAGTTCCTTTAGCATTTGTTGTAAAGCTGGTTTGGTGGTGCTGAACTCTCTCAGCTTTTGCTTGTCTGTAAATGTTTTAATTTCTCCATCAAATCTGAATGAAATCCTTGCTGGGTAGAGTAATCTTGGTTGCTGGTTTTTCTCCTTCATCACTTTAATTATGTCCTGCCACTCCCTTCTGGCTTGTAGAGTTTCTGCTGAGAGATCAGCTGTTATCCTGATGGGGATTCCCTTGTGTGTTATTTGTTGTTTTTCCCTTGTGGCTTTTAATATGTTTTCTTTGTGTTTAATTTTTGACAGTTTGATTAATATGTGTCTTGGCGTGTTTCTCCCTGGATTTATCCTGTATGAGAATCTCTGTGCCTCCTGGACTGGATTAACTATTTCCTTCCCCATATTAGGGAAGTTTTCAACTATAATCTCTTCAAATAATTTCTCAGTCCCTTCCTTTTCGTCTTCTTCTTCTGGAAACCCTATAATTTGAATGTTGGTGCATTTAATGTTGTCCCAGAGGTCTCTGAGACTGTCCTCAGTTCTTTTCATTCTTTTTTCTTTATTCTGCTCTGCAGCAGTCATTTCCACTATTTTATCTTCCACCTCACTTATCCGTTCTTCTGCCTCAGTTATTCTGCTATTGATCCTATCTAGAGTATTTTTACTTTCATTTGTTGTGTTTGTAATCGTTGCTTGATTCATCTTTAGTTCTTCTAGGTCCTTGTTAACTGTTTCTTTCATTTTGTCCTTTCTATTTCCAAGATTTTGCATCATCTTTACTATAATTATTCTGAATTCTTTTTCAGGTAGACTGCCTATTTCCTCTTTATTTGTTAGGTCTGGTTGGTTTTTATCTTGCTCCTTCACCTGCTGTGTGTTTTTCTATCTTCTCATTTTGCTTATCTTACTGTGTTTGGGGTCTCCTTTTTGCAGGTTGCAGGTTCATAGTTCCCGTTGTTTTTGGTGTCTGTCCCCAGTGGCTAAGGTTGTTTCAGTAGGTTTTGTAGGCTTCCTGTTTGAGGGGACTAGTGCCTGTGTTCTGTTGGATGAGGCTCGATCTTGTTTTTGTGGTGGACGGGTCCACATCTGGTGGTATGTTTTTGGGTGTCTATGGCCTTATTATGTTTTTAGGCAGCCTCTCTGCTAATGGGTGGGGTTATGTTCCTCTCTTGCTAGTTGCCTGGCATAGGGTGATCAGCACTATAGCTTGCTCATCGTTGAGTGAAGCTGGGTGCTGGTGTTGAGATGGAGATCTCTGGGAGATTTTCGCCGTTTGATATTATGTGGAGTTGGGAGTTCTCTTGTGGACCAGTGTCCTGAATTTGGCTCTCCCACCTCAGAGGCACAGCACTGACTCCTGGCTGCAGCACCAAGAGCCTTTCATCCACCCGGCTCAGCATAAAAGGGAGAAAAAGTAGAAAGAAAGAATTAGTAGAAGAAAGCAAGCAAGCAAGCAAGCAAGCAAGCAAGCAAGAAAGAAAGAAAGAAAGAAAGAAAAAAGAAAGAAAGAAGGGAGGGAGGGAGGGAGGAAAGAAAGAAAGAAAGGAGGGAGGGAGGGAGGAATCAGGGAAGGTAGGAAAAAGAGAAAGAGAGAAAATAAAGTAAAATAGAATAAAGTATGATAAAATATAATAGCTTTATTAAAATAAAAAAGTAATTATTAAAAAAAATTAAAAAAAATAACAGATGGTTTGAACCCTGGGACAAATGGTGGAAGCAAAGCTATACAGACAAAGTCTCACACAGAAGCATACACATACACATTCACAAAAAGAGAACAAGGGGGAAAAATCGTAAATCTTGCTCTCAAAGTCCACCTCTTCAATTTGGGATGATTCGTTGTCTATTCATGTATTCCACAGATGCAGGGTACATCAAGTTGATTGTGGAGATTTAATCCGCTGCTTCTGAGGCTGCTGGGAGAGATTTCCCTTTCTCTCCTTTATTCTCACAGCTCTCGGTCTCAGCTTTTGATCTGGCCCCACCTCTGCATGTAGGTCGCCAGAGGGCGTCTGTTCTTCGCTCTGACAGGACAGGGTTAAAGGAGAAGCTGCTTCGGGGCTCTGGCTTACTCAGCCCGGGGGGAGGGAGGGTTACGGAGTGTGGGGTGAGCCTGTGGCAGGAGATGCCGGTGGGATGTTGCACCAGCCGGCGGTGCGCCGTGCGGTCTCCCGGGGAAGCCATCCCTGGATCCCGGGACCCCAGCAGTGGCGGGCTGCACAGGCTCCCCGGAAAGGGGGCGTGGACAGTGACCTGCGCTCACCCACAGGCCTCTGGGCAGCGGCAGCAGCAGCCCCAGTGTCCCACGCCCGTCTCTGGGGTCCGCACTTTTAGCCGCGGCTCGCGCCCGTCTCTGGAGCTCCTTTAAGCAGCGCTCTTAATCCCCTCTCCTCATGCACCAGGAAACCAAGAGGGAAGAAAAAGTCTCTTGCCTCTGGCAGCTCCAGACTTTTTCCCGGACTCCCTCCCGGCCAGCCGTGGTGCACTAACCCCTTCAGGCTGTGTTCACGCCACCAACCTCAGTCCTCTCCCTGCGCTCTGACTGAAACCCGAAACCCGAGCCTCAGCCCCCAGCCCCGCCTGCCCCAGCGGCCGAGCAGACAAGCCTTTCGGGCTGGTGAGTGCTGGTTGGCACTGATCCTCTGTGTGGGAATCTCTCCACTTTGCCCTCCGCACCCCTGTGGCTGCGCTCTCCTCTGCTACTCCGAAGCTTCCCCCTCCGCCACCCGCAGTCTCCGCCCGTGAAGCGGCTTCCTAGTGTGTGGAAACCTTTCCTCCTTCACGGCTCCCTCCCACTGGTGCAGGTCCCGTCCCTATCCTTTTGTCTCTGTTTATTCTTTTTTCTTTTGCCCTACCCAGGTACGTGGGGAGTTTCTTGCCTTTTGGGGGGTCTGAGGTCTTCTGTCAGCGTTCAGTAGGTGTTCTGTAGGAGTTGTTCCATGTGTAGATGAATTTCTGGTGTATCTGTGGGGAGGAAGGTGATCTCCGCGCCTTACTCTTCCGCCCTTTTATGCATTTTAAAAATCTAGAATCATCAGCTACCTTTGTTTCTGGTATTTGAATTTTTTACATTGTGTTTGTTATGCAAATTAAAGCTGTTTGTAGCTGATGCATTGGAATAAATGAAATGGGATTTTTCAACTGAGATGTTCTGAGGTCTACCTAGTCAAAGTAAGTACTTTTAAAATAAGCTGAAGTGGAATAAAATACTTCTTTCTGGTTTGTGTTAAGTCTGACCTCTACAGGTTGGGCCTTTCCAAAGTGATTCTCCATTATTATTTAGTCATGGTCAGCAATTTTGTTCCAAACTTCAGCTTTCAGTGCTCTGCATTTTCAATGACTTCTGCCTTCTTGTTGGCTAATTCTGTCTGAAAATGATTTTTTTGTGCAAATGAAGCATCTATTGAGGGGAAGCTTATCTGAGGCTTAATGAATAAGGGTCTCTCCAAATGTTTCTCTGAGGGTAAGATATAACTTAGGAGCAAGTGGACCACTGTAATCTTTTCTCAGCATCACTGTATTTTTTTTCAGTTAACATGCATCTGGAGAATAATAAACATAGTCTTCACTGTAAGAAAAAGGAAACCAGAGTTCATATCACCCTTAGACATATACGTTTTCTTTTTCTTTTTAGTTATCACAATAACAGAGGGAAAGGCAAAAGATGTGTGAGGCTGAGCAGACTGAACTTGATTAAGTGACATTAGACTAGTCAGCATTCTATCTAAAAGCCATTGATGATAATTTCCCAACTAATATCCATGTAGGAACATAAGAAACACTGAGCACAGGGATGGGGGGTGTTTGGAAGATGAGATGTTAAAGAGGAGTCTACATACCCCATACAAATCAACCTGGGAGTGAACAAACTCCACTATTATACCCATGAAATGAGAAGTATAGAAGCTTCCATCAAGGTGGTCTGAAATTTTAGCCTTTGCCAACATTGTTTAACGACTCCATAATATAGAAAAGAAATGACAATTTTATGCATATGCTTTTAATTAAGAACTTAGGAAGATAAAGCTGGTCAGTATTTGTGGGTATTTTTGTAGCAAGACACATGGTTTTAAGAATATTATATACAATTACTTTGGGCAGATTGGTAGAAAAAAGGATTTGTAGCAAATTGGCAACTTGAGCTTAACTGCTGAGGTCTCCAGTGCTTTTCTTTTTCTGTGTCTCCAATGCATTTCATATATTACCAAGACCCAGTACAAGCTTTCCTGCTGCATCCCTTTGCTGATTTAGCCAGCAGGATGACAGCCATTATTCCTTAAATGCATCTTATGTTACTGTTTTTTTCCCCTTTAACACCATTCCCTACTAAGAATCTATTTCCTGTTATATTACATTCATGTCTAACTCAATCTGCTGATGGCCATATACTAGACTGCTTCAAATAATACATTTAATAGTTTTGAACACTGTGTGGGACACAGCCCTAGCCCTTTTGGGAAAGTAAACGGTCATGGGTTGCATGCTATTAGGTGCCATCCATTCATTATTATATTACACAATACCTGCATGCAAAAGACTACAATTTAATATGGTACATTATAGCTCTGGTTAAAGAAATGCAGATGTACCATACCTCATAAACTATTTACTACTGATTGGATGGAACTCATGAATTTTCAAAGAACATGAGGCTTGTGGAAAGGTCTAACAATCTTGTCACTTGCCTTCTGTGACTCTGATAGAGGCACAGAACATGTCTTTGGCACCAACTGAGTACCTTAGCTACTCTAGGAGCAGAAGTTTTAGAATGTATGAATGGAATATTCTTAACTTGCAGTGACTGTTGTTGGACGTTTTTCTAAGAGGACAGAGACTCATTCCTTTAAAGTATTTGCTCCTGATGACGAGGCAGCCTGCTTTGGGAGCACTGTGTGTGTGCACACATGTATAGATATATATGTGTGATGATAGGTGAAAGGGATAGGCTTTGCATGACGGTTACATTCCTATGAATTTGGGCCATATTAAATTTCAGATGCACGTTACAATAATGTATATTCAATATTCTTACACCTGCTAGGATTGTGCTTAAATCTTCATTAATCTCAATGTCTACACTTTGTGCAACTTGGCATAAACATGAGGAAGCACATTCTTTTCTCTGGCAAAGACAATCCTGAGAGTGGGCTCTATGGGTGCCAGAGGACATAATGGCACTGGATGATGCCACACAGTGTGAAATATATGTGTCACATGGGGCCAGAGGGGGAAAGAGGCACATATTACATTTCTATCACATAGAAAATAAGAATTGTATAAATTGCATACTTTCAGATTTTGGACAAAGTGAGACTCTTCTGAAATGTGGTCCTGCCCCAATTGCTCTCAGTGTTCTAAGCTGCTTCATGGTTATCCCAGAGTACTGGGAAGCCAAGTCACTCTAACGGTGCACTGGACATGGCAACTGTGAGTTCTGTCCCAGACAGCTATGTGCTTTTGGAGGGTGCTTCATTTCTTTTGTCCTTAATTTTATTTATTTATTTATCTTTTTAAATTTTTTATATATTTTTTGCGGTACGCCGGCCTCTCACTATTGTGGCCTCTCCTGCTGTGGAGCACAGGCTCCGGACGCGCAGGCTCAGAGGCCATGGCTCACAGGCCCAGCCGCTCCGTGGCACATGGGATCTTCCCGGACTGGGGCACGAACCCACGTCCCCTGCATCGGCAGGCAGACTCCCAACCACTGCGCCACCAGGGAAGCCCTTGTCCTTAATTTTTAAGGTTGTACCATGGGGAAAATCACTTCTATTCCACCTCTTTCCAAGGACATTGTTGGAATGAATGGAATAACATTAATAAGGTACTCTAAGTTCTGCAAGAACAAATCATCAATGAGAGTGTGGAAGAAAGAATGGAGCACACTGATTTGTTTAGAAATACTGTTCTGGTTAAACTTTGCATTCCATTCCTGCAATGAAGGACATATAAGAGCACTGGGGAGTTACATAGCACCTTTCACCTGTATGATCCTAACGAGTGTCTTTGTTTTGCAAATGGGGAAGCTGGGTACCAAAGATTGGGGAATGAGATCCCATAGAGGTTATTGGATGCGGCCCCAAGGAAAAGCAAGCAAAGGAGCCAGATCAGGGTATGCTAATTATCAAACAAACCTGTCTGTCTTCCTTATAAATAGTCAACCAATTGGGGGGTGGTGGTGTCTAGGTACAGAAGTCAATACTCAATGACCTATAATTTAGCAAAACTAACATCCCTCTAGGGGCTCAACAACTTGATATCAGTACGATGCCTCTAACTCACTGACCTCTGTAAGAGTTGGGACTTCTATTGTTAGCAGCTGGGCAGTATGACTGACTGAGAAATGAAAACCATCAATACTCTTAGGTATTATTATTATAGAGAATTATCAGAATCTATAAGCTATTGGAATAAAGGTTCAGAGATAGGAATAGGGTTTCTTTATTTCCTTAAGCCCCCAGGTAAAACCCTGATTTATTTGGCCTTTTGAAGACAGTGTAAGTCTGTAAGACATTAAACAATCAACTTTGCATTATAGCTTTCCTGAGCTTTACCCTTCCAGTGCCTTTTCGTAGTTCCCTGACACTGTCTTTTATGACCTGATTTCTATGAGTGCTGAGTGCTGATACACTCTATTCATTAAATAAGTTCTTGATTCCTTCCTGACTTTGAATCATAGTTAGCGGCTATTCTGCCTAAACTCTTGGCAGAAGATGATGGATGGGAAAGATTGCTTTGAGGCCTACTGGCTGTGGAGTAAGCAACAGCCCTACCTTTAGGAAAGGTGCATTTCTATATGAATATAAGGCAAGGCTTGTCAAACATAAGACCATGTGGATGATCAAATATGCTTTCAAGATTAACCCAAACAAGAGAGTTTTAAAGGGAAAGAGGAAGGGGAAAAAGTATCTTCCCATCTGAACATACACGATTTCTTCATGAAACCCAGTGTGCATAGTCCTCTAGGCTGGTTCTTGGCATCTGAGTTTGAGAAACAGTCCCTGGCCCTAATAGATTTAGTCATGTCTAGTATCCTTTTAAATGAAATGCTGGCCACAATCACAATCCATTTAATTTATGCTGAAAGTCTTACCGTGACCAAAATTACCTAGAGGATTCAAATGAACATGTCTTTTGTTGCTTTAAGTAGCTGAATTGCTCACATTCACAGCTCTACTGGAATCTGAACACTGAATTGTTTGTGGCAGGCAATTCTTTTTTACTCAAAAAGGTTTTAGGGGGAATAATTTAGCAAAACTAACATCCCTCTAGGAGCTCAACAACTTGATATCAGTACGATGCCTCTAACTCACTGATCTCTGTAAGAGTTGGGACTTCTATTGTTAGCAGCTGGGCACTATGACTGACTGAGAAATGAAAACCATCAATACTCTTAGGTATTATTATTATAGAGAAGCAGCATTAATGTCCATACTCATTGATTCAGGCACTAGGACTAAAATAAAGGCTTATTATAAATAAATTGGGAAATGGATGTAAACTATCTTAATGGCTGCACTACTACTGGAACTAAAAGAAAAAAAAGAAAAGAAAAAGGAGAAAGAATTGGCATATTACTGTTAGGTTTTTCACTATCTGTACACTAATCCCTGTTGTGAAAAAATTATCTTTAGTGCTAATCCTTAGGCTAATTTCAACTGTGAAACTTCACCCTTATTAACAGTATTGTAATTTAACCTGAACATCATCCTTAAACCCCTTAAAGCCAATGGTCCATAACTTAGGCTTATAGTTTTTCTTTCATCATAAGAGTAATTCATAAAGGCTAAAATAAAGCTAGGTAGCAGAAAAAAGAATAAACGTTATTGGAGAATTTTACCACAGTGTGGCATTAAAAGTCTTTAAAACACCAATCATTATGCTAAATAAAATGGAAATCTGATCTGATCTTCTCTCTTAGCTGTGGTGTTTTCAGGAATACCACACATCTATGACAGAGAACAGGTTTTACATAGTTGTTCAATTCCCAATTTGAGGACCTTGATCACAGTGTTGAATCTCCCTCTTGAATTTTAGGTACCTGATATAGGGAAGGTGTTCACAGCTCAGCAAATATTTAAATTGCTATTTAAAAAAATATGATTGAATAAAAACTTCAGATTTTTTTAAGCCTCAATTTTCACAACACCACAGAAGAATTTTGTGTAAATATGCTGCACATATGCGTGCTTATAAATGCACATGTGTACAAGCAGCAAGCTAGTCTGATTCCCCTCAATAAAACAAAGACTCTATGATTAACAGTCTTTCTAGGGGAGTTAAAGATACCACGGAAGTCTTTTGAGTTCCCCTTTACCTGACAAGAGGAATGAAAAGAGCCTCTGGAAAGATAAATATGTTACATTTAGGCTTTCACAGATGGGGAGAGGGGAAATGAAGAAAGAAGCAGAGGAAGACTGGCTTGAATTAATTGCTACCAGATAGATGAGTTCAGCTAGTAAATTAAATAACCTGTAAAGTCCTGAAACATCTATCTGCACAGCAAGTATTTGATGGGATGCATTCAAATTGTGAAGCTTCCAATCTGCCATGGTGACTTATTCTGACGATTAGAATGGTTCCCAACACTGAACTCTGTAAGCTTCATTGGAGATAGAGGGTCCTGGGAATGAAAAAAAGAAATTCACAAGTGAGCTAAACTACTGTAAATATCCACATGGTAACATTCATTGACAATAATATGCAACTGTTATATATTTTTGAAGAGTATGGGTCAGCATTGAAAAATATTAAGTGAAAAATGCAGGATGCAAAATTATATATACAAAGTTATACTTATTTTTAACCCAGAATAATTATCTGGAACAAAGACCAATGAAATACACTAAGTTGTTGGAAGTGGTGGATTCATGGGTAATTTATTTTCATTTTCTCTACTTTCTACTTGTATTTTCCACATTTACTCTAGTACACATACATAATAATTTGATAATGCAAAAATATTTATTTCTGAAATTCACAAGAAATAACACAAGCTTTGAAATTGGGCAATTCTGAATTTGAATTCTAACTTTGCTATTTGCTATCTCTGTGATTCTGGAAAAATTAGTTTCTTCATCTGTAAAACAGGCATAACAAAACCTAACTAAAACAATATCTGGCATATAGTAGGTACTCAAGCAGCTATTATTAGTATAAGCTTTCTGGAAAACAATTTGGCCATATATATTAATGGTCTTTTAAAAAGTTCATATTAGTAGTTTTGCTTCTAGGAGCCTATCATAGGAAAATGATTATAAATGAGGAAAAATGTTTAAGTTCAATGATATTATTGGCAGCCTTACTCATAATAGTGAAAAACTGAATAAAATCTTAATGTTGGACAGCAGAGAATTGGTTAAGTAAACAATAGCACCTTGATGTAAGGGGAATTTATTTTCAGCATTAGTGACAGAAGCAGAATTCAAAACTGAACACAATATGCTCTCAATGTTTAACAAATATATTCATATAAAATATCGATGGAATATAACAAAATGTTAACATGAGTTATCTTCAGGTGGTGGGATTACAGGTGATTTAAATTTTCTTCATAGTTTTTTCTCTTTTCTTTTATGTTTAATATACATTTTTTTATTAGTTTCTGCTTTATAACAAAGTGAATCAGTTATACATATATATCTGTTCCCATATCCCATCCCTCTTGCGTCTCCCTCCCTCCCACCCTCCCTATCCCACCCTTCCAGCTGGTCACAAAGCACCGAGCTGATCTCCCTGTGCTATGTGGCTGTTTCCCACTAGCTATCTATTCTAGGTTTGGTAGTGCATACATGTCCATGCCACTCTCTTGCCCCGTCACAGCTTACCCTTCCCTCTCCCCATATCCTCAAGTCCATTCTCAAGTAGGTCTGTGTCTTTATTCCTGTTTTACCCCTAGGTTCTTCATGACATTTTTTTTCTTAAATTCCATATATATGTTAGCATACAGTATTTGTCTTTCCCTTTCTGACTTACTTCACTCTGTATGACAGACTCTAGGTCTATCCACCTCATTACAAATAGCTCAATTTCGTTTCTTTTTATGGCTGAGTAATATTCCATTGTATATATGTGCCACATCTTCTTTATCCATTCATCTGATGATGGACACTTATGTTGTTTCCATCTCTAGGCTATTGTAAATAGAGCTGCAATGAACATTGTGGTACATGACTCTTTTTGAATTATCGTTTTCTCAGGGTATATGCCCAGTAGTGGGATTGCTGGGTCATGTGGTAGTTCTATTTATAGACTTTTAAGGAACCTCCATACTGTTCTCCATAGTGGCTGTACCAATTCACATTCCCACCAGCAGTGCAAGAGTGTTGTTCCCTTTTCTCCACACCCTCTCCAGCATTTATTGTTTCTAGATTTTTTGATGATGGCCATTCTGACTGGTGTGAGATGATATCTCATTGTAGTTTTGAGTTGCATTTCTCTAATGATTCATGATGTTGAGCATTTTTTCATATGTTTGTTGGCAGTCTGTATATCTTCTCTGGAGAAATGTCTACTTATGTCTTCTGCCCATTTTTGGATTGGGTTGTTTGTTTTTTTGTTATTGAGCTGCATGAGCTGCTTATAAATTTTGGAGATTAATCCTTTGTCAGTTGCTTCATTTGCAAATATTTTCTCCCATTCTGAGGGTTTGTGGCACATATGTACAATGGCATATTACTCAGCCATAAAAAGAAACGAAATTGAGCTATTTGTAATGAGGTGGATAGATCTAGAGTCTGTCATACAGAGTGAAGTAAGTCAGAAAGAGAAAGACAAATACTGTATGCTAACACACATATATATATGGAATTTAAGAAAAAAATGTCATGAAGAACCTAGGGGTAAGACAGGAATAAAGACACAGACCTACTTGAGAATGGACTTGAGGATATGGGGAGGGGGAAGGGTAAGCTGTGACAAAGCGAGAGAGAGGCATGGACATATATACACTACCAAACGTAAGGTAGATAGCTAGTGGGAAGCAGCCGCATAGCACAGGGAGATCAGCTCGGTGCTTTGTGACCGCCTGGAGGGGTGGGATAGGGAGGGTGGGAGGGAGGGAGACGCAAGAGGGAAGAGATACGGGAACATATATATATGTATAACTGATTCAGTTTGTTATAAAGCAGAAACCAACACACCATTGTAAAGCAATTGTACTCCAATAAAGATGTAAAAAATAAATAAATAAAAGGGTAAAAAATACTATATAGCCAGCTGAAGCAGACTGGAATGGAGGAGGCGGGAGTTTGCTGAGGAAGCATCCCAATCATGGGAAGCATCAGTGGCATGTTTGAGGGGCTGAAAGAAGTTGAGGTGTGGCTCAAGTATAGAATGTGGGGATAGAACTGGTGGAGAGGAAGCTTCAGAGTTAAGAATCTGGAGAGATGAGCAGGGGCTGGATAATAAAAGGGCTTGTAAGCCATGTTAAGGAGTTCTGACTCTGCTGAAACCAACAAAAGAGCCATTACACAGATTTAAGTTTTTCATCATTCTAGTTGCAATATGGAGGATGGACTGGAAGAGGGGCAAGACAGGAATCAGGAAAATCAGTTAAAAAGCTATTGCAGTAACACAGATGACAGACACATGGTCTGGGGTCATGGTAATCAGGCTCGAAAAAGTACACAGCTTCCAGAGATATTTAGGAAGTACAATCAACACACCTCAGTGAATAATTAGATGTGAGTGGGAGATGAAGGAGAAGGAACAAAACAGGAAATGGATTTTGGGGTGGGTGAGATTGAAAGGCACTTGGTTATTCAGGTCTGAAACTCAGGAAGGAGTTCTGGGCTGGAGATACATATCCAGTAGTTATCAGCATACATATGCTCTTTAGCCAAGAAATGGGTAGATTCCTTAAGGAATGAGTAGATTTATGTGATGGTCAGGAGAAAACCTAGCAAAGTTTGGGAAGACACTGTCTTAAGAAGGAGATGTCTGATGGTAGGGGTGGGACGAAGAAGTGTGTAGGAAGTTCCAGAGAAGCATGAGAGAAGGATTTTTAAAAATTTTTAAATTTAAATGTAGTAAAATTAACTTTTGTTTGGTCTACAGTTCTGTGAGCTTTTACACATGGATAGAATCTTGTAACAACCATCTCAGATACAATGTAGAACTTCCTCAGCCCCCTAAGCCAGGCAACTACCGATCAGTTTTCTATGTATTTTTGCCTTTTCCAAAATTTCATACAAATGGAATCATATAGCACATAGCCTTAAATTTTTTTTTTTTTTTTTTTTTTTTTTTTTGCAGTACGCAGTCCTCTCACTGTTGTGGCCTCTCCCGTTGCGGAGCACAGGCTCCAGATGCACAGGCCCAGCAGCCATGGCTCACGGGCCCAGCCGCTTCGTGGCATGTGGGATCTTCCTGGTCCGGGGCATGAACCCGTGTCCCCTTCATCAGCAGGCAGACTCTCAACCACTGCGCCACCAGGGAAGCCCTATTTTTGTTTTTTTAATTGAAGTATAGTTGACTTGCAATATTATACTAGTTTCAGGTATACAATATAGTGATTTGATATTTTTATAAATTATGCACCATACAAAGGTTATTACAATATTATTGACTACATTCCCTGTGCTATGAACTGGGATTTTTTCACTTACAATAATGCATTTTAGGTTCATCTATGTTGCTATGAGTATCAATTGTTCATTACTTTTGATTGCTGAGTAGTATACTTTGTTTACTTTTTACCCATTGAAGGACATTTCTTTTGTTTTCCAGGTTTGGGCTAGTATAAATAAAGCTGCTATAACCATTCATATACAAATTTTTGTGTGAACACAGGTTTTCATTTTCTAGGGGAAATATGCAGGAGTAGGATTACTGGGTCATATGCTAAGTGTATGTTTAACGTTATAAGAAACTTTATAAGAAACTGTCAAACTGTTTTTCAGAGTACCTGAGCTATTTTGCATTCCCACAAGAAATGTACGAGAACTCCAATTGTTCTGCATCCTTATCAGCACTTGGAATTATCCCTATGTAAAAAAAAATATTACCCATTCCAGTATGGGTATAAAGGAATCTCCTTGTGGTTTTAATTTGCATTTCCCTAATGGCTAGTGATACTGAGCAGCTTTCCTTCCCCCTGCCTCCTCAATGGATATCTATATTTTATTTATTTATTACAATTTTTATTTTTTTTTTAAAAGAAATTATTTATTTTTTGGCTGCGTTGGGTCTTCGTTGCTGTGTGTGGGCTTTCTCTAGTTGTGGCGAGCAGGGGCTACTGTTTTTTGCAGTGCACGACCTTCTTATTGTGGTGGTTTTTCTTGTTGTGGAGCACGGGCTCTAGGCACGTGGGCTTCAGTAGTTATGACGTACGAACTTCAGTGGTTGTGGCACGCAGGTGTGTGGGCTTTCAGTAGTTGTGGCTTGCGGGCTCTAGAGCGCAGGCTCAGTAGTTGTGGTGCAAGGGCTTTGTTGCTCCACAGCATGTGGGATCTTCCCGGACCAGCACTCAAACCCATGTCCCCTTCATTGGCAGGTAGATTCTTAACCATTGCACCACCAGGGAAGTCCCATGGATATCTGTTTTTTAAAAGTAACTCCACTGCCATACTACCAGTTTTCAAATGTTAATGACTATTGGCACTAATTTCATAGAATATTCACAATCAATTTTAATTTATTTTAATTGAAATATAGTTGATGTACAACATTATGTTAGCTTCAAGTGTACTACATGGTGATCTGACATTTGCATACATTATGAAATTATCACCCTGATAAGTCTAGTAACCATCTGTCTCCATACAAAGTTATTACAATATTATTGAACATATTCATATTTAAGGCCAGCGTTTATTTTGTGTGGATGATCTGTCTATTGATGTAAGTGGGGTGGTAAATTTCCCTACAATTATTGCATTACTGTCAAGTTCTCCTTTATGTTTGTTAATATTTGCTTTATGTATTTAGGTGCTACTATGTTGATGTCCTTTGTTGTCTCTTGTAACACTCTTACACTTCTGTTTTAAAATCTATTTTCTCTGATGCAGGTACTGCTACCCCAGCTTTCTTTTAGCTTCCATTTGTATGGAATACATTTTTCCATCTCCTTACTTTCAGTCTGTGTGTGGCTTTAGATCTGAAGTTGAGTCTCTTGTAGGGAGAACATGTATGGGTCTTGCTTTTTTTTTTTTTTGCTGTATGCTGTTGTGGCCTCACTGTTGTGGCCTCTCCCATCACGGAGCAGCAGGCTCCGGACGTGCAGGCTCAGTGCCCACGGCTCATGGGCCTAGCTGCTCCACTGTACGTGGGATCTTCCCAGACCAGGGCACAAACCCGTGTCCCCTGCATGGACAGGCAGACTCTCAACCACTGAGCCACCAGGGAAGCCCCGGGTCTTGCTTTTTAATCCATTCAGTCACTCTATGTCTTTAGATTGGAGCATTTACTCCATCTACATTTAAAGTAATTATTGATAGGTATTACTTATTGCCATTTTGTTAACTGTTTTGGGTTGGTTTTGTAGTTATTTTTGTTGTTGTTCCGTTGTTCTTTTGCTGTCTTCCCTTATAATTTAATGACTACCTTTAGTGTTTCTCTTTTTTGTGTACGTATCTATTATATGGTTTTGGTTTGTAGTTGTCATGAGGTACATATATAACAACCTCTATATATGTGATTATTTTAAGTTGATGATCTCTTAAGTTCAAGTGCATTCTAACCATCTTACATTTCTACTCCTCCACACCCCCAGTGTTTATTGTTTTTTGCATCATATTTTACATCTTTTTGTTTTGTGTATCCCATAACTACTTATTGTGGATATAGATGATTTTACTGCTTTTGTCTTTTAACCTTCCTACTAGATTTATAAGTGGTTATTCTACTACCTTTACTGCATGTTTGCCTTTACCAGTGAGATTTTTCTTTTCATAATTTTCATATTTCTAGTTATGGCCTTTTTTGCTTAGAGAAGTGCCTTTAACATTTCTTGTTAAGCTGGTTTAATGGTGCTGAACTCTTCTTGCTTTTGCTTTGTAAAACTTTTTATCACTTCTTCAAATCTGAATGAGAACTTTGAAGGGTAGAGTAGTCTTGGTTGTAACTTTTTTCCTTTCATCATATATTGTGCCATTGTGTATATTGTGCCAATCCCTTTTGGCCTGCAGAGTTTCTGCTGAAAAGTCAGATGATAGCTTTATGGGAGTGCCCTTGTACATAACATGTTGCTTTTCTGTTGCTGCTTTTAAGATTCTCATTTTATTTTAATTTTGCCATTTAGATATAATGTGTCTTGGTGTGCACCTCTTTGTGTTCATCTTGTTTGGGACCCTCTGTGCTTCCTGAATCTGGATGTTTTTTCCTTTCCCAGGTTAGGGAAGTTTTCAGCTATTATTTCTTCAAATAAGTTCTCTAACCCTTTATCTGTATCTCTTCTCTTTCTGTGATCCCTATAATGAGAATGTAGTATGCTGACGTTGTCTCAGAGGTCTCTTAAACGATCCTCATTTTTTTAAAAGCTCATTTTTTTCTTTTTCTTGTTCAGCTTGGGTGATTTCCACTATGCTGTGTCATCAAGATCTCTGATCCATTCCTCTGTGTCATCTAATCTATTGTTGACTCCTTCTAGTGTTTTTTATTTCAGTTATTGTATTCTTCAACTGTATTTGATTCTTCTTTACATTTTCTAACCCTTTGTTGAAATTTTCACTGTGTTCATCCATTCTTCTCTTGAGTTTGTTAAACATCTTTATTATGATTACCTTGAACTCTTTATCATGTAGATTGCTTATCTCCATTTCATTTCATTTAGTTCTCCTTCTGGGGTTTTATCTTGTTCCTTTGTTTGGAATATATTCCTCTGTCACTTCATTTTGCCTAATTTGCTGTTTTTATTTCTATGTATTTGGTAGGTTGGTTATGTTTCCCAATCTTGGAGAAGTGACCTTATGTAGGAGATGTCCTATGGGGCCCAGCAGCATGCTCCCCACAGGTCACCAGTGTTATATGCTCTAGGGGTGCCCCCATGTGGGCTGCATGTGCCATTCTGTTGTGTCAGGGCTAACTACTGGGGGTGTGGTGGTGGGTAGGTCTTGATCCCAGTCTGGTTGGCTGTGAGGCCATGCCTTGTGCAGTAGCTGTGGGCCCACTGAAGTGTGGGCTAGGCTTCCTACATGACTGGCTGTATGGCCCAGAGGGGTTTGGAGCTGCTGGTAGGTGGGGCTGAGTCCCCAGTGCTAACAGGCTGGTAGGAGGATTCCAAAATGGTGCTTGCCAGTGTTGGTATTATCATGATAAAATGAGGTCTCCAATGGCTGCTGCCACTGTCTCCATTCCCCAGGTGAGTAGCAGTTGTCCCCTGTCTCTCCAGGAGTCTCTCCAAGATCAACAAGTGGGTCTGACCCAGGCTCCTTTCAAACTACTGCCTCTGCCCTGGGACTTGGAATATGTGGGATTTTGCATGTACCCTTTAAGAGCAGAGTCTGTTTCTTACAGCCTTCCAGCTCTCTCAACCTAAGCCCTGATAGTTTTCAATGTCAGATGTTCTGGGAGCCTGTCTTCCCAGTGCAGGATGCCCAGGCTGGGGAGCCTGACATGGGAGTCAGACCCCTTGCTCCTTGGGGAGAATCTCTATGACTGTGATATTCCTCCCATTTGTGGTCGCTGACCTGGGGGTGTGGATTCTGACTATACTGCATCTCTGCCCCTCCTACCCATCTCGTTGTGGTTCCTTCTTTATGTCTTTAGTTGTAGGAAATCTTTTCTGCTAGGCTTCAGATCTTTCTCATAGATAGCTGCTCTGTAAGTAGTTGTAATTTTGGTGTGTCTATCAGAGGAGATAAGTTCAGGGTCTTCCTACTCTGCTATCTTGGCAACGCCATCAAGCATGTTTTCTTACGTTTATTTCCACTTCTTTGGTGAAGTGTCCATTGAAAACTTTTGCCCATTACTTTATTGTGTTGGTTTCCTTACTTTGGAGATTTTAGAGCACTTTACATATTCTGGATACAAGTCCTTTATCAGATATGTGTTTTGCAAATATTTTCTCCCAGTCAGTGGCTTGTCTTTTTATTCTCTTAACAATGTTCTTCTCAGAGAATACATTTTTAATTTTGTTGAAGTCCAATTTGTAAATTTTTTCTTTTATGTATATTACTTTTGATGTCATATCTAAGAACTATTTGCCTAACTCAAAGTGATAAAGATTTTCTCCTACATTTTCTTCTGATATTTTTATAGTTTTACATTTTACATTTAGGTCTATGATCCATTTTGAGTTAAGTTTTGCATATGTTGTGAGGTGTAATAGTATAGGTATGTCCAAATAGTCTATCACTATTTGTTGAAGACTATTTTCTCCATTGAATTACCATTGTATCTTTGTGTAAAAATCAGTTGAGAATCTTTAGATGGGTCTATTTCTGTATTTTATTTTTTATTCTGTTCCATTGGCTTATGGGTCTGTCCTTTGGCTAATACTACACACTGTCTTGACTACTGTAGCATTATAGTATGTCTTAAAATTGGACAGTTTGAGTCCTTCAGTTATGTATTTTTTTCAGAATTGTTTTGGCTATTCTAGTTCCTTTATTTTTCCATTTAAATTTTAGTGTAAGCTTGTCTATCTCTACAAAATATTTGATTAAAATAAAAAAAATTTAATTAGGATTATATTAAAGTTGTCTACAATTTAGGGAGTATTGACATCTTACTTATAGTGAGTCTTCTGACCCATAAGCATAGTATGTATCTCTGTTTATTTAGGTCTTCCATGCTTTTCTTCATCAGTGTTTTACAAGTTTCAGCATACAGATATTGTGTATGGTCTGTTACATTTATATCTAGTTATTTAATTTTTTGAAGTTACTGTAAATTGTATTGGGTTTTTGATTTTGGTTTCCCAGTTGTGCATTGCTAGTGTATAGAAACATAATAGATGTTTGTGCATTGATCTTGTATGCTGTTAACTTGATAAACTCACTCATTAGTTCTAGGAGTTTTTGTAGATTCTTTGGATGATCTATGTGGACAATCATGACATCTGCAAACAGAGATAATTTTACTTCTTCTTTTACAATTAGAGTGACTTTAATCTCCTTTTTTAGCCCTATTTCATGTGTTAGGACTTTCATTATGATATGGGATAGGAGGGATATGAGAGACTATATGAAGTTGTGGTTAATAAAGGAAAAAACTACTGGTAAATAGTGAAGACTTAACAGGCCAGTTAAGGTTGGAGGCCACAAATGTGTAGTCTCAGTTGTGTTATTTCTAATCAGCTGCAAACAGTATTTATAATCAGTTGTGTTATTTTTGTAGTGGTTCTCAGCAGCCTGAGTATAGAAATGGAGAAGGCAGACAGCTGGATTAAATCTGGAATTTCGATTTTTGCTGGCTAAAGCAATGGAGTTAGGGAGAAAAAAATATTGGCAAGAGAGAGGCTGAAGTATTAAGGCTTGATAGTGAAGGAAGTAACCCATGTAAAAAATTTGTATTTACTTATATTTTTGGTATAATTCCTTTCAGTGTTTTTCTACATATGTAGAAATACTTTAATACTTAAATGTTTTTAATTAAATTAAAAATATAATTTAATAATGTTTTCAAGGTCCATCCCATGTTGTAGCATGTATTCTTTTGGTTGCCAAATGACATTCCATTGTATGGATATGACACATTTTATTTATCTACTCATCAGTAGATGGGTATTAGTGATCTTTCCACTTTTTGGCTATTATGAATAATGCTGCTGTGAACATTGATGCAGTAGTTTTTGTTTGGACATATGTTTTCATTTCTCTTGGTTATATTCGAAGGAGTGGAATTGCTGGGGCATATGGTAATTTTATGCTTAACATATTGAAGGACTTCCAAACTGTTTCCAAAGTGATTGCATCATTCTACACTGCCACCAGAAATGTATGAGGATTCCGATTTCTTTACATCCTCACTAACACTTGTTATCTGTCTTCTGGATTATAGCCATCCTAGTGGAAATTAAATGGTATCTCATGGTTTTTATTTGTATTCCCTAATAGCTAATGATGTTAAGCATTTTTCATGTGCTAATTGATCATTTGTATATGGAGAAATGTCTATTCAAATCATTTGCTCATTAAAATGGTTGTATTATCTTTTCATTTATAGAATTGTAAGAGTTCTTTATATATTCTGCATACAAGCCTCCTATCAAATATTTTATTTACAAATGTTTTCTCTCAAAAGATCACATATCATATGTTTCCATGGAATCATGGATTTTATTCAATGTCCAGAATAGGCAAATCTATAGAGACAGAAAGTAGATTAGTGGTTTCCTAGGGGTGGGAGTGGACGAATGGGGAGTGACTGTTAATGAGTATGGGGATTCTTTTGGGGACAATAAAAATGTTCTAAAATTGATTGTGGTGATGGTTGTATGACTGTGAATATCCTAAAAACAACTGAATTGTATACTGTAAGTGATCAAATTACATGGTATGTGAATTATATCTTAATAAAATTTTAGAATTAAATGCATTCATACAGCTTTTCCACATAATCTTATCAATTATTCTTCAAAATAATTACTTTTAACACTACATAATAGTTCATCATAATATTTAATAATTTATTTCACTATTCCTCTATTGTTAGATATTTAGTTTTGTTTCCAATTTTCTGGTATTATAATAAATTAATGGTGAATAGTCATACAGTTCTCTGATTATTTCATTAAAATACATTCCTAAAATGGAGTTATCAGATAAAATTGCATGGGCCATTTAAGGTTTTGATATATGTTATATATTTTGCCCTCAAAAATTTATCTGAGATTTTAACCTTATATCAGCAGCATATAAAAGCATGTGTTTCAACGTGTTCTTGCCAACATTGTAAAAACTGGCTGCTTTAGTGTAAAAAATGGATATTTTGGGTTATTTTAATTTGCATTTCTTTCTAGTGCAGTTGAATAAGTTTAAAAACTTTTCAGAAGAGAACAAAAATGTATAAAATATCTAATAATTTAGACATACATACTTCTTTTTTTCTTTTATCTATTTAAAACATCTTTATTGGAGTATAATTGTTTTGCACTGCTGTGTTAGTTTCTGCTGTATAACAAAGTGAATCAGCTATACGTATACTTATATCCCCATATTCCCTCCTTTTTGTGTCTCCCTCCCATCCTCCCTATCTCACCTCTCTAGGTGGTCACAAAACACCGAGCTGATCTCCCCGCGTGATGCAGCTGCTTCCCACTAGCTATCTATTTTACATTTGGTAGTGTATATATGACCGTGCCACTCTCTCACTTTGTCCCAGCTTACCATTTCCCCCTCCCCATGTCCTTAAGTCCATTATCTACATCTGCGCCTTTATTCCTGTCCTGCTGCTAGGTTCTTCAGAACCATTTTTTTTAAAGATTCCATATATATATGTGTTAGCATATGGTATTTGTTTTTCTCTTTCTGACTTGCTTTACTCTGCATGACAGATTCTAGGTCCATCCACCTCACTACAAATAACTCAATTTTGTTTCTTTTAATGGCTGAGTAATATTCCATTGTATATATGTGTCATATCTTCCTTATCCATTCATCTGTTGATGGACACTTAGGTTGCTTCCATGTCCTGGCTATTGTAAATAGTGCTGCAACGAACATTGTGGTACATGACTCCTCTTGAATTATGGTTTTCTCAGGGTATATGCCCAGTAGTGGGATTGCTAGATCATATGGTAGTTGTATTTTTAGTTTTTTGAGGAACCTCCATATTGTTCTCCATAGTGGCTGTATCAACTTACATTCCCACCAACAATATAGGAGAGTTCCCTTTTCTCCACACCCTCTCTGGCATTTATTGCTTGTAGATTTTTTGATGATGGCCATTCTGACTGGTGTGAGGTAATACCTCATTGGAGTTTTGATTTGCATTTCTCTAATGATTATTGATGTTGAGCATCCTTTCATGTGTTTGTTGGAAATCTGTATATCTTCTTTGGTGAAATGTCTATTTAGGTCTTCTGCCCATTTTTGGATTCAGTTGTTTGATTTTTGTAATTGAGCTGCATGAGCTGCCTGTATATTTTAGAGATTAATCCTTTGTCAGTTGCTTCGTTTGCAAATATTTTCTACCATTCTGAGGCTTGTCTTTTCATCTTGTTTATGGTTTCCTTTGCAGGGCAAAAGCTTTTAAGTTTCATTAGGTCCCATTTGTTTATTTTTGTTTTTATTTCCATTTCTCTAGGAGGTGGGTCAAAAAGGATCTTGCTGTGATGGATGTCATAGAGTGTTCTGCCTATGTTTTCCTCTAAGAGTTTTATAGTGTCTGGCCTTATATTTAGGTCTTTAATCCATTTTGAGTTTATTTTTGTGTATGGTGTTAAGGAGTGTTCTAATTTCATTCTTTTATATGTAGATTTCCAGTTTTCCCAGCACCACTTATTGAAGAGGCTGTCTTTTCTACATTGTATATTTTTGCCTCCTTTATCAAAATAAGGTGACCATATGTGCGTGGGTTTATCTCTTGGCTTTCTATCCTGTTCCATGGATCTATATTTCTGTTTTTTGTGCCAGTAGCATACTGTATTGATTATTTGTAGCTTTGTAGTATAGTCTGAAGTCAGGGAGCCTGATTCCTCCAGCTCTGTTTTTCTTTTTCAAGATTGCTTTGGCTATTTGGGGTCTTTTGTGTTTCCATACAAACTGTGAAATTGTGTGTTCTAGTTCTGTGAAAAATGCCATTGGTAGTTTGATAGGGATTGCACTGAATCTGTAGATTGTTTTGGGTAGTAGAGTCATTTTCACACTGTTAATTCTGCCAATTCAAGTACATGGTATATTTCTCCATCTGTTTGTATCACCTTTAATTTCTTTCATCAGTGTCTTATAGTTTTCTGCATGCAGGACTTTTGTCTCCTTAGGTAGGTTTATTCCTAGGTATTTTATTCTTTTTGTTGCAATGATCCGATCTTATAGTTGTTAGCATTTGCCTTATGTATTGAGGTGCTGCTATGCTGGGTGCATAAATATTTACAATTCTTATATCTTCTTCTTGGATTGATCCCTTGATCATTATGTAGTGTCCTTCTTTTTCTCTTGTAATAGTCTTTATTTTAAAGTCTATTTTGTCTGATGTGAGAATTGCTACCCCAGCTTTCTTTTTCTTTTTTTTTTTTTGCGGTACGCGGGCCTCTCACTGTTGTGGCCTCACCCATTGTGGAGCACAGGCTCCGGAAGCGCAGGCTCAGCGGCCATGGCTCATGTGCCTACCCACTCCGCGACATGTGGGATCTTCCTGGACCGGGGCACGAACCCGTGTCCCCTGCATTGGCAGGTGGACTCTCAACCACTGCGCCACCAGGGAAGCCCTACCCCAGCTTTCTTTTGATTTGCATTTGCATGGAATATCCTTTTCAAGCCCCTCACTTTCAGTCTGTACGTGTCCCTAGGTCTGAAGTGGGTCCCTCCAGAACTAGAGACACATACGGCATATATACGGGTCTTGTTTTTGTATCCATTCAGCCTGTCTATAGACATACATAACTTATTCAACCATTCTCATATTGATAGACATTTAAGTTGTTTTCTGTTTGGGGCCTTTTCAAACAATACTGTAGTAATTATGTACATTAAAAAATTCTTCATATCTTGTTAAACGTTGAAATGTTTGCCCCATTCTTCCCTCCTGTGTTCCCAAATACTTTTCTATTATTATTAGAACATGACTCTGTTATTCCCACAAAATTAATCAGTTAATTTATTTGAACAGAGTGCCCTGGGAAAAGCATTGCTTAAAGGCAATTTTGCTTACCTAGGGAATCATATCAAAAATATATTTTATGCTGGGTCATATGATAGCTTTATTTTTAGTTTTTTATGGAATCTCCATACTATTCTCCATAGTGGTTGTATCAATTTTCATTCCCCCCAACAGTGCAAGAGGGTGCCCTTCTCTCCACACCCTCTGCAGCATTTGTTGTTTGTAGATTTTCTGATGATTCCCATTCTAATTGGTGGGAGCTGATACCTCATTGTAATTTTGATTTGTGTTTCTCTAATGATTAGTGATGTTGAGCATCCTTTCATGTGTTTGTTGGCAATCTGTGTATCTTCTTTGGAGAAATGTCTATTTAGGTCTTCTGCCCATTTTTGGATTGGGCATATACCCTGAGAAAACCATAATTCAAAAAGAGTCATGTACCACAATGTTCACTGCAGCTCTATTTACAATAGCCAGGACATGGAAGCAACCTAAGTGTCCATCAACAGATGAATGGATGAAGTAGATGTGGCACATATATAAAATGGAATATTACTCAGCCATTAAAAGAAACGAAATTGAGTTATTTGTAGTGGGGTGGATGGACCTAGAGTCTGTCATACAGAGTGAAGTAAGTCAGAAAGAAAAAAACAAATACCATGTGCTAACACATATATATGGAATCTAAAAAAAAAAAAAAGGTTCTGAAGAACCTAGCAGCAGGACAGGAATAAAGATACAGACATAGAGAATGGACTTGAGAACATGGGGATGGGGAGGGGTAAGCTGGGACGAAGTGAGAGAGTGGCATGGACATATATACACTATCAAACGTAAAATAGATAGCTAGTGGGAAGCAGCCCCATAACAGAGGGAGATCAGCTCGGTGCTTTGTGACCATCTAGAGGGGTGGGATAGGGAGGGTGGGAGGGAGATGCCAGTGGGAGGGGATATGGGGATATATGTATACGTATAGCTGATTCACTTTGTTATACAGCAGAAACTAACACAACAAGGTAAAACAATTATCCTCCGATAAAGATGTTAAAAAAATAAAATGAAATCTAAAAAATATATATATATATATATTTTATGACTTAATATTTACCCAAGATATTCTGAAAAAAAAGGGCTTACATGGTCATATAAGTTTGGAAAAAACTTATTCCACTTTAGGGGATTCACAAAATTCCTTAGCATATTTTAAGTCTTGAGAAGTACTGCACTAAAGACAAAGTTCCATGATCTGCACACAAGAAAATAAGTTCAGTCAAATAAGTTCAGAGGGCTACTATACATCCTTCTTGGAGAGTCACAAAACTTATTTGCTTAATTCCTATGCTAAAGATAACTCTCTAATTTTGATACAGGGTTTCCTAAATTTATTTCACCAGGTAACTTTTTCCCCTTTAACGTCTGTTGACATGTCAAAGAATACCCATAGTAAAATGCTAAAATAAGAAAATGAGAGAGATAAGCACCATGGATATCTGAAATCTAGGTTCTAATACCATACAAGTGTCACACATTTCATCAGGGCTTTGGATAAGAAGACAGATTTAATTCTTCCCTCTTTTTTTTTTTTTTTTTTTTGCGGTACACGGGCCTCTCACTGTTGTGGCCTCTCCCGTTGCGAACCACAGGCTCCGGACGCGCAGGCTCCATGGCCATGGCTCATGGGCCCAGCCGCTCCACGGCATGTGGGATCTTCCCGGACCGGGGCATGAACCCGTGTCCCCTGCATCGGCAGGCGGACTCTCAACCACTACGCCACCACGGAAGCCCAATTCTTCCCTCTTTTAAACCTTTGATTATAAGTGAAGGTGAAGTAAATATCCCAAGTCAGGTTTTTAAATGTAGTGCCATAGTGGACAGGGCATGATCTGAGGTCAGACAGACCTGTGTTGCAATCTTAGGTTATCCACTGACTAGCTAGATATGTGGTTTAACTTCTCTGGATTTCAGTATTCTCATAAGTAAAATGGGAATAGTAACATTCACCTGACAGAGTTGTTGTGAGGATTAAATTAGATAACATATGTAAAGTACATAGCAAAGTGACTGTCATATATATACTGTGCACCAGTATAGGTCTTATATAGTACCTATACTGGTGCACAGCAGGGTTCTGTAAGGTAAAGAAGTGAAGACCTGAGAGCCCACAAATTGATAGGCTTCTGAATAATTGGCAGCTTTTTCATGGGAACAGAATTGGAAGGCTTATCAGATCAGAGCTTCAAGCTCCATGGTATTTTTACTACTAAAGTTTTCCTTTTAATACTGAATTACATTGGGTTTATTTACCTGTCAATGTTTCAAAGAGAAGGGTTTATAGCTTTTTACCAGGCCAAAGAGAATCCCATGTGTAAGGCTGCCTGCCACTGATGGACAAATTAGTAGCATTTGGGGAAAGTTGGAGTGTAGGGATGGTGCTTTTTGCCTGTTAGTGGGTAAGAGTAGGTTATTAACTGACATAATATGGCTGTTCCTGGATACTCTGGGGTCTTTTAGCCAAAGTGAACATTGTGAGTTTACAGGGAGTAAGGGAGTCTTTTTCAGTACAATACACAGGGAAATTATGTATAGAACTTCTGCTTACGTGAATAATACAAGAGGGAAGAATTCAACATCTTGTTTGCCAGGGTGATAACTTACTCCTTTTCCAGTTCTGCTCCCCAGACTGCCTCTTAGCAGTCCAGGTGGTACTCTATGTGCCTCCCTCAGAATACTGACCTGTTTGACAGATGCAGGAAATGTGAAAACTGCTACGTTTCCGTTTCCACAGCAAGAGATGATGATCCTTCTGGATAATCTGTAAGGTTGAAAAGTGAAGTAAACAAATGTCCCTTTCTCTTGTATGGGTGGGTATTCATTTATTGGCATGTTTCTTTCTCAGTCAATTCCTGGAGGCAGCGGACATCCACAAATATCTAAAGACTGATGTGCTATATACTGAAGCATTTGTAACCAGTCCAAGCATTTACATTTCAAGAGTTGCCAGCCTGCTGTACTATGAACTAAGATCATTTTATTTGTCAGCATTATCTGATCTATAATAGTGGCTGGTATTTGACTTAAGTACCTGTGATGACAGTTCAACATCATTTGTCTTTAATAGAATGTTTTGGGTCTTGCTACTCACAGAATTACCCTGTCTTGTTATTCCACTGGACATAATTGAGATAGCTGTTATAGTACTTTAGGTGTTGTTGTGTTTTTAAAAAGGAATGAAGTATCCAGAAAATAAGAGGCTTTGGAATCAACAAGCAACATCATTTATGGTACAAATGTTCTTGTTTTCAACACCCAGCCTTTTGAGGAGCAAAGTACACTCTGAATCAGCTTGCCTAATGTACAGATAATCACTTTCTTTATATTCCTTGCATTATAATATACTTAGCACTTTGAGATAAAAAAAAGTTGACAGTGGTAGTCCCTTATAGCTTCTGCTTAGTACATTCTCCTTTATGAAATTGATGTGCTGTTCGGAGTGCTCCCATAAGTGTGAGGTCTGGATCCCAGAAGAAAGAGGCCAGCCAGGGTGGGTTACCCTTGCCACAGCAGGCTGGCAACTTCTCATGCCACTGAGTTAACCAGGCACACTCCAGAGACAAGTCTGCTTTCTTCCAGGAAGAGTGGAAAAGTAAAAACTGGCTCTTAGAATGTCTGTCTTTGGAATCATAGTGGGCACAACATTCTGTCTTCTTTGGAATCCTGGGCCTAGGGTATTCTTGCCCTTAAGTCTGAACAAAAAGCAGTTGTATTGGCCCAGCTCTTCAGTGAAGGATATACAGAGAATTACTTATGTTTGTCAAACACCCCAAAAGAGAAAAAGAGGGAGAAAGTGCTTGAGCATACATCTCATCTTACCTATACATTTCTACCAAGAAAGCAATTGATAAGTGTAAAAGACAATTCTGGAACTTCAATGCACTATTTGCCTTGTTTCCTCCTGACGGTTGGCTGTTTCAGAACTTTGTAGGTATGGTTTGGTAGTGCACCTTTTCAGAAATTGGCTTTTAGTATTCTGCTGAATGGGTTTCTTTTACTCTTTACCATTGCAATCCACACTTCTATTTGGCACAGAACACTTCCCCTTAGCAATTATTTAAATTAAAATCAGTCTTGCAGACATTGAAACTTGAGCTGAGAAACTCGATTATCAACTTCCTTCATAGTTTCACTCCCAGATGAGATTAAGCTAAGATGGCAAAGGTAGAGCCATTGTCAGGTGAGGACTAAATTGAAAGAATGCAGGTACTTCAAAAACATCAGGTTCTGCATAACAGAAGGCAAATGCAGAATTTAGGAAAACAATTTACTTTCTCATTCTACCATCTGCACCTATACTGCTTTCACTACCCCCACCTGCTCTTATTGCCTATGCTGTAGTGATTTTCACCATTATTCAATAAATGTTTACTTGAACCAAGAATGATGTCATGTTAGTCTTAGTGTATGCTGGCTAAGCTCTGTTTCTCTTCCTGTCTCATCCTCCTAGCTCTCCTCCCTTCCTTTAAAATCCTATATTCCTACATAAACCTTTGATACTATGGGAAGTGACCATAACAGTATATGTACACTTCTTTGTAGCCATTGGTTCTCAGAGATTGGAAAGAATAGGGAAATGGACATAATGTGGAATCTTGAAGAACTTAGGTTGAGTTGTGACTGCTTTATTGCCTTACATAAGTGACTTTACCTCCCCAGCTTCAACTTTTTCATCTGTAAAATAGGGCAATACTCTCTCACAGTATTTTTGTAATGCTCTTTCCTGAATTATGAGTGTCCTTTAGGTTTTATCTTTTACCCTCTGAATTTCTCTTTTCCATTGATTTCCTTGTCCACATGAATGCATGTCAACGTTGCTTAGGTGATGCCAACTTTTATATCTTATCTCCTTTCCCTAGCTTTATTCTCTCTCTTGATTATCTCCTACACCATTCATGGGTTTAAACACCATCTCTATATGAATGACTCCCAGAT
This sequence comes from Mesoplodon bidens, assembly GCF_964165515.1. Taxonomy (NCBI): domain Eukaryota; kingdom Metazoa; phylum Chordata; class Mammalia; order Artiodactyla; family Ziphiidae; genus Mesoplodon; species Mesoplodon bidens. Next base: position 77,663,841 of record NC_138163.1, on the reverse strand, counting down.
CTCTCTAGTCACTGGGACTGTTTCCAGTTATTTAAAATGTCTCCTGGCTTTAATCCTTCTTCTCCATTTCTAGTGTCACACCCCCCTGGAAGCCACTGTGACACATGCTCAACTACTTATTGCTTTTTCTCGTTCCTGTCTCTGCACATTTCAATATATCCTGCATGCTACTACCTGAGTAACTTTTCTAAAATTTATCTTTCATTATATTAATATCACTGAAGATCATAAAATTAATATCTATTCCCTCCTGTAGCAAAACTACAAAACCCTCTACCATGTGGCCATCTTACTTCTCTAATATTACTGCTCACAACCCACAATGCCCACCCAGTACATAGGAATGGATGGCCTCCTTAGTGTTCTTACCACATTCAAGTCACACTTCTTACATAGAATGCCATTTCTTTCTTCCTAGCATCTACCCAGATGTTACCCATCCTAATAACATCTAGCTGAAGTCCTATTTCTTCCTCAAAACTTTCACCACTATAGCCCATACACTTACCTCCTTTATTGATATACTGATATTGATATCAATATTGTTTAAGCATCACTGACAATCACACACTAACATGTGTACCACACAGTACTTAGCACAGGGCTAAGCTTACCTAGGTATGTAATTGCTAACATAACTTTTATAGCAATGAGCACACTAAATCTTGTGTTAGACTTGTGTGCTTTTCCTATCCTTCCGTACAACTGCAAATTCCTTGAGGGCAGAGGCCATGTTTTATTTATCTTTATATCCCTCCACAATACCTTGCCTGAGGCATACCTTCAGGAAATACTTTCTGAATTGAACTGATTGATTGGAGACCTGGAATATTTCAGGGACATGAACCAATTCAGGGCTCAGGGTTGTACAATGCAGGTAAAGTAGTAAAATGAATATCCATGATATTACTGCATAAGTTAAGTTTTCCAGGAGCTGAGGGCATGGCCATTCCCTTCTTATCTAGAAACAGGAGGAACAAGTCTCTTGAAAAATGCTTAGGTGCTCAAAAGAGTAGCCCCTCCCTGACTCAGTATATTATGTTTTATGCTTTCAGTGATGAGACCTAGGATTCTTATTCTTGAGTAAAGGCAAATGACAAGTGTGAGAATAGGTTGTTTATAGCTTGGTGGTCAAAATGCTAGGTGGAGGTTATAAGAGGGAGCAACTGGTGTACCTAGAGAGGATACTTGAAGAAAGAAATTTGGTTCCAGGATACGGAAAGTGTATTAATAAATGTAAGCTTACAGTGGATGCTAAAATATATCAATATCTTCCAAAAAAGGAAACGAGCCATTTGGTGAAAGATATAAAGCTGTGATTATTCAGCTTGATTTCTGACTCCTCAGTATCAAGTGTGATCATCACACCTTAGAGCTGAAGATAGCTTAGAGATCATGGAATTGAAACTGAGCTCCAGAGAAGAGAAGGGACTTTCCAAAAGTCGTACATTGAGCCCAGTGGCAGAGCTGGGAAATGATCCCCATGCCAGAGTATTATCCATGTTTTTCCATCATTCTATTTCTGATGAAAGAGGCACAGGAACTGAGAAGTTTTCTTTTAAATGGACCTTAAAAAAGTCTACAAATTGAAAAGTAAGTAGGATCATAGGAGAGACACTGGGTGGTACAGTGGTTAAGGGTTTGGATTTTGGAGCCAGATTCTGTCACTGACTGGCTGTGTGACTTTGGGATTCTCTGTGCTTGAGTTTACTCACCTGTAAAATGGGGGTAATTTAATATTTACAACTTACAAAGTGATTATGACTCTTAAATATGACAGTGCTTGTAAATCACCTGGAATATAATAATAGTCATTCAACAAATGTTAGTTGTACCCTTGGATTCAAACAATCATCTATATGTAACTTTACTTTGCTAGGGATGCAGAAAACAATGAAATAAAGGTTATGAAGTCCCTAACTTCAAGGAGTTCCTATCCAGTCCCTTACAATTCAAACTCTTTTATGGAGCCAGGTTACTTTCTTCATCACTTAGCTTGAGGTCTCCTGATTATTTGTGACTTTCCTTGTACCTTCTGTCTCTTCATTGCTTGCCACCAATCCAAATGCTGTCTAATCTTTAACACTCAAATTCTACCCTCTCTGTAAAGCCTTTCCTGATGAGCCCAGCCTACAGAAATCACTTTCCTTTAAGGTCCTATAGCACAAACTTTATAGTTCTACTCATTTTGTCAACATCATATCCTGTATTGTGTTTTGTCAATCAACTTTTCATATATGTGCCTTATCTCCCCAAATAAATTTAATAAACGTTAGTTTCTCCCTTTCCCTTCTCTTTTTCCTATATATTCTTGG